>NC_084715.1:3083687-4283687 GCF_033807575.1 Cydia pomonella | reverse complement strand
AATAAATGCATTGTTCTCATTCAATTTTGTACGGTCAACCAATTTGATTCCTAGGCCACTATAGAACCATGTCATAATGACTTCTACGACAGTGCTTATTGAGTGATGCATGTCATGTATAGAGTAGTTAAAGCGACAAGGTTCTATAGTGGCCTAGGATTCAAATTGGTTGACTGTACATCTATCAACATCTCATTAGGTGCCATAAAATCGCCCAATTATATTCAAAAATGTTGTAATTACGGTCCAAAATTAACATAGTTCTATTAATGACGGAAAACACCCAGCAAATACTGAAAACTATAAGTATGTTCTCTGTAGACTTCGCGATAAAAAATAATAATAATAATAAGCAATGTACTTTATAGCCTACTGGCGCTTAAGAGTCCGTAGCAAGCTCGGCTGAATTTCACCTTCCCATATAAACGGAGTTTCGTTCTCATTATGAAACTACGTGTTGGATTTTAATGAAACTTTGCACATAACGTAAGCGTCGTGAAATCCGGACAAAGTTTTGAACATGTAAAAAGTAAAAAAATAAATAAAGTGACTGCCAATTTAAAGTCTATATGTTTTTTTATACTACGTCGGTGGCAAACAAGCATACGGCCCGCCTGATGGTAAGCAGTCGTAGCCTATGTACGCCTGCAACTCCAGAGGAGTTACATGTGCGTTGCCGAACCTAACACTCCGCACCCTCGTTGAGCTCTGGCAACCTTACTCACCGGTAGGAAGACAACACTAAGAGGGGTAATTCCACGAGACTGTAACGTCAGTTACCAGTTCTTTCATGTGTTCTTACATTAATTAAGTATCCAGATATCTACCTGTAGGGCTACGCCAGACATACAGACGGCAAAATTAAGTATCCAGATATCTACCTGTAGGGCTACGCCAGACATACAGACGGCAAAATTAAGTATCCAGATATCTACCTGTAGGGCTACGCCAGACATACAGACGGCAAAATTAAGTATCCAGATATCTACCTGTAGGGCTACGCCAGACATACAGACGGCAAAATTAAGTATCCAGATATCTACCTTTAGGGCTACGCCAGACATACAGACGGCAAAATTAAGTATCCAGATATCTACCTGTAAGGCTACGCCAGACATACAGACGTTTAAATTTGCTTAATTAATGTAAGAACACACGAAAGAATTGGTAACTGACGTTACAGTCTCGTGAAATTACCCAGAGTAGGGTCTAGTGTTATTTGGCTGCGGTTTTCTGAAAGGTGGAGGTACTTCCCCAGTTAGGCTTTGCTCTAGATTTGAAATGACATCCGCTGTGCTGTGCCCTACCACACAAAGCGAGATGACATTCACAATGCCCATATCTCTCTTTTGGACGTAGTTTAAGGACATACCCGGGTCCAAAATGGGTCTATATATGTGTGAATTAATCTTAACCTAGGGCAATACTTTAGGTACCTACCATATATCTGTACTAAAATATCAATGCAGGTAGTATAAAGCCTATATTATGAAAATGACGCACCCGCCAAAATTATTCGTAGTCATCAATCAATATCATTACATCGTTTCAGTTAATGATCCTCCTTAGTTTACTAATGACTTATGCATAATATACGTACGAACCGAAAGGAGATTAATTCATTGAATATTACGCTTATAATTATAAAGAAGTTTCCTCGTGTATCAACGTTTATATACCGTAAATGGGGGTTAATTTATTAAGTGGGGGTAACATAGATCATCTATTTTTAAACTATGTGAAATTCGTTTGTAAACGCTTTCATCGTCTACGAGTATTTGTGTTAAGATAGCCAGACACGTCATAAAATGTTATGTTATTTTGAGGTTGTAAACTAAAGAGGATTTGTATTAGTATTGTATTGTAAAATTATTAAGCTCGCGTTCAAAAATCAACCCTCTATTTCTGAAAAATCGTTGATCAATATTACCCCTGTGAATATAATAATAATATATACTCGTAACGCCGTTTTGAGCAAGTGTACTGAAAAACATGTTGCACCAACTGACAAACGACATTGAAAGCACCAAAAACTCCTAAAGAAAGAATACTACCAACGTAAAGTGCAAACATAAACTACGCACTAAACAACGCGACAAAATTCCCGAAAAAATGATCAGTTATGCAGATGGAAAGCAAATAAAGAGAAAAATGGCGTCCGTAACGCGCGGCCATTATCTCGGAAACGATCAAACATTACGATCCCATTCCGCCGCGAATTTCCATACGACTCATAAATAATGCCTCTTTACCTTCCATTTGGTTATGGTGCCGCTGTAACGCTGCGACGTTTGGTAATGGAAAAATATCATTGCCTGATCCTCTAAACCTGTGATCGGTGGCTGTGGAATGTAGAGGATTCCTTTACCTTTTGAACGCTTTATGTCATAAACACATACATCACTCAAACACCAAGCTCTCAGGCGCAAGGGAGCTAATATAAACCTTACTTGAAAGCGTGAAGGTTATTTTCACAGCGTGGCAGGTGGGCACGACAAGTAACGCCGACTTGAGGTGTTCTTGGCGTTCAAAAGGTTAAAAGACTATATAGTTATAGGCAAGGTATGGCTTACCAAAAGGTTAAGACGAAAGGGGACGACCGCCCCGAAACCGCCTTTCCATATAAGTGTAGTCCCCATTTTCCTCTCTGGATATTAATATTATTGAAAATATTTTTACATAATTTGATGTACTTTAATCATCGCTATGCCCGACCGTTCGAATTTTTCCGATTTTTTCATCGTTATAAGACTTAGGACCATTTAAAAAATTGTGTGAATCCTGTTTTCCGCTCCAAATTTTTATAATAATTAAAAACACGAAAAAAAAAACAAACGGTCAGGCATAGCTATGACTAAAATGCATAAAATTCTGTAAAAATATTTTCCATAATGTCTCTTCGGTCCTCCATTGGTATAGTTATGCTACTTCCCTTTCGAGCTGTCTCCTCTGTCTGTCAACGTCGTACCACAAGATCTAACAAATGGCCTTAGTAGAGAGTCAGAGTACCCGGTATGAAGCCATACATCTACTACTACATTGCACTTAAGGAGTTTCTAATGTCAGTTGCTATAAATCCAACTCTTATTGGACTTAGGTCCCCAGGCACAATACCCGCCTACGCCGGGACAGAGTATTCTCTAATGACTTTTGTCTATACATATTGTACAAACCTATAAGGTCATGCGTGAAGACTATACTCCGCAAAGATATACACCATGGGCTGGTAAAAACCGACAGATTTAAAAGGTGTACTCTTGACTGCATTTAGAGACTCAAATGTCATGCAGTTTTCTGAAATCGGTCTTGTTTTAGAGATAACGACAATTCTTGTGAACATAATGGGCTTCCTGTATCTACTATATTTTTCTATGTTAATGTCACAGCAAAAAAAAATAACATTTGTTTCTGTAATAATATAGTGAAAAACGCCTTTTTGGCTGCGCCGCTGCCTCTATGTGACTTGGTTTGGACAGACGTTAAAGTAATAAAGGGAACTCGCATTTTTTATCTGTAAATAAAAAAAACTTTACATACTCGTTCTAAAGTTTTTTTGGCCAAGATTTGAAAATAAAGCGTGTGTAGAAAACGCACAAAAGATTTTTTACAGTAAGTACATATGGTGGTACTTTTCCACACTGGTGCGTAAATTAGCACGTTATGTAACTATATTGAAAATTTTAAGGGCTATGTAGTACAGTATGTAAAACGTAGTACGATACATGTGCAAATATTTAATTCGCAACTTGCGTGGATTTAAAACACTCCCTTCGGTCGTGTTTTAATTTATCGCCACTCGTTACGGATTTCCTACTTTTCGCACTTATATCGTAAATAACTATTTTCGGTAACAACATTTTTCTTTGTAGGATTTCACCAAAACTCATATTACATTTTTTGCTCCTTATGACCTCAGGAATGCGTGTTTAAAATCTGTCGGGTGTTGCCAGCCCACGGTGTATAAATATAAGAGCTGCATGAAAACCTAATACCAAGTTGAATTCCAACTAATGGTTACGAACAACTATTAAAAAAAAGTAACAAGCGTTGCATTTTTTCTCCCAATTCTTCGTCGTAGGCGTCCAAATTCCCTACCCGCGTCCTGTGAGCGGAATTCATAATTCTTCATATCCAATGATTTTGAAAAGAAACAAGTTTTATACGACTTGTATGACACTTGTACCCTTTTTCCACTAGAGTTGCAGAATTCGTAATTAATGACAGGCAAAACATCGGAGGTCCGACCTGCATGCAAAAACCCTTTGAGGATCCCTCACATATTATTTATTGGACAGACACCGTCATGTTTTGCGGCAACATGAGTAGTTGGGGTTGAAATATGTATGTTGCGAGGTCCTGTTTCGAAATATTTAGGGGTGAAATTACACATTTTCTCACAGTTAATGAATTAGCACTTTTAAGTTTTATGTTGTGTTACAACCCATTTTATGTGAGTAAGTAAGTATTTCTACTTCAGGTGAGATCTACTCAAGTAAATAAAGATGGTGAAACATATGCATTAATGTAAAACATTGGTTGTTGTTGTTGATACTAATTCTGAATAACACTGACTCGATAAAATCACAAAAAAAAAACATATCTTCTGAAAATGCACATAAATGCTTTAAGGTGCGACTACACCGCAGCTTAAAAAACGGTCACGATACGGAATCGCAGTGACGCGTCGTATGCGTACCGTTTTTGACGCATGCTCCCCACACCGCTGCTTAAAAAACGGTGACGGTACGGAATCGCAGTGACGTGCTTCACGCGAATCTTTTTTGTTTACAAAACAGTTGCGTCTTTTACGTCACCGGTGTGGTGTCTGCCATAAGATCTCCGTGTAATATTTTTTGCGATTTTTACGCAGATCAATTTACGGTGCGTCAGCGTATTTTAAGCAGCGGTGTGGGGAGCATGCGTCAAAAACGGTACGCATACGACGCATTCATGTATTGGCATTGCAACCGGCCCGTGACCACGAAACAGGCATTAGTCGGGAATTTCGGGATGCGCCAACAGGCCCAACCGTGTGGTTTCGTGGTAACTGAATTAGAATACCTAATAGATACAGCTATTTGAGCTTTGCTGCGTTTTGGACAAGCATTTGACCGCAGAAGTCCCCGCGCACTTGTACAAGTATGAATTAAATTCGAGTTTTGTACTCTTATAGAAATAGAAGAATGTCGGGATGCGCCAACCGTGTGGTTTCGTGGTTACTGAATTAGAATACCTTATACCTAATATATACAATTATTTGAGCTTTGCTGCGTTTTGTACAGGCATTTAAACCGCAGAAGTCCCCACGTACTTGTACAAATACGAATCAAATTGAAGTTTTAAACTCTTATAGAAGTAGAAGAAAGTCGAGATGCGCCAGCCGTGTGGTTTCGTGGTCACTGAATGAGAATACCTAATAGATACAGGTATTTGACTATGCTGCGTTTTGGGCAGGTATTTCAGTGGCATCAATTATTAGAATTAAATCCCTTTTTTTTCAGGTTTGTTATTTGTTGTGTCTACCCTCGTGCCGACCAATGTACGGTCGAGGAAATTGATTCTTTAGCCGTTTACGTCTTCACTTTACATCGGACAACTCTTAGCATAAGTATGTACAGCCAAATTTGCATGGAATTTCAACCTTCAAAGTAGCATTTCATTTGTCTCGTAAAATTTTACAAGCCATACCTAATAGAAAATTTAACTAGATTCAAGCTCCCTTAGCTAGAATTTTGTATGGTGGGTACGCTTTTGGTCCAGGTGTTCAAGTCAAGCTTCTTCTAAAGTAACTACACCTTCTCTTACCTTATTGGGCCATTCTGAACTCTTAACCGCAAGCTCCTCCCAACGCTCTGACGGTGTCGCCAACTCTGTATGTAATTTATTTCCAACTTATTTATTTATCAAAGTCTTCTCAAATCAATATGCCCGTAATTCAGGCTCAATTACCCCGTCTCGCCCTCGAATTATTCAGTGTAACGGTTGGCCCGCGCCGGCTCTAATTCTTTATGAATTAGTAACGAATGGGAATCAAGTGCGTGCTACTAAACACGGTTTCACTTGCACTAAAAATACGCTACTAGAAAAAAAAAAATGTTTCATGTTATGTTATTTTGTGTTACATCACCCGTAAACCAGTACTTAAATATAAATAAAATAAATATGTACGGAATATCATTTTATTTTTACCACCAGCTTTTCGGTGAAGGAAAATATCGTGAGGAAACCTACGTACATCCGCGAAGAAATTCAAGTGTATGGTGTTTTCGCAATTGAACGGAAAATTGCATATAAACTCAGTATGTGGAAAGCTAGCAAAAGGCATATATATCCTCAAACAATTGAAACCCCTCATCTCAAATAATCATCTGAAAGAAGCCTACTTTTCATACATACATTCAATCTTGTCCTATGGTATTATACTGTGGGGAAACTCAACTGACTTTGAACGTATCTTAAAAATGCAAAAACGAGCTATCAGAATCCTGGCCAATGCAAAATACAATGATAGCTGCAGAGAACACTTTAAAAACTTAGAAATATTAACATCTGTATCGACATATATCCTCGAAGTTATAATGTATGTAAAAAATAATCCAAATGAATTTGAACGTATCGGTGACGTAAGTAAACGACCGACTAGATATCCTGACAACTTAAGGCAAAGCAAATGTAGATTACAAATCGCAAAAAAGTGTCCCAAAATAATAGGGCAGAAAATTATATAACAAGCTGCCAAAAGAAATAAAAACTGAGACTAACATCAACACTTTCCGTCGCAAAGTTAAGCAGCTCCTACTTGACAGGACACTTTATAGCGTTAAAGAATACTTAAATGATAATTATTAATGTATAAATAGACTACGGATAATTGACGAATTATTATTCAAATTGTATGTGTAAATCTGTAAATGTGATTGTATTATATATATTATTATATTTTTTATTTTTTTATTTTATTTTTCAAATTTGTAAAATAATGTAAATGTTAGTTTAAAATGTGTACCTAGAGTACCTACTTTGACGATCTCATTATGTGTGCATATTTTTGTTTGTATTAATGAAAATTGTGTATTGCTATTGAGAAATAAATAAATCTGAATCTGAATCTGAAATTATGAGTACATACTTTTTATGTCTTGATCTATGAATTGGTATTTCATATTTATTTCGCCCAGAATGAAAAGCTCTTTAAACCGAATGAATTTTATCAAAATCTGTCAAAAAAACTACAACAATAAAAATCAGCCGATGAATGAAACTACACAACGAGTTTAAAAACCTCAACAAATTCTTGAAGAGTTCGGTAGTACCTCAAAATACTTCTGAAATCCCCAGCAAGCAACTCATTGCAAAGCCAGAAAGAAAGCCTTTCTTTATTCCTTTCGTTATTTTAATCGATTTAAAACTCTATAATAAAAATATAACTACCATTAAAGGCAGTTCAATGAAACGATTTCAAAATCCATACATTATGCTTAAATGTAATTTAAAGTCTCGCTTGCCGGCACGTCTACCGTTTCAGAGTCACGGCGACGTGCTCAAAATATCTAATCGCACAGACAAATTAAAAAGTTTTATCACACACAAGTTAAAAATAGAGACTGACAGTCTTCATACAAAAAGATGTGCCCGTGCCTTATTGTTGTTCTACATGGTCACTGACCCGTTGAATTTCTCTCACTGCGCTCGTTTTTTTTTTTTTATGGAGGATAGGCAGGCGTTTGACCACGATCACACCTGATGGTAAGTGATGATGCGGTCTACGGTGGAGCACGCTTGCCTATGAGATACCTATTTACTCTAGCCTTGAAGAGATTCAGATTGTACTCATACGGAAACACAGACTCGGGCAGGGCATTCCACTCCTTGGCAGTTCGCATAAGGAATGTTGAAGCGAAACGCTTCGTGCGTATTTGTGGAATACCTACCATGAAGCCATGCCGAAGTGCCGATTGTCTGGTAGTCCGATTCTACTATAGAATTTCTCACTTGCTTAGGAATCAAAAGTTGCACTTGCATCAAAAACTGACTTTTATCAAAATGACAGACAGTGATGAACAATTATCGACGGTAGTTTAGATGGGACAGATGTTTATGAATAACGCTTTAAGAGTGAACTGGGGCCTAGAATATAGCGAATAGTGCTATTTAGTAAGTAATCATTTATTTTATTTATTTAAACTTTATTGCACAAACAAAAAAAAAGTACAAATGGCGGACTTAATACCAGTCAATCATTGGGTCAAACAGACACATATATGTATGTATGTTGGTGCAGAGATCATCAATCATCACTGTACTGTACATGTGTACATTTAATACAAAAACAATAATTAAAACGCCATACGTTGCATTCAAAACTGTCATACGTCTAAATCAAGAGTTAAAATAAAACCTTGATCAGAAAACATATAGATTAAATTAACAATTACCGTTTGGAATTATCCTATACACGTTCATGAATGCACATTTAAGCACCATTATAGACACAACTACTGATGAAACGTTTGCTCAAAAAATACTGACGGAGATTGGCGGTCCTTATTATTCACACATCTCAGTTTTATTAAAATTTTCGTCCAGTTTTCGCAAATTTTCGTACAGTTTGCATAAACAAAACCGGACAAAGTTCCCTAAGAGCCTTAATACAATCAACGCGCACTGAATTTGCCGGAAATTCTCAACTATAAATAAAGTCTGTAGTAATTGGGCTTAACTAGTTTTGAGCTAATTATATGCGGCGTTGATTTTAAGTGATAAGTTGATAACTGTTCGTAATTTGTTTTTGATGGCTATTACTGAGCTGTTTGGTTTATGCGAAAAAAACGTAAATTTCCTTCCGCGAATTAATTTTTGTTTTAAGAGTATTTCATTGGGAAAGGCATAATTTGTTTCTATATGTTATTAGACTGATGATTCGATTGAGCGATCGATGATTTATGATTGTTTTAAGGGTATTTCATGTAAAAAATCAAAGTTTTTATATATTTTCAATGCAGATGTCCCGTAAAACCGGAAATCAGTTCTGGTCACCCTACCGCGAACGCTGTGGTTTTGGAATGGACTCCTTGTCTAGGTTATCTCGAGGGATAAAAGATCGTTTTGGAATTTATTTTAAAGTACATTTTAGTGCCGGTGACCAGAGGAATTTTATCTCGTTTAAATTCTGGTGATACGCTGGCTTCTATTACCGGCGCTCGCCTTTCAGCTATGGGACAAATTAAACTGGCCAGGAAAGGTTCAGAAATACCGGCATATGGACCCGAGCCCATCATACCCCTACCAAAATCTTACATACACAACCAACTAGACCTATCACATACTACTGTACAATAAGTACTGGAATACTTATTGTAAATACTATACTTATTGTAAATTTTGTTGTGTGGCAATAAAGATTTTTTTTTTAATGAAATGGACACATGCAGGCAGACCAAAGATATTTTACCGGAACTTAACTAGAAGCTCATCAAATACTGCTGAAAACACAACATAAACTTCTAAACACAATATGGGTAAAACAGACAGCCCCATATGCAGAGCGTGCATATACAGGGTGATTTCTGGGTCGTGATCCAGAACCACTTTTTCTGGCTCTGAAAATGGTCCACATTATCATATGGTATAGGTGTAATTAAAATATAATTAGTTAAATTTTTCTTATTTTCCAAGTAAAATTAATCTTATACTAAGTAATCATGGTCACCCTTGGACTTTTGACATACGCTGTATGGAAAGCGACGAGAAGTCACATTGAGTAGGGTGACCAAATTGTATTGTATGGCAACAATGTTTGTTTGTTTGTCTTTTTTTATCCTATATATATATATACCTCAACTCGTTCAACATACCTATAAGGATAAAGTCATACTAAAAAAAGTTCTTGACCCATTTATATTATACCATTATAACAGACAAAGAAACAATCTCAAATCCATCCCAAATAACAAAATTAGCTTAACCCATACAAAATAAACAAAAGCGTATACAAACAATGAATAACCGTGTTAATCAAATAAAGAAATAATCAAAATTGTTCATAATACGCGAAAAACCCGCGAGTAATCAACGTAATTCAATAATGGAATTTGTTGAAACGTATTCGAAACTGGATGTGTTCTCAACCCTTAGCGACCACTCGCGTCTGTATTACATGTGGCGACAATCTGAACAAAGAGGAAAATGGAGTTGTTATTATCTATAAACTTTGTATGATTGAATGAATAAATTGAAATTAGATATATTATATTACTTATAAAATCAAATACTATGTCGGAAATGTTATGTTACAGCATATGCTATTCGATTTCTTTTAAACTATCATATTTAATCGATATATGTATTTCCTAACCAGATACCAGATACAACCTTCATTACTGACATAAAATGTCTTCAATTATAGATACACCAATATCATTTGATGTTATCAATTTAAATAAATGTTTTTTATTATATCTGTTGTTATACGATGGTCTGCCTTTAATATAAGTAAGTGAGTAAGTAAGTAAATATTCTTTATTGCACCAACAATTATACATTTTACATACATGTAAAACTACAAGTAAATTTTAAAGGAAAATAGAACCAGGGAACAACAGGCGGTCTTATCGCTAAAAAGCGATTAAATTCATAAATAATAAGAAAAATAATAATATAATTGTATTTATATATAAGAAAAATAATTCAATATTTACATTACAAAAACTTTGGCTTTACTTAAATAAGAATCGTATATTATAGAGATATCAATCAATTAATCGTTATTAATTCAATCATAAAATATATTTAGGCGACTCCATTAACTTCTCAGTCCATAATGTCACCACCTGTCCGTAAGCTTATAAACGCCCGCAGTAATAATACACATATATATATATATATATAGTGCATAACAAAGCGCATAAAATATATGACGCTCTCACAATACTACACAAATGATTGTGTTTGATGTTGGGGCTCGCTTTGTTGTGGATATAAGTATGTTATAGGTAATATTATTATATGGCCGTTTAGAGTTGCGGCGCACCACTATTTCTCATATCTATTAATGTCACGCACACTCTATCATCATTGCGACAAGCTATTTAGCAAATCTTAATCTTATGGAGGTTAGTTTTAAGCAAAGGACGCCAAGGGGTTCTTGGCGTTCAAAGGGTTAAGCAACCCAACTGAAGCAACCCAGCTGGAAAGGCATTTCTACCTTACAGAAGACCACAGGCATAATAACATTACTACATACTTTGGAAAGGTGAGCAAAGTGACCAAAGCTCCTAATGGCAACGTTTGCAAATATCACTTATTTATTGTTTACTAATAATGCAACCATCGCTTTCGGTTAGAAACCGCCAGACGGAAACCGTGGCTCCGGGCGCCCTCTTAGCGACGGTCCGTCGAGAGTGAGCTGCGCGCGGTCGGGCTGAACTGGAGCGATGGATGGATGTCATTCGATACCTCCCTGGAAGGGAGGTATGAGTGGCCGCTTCCACCTTTCGGCTGTGGCGGGTCGCTCCCCACCGATGTAGGGAGATCAATTGACCGGTCGTTTGGAGGACGGTGTGTGCTGCTGGTAAAACTGGAGCGAGGCCAGAAGGGTTTGAAGGCGTGGCGCGAGCTTGTGAAGGCCCTCTGCACCTCAGGGGTGCTTTAGGATTACAACAATGGCATCTGGCAACCCTCGCCAAGTAAACACTATTAGCAAGAGCTCCGGCACTTTATTAAAATAATTATTACCAAAGTATTGTTTTCAAAGATGAATTGGTGTTAAACAACGGCACCGAAGTACTTACGTTGGAATCATCACACCATTTATCCAAATGGGGCACACTGGAGGCTAAAATACACGGTGAGATATCTCCATTAACCGTTTTCTTCATTGTTTTGAACATAAACTTCATCCTCAAACGAAATACAACGGAATTTTAGAAATAAATAACGGGAATAACACGACATCATAACATCTGATTGGAGCTACAGTTGACAGGAGGAGGAGTAACCTGTGTTGCTAGCGTAAATATCGCACACGGCTCGCACGGCTGCGTTCAATTTTAAGTTGCGTTTACGGAGATAGCTATCGAGACCATTACTACCTGTGCCTTCCGCTTGAGGACACTACTATCTGTGACAAATACTAAAATATTCTAACTTTATACCTCAACAATGGCAAACATATGTAGTGGATGTGGCGAAGAAGTGCGTACGCACTATTATATGACGTGTTCCAAATGCACATTACTGTATGACCTTGACTGTATTCAAATTTCAAGTGTAGTATTAGATCAGATGACACAGGAGGACAAAAATAAATGGCTATGTCCTGGCTGTAAGTCTTCGCTTCCCAAAGGCGACAATAGCCAAACCCCTATTCGTGATCGAAACTCTATCTGTAGCATGAATACTAGCTTGAACACTAGCTATACGGCAAAGGACACCATCACACGGTTTCGAGGATCCCGTTTGCCGCAGGAGAAAAGCAACACTGAGGCGAAGAATGGTGAGGAAATGGGAATTTCAGCGTTGGTGCTCGAGGTCCGGGAACTGCGGAAAGAGGTGTGCGCTCTTGCAACTTTGCAACAACAAATGGAAGAGCTCAAAGCCCAAATTACAGGAATATCATTTCTTCAACATAAGATCAACGAATATGAGAAGAAAGTAGCTGAACAAAACAAAACAATCGAGGATCTTCAGAAGACGATGCTGACATCTAAAGCAAGTCCTAAGAGAAGTAGGAGGCGGAGAGGAAAGAATCGCGAGAAGGCTGATAGTAGCACTGAAAATGATGAGCCTGAGGAGTCATCACTTACAATGCAGGCAATCAACAACAATGCCAATGAAACACAAATACCAGCATCATCAACTCGCTTACAGCAGCCGAAAACGGTACTGCCTGAGTCAAAAAATTCAACATACAGTCAAATAACACAAAGGATACCCCAGGGTAGCAAGCAGAAAGACGAAGCCACCAAACTTACGGATGACCTGCAAACAGCCCATGTGGTGAAGACTGGAAAACGTATCTCAGTGCGAGGAACTGCGGGCCCACAAATTACAGCACTTAGGGCGGTCGAGGAGCGAAAGTACCTGCACCTCTGGAACATGCAGTCTGGACCGGATGAAATTCTCGCTTACGTGAAAAGCCTTTGCGGTGAGATGACTTGCTCAGTTGTAGAGTTGAAGACAAGAGGTGACTACCGTTCTTTTAAAATTGGCGTACCAGTGGCTTGTTTTACTAAATGTCTGTCTCCGGACGTGTGGCCAGTTAACGCTAGAGTCAAAGAGTGGTTTTTTCGTAGAGCCACAGAAGCGTAACGACAGTAAATTAAGCCTCGGGAGAGCGGAACAGCGGAAGTCTAAACCTACCGTTCACGTTGTGTACCAAAATGTCAGAGGGCTGAACACCAAGCTGAGACACTTCCGGCAATCTCTCGCCAGTTGTGAAAATGACATAGTTGCCGTCACAGAAAGCTTTTTAACGGATTCTGTGGAAGACGCGGAAGCCGTATATACTAATTGGAAGCTACTTCGTCGGGACCGGGCAACGGGTTCCCGCGGTGGAGGGGTTCTGCTAGCTTGCAGGCCCGGTGTCACTATGAGAAGACGTCAAGACCTTGAGACATCTACAGGTGAAGATCTGTGGGCAACCGTTACAACAGAACAATCATCATTTCACATATGTGTTGTGTATATCCATCCGAGAGCCACCGATGAGATGTATATGCAGTGGTTTCATAAAGTGGAGTCTATAGTGACGTCTCTAAAGCAAACTATAATTATAGTAGGTGACCTAAACATCAATCCAACATATGCTTCACAAAATGTTCTTAACTACTATGCCTATTTCTTAGCTGTTTGTGGTCTGACAGAGATGAATGGTGTGCTGAATGCGTATCGTGGTAAACTAGATGTAGTGCTGGTGTCAGAACGTGTTAAAGTGTCCGTCTGTGAAATTACAGGAAGCGGTCTTGTCCCAAATCGCGACGCGTACCATCCTCCTTTGGATATCTTAATTTCCATTGACCGTACCTGTGAGAAGGCAAGGATTTCTACTAACCCCAGTAATATTAAATCACAACATGACTATAATTTTGCGAAGGGTAATTACGAGTGTCTTTACGAGTATTTAACCAAAGCGTCCTGGAACGAAGTGCTTCAAGCACATGACGTAGACATGAGGCATTTTATGGAATCATTTACTCTGCCTTTGACGTTGCGATCCCGAAAAAAGTACGTACAAGTTCGGTGTGTAGACAATATCCAGTATGGTTTAGTGCAGATATCATCAAAGATTTAAAACGCAAAGCAGATCTGCATAGGGAATGGAAAAAAAGTAAGGACGCCTCTGTTTATAGTTGTTATTCTACCTTACGTGCAAATATAAAGGACAGAATTTCTTGCGCTTATGATAATTATGTTAGTGGGCTAGAAGCAAGGATAAATGGCAATCCTCGTGCATTCTGGCAGCATATAGGCTCCTTAAAGGCAAAAGGCGGCTTTGAAGCTACTGTTCGGCACAATGGGAAGGACCACACTGGTCCAGAAGCTGCAAACGCCTTTGCTGACTTTTTTGCTAGTGTGTTTCTGTCCGAGGTGCCGCAACTTGACTATAAAGCTGTCAACAACCAAGACCAAAGTCGAACAGCTAATTATGTTCATATACCTGCAATTGAGCCGTGCGACGTAGATTCAGCCATCAAAAGACTAAAACCCCGTTGTTCGATGGGTCCTGATAGCATCCCTGCATACGTGATCAAAGGTTGTAAGGACTGTTTAATTCCTCCCATTTGTCACATTTTTAATCTGTCATTGTCCATTGGACGGTATCCTGACTGTTGGAAAATCACTCGTGTCACTCCAATACCAAAATCCAGCGATGTATCTAATGTTGAGAACTACAGGCCTATTGCTATCCTATCAGTTTTAGCTAAACTATTTGAATCTGTCTTACATACATTGATAGGCTCGCAACTCTCACCCTTTTTATGCAATTCTCAACATGGCTTCAGAGCAAATAGGTCAATTGAATCCAACCTCCTCACGTTAGTTGACATAATATCGAGACATTTGGATGAGGGTCAGCAGGTTGATGTCCTCTATCTAGACTTTAAAAAGGCGTTCGATCGCGTTGACAACGACGTTCTGCTACACAAATTATGCCGTATTGGTTTCTCGCCTACACTCCTTAAGTTCTTTGCAAGTTACTTATGTGATAGGAAGCAATTTGTCAAACACGGAAGTTTCGTGTCTAAGGAATATCCAACGCGTTCGGGTGTTAGCCAGGGGTCGATCTTAGGTCCACTGTTATTTGGCATTATGATCAACGATCTTGAGGAAACAGTCGAGCATGCCAAGTGTCTACTCTACGCGGACGACCTGAAACTAATACTTGAAATAAAAAATATGACCGACTGTAAGAAGTTACAGGACGACATCGATTCTGTTCGTCAGTGGAGTACAACTAATAAGCTGCACTTCAATGTATCCAAGTGTTCTGTCATGACATTTAGTCGAGCAAAAAATCCGACACATGCTGACTACAAACTTGGGTCCAAGAGTATCTCTCGAGTCGTAACAGTCAAGGACTTAGGAGTTATCTTTGATGATCACCTGACTTTTCATGACCATATAAAAAAGTTAGCTGCTGAGTGCTTTAAGGGTGAATTGCAGAAAAAGTGTACCTTTTAAGCGTTTACGTGTCCCGTTAAAATAGGACTGTTTTAAAAATATACCATGGCAAAAAAATACAAAGTCCCAGTGATAATTTAATAAAATGCATTGTTCTAATGAAGATAAAATATTTTTAATTCAAATGCACTTTGTATTTATTTTTTAATATATTTTTTTCTGTGGCATACGCGGTTAGTCCCATACAATTTTTCATGTCCCAATTCTAAAGGATTTCTTATCTCAGATATTTGTTACGATATATATTAGTCGTTTTAAATATTTAATGTATGATACTCATTCCTTTATGGTTTATCTTAAGTATTTTGCACATATTATAATAGCTTTTTATATAAAAAGTCGTAATTTTTTTATTCATATACCTGTCTCAACTTTTTGGATGTGCGTTACTCAGGATTAGTAACGGAGCATTTAATCCCAAGAAACGTTTTCCATCTTAGTAGAATATTTTTTATTCATCTCGTAACACTTCGGTACTGTCAGAAATTGTTGAACGCGGCGACAGCCATTTTGTTTTTCAACGTAGTGGCACGTGGATCGATCTCCAGTGCATGTGATCTTAAAAATCTCATGGTGGATAACGGCGATTATTTCAGGTAAAAGTTTCACTTTAGTACGGTTATTTGTGCATTACGGCTTGGTTTTACTTCGTTCATTACAAATTTGCATGGTTTTCAAAGATTGCCTTGAACATTTAAAGGTAAATATTTTTTTAGGTTATGAATTCTCATATTATCCGTCTCAGTTTCGTTAATTTTCGTTACGTTACTAAACTGAGAAAATATAAAGCTTAGTACATACTGTAAAAACTATAAAAAAATATGTAAGCACTGTCCGTTTGTTTTTTGGTGTTTTTCTATTGCGTAAAACTGATTTTTATGAAGTTTTTTCTGCATAGTTACACAGTCTTATTTTAAGCGTGCTACTGTCTACCGCCATAAAATGCTACTTAGTTGCAGACACTGATGACTTGACTATTCAACACGTGCTGCCTAGTAGCATTTATAAACTCAACAGCGTCTGTTATTTAGAAGCATGCTTATAATAACATTCACGATTATAAATACAAGAGAATTGACAACACTCATATTATGAAATGTTTATTAACTTTATATTTGATAACGTTCCCCGTACGCGAGTGGTTTTGTATGTACTTTATAAACGTTATGGCGAAGCATTAAATACATGCTGTATGGGATTACGGAATCTAGTGATAAAAAGCCTACAGTAAAACAATTTGCGTAAGTACGGAAATGCTCTCAACTATGAGCTTTGTCAACTAACTTGTATTAATAATTCTTGGTCTAGCAAATTATTGACAATGATATTGTACTGTATCCGTGAATGTCCGGTAAATTCTTAGTATCCCATACGTGGGGTACGGACTTGTGGAGCTATTTTGTCGTAGCCCGTGTATGGGGCACTGGACTGTAACCGTATTGAATTTTAGAGACTTGAGTTTAAGTTACACGTGGCTGATTATTATACCCTGCTCATATTACTTAAAAGTATAAACTACATTTATAAAACACTGTAAGAAATAAGTAAACCTGATTAAACGACTGCTTATACATAATTAAAGAAAAACATAAATAGCTTAGCTAACAATGTAGTACTTACCTACTGGTATTTTTTTACACTATAAATAAGGTAATTAATAAGTAATTCATTTTTCAATACCTGAGTTTGAATTATTAGGTTTGGCTGATTATTAGCCTACTCATAATTATCTAAACGATTAAACTTCATTTATAAGCTAATGTTAAACTTCACTTAAAAGCAATGACTGATTATAAATAATTGAAAATATATGAAAGCTTAGCTTACATACATACATATACGTTACTAGTATTGATAACGACTGATTATAGTTAATTGAAAATATATGAAAGCTTAGCTTACCTACATACATATTTGTTACTAGTATTGATAACGACTGATTATAGTTAATTGAAAATATATGAAAGCTTAGCTTCCATATGTATTTGTTACTAGTGTTAATAACGTTAATTAATTAAGAAAATATATTTTAATAAATATTAGTTGGTTGCATACTTTGAAAAGTCGATTAGTGTGAGATACGATAAGTGTATCTAAAGCCAATCAAAGTTTGACTGTAAAAAATGTATAGTTTATTAAGGTTTTTTAAGTATTTTTTCAGAATCAGATTTGTATTGTGATAAGAATTTAATCATTTAAGAAAAGTGATACACATTATATTATGCATCAAATTAAGCATAATCTTTTGATAGGTTATTGATTTGTAGAGACTTGAGTTTAAGTTACACGTGGCTGATTATTATACCCTGCTCATATTACTTAAAAGTATAAACTACATTTATAAAACAATGTAAGAAATAAGTAAACCTGATTAAACGACTGCTTATACATAATTAAAGAAAAACATAAATAGCTTAGCTAACAATGTAGTACTTACCTACTGGTATTTAATTTATTTACACTATAAATAAGGTAATACTAATAAGTAATTCATTTTTCAATACCTGAGTTTGAGTTATTAGGTTTGGCTGATTATTAGCCTACTCATAATTATCTAAACGATTAAACTTCATTTATAAGCTAATGTTAAACTTCACTTAAAAGCAATGACTGATTATAAATAATTGAAAATATATGAAAGCTTAGCTTACATAAATACATATTCGTTACTAGTATTGATAACGACTGATTATAGTTAATTGAAAATATATGAAAGCTTAGCTTCCATATGTATTTGTTACTAGTGTTAATAACGTTTGATTATATTTAATTAAAAAAATATGAAAGCTTAGCTTAGATACATATTTGTTACTAGTATTGATAACGACTGATTATAAATAATTGAAAATGTGTGAAAGCCTAGCTTCTATATATATATTTGGTACAAGTATTAATAACGACTGATTATAGTTAATTGAAAATATATGAAAGCCTAGCTTCCATATATATTTGTTACTAGTGTTAATAACGACTGATTAAAGTTAATTGAAAATATATGAAAGCTTCACTTCCATATGTATTTGTTACTAGTGTTAATAACCACTGATTATATTTAATTGAAAATATATGAAAGCTTAGCTTAGATACATATTTGTTACTAGTATTGATAACGACTGATTATAAATAATTGAGAATGTATGAAAGCCTAGCTTCTATATATATTTGTTACTAGTATTAATAACGACTGATTATAGTTAATTGAAAATATATGAAAGCTTAGCTTACATACATATTTGTTACTAGTACTGATAACGACTGATTATAAATAATTGAAAATATATGAAAGCCGAGCTTCCATATATATTTGTTACTAGTGTTAATAACGACTGATTAAAGTTAATTGAAAATATATGAAAGCTTCGCTTACGTACATATTTGTTACTAGTATTGATAACGGCTGATTATATTTAATTGAAAATATATGAAAGCTTAGCTTCCATATATATTTGTTAATACTAGTATTAATAACGACTGATTATAAATAATTGAAAATGTATGAAAGCCTAGCTTCTATTTATATTTGTTACTAGTATTAATAAGGACTGATTATAGTTAATTGAAAATATATGAAAGCTTAGCTTACATACATATTTTGTTACTAGTATTGATAACGACTGATTATATTTAATTGAAAATATATGAAAGCTTAGCTTACATACATATTTGTTACTAGTACTGATAACTTCTGATTATATTTAATTGAAAATATATGAAAGCTTAGCTTACATACATATTTGTTACTAGTATTTAATTGATACTGTGCTGCGGTTATGTAAATCAAATTTAATTAATATATATTGTTGATTTGAATTAACATGTTTTATTTTTTTATAATTTTGTAAACAAAACCACAAAACATCACTAGTTCAGAAAAACACCGTATTTTGTTCCATGTGTGTACGTGGCCTTATGTTATCAGTTTCGTTACAGCAATTGTCAGTTTCGTTTGCTCTCAGTTTAGTTACGAAACTCAAAAGGTACACTTTTTCTGCAATTCACCCTTAAAAGGCTCGGATTTGTTATCAGGAGTTCACGTGACTTCCGAAATCCAAGCGTAATTAGGCTCCTGTATACATCACTGGTTCGTAGCAAACTCGAGTCTGCGGCAGTCGTTTGGAACCCTCATGAGAGTACTTATGCACTGCTTCTGGAGAGAGTACAAAAAGCATTTTTAAGGTGCCTGTATAAAAAACTGCATGGGTACTATCCCTATCTATACCCTACTAAGTTCTTGCTTGGATCACTTGGCTTCAACTCTCTGGAAGTAAGGCGTAATTACAAGTTTTTGACACATATGTGTAGCATATTGAGGGGAAAAAGTGACTGTCCCGACTTGGTGTCAAGACTTGTAAGGCTTTCGGTACCGTTCGTGCCAAAGAACCAGCTCAGGCCGCGGTGCTCTAGTCTTTTAGCCGTTCCTCTTGAGCGTACAGTTTCGTGCAGAAACTCTCCAATTCTTCGAGCCCTCAGGACAATTAACGCGTTCTTGTCATCAGCCCCTGACTGCGATGTGTTTGCTAGCAGATGGGTAAATGTATGTCGTGAATGTTTGAAATACTGTGAGATGATGGATGAATGATTTGTTTTCTATTGTTTATTGTATTGTTTGACATGAAATTGTATAATTGCATATTTTAAACCACTTGACATATTTTTAATTTATAATATTTGCATGACTTAATTGTAGTTCAATAATTATGTACTATTTTGCATGTATACATTTGCCAGCGCTTTGGTGCGAACTGTAATGCTGTGTAAATATATCGTAATAATAATAAATAATAATAAATAAATAATAATAATGGGGAAGGGTCTGCATACTCTGCATTTATCCCCGAATTTCAAGCACAACACTCCTTACCAGGTACCACTATCAGAGTAAGAAAAAATGTGCCTACTGGTTAAGTAGACGCATGTATGTGTGTATTGGCAATAGCATCGCTGCATCAGTGAGATTCGGATGGTCAATATGAATATAAATTGAAATTAAGTTGGCCGAAAGAGACCTAATAAATTGTTTTTAAGCGCACCGGGGTTATTAATATTCAATTTTCGTGAGTTTTACGTCATGTGCAATCAAGCAGGCGGTTACGACTTTTTTTAACATTGGTTCAGTATGAGTTATTGATAGTTCGAAAATGTACAGAAGGCCGATTTCACGTTGAAAACGATTAATTGGTTTGTTATAATTTATAGTACGATCTTACTGACACAACCCCATTGCGCTACGAATCATCTTATATTACATAGACACTCGCGATGCATAATTATTTATGTTTCCATGCCAAATTGCACCTTTCTAGTTACTAACGAGCACGGAGCAAGGCCGCGGACGGATGGACAGACGGACATGGCGAAGCTTTAAGGGTTTCTAGGTGACTACGAAACCCTAAAAAGTGTGTGAGTGTCGTGGAACACTCGATTGGAACGGAGTATATTATTATTGATAAACATTGTATAGGTATTATTGATTAACAAATCCAAAAAAAAAATCGAAACTGCTCACAAAATGTCACAAATCAGTTCAGAAATGCGACTTACAGTATGAAATTAAAGTGCAAAAAAACACACAATAAGTAATATCTACTAATACACGTCCGGGGATCGAACCCGTGTCGTCGCTGTTACCATCTATTTCTAAGTAGCTGTTTGTCAACTGCGCCATAATATGAACGTAAGTCGGTGAAATTAGGCTACTTATCATCAAGAAATAATTTAAACAAAAGAGGACCGTGACGGACAAATCTTACACTTTTTCCTCATCCGCCAACCATCCGATAAGAAACTTCGTTCCAAAAAAATGGTATGACCTATAACCATTTGCAACATACAACAAATTGATTCTCAACTTCGACATCGAGTAAATTAATTGATGCCGGTCGTAAACACCCGTGTTTGAGTATCGGGAAATTTTAATTTATCCCCGGGCGTTTTTCGCAATGGATGTGAGCGAAATTTAATTCAAAAGCACGAAAATGGTCAGATAAATGGACATGGATCAATACCCACTCATCTTTCTCATTTGTACCATCAGCCGTAAAATTTCATGGCGACTTTATCAATGAATTCATTCATAATTTCTCCATAGAATTTCGCAGGTCACTGTACACATATATAAAAAAAAAATATTTTTAGAAATTGTTGATTTAGAATTTTTGATATCATAGGTATTTGTACTTAACTTTTATTATTTATTTATTTATGCAAAATGCAGTCTTATACAACAAATAAAGTAGTAATAGACAATATGTTAACAGAATCTGAGTGCCCTTGAAAACTTCCAAATTGATTACAATTCAATTAGAAAACATAAATTATCAAATTATATTTATTACAAAAATTTACCTCTTTTTAAAACTACGTCGGTGTTAAACAAGCATACGGCCCGCCTGTTTGTAAGCCGTCTACGTAGCCTATGGACGCCTGCAACTCGGAAGGTTAAATGCGCGTTGCCGACCCTAACACTCCGCATCCTCCTTGAGCTCTGTTTTATCTCGTGAATATTTTATGACGAGTAATCACTAAAATTAACGAATTAACATTAAGTTCGCAACTTGTTATTATAACAAATATTATTTCAAATTTTAACAATAAATACCTATTTGTGCCAAAATGCACCCGCCATTATCGTGACAAGTAACAAAGAAACCTTGTATGTTAGTTATAAGATGTAATGTTTTGAATTAAAAGATGCGTCCCGTCGGGTTTCTTGCCGATGCCGGTCCATATTGGGTATTGGGATACCCTCTTCCAATTGAGGGGGGTTTTATATTTAAATCTTCTCGGGTCAGAGGTGTAGGGTTAAAGCCGGTGTAGCTTTCCTTGACGTTCATAAGTGCATTGCATTGCAATATGCCTACTTGAATAATAAACTATTTTTTCACCGCACCAACTGGTAAAGGCCCTCTTGATTGTTCAAAAACTAATGAGAAAGTTTCATTTTATCCACATGTGGGGCAAAGTAGTCAGATGCAAATTTTGAGTTGTTTTCTTATGTTAGCTGGTAGAATTTACTTTTAAATAATGATTTTGTATGAGTTTTTTTTTTTCGATTTGATTTATAAATAAATAAATAAAAATAAAATCCTATTTCAATTGCTTTTTGAAATAAGCACAAATATTGTATAAGTACCAAATAATTCCCCGATTCATTTGACCCGCACATAAATCAAATTCCGATTCCAAATATATCCCTTTACTGAACCTCTAATTTCTAGCATTCAGCAAATGGAAACGACGTTCTATTTATACGAAGGAACGGAAACCCGTTGTAGGTGGAACTCCCTCGAAATCACAATAAATTAAGGCACGGAGCAGTCTCTGCTTCTGGTTATTTTCACAGAATTCTTGGCTTTAGCATCTTGAATGGATTTTGTGTCCTCTATTTTCATGTATTGTAGACATTTTAGGGGTAAACATAAAATGTTGTAGTAGAAAATGGCGTAGGGCGCAAGACGCAACTGAGCGATGTCCTGTCCTGGCGTAGTGTTTTAGTAAAGGAGCGCCTATTTAATAATATTCAAAGTAAACTTTGAAAATGTTTAATTTGTTTTTGGACTTAATTATTACTCATACTCATAGACGTTTTTAAATAGCGTCAATATACGGTTGAATGACGTTGGAACGTTTTTCTACCTCTTTCTTTTTGCAAACCACGGGAAAGGGACAGAGGGAATAGAATCCAAGTATTTCGAACTTGTATTAGGCCCATCACGTAGAAATGAGATTCGAATGTAAAGGTAATTTGAATGTAATTTTGCCTCACTTAGTGAGCAAAATCACATTTTGCTGACTGTTTTCAAGCAGCAAAGTTCTCTTGTTCGATCTGCTGAGCTTAAAAGAACATTTGAAAGTCCTGCACAACTCTGGTACCGATAACTATAAGAATGGTAACCTATATACCCTCTACGAGTACCATACCTCTCTATGGTGTACCTCGTACCTCTATGCCAATTATGCAAGGAAAGACCCAAGGCCCTCCTTATGTATATACGTAATGGCTCCTCTACACGATGGCCCAGCGCTGGACCAGCGAGATAGCCATGTGATGGTTATGGCTCCTCTACACGATGGCCCAGCGCTGGACTGAACCGCCATCCCATCGCCATCCCGCCATGCCATAAGCCATCCGACACTACTACCCTCTCTACACGCTGGCCAACCTTTAGTGGGCCTGCATGATGGCCCATCGTGTAGAGCCGTAACAACACGGCCACTCAACTCTACTGCCGTGAATGTGAAATGGTTTTTAAGTAAAATGACCTAGCATAAGGTTGTAAGGCACTTGATTCCCTCCAGGGCCCAATAATTGTTTGCACCAGTATATGGTCGTGGTGTTGATGTCTTCGTAAACGCTTTCTAAATCCAAGTCTATTCTATAATTATGAAGTAGTCTACGAAATAACTTACTGAGCGGGCTCTTAGTGTAATGGAATCTTTTTAGACGCCCAGACGGCACTTAGGCCTAATGAAGTACCGTAATTAATTTTAGCTCTCCCCCTAGAAATGCAGCGTTTTAGCACCTTATTGGATATAATTTGTGTTATCCTTAAGTCCTTATACATATACGACAGATTTGTATTCTCTTTCTCGAACATGTTGTGAAGATAACATCATATTTTAGTGATACTAGCGCTTGACTTGGTCTCCTGGCCCTAGTTGCCGCAGGTATCAGCTGGTTGTTTATATGTATAAAGTATATCGAGATCATGTTATCTAAGAAACTTCAAGTAAAACGATAACGTCTAATGAATCAGCAGGTTCATGTTGTTAAATTGTGTTCAACTCACTGAACTGGTCTCACTTGAAACTTTCTCGATGAACCTTGTTAGGCTCGATCCTATCGTGTATTTATAATATAACTTGTGTAGCCATCAGAAATAGGTATCTGAGCGGCCAACGTGTTCAATAATATCTCAACAAAGCCTCTATTATCAAAACGTTAAAGTAATCTGATATTTTTGTGCACCTTGACCGCTCCGCTCCGATTCCTATCCTGTATTATGTTTCTTCCTAAACATTAATTTCAACAAGAAGTACTTAAGTACCAATTAATAATAATAATATTCTTTATTGTGCACAACGAAAACATGATTAAATACAGTAATTAACATAAAAAAAACTAAGCAACAACAGGCGGTCTTATCGCTAAAAAGCGATCTCTTCCAGACAACCTTCAGGTAGTAGAAATTACCGTAAGGAAGAAATATGTATAAGGGTAGCAAATATAAATGGAGAACCAGAACAGAGGAAAAAAATAAAGCAGCACAAATATATGTATAACATATAAATATATACATAAATATGATAAATAAATAAATAAATAAATATATATATAAACATATACATACATATTTCACACAACAATAAAATAAAATTCATCAAATAAATAAATTTCAATTTAATATCTTTAATGTCAAAACAACACATACCTACCTACTACCTAATATAAAAAAAATAAAACTACCTACTTATTATATCAATTATAAATTAACCTAAAGTAACTTAGGAAGCGATATGCTTTGAGAAACTGCAAACATCTACTACAATAAAACCCATTATAACATTTAATGTAGGTACAGTCGAGTTCATAAATATGTATACATTTCTTCACATTATTCCATTGCAAGAAGGTGCAATAATGTATACATAATTATAAACTCGACTGTACCTATAAGTTGACTTCGCAGCATGCGAATCATCTAATTCTGACATAATAACGTAATTATTCTGCGATTCGCAGGTAAAAGTATTGTTAGAAATAGAATTAGATGATTCACTAGTTTTGTAGATATTTGTTAACGGCACCAATCATGGAACATTTAAGAGAAAATTTGGAGTGTTTTTTGATATTTCACCGACACCTGTAAAATTTCTACCGCTGTACGCTTTAAAAGTTGAATGTCCAAATTGTCCAATTCGTCCTTTATGTTTTCTATGTATATAATGAAAGCTACAATCTACTACTAGCAATTGGTTTCAATATTATTAACCAATTAAAACTGTGTTTTTTTTGCTCCAGTCATGGAATGTATAGCGCCATTCATTTTCAAAATAACAAATATCAATGAAAAATTAAACTTAAGCAGCTCTTTGGCTCTTATTCATGGTAAAATGTTGCCAGTGATTAAAAACTGATGGTAAATACTTGTTTTACAGGATTTGTCTATACCATGCCATTACTGGTGCCTGTTCCATTATAGGGGTGTTTACTATTGACGACTTTTAAAACTATGAAAACTATCCCGTATTCAATGTTTCCCTAATGCACCGTATTCCATTTCAATAACTGACACGAATCCAATAGGTTTACATTTATTTGTTAGACGACCCTACGTCTGAAGAAAATTTAAACACACACCAATTCTGCCATTGTCAGTTAGAGTACAAAAGCCTTTTTCATAAGTCGTTCGTCGATAGATTATTGACTATATCATGATCACGTTTGACACGTTTCCTTCCCCGTAACATCTACATTATTATTCATTGAGCGCCTTCCACCATCATAAGTACATTTCGACATCAAACGTTTTTGCTCGTCGAAATTTGGCAGGCGCTCACATTTTATATCACCTACCGTTTTACATAGCCCATTACCGGCTAACAAGGGTCAGGCTCGGTTGAATTTGTAAAAAATCACTCAAATGTTCTTTTTGATAACGGGAAATGAGGGTTCCGTTAATTTCGTTGCACAGTAAATGTAAAAAAACTTGTAAACACATACAAGATACGCTTTAGTAACTTTGGTATTTGCCAGCGACACCTTTAGTGAATGATTTTATTGATTTTAGAATCATTTCGCGTCGAAGAAAATGCACATTTAAAGGTATCTGTACTTGAGCCCTGTTATTGCAATAATGTCTTCGCTCTTAAGACGAAAGGGGACGACGGCAGTAACCGTTTCTCCATACAAACATAGTCCCCATTTTCCTCTCCGGATATAAACATATAGAAAAATTTTATTCGCTATTTGAGGATCTGTCAAAATTTTGTATGTTATTTGTTTTTCGCTCTTTACTCCTATAATAATTAAAACACCGGTGGATTTAAAGATATATAATGTCCGTATTGTAACAACGCTATTAAGCAATTACGTTTAACAAAAAAAAAACAATTAAAATTATCTATGCTATTCAGTTTCCTTGGAAATATGTACTTCAGCCGTACCCCGAAGTTAAGGGAGTTTAAAAAAATCATCATGTATAGGTATAATAAACTGTGTAAAAATATTTACCATAATGTCAATAAAGTTTGGCTTAGATTTTAAACACCTCTTTTTTACTACACGTTGGTGGCAAAAAAGAATACGGCCCGCCTGATGGCAAGCAGTCTCCGTAGCCTATGTACGCCTGCAACTCCAAAGGAGTTACAAGCGCGTTGCCGACCCTAATACTCCGCACCCTCGTTCAGCTCTGGCAACCTTACTCACCGGCAGGAACACAACACTATGAGTAGGGTCTAGTGTTATTTGGCTGCGGTTTTTTGTAAGGTGGAGGTACTTCCCCAGTTGGGCTCTGCTCTATATCTGGAATGACATCCGCTGTTCTGTGCCCTACCACACATAGCGATATGACACTCACAGTGCCCATACCTCTCGTATCACAGTGCCCATACCACTCTTTCAACCCCACCAGTTACTTCTGCTACTGAGTACTGACTGAACTATTAACTATGGTGTAACCAGGTCCTTATGCAGCGGCTTATGTGAGCGAATAACTCGCGAACGCGAAGGGGGCAGGGGCGCGGCGCGGCGCGGTTAAAACAATCCTTTGATACCTATGGAAATGTCCTACGTGGGCGACCTCGTTGCGAACGCGAATGCCGTGGGACGCCGCGCCGCTTCGCGTTCGCGAGTTATTCGCTCACGTAAGCCGCTGCGTTAATGCTTATTATCATCTTGATCCATTTGTCATTCTATATCAGTTTAAACTAAGGTGAAACGCAAAACGCAACCCGCCCATTTAGTACTAAATTTATTGAAACATTTGAATTTGCTATTCCAGACGTTACCCTAAAAAGTATAAAAAACGCTGTTACTTCCACTAAGGGCTCATAAAATATCTAAACGAGCGAGATAAGAGTACTATGATAACAACCCTTGAATAAAAATATACGAGTGTTAAAATTTTCGATCATTTTTACTACTTAACTGCGGGGAATATTCAGTTATAAAATTGTATTTGGAGCCGTGTCAAGTTAAAATAAATATTATGCGACATTTTTACTCAAAACGACTAAGCGGTAAACTCAGGAAGGTTTGTGTTTTGGGTACACAGACAATGATATATAGATATAATATATACATAGAAAACCACCATGAAATTGAATTTGAAATTGAAATTATTTATTTTGTCAGAGACATGGTTATATAAGGTGTTATAAGGATTTACACAAGGTAAGAAAGTACACACATCTCGCCAATTATTTACACAACAATTCATAAGTATATTATTTACATCATAAAAACATTATATATATTCCTACAGTTAACAATATCAACAATATTTACACAGAATGACTGAAAAGACTCGGTAACAAATAGCTGTGCTCATCATACAAACTAGGCCAGACGGGTCATCGTTAATTCGTTAATTTTATCTTAAAGGTGACATTTGGATGTCAAATGCAGCAATACTGTGCGAAGTCGTTGCTGACTTCGCTGCATCTGTCAATTCCTTCGATAAAATGTGATGTTCCATGGCAAATGGTACCTTACGAGCGATGTTAATAACAGCGTAAGCGCCGACCGCCATAAGGTACCTTTACCCGTGGGCGTGGGACGTAATAAATGAGTGACGTTATGAACGTCATGAGCGGGAGTAATGCGGCGGCGAACGTCACTCATTTTCCAAGGAAATTGTCATATACAGCGACCGCAACAACGTAGCAAGACTAGCAAGCAGAGAGCCGAGGGCTTACCGCGAACCACGTTCGACGTGTTGCCTCCCTGTCACACGTACGAATTTACAAGTGCGACAGCGAGGCAACACGTTAAAGGTTGTTCGCGGTAGGCCTGTCGGAACCATACTGCACTATAGTATGGGGTATGGCCGTAGCTGAACTCCTGATGAAAGTCTTTAATAGAGAGTCCTTTGAAGACTTTTATATATTTACTTACATACGACAAATAATAATAATTCAGCCTTTGTATGCCCCACTGCTGGGCACAGGCCTCCTCTCATGCGCGAGAGGGCTTGGGCTTTGGGCTATAGTCCTCACGCTAGCCCAATACGGATTGGGGCACATACACCATTGAATTTCTTTCCAGATGTATGCAGGTTTACTATTGTTTACTATCCACGACCTCTTGGAAATCGGACGTCGTATCCACTCGGCTACCACCGCTTTACCCTATTGGCAAGTTGCGAAGTCGGTGGAGGTAGATTGGCGCTGATTGTCACACACACACACACACGCGTAATCTTAATGACTAAATAAATAATTAAATATTATAGGACATTATTACACAAATTGACAAAGTCCCACAGTAAGCTCAATAAGGCTTGTTTTGTGGTTAGGTAGTTAGACAACGATATATATACTCGTAATATAATATCCGTGCTCATCACACGATAAGCATCAAATGTAGGCAGGAAACGCAATAAAATATTTGACTTAACTTGATAAATGCCCTTACCAGGATTGGAACCCGGGACCATCGGCTTCATAGGCAGGTTCACTACCCACTAGACCAGACAGGTCATCAACACACAACGAAGGTCGCACATTAATGCTAGCGGCAGCCTTTTGAATGAATTTTACTCCATGATATAAGTCTACTAAAGGAAGGGAGCACCAGACGTTCACCTAGCGAATATAACGTCGGGTTCAAGGCAGAACAAACTATTTCATTATAGTTATTGTTCTAAATAGTTGGTTCTACCTTTGGAATAACCAACTATTCCTTTCAACATTTTTTTAGCAGATAGCTGGTTTTGCCTTTGACCCGGTAACTTGCGTTTAAGTATTGTAATCTGGGTGTTAAAACTCTCATACTCACTTAATTATTTATTCTATTTGCCAACTCCCAAGCTGCTTAATTAGTCTCTAATCAGTTATTCCCTTTCCGCTGGGCGTAGTATCACTTGCCCGATAATTTGGCAAATAGAGGCCCACGCCAATGGCGGCATGCGGTCAATTAATTATTAAAATATACGTTTGAGGTATTTAATCGAGAGCTTTTCTGACGACTACGATACTGTGGATAACCAAGTTGTGTAACGTTTTGAAAATCTACGTTTCTTACTAAACCAAATGATAAGGCTGGTTAAATTGTACCCCCTAACTCTTTCAAAAAGGGCGCTCTTTACTTTGGAATGATTGATCATGAAAATAAACAATCAGTCACAAATAAAGCCAATATTTAAAATACAATATTGACTTTATTTGTAACTGGTAATTTTAAAATAATACCTTATATACAATCCCTATAAACATTTCAATAGCGTGATGTAGAAATCGCCGCTCCCGGTACAGCGCCATCTCGCGTGATATTTGGTAAAAAATGTGTATATTAAAGTACTTGACGCGGAAGTATGGACGCGAACACTGGTTTGACACTTGGAACAGTGTCACGCTTGCAAATATAGTTCGTGTCATCCACGGTGACGCGCAGATTTGTCAAATCTAACCTTTAATTACATGACAATACGAGTCAAGGCACGCGTCGTTGTGAATGACACGATCTCTACACTTGGTATTTATAGTTTCATGAAATCATCGACCGGTTTTTTTCACTGACTGTACAATTATCAAAAATCTATTTATATCAGAAAGTTAGAAATTTCCTATCATAGTTTTTTGCATGACAACAATATTTCATGTTTACTTCTTCTTCTTCCTCCTGACCTTATTCCTTATAATATATTAAATATTTCATGTTTACTATACCCATTTAAAATTTCCACCTTGTGTAGTAATACTACGTTCGCTTCGTACATATTGTACTTACTTCAGTACGTATTGTATTAACATCAACAATATAACTTACCAATAATAGACCTTGCTTCGTCGCAATAAGGTTTACGAATAGTCAAACAATATTTGTACCTATTGCTACAGCGACCGAAGGTATAACTCGTATCGCAAGTGCGTTTTACGACTTCTCTAGTAATTTCAAAACTATTAAATTGCTTACTAACCCGAAAATGTATAAATAAGCGAATTTAGTTAATAATATTATAATATTATTTCTCCTAGGTATAACTCTGCCCGGCTTATCGTAAGTGCAGTAGGTAGGTATTTACATGAAAAACATCGTTTAAAAAAAGAACTTATTCAAAGAGAACAAGATAAATAATTGCATAATTTCCCGAGTGTAATTACTGATTCTACTCGTATTCACTATAATCATTTATATTTGATTTCAGGTAAATTCATGAATGAAATGACTCCTATCATTGCGTGAGTACCATTCTTCAGTGGCGGGGCAAGACCAACATTTTAAGTGGGCCAGGTACATTTAGCGAGGCCCTCTGGTGGCGCAAGAAATAACGAACATTTTTACGTTGTGTCCGAGATATAGATACTTATTTGAGGCGCGAGGCCCCTCGGCCCGCGAGGCCCCTCGGCCCGCGAGGCCGTAGGCGGTGGCCCATGTTGCCCATTCTTGTCATATCAATCTGTATATATACAGTATAAGAATTTTGACATTTATCGGGTTCTTTTGTAATCTACTACTAATAGTTCCTACATTACTACAAAGGCAGGGAAATAGGAACTTGCAATGCCGGCCGAATGTGACATAAGACGAGCTATTTTATGAACATAAAGCAGGCTAATGGTATCCCGACAAAGGTATGTATAGTGCTTTTTTAGGGTTCCGTAGTCAACTAGGAACCCTTATAGTTTCGCCATGTCCGTCTGTCTGTCTGTCTGTCTGTCCGAGGCTTCGCTCCGTTGTCGTTAGTGCTATAAAGCTGAAATTGGACATGGATATATAAATCAATAAAGCCGACAAAGTCGTACAATAAAATCTAAAAATTTGATTTTTTTTAGGGTACCTCCCCTACACGTAAATTGGGGGTGAAATATTTTTTTTGCTTCGACCCTACAGTGTAGGATATCGTTTGAAAGGTCTTTCAAAACTAATAGGGGTCTTCAACAAACATATTTTGCCAAAGTGAATATATTCGGAGATAACCGCTCCGAAAGAAATAAAAAATGTGTCCCCCCCCCCCCCCTCTAACTTTTGAACCGTGGAAATCGTGGAAGTAGAGCTTAAGAAAGACATTAAATGAAAACTATAGCGGACATGATCAGTTTAGCTGTTATTGAGTTATCGCAAAAAAATCCCATTCATAGTAAAAAGACGTACTATCGACAGTTCATCCTTTGGTTAATAATCTACTATACTTCAAGCTCCAGTTTAGCTTATTGTGACGGAAGAGTAACTACGGAACTCTACTCTGAGCATGGCCCGATATGATCTTGGCCGATTTTTTTAAAATGTGTGGGTATAAAATAAAACCATAACCCTATAATTATAATCTAAAACTATGTAACCTATTTTTTACATACCTAGGCCGACAATGCTGTACAAAAATTCATATTCGACACGCTTCGTTTAAGCGAGCACAATACATTTTCGCAAACCTACTAGTGGCTCTGTGAGCTGTAGACCTCGCGATAAGCTTAAAAAATTTAAAAAAAATACTTACTTCGCTGAATCATTATCACAGTGGACTCACAATAGTCGCAAGTGCCATAGACCCTTAGTGGCGCAATTAGCGCCCTTTTGATAATTTTCCAAAAAAACGAAACGGCAGAAAAAATATATCTAACTACCGCACCTGCTGACCAAACACGAGAACTGGCTACTTGACAGTTTTTAGGGTTCCGTAGCCAAATGGCAAAAATCGGAACCCTTATAGATTCATCATGTCCGTCTGTCTGTCCGATTATTTATAAATAATGTCAATCGATCTTGATTTTCATGAGGATCAAATGTCTATATAGGACCCATGGCATTTAAGCAACACAAAGGTCAGAAACGAGAGTTAAAGTCTGACGCTCGCACTCGACGATTGAAACGCTCTATCCATTTAGCTAAACTATAGCTAATTTTGTTATAATATTCAACATGTGTCAAGTACCCAATTGATTAAGAAATGCGACTTGTAGACAAGAACATCCAGACATACGAAAGCATTTTTCCAAGCTGAAACGGACGTCTTCGCTAACGCTCGGTCAGTTACGAACGTAATGACGAATGACGATATTTCGAATTTCGACGCATGTTTGAGAAAATGTCCATTCACCTACAAAGTTAAATGAACTTTTACTTGTGGATCGGGTTTAATAAAATAGGAAGTTATTTACCGCAAGAATTTTTGAGGAGCTTCGCTTACATCCCACAGCTCCCCAATCTCTTTTGACTCAGCCCAAGAATCCTTGGGGGTCACGCGCAAACCGTAATTTTATGAAATCTGTAAAAAAACATCGCCGAGCGCGGTAAAGGTGTTCAAAACATCTAACGATTCCTCTTAAGCCTAAGATACACTTGTAAGTTTTACCTTATAGACCATACATATACATATTATAAAATAAAAACTAAACACTATTTAGGTGAAACAACGGAGTGTCTCCGTTGAATCGGCTGCTCTTGTATCAGATTCGGCAGTTTGCCCCTGAACCTCCAAAACAGCTTTCGGCAGAAGTCGGCGCACATGGTCCCCAGCAGCGGTCGCGGCACGCAAAAGAGTTTAAGTGCACGTAGTGGCGCGATCGAAGCAAGAACACCATCAGCGTGTAGCCGGTCTTCTGGTGTACATACTCCACCACTTCAGTAGCCGTGGGGGTGTAATAATGTTAGCGCAATACGTACTGCCTGCGCCTTACTCGGTGTAGCAATCCGCAAACCAGAATTAGCCGGTTCGGCGGTACCACACTGAGTCTTATGAGGCGCCGTGCGCGCCTTCTTCTTTCTTCATAGCAGACTACTTACGTAAATAGGGACAAAGTTATTTGTTAGAATGTGATAATAATATTCATCTCTCAATCTGTAGTATAGCTGTGTTCCTACTTACGTAAGACAAAAAGTTACTCATGTAGTAGGAAATTGTTTAGTAGGTATAATTAAGAGGCGCATAAAGCCAGGAAATTAGAACGAAATAAAAGATCTGGCGCGCCGCGCGAAGCTTGCGACGGAAGATTTGGCCGTCGCCCGAGTTTTTATCGCAATTACCTTGAAAATATACTTGTGTTTAAAGTTTTGCTCATCAGTACCCCTTGGTTATATCACTGGTTAAATCTACCAAACTAGGGTAGGTGGATGACTTTAAAAATTAACAACTTGTAAAGATTCTAATTTTATTAAACTTCAGGTAAATTAATTATATTTTATATTAATAAACCGTTTAAACTCGAATGGCCTATCTCGCCTATGCTTCGCCCATGAATTTCTAGAAAGAAAAGAGCTCCGATGCCTTCGACGTTCTATTTAATAACAGCGTTCTACCTCTCTGTACCTAACGAGTCTTGAAGCAGTTTCCTTCGCAGTCGGGTAGATGGCGCCTTCGAGCCATCGATTGCGTTAGCTTCCTCTTAATTACCCTCGCCGAGTATTACGAGTACCAGGCGTTAAAAAATACCCTTTATTGTCAATTATTCTCTAATACACCCTTAATACCCTTATGCACTTTTAATCACAGTTGGTTTCGTAAAACCGCTAGTTTTCCATGAAACTGTACAAGTTAGTGTTGTTTAAGACTCAAGTTGGATGAGTCTTTTGCTCTGCTATAAGACTCAACTCAGTTATTCCGACTCTTATTAATTAAGTCAAGGCTCGAGTCGTTTTTAACCTGTAAGAGACCAGAGTCTTTTGTGGAGACTCGAGTCCTTTTCAGATGTATAATTTACGAAACAATTCTTTACTTCATGTAAAACAGATGTGTAAGATACTCAAATCATACAATAGCGCATATTTTTTAAGTGTTATATAGATAAAACCTTTAGGTAAAATTGTTGATTGAGTCTTTATTAGGAGGCTCAATAAAACTCTATAACGGACTCGACTCGAGTCTTTAAAAACTCGGAAGTTTATTAAGCGCTGAGCCTGGTACTATAAATGAGTCAAGTTCTCAAATTTAGAAGTAGTTGTTTATCGGTATTCTACAGAATACGTTTCGGGGAGTGTCTGATCTTCGTTCTGCCACTGTGGGACTAGACGTGGACCTGCGTTTTACCCTTACGTTGTTACTCTGCCACTGATTCGCACTAAACTCTATGAATCCAGCTTAATCATGCGAACGGTTAAGGAGCGGAACTCACTTCCTGCAAATCTTTTCCCAGTCCACTATATCTTGGATTTTTAAATCGAGAGTGAATAGACTTATTTTAGGTAAGCATGCTCCATCCTAGACTGCATCGGTGCCATCAGGTGAGATTGTGGTCAAATGCTTACCATTTTCCTATTAAAAAAATAGACTCGAAAGACTCGAGTTCCCATTCCCACCAGCACTAGTACAAGTTGCGATAAAGCTATCTAAAAGGAAACGAAGTGGACTGTACGTTGTAATTACACCGGGCAAATAAACCTTGCGTTGCATTTAAATGAACTGGCGAATGCAAAGGTGGTTCCATTAATACGTAAAAAAGCGGTGTTCAGACTTAATAAATGTTAATGTTTTGATATTATGATACAGCAAGTTATGGAGTTTAACGTTATGTGTGATATTGACGAAGCTAGCTAGCTTTTCGGTGAAGGACTTGAACATCGTGAGGAAACCTGCATACATCTGCGAAGAAATTCAATTGTGTATGTGAAGTTCCCAATCCGCATTGGGCTAACGTGGGGACTTTAGCCCAAGCCCTCTCGCGCATGAGAGGAGGCATGTGCCCAGCAGTGGGACGTATATAGGCTGAATTATTATTATATTATTAAAGAAACACGTCCAGAACACCTCTCATTTCTAATAAGAGACGAAAAGTAGAAGTCGAAAAACAGCAAAGTTGAAGTGACACTGGGTTGGTCATGTCTGTCGCACGGCGGATGACATCTGGAGTCACAGGACCTACCGCGAACACCGAAGTTCGCAAATTGCGGGCATCTTTCGCTGTCACTCCAATTTACGCCTTACATGGTGTACATTAGAAAAATGCCCGTATTTTGCGAACTTCGGTGTCCGCGGTAGGCCCTCAGCTTCTGCTCCTTCACGAGTCCAACCCGAGCCGGCAGAATTCGTCGCCGATCGCGAGATTACTTGAACTAATTTTTAGAGACTGGAGATATTTAGCATAAAACTGGGAAAAATGGGAAAAGAGGACTCATAATGAATGCGAGCGAAATATCTTTATGATACGACTCGCAGTGCATTTTGCGCGCACCAATAAGCGCGAGCGATCGTATCATATTTATATCAAAAAGTAACAGATTTTGAAATCTGAATGTCGCTTGGTTCTACGGTTGTGTGGAAAAGGTAACAAAGCTTATATTATGAAATTGGCGTAGTTACTTTTGAACGTGACACAAAAGCCTTAAATGAACAATATCAATATATTTGAATTATTTACATGCGAAAATTAAATACTATTCGCTTTTGAGAGATCATTATCGCGGACTATTGTTTTATAAAGAGTAAAGGCTTTCATTAATTTAAGTACTTAATATACTTTTCATTTGCGCTCATTCAATATGGCGCGGTGATTGGGTGGTATTTGCGCGGTGTATTTATAATATGTTTAGTTTGTTTCTTTCGGATATAAGTGAGATAATAAACATATGAACATTATCATCTTTTCAGTCTAAATCACGTTACTATTAACTATTATTTTCGCTCCTTATTTTTGATCAAAACTCACTTCGATTGAACTTATTCAAATAAAATATGCCTGCAGTTTTTTGAGCCATCTATACGTCAAAACAGTACATTTTCAAAGTAATTTGATATCAGTCTATTAGCCTATTTATCAAAAAATAAATTGATTTATTTCTTAGTGTAAAAGACAACAGTAAATTCCCCAAGTAATTATGTATTCACTAACCCATAGTTTGTAAGCAAAACTACGAAACATTTTTAAAAGAAATTACGCTTGTTCTTTTACTTTGGCTCCTTTTACTTCTAGCCTAAACTATATTAATCGAAATAACTTAGAATTAGAATACTCAAACCATCTCAAAATATCTAACAACAGTAAATTTTACAAGTAACTATTTACCAACCCATAGTTCGGAACTTCAAAACGCGGGCCCCGAAATTGAGCCCCGGTACCGAACCGAACGATTCGAGTAAACTTTAGCTCGCTGATCATTCCTCTTACCTAAGACGCTTAATAAACGTAAACTGTTCGGGATACCGTTGCAGTGGCGCTATTCAACTTGTTTTAGAGTTATAGCCAAACGGCACATTTTTGTATATAATATGCTTTCCTAAATTGAGCTTTAGTGACCGAAGCAAATATTAGTAATATTACTTTTTCGAAAAATCACGCTACTTTCGTTTTACTCCTTTTAAAATCTAAACTATGTTATTTGAACTAAAATGCCTGAAGACTTAAACCATATCAAAACATCTAACAGTAAATTCCCTATCTATTTACCAACCCATAGTTCGTAACTCCAAAACGCGGGCCCCGAAATTGAGCCTCGGTACCGAACCGAGCTATTCGAGCAAACTTCTCGCTGATCGTTCCTCTTACCTAAGACGCTTAATAAACGGTTGGGTATACCGTTGCAGTGGCGCTATTCGACGTGTTTTCATGATATAGCCAAATAATATATTTTTAATATGTCTTGTCAGAGATTCATTGATTGTATAAGATGTATACATTGAGCTCGGTACCAAACCGAGCTATTCGTACGCAGAACTACCACGACATTTCTTGAACTTAAGTACTTATAAGTCGTGTTAGTACCTTTTTAGCCCAGGGATCACCAGTTTCTTCACGGCTGCGGTTTTTACAATAAAATGAACCATCGGGGTCCGTTTCTACTTGAGGTTATTAAATAAGCAAATGCAATGTACAGCATATTGTCATTTGATATTTACCACTATCTTTTCGGTGAAGGAAAACATCGTGAGGAAACCTGCATACATCTGCGAAGGAATTCAAAGGTGTATGTGAATCCAATCCGCATTAGGCTAGCGTGGGGACTATAGCCCGAGCCCTCTCGCGCATCAGAGGAGGCCTGTGCCCAGCAGTGGGACGTATATAGGCTGAATTATTATTTTTATTATAATGTACATCACAAAATAGGTCGGCGCGGCGGTCCGCCATTAAAATTAATTACAACTAGAATACGCAAACCATCTCGAAATATCTAAGAACAGTAAATTCTCCAAGTATTTATTTACCAAGTTGCAGTGGCGGCGGCGGGCGTTTATGGAACTCGAACCAACCGACTTAAGTAATTTAAGTGAGTTGAACAAAAGATTTTGTGACCCATTTCGTACCTTGTAACAGTGACAAACAACATAAATGTCGCTAGAGACTTCATACTATTCTCAGTGTGACAAGGTACTGTACAAGTCGAAATTGCAGTTCCAAAACATAAACCTTTTTATTGTAATACGTGTTTATCCTATAAATTATGTATAAGGTTCAAGAACTTTATTTCTCAAAAGAAGATATACAAAACTTCACTTAAATTTACACTTATTACCACTTACTTTACTTATTGTCACTTAAATTAGAATTAAATTAAATTAATTATATATAAGCATGCATAACATTATTATTGTGTACAATATATTACCCGTATTACAGTTTCAGAATTCGATTTGAGTGGGTAAGACTATTATTATTATTATTATTATTTAAACTTTATTGCACAAGTACAAGTATAACGTACAATAGGCGGACTTAATGCCTTGAGGCATTCTCTACCAGTCAACCACTGGGCCAAACAGAAATTTGCTAAGGTGGGTGCATGTGAAAAAAAATATTCCAAAATTAAATACTAAGTCTAATACTACTAAGCCAGTATACAAACTAATAGGTAATATATATAATACTTTTATAAACTACACAAATTATCATTATAAATACATATACAAATTAATTACATAATATACTATACAATATACATAAATATACTTCTGCATGTGTGCGGGGCAGGGGGGAAGAGGGGGGGGGGGGGGGTCCCACTAGACAGTATCTAGCAGGTGCTTGTAGAGAATACGTTTGAAATTCAGCTTGTTTGCGGCTTGTCTAATCGTTAGAGGAAGCGCATTCCAAAGATGGATTGCTTGAACAGCGAAAGAAGACTTTAGGAAACCAGTATGGTGAGGGAGAACAGAGAGTTTAAGAGAACGGGCAGAGCGCAGCTCGCAGCCTGGGCGGGGGGTCATAAAGTTGAAGTTACATTTGAGATATTCTGGAGTGGAGGGCTCGAATAGGATAGAGAAAAGTGAGGAGAGTATTCGAAAGGAACGGCGCTGACGTATGGGAAGCCACTTGAGCTGGCGAAAAATGAAGCGTATTCCATTGTTTACGAGTCGATCGAGTTTGTTGAGAGAATTTTGACACATGTTCGTTGTACACACATCAGCATAATCAATGAGCGGGAGGATGAGTGCTTGAACGAGCAATTTCTTTGTGCATACCGGAAGAAAATTTTTGAAACGGTAGAGTGTGCGTAAGGTACAAGTGACCTTCCGGCTCACTTCCGAAAGTTGCCCGTCCCATGAGAGATGCCTGTCAATGACTAAACCGAGGTCCTTCACTTGACTCGAAATAGGTATGACCGAGCCGTCAAAAATGATCGGTGCAACAGAAAGTGCATTCAACTTTAAGAGTTGCCATCGACTACCCAGAATGATGGCCTGGCACTTAGAAGGGTTGACAGAGATGCCAAAAGAACTAGACCAATCACTTATGTGATCCAGATCATCATTGATAGCCTCAATTGCGGAATTGACATCCGCTACCTCGGCTTGGGCGTATAATTGCAGATCGTCTGCATACAGGTGATGGTCGCATTTGAGTCCGTGTGTAATGAAATTAATAAACACCGAAAATAACAATGGAGAGAGAATACCACCTTGCGGTACTCCAGTGTTCTATGCAGTGTTCAGTGCTCTCCAGTGGACTATGTAGCGTAGGTACAATATGCAAACAGTAGGAATAGTATATTAGCAATTTCAATTTAACTTTCTATCTCTATGATGATAGCGAGAAATTCCTAAAATGTGAACTTAGAAAAATTATCATCGTTAGGTAGCACTAATGTGATATAATGCACTATGTACTGTGTATGTATGCATTTATATCATTTGTCGTTCTGGTACCTTGTTGTACATTTTGCTGCATTTGTTACCCTCTTTTCACTCTTTCCTCTCATCTACTCAAAGATTAACTGGAAGAGATCCCTCAAAGGGATAGGTTCGCCTTTGTACTTCTTACTTTTAATATGTAATTTGGTACAATAGAGAGTTTATTACTACTACTACAACTGCTTTGCTATAATATTTATTTATTTTGTGTCATATCATATCATGGTCAACGTCAACATTTTTCTAAACGAAATATTTCATTAATGGCACCGTAAAGCTACCTAAAACCCATTTATTTCCGACCAGTCTAGTGAGTAGTGACTCTTCCTATGAAGCCGATGGTCCTGGGTTAGAATCCCGGTAAGAGCATTTATTTGTATGATGAGCACAGATATTTGTTCCATGGTCATGGGTGTTTCCTATCTATTTAAGTATGTATATATTATTATGTATATTGTTGTCTGAGTACCCAAAACATAAGCTTTCTTGAGCTTACTGTGAGGCTTATTCAATGTGTGTTAGAATGTCCAATATTTGTTATCGCCAGTTAAAATTAATTTAAGTTTTTAACTACGTTTTTTCAATTTTTTTTTTCACAAATTGCTTCATATCAGTGAACACTATATAGATGTAGTCAAGGTTTTAAATATCGACACGGACAGTGCCAAAAATATGTATACACGGCCATATTGCCCGTGCATTAAGGTAGTGTTTAGATATTTTTGTTAATTTATCCATATCTATGTTTAATACCTTAACTGTACCTAACTAGTAAGCTAAAATTAATTCATCTTAAAGCTAGTTTACCTTAACAACACAGGGTAAAAAAATATATGTAAAAGATAATGACTATCATGGCAATGTCACGCTCACGGTCAAATATGTCGAATCCAGCCCCAGTAGAACTGTGTATACGTACCGTAATTCGAGGAAGTTTAGTTTTAGTAAGTTGTAATAGTAGTCTAAATGTTCTGAGCTAGATGAGAACGTAGGTAGTTGCAATTTCGCACGAATATAATTTTAGTTATAGACCAAGTTAACCTACAGGGCGGGCACAGTATACATATACCAGTGTTGGCCGAACGTTAATTGCAATTGAAAACCGACCATTACAAATTGAACCGTATATCGTAACGGACGGTTACAATGTACAGTTCAATTTGTAATGGATATTTGTCAAGTGCATTAACATTTCGGCCAACACTGACAGATAAGCATCAAAGTGCACGTAAGTTCCTCGGGGGCGTCAAATGGAAATATTTTCATTCACTTAGGGCTTACTTTACATTGGATATTTCATACTGTTAGTATTGACAACCAAATTAGCTTGAACCCTAAATAAGAGATTTAAATATTTTAGGCGAATATATCCGTCTCACTAATGGAAGCGGCTCCTAAAACTTGTGCGATAAGGACAACGCCAGGTTAGGCGAAAAATCCTGCGTATAAATATCAAAAAAACCAGACAAGTGCAAGTCGGACTCGCGCACGAAGGGTTCCGTACCATTATTTATAAAAACGGCAAAAAAAAAATATTTGTTGTATGGGAGCCCCCCTGAAATATTTATTTTATTCTGTTTTTAGTATTTGTTGTTATAGCGGCAACAGAAATACATCATCTGTGAAAATTTCAACTGTCTATCACGGTTCATGAGATACTGGCGACAGACGGACGGACGGACAGCGAAGTCTCAGTAATAGGGTCCTGTTTGACCGTTTGGGTACGGAACCCTAAAAACGATGTTTAGTGCTCGACTGTTTCCTCCTCCAAAACTTGACCAAATGTAACGAAATTTTGAGATCTAAATGGTAATAATATTATCTCTGTCGGACTGTTTTGATTTTTCGGATAATTGATGTAAGTTTTGAATACCATGCTTCTCGTTGCGGCCTAGTAAATTAGGCAGTTTTTGCGAATATTTGAAGTGCACTAGCGCCTTAAGAAACAAAAATATCAAAACATTCCGACACAGATATTAATAATAATAATCTGTATTGAAAAAATAATTGCTCTAGCTTGAAAAACCACGAAGGAAACAGTCGAGTAAATTTGTATGGCGAAAGTCTGTTACCGTACCATAGTAACACACGAAAGAAATTACAAGATTCATCTTCTTCTTATCGCCCTTTGCAATCTTATAGATGTAGGCCTCATTCAATGTTTGCCATTCTGATCTATTTTGCACTCTATGTATTGATATCATCGTTGGTATGAAGCATTTCTGGCTTCCCTGCTGGCCACGCCTCTCCCCAAGGTCCCCACTCTACCAGCCTCTTGCACCATGATCCATCTTTTTGGGCCACATGCCCAGCCCACTCCCACTTCAGTTTTGTCATTCGCCTGGTTACATCAGTGACCTGAGTACATCTGTGTTCTCGAAGCCACTTGTTTGTTTTCCTGTCCCTGAGTGAGATTCCTACCATTCTTCTTTCCATCGCTCTTTGTGTTATTTGTAATCTGCGTAAGATTTACGATTTACTCCAACTTAGAATTCGCTTTTGAAAATATAAGATAGTACTAATTAAGGAAGTTATTTTAGAAAGCCATTAATCAGGCAAAGATAAATCTGTTAATGAACAAACTGCTCGCAACTTTATTATACCGCAATCATCGCTGTGCAAGCCATTGGCGACCGTCTTTTATAAGTGCTTATAATCAATAATTATGCACTGCATTAAGACTGACAATGTCTATAGAATGATTAAATACAATGTTGTGGATTAGGTACAATGTTCGGGATCCCAGATCCCAGATAGCACATCCCTTTCTCAGTAGAAAGAGGTGAGAGTCCCACAAACTCCCCTAAAATGGGTCCACTTCAGGCCCAAGGGACCAAGCGTAAATTCCGTAAGGTCATTCCCACATCGTCAAAAAAAGGGTGGTTCAGGAGACGTGCGCAGGATCAACACTACGCTCTCAGTAAATGATAAGCTACTGCTTTGTACCACTATATATGAATCAGAGAAAATTCTTTTTTTGTTAGCGATAACAAAAAGTATTAAAATATTTAACTTGAATTCAACTAGAATACTTCCGTGTCAACAAGTGCCAAAAATGTCATCAGAGACTGATATTTTTTTTATATCTTACCCAACTGTGAGTGTTTAATTTAACGTTTGAAATGTTATGTTATCATTATTAACTGTGTGATGAGTTAAAAAATGCACTATCCAAAATGACAGCCTGCATGGATTACACATATATAGGATGATTCAGGAGACGTGAGCAGGATCAAGCCTGCATATTTAGTAAATTATCAGCAACTGTTTCGTACCAGTATTTGTGAGATTAAAATTAATTAAATTTTTACTGTTAAAAAAAAAAGTTTTATTTTATTTACGATATTTATGGTCACCCTTTTTGTTTTATCCGTAATAAAGTGACAAATTGAATGTCATCGGAGTGTGGTTACTTTTATAAAATCGTATCTCACACAAGTGTGACATTTTATTTTCTTCATAATCAAAGTGCTGTCATAACGGTTACAGAGGTTTTATCTTTGTTAATTAAGTGTTGTAGGCTGTCCATAATTGTAGATACTCAAATTTGTCCTTAACAAAAAGTTAAATAACAGATAAAAAGCGTGATTGTTTTACTTAAATATGATGGTCAACGATTCATTAGCATTTACTGATTGTGTAGGCTTAGTCCTGCTCACGTCTCATGAAACACCCTGTATAGATCCCCTTTAATCATAAATCCTATTTTACCATGTTCTTTTGCCTTTTAAAAGGGAGTTTTCAGAAAATAGTGTACCCAATCAGTTTTGTATCGATTATTAGTAATAATAATAATTTACGTTTATTTCAGAACTCAATTATTCCATATACACTAAAAATTCCATATACACATTTTTATACTTAAAACTAGTGTCCACCTAGCATATGGATCTGTACCCCTAGTGTAACTTTGATCGACATCATAACGTGACGAACGCGTTTGCGTTAAGTTTTGTATTTTGTATAGAATTTTGAGTTTCCAAAACGTCCCGCTTGGCGCGCTCTTTCGAAATCCAATACAAAATGAGACTAAACGCAAACGAAATCGAATTTATTTACACTAGGGGTACTGGTTCCAGTATTAAGCATTCAGTTTCAATAAAAAATTGGTTTTGGTGTTCATTTTATGAACTATAAGCGATATCCCAATGTAAAAAAGGCAAAAAGTTGATTCCCATACGGATTTCATACTTAATTGTCGTTACTAAACTGACAGCGATTAACTTTTCTTAGCAACTTTTGCTAATTGAGTACACTTCTTTCTTCTTTTCATCCTGTTACCCCCTGCTGGGGTGTAGGGCTCGAACCATTTTCTTCCACTGACTCCGGTCCTGGGCAGCTTGGGTAACCTCCTCCCACCCCATCCCCAATACACCCAACTCTTCTTGCTCCACGGAACGGCGCCAAGTAGATTTAGGGCGACCATGTTTCCGTTTTCCGGGCATCTTTCAGGTCAGGGCCACCTTGGATAGGTGGGTGTCAGGCTTCCTGAGGATATGCCCTATCCATTTGCGCGTTTGGATCTCCTTATGTACGAGTACAGTATGTATGAGTACACTATTTTGTGAAAACTCCCAAAAAAACCTGTAAACAAGGAGCGTATAACGGCGCAAGATGGAAAATAATATAATTGAAAGATATAATTTTATTAATACTAAAACACAATGTCTACCAGGCGAAATTTCCCACTGTATGATTAGTTAAAAATTATGCAATGTCCAAAATGTCATCCTCTATTTCACACAAATACAGTAGCTTTTAATCATCAATCTCAGTTTACCAGGTTCTTTTACCTTGTAAAAAGACCTGTAAATAAGCTAAAAGGACCGTATCACGAGCAGCCTGGAAACTAATTAGTCGCAACGGAAATCGATCCGTCGGTGAGTTGCTTTATTTTTATCTGGCTTTTTACTAGCTGATACGGTGACTTTTATAGAACTTTGACTGAAGTGGCATAGTGACTGGTGAATATCCAGTGTTTGAAGTCCTTTATTCCTGTCTGCCCTTTTATTTATTTATACGCCGTTTAACAACCCGTCATCTAGATTAGATTCACGATTGCGGGCTTGTCAGAAGATAAGTATTATGGGTTTCATATATATGTCGCCGGGAAATGATGAAAACAGAGATTTGAACAAAACTCTAAGGGATATGATCAAATCACGCAGGATGTTAAAATGGTGACTCTATATCATCGTTTCCCTAGAAAAATTCAGTCATTTGACCAAATCACTGACTCTGTTTAGTGAAAAGACAAAATCGGCCAATAAACGCGACACGCTTTTTCATTTCACTAGATTTTTTTAGGAATTTGACAAAATCCCTAACCACGACAGTAAGTTGACAGCTTTATCATTTCGCTAAACTAGTTTAGTGAATTCGAATATTAAGCACAAAAATAAATTACAAATAAAAGAAGTTACCACCTACGAGGGGCGTTCAATATATTCTCGGTATATGTATGAAAATGAAAGAGAACGATAAAGGTAATATTTGTATTTTTCAATATATTTCCCTCCTATGTTTTTGCACTTAAAAATTCGGTGAATAAGTTTTTTAAGACCGTCATAAAAATATGTTTTATTTTTATTGTCAAAATGCTCTTGCACTGCCGCCTTCAACGCTTCATCGTCTGAAATTCGATATCCTCGCAGATCTTTTTTAAGACTTTGGAACAAAAAAAAGTCCCTTGGGGCTAAGTCTGGACTGTATGGCGGGTGGGTTATAGTTTCAAATCCGGATTCTCGAGCCGCAGCCTTGGCAATCTGAGCAGTATGGACAGGAGCATTGTCATGCAGGAGCAGAACACCCCTAGTTAACTTTCCCCTCTTCTTTTCTTTAATTGCTTAATTGGCGTAGAATATTAGCGTAGTACTGCCCCGTTATATTTATACCTTTATCTTTATAATCTATCAGCAATATACCCTCACAATCCCAGAATATCATTGCCATGACCTTAACCGGCTGAAGGTAGGGACTTAAACTTTTTGGGATGAGGCGTACCTTTAATGTGCCACTGCATGGATTTTTGTTTGCTCTCTGGGTCATAATGATGAACCCAGGTTTCATCCCCAGTAACAAACCTTTGAAGTATCTCATCGGGATTTTCACCACATAAGTCAATAAACTCGGAACAACAAGCAAGTCGCGTATCTTTCTGAAGAGGCGTCAGCATTCGCGGCACCCATCTTGCACTAACTTTTGACATAATATTAAGATGGTCGTGGATAATATCGTGTATAGTACTACAATGGAAGGTTTAAGTTCTTTCAGCAATTGATTTTATATTCACTCGAGTATCTTCTAATATAATTTTCTCCACTTTTTTAATATTGTCCAATATCCAATATTTATTTTAATGTCAATAAATGCCCAGTGGCCAGAATTAAATTAGTTACTAAAAAAGGTCGGAAGGAAGAATATATTGAACGCCCCTCGTATCTCTTCTACAAAATAGTAAAAATAATGTTTAAAAATAAAGAAAACCCACCAACGGAAAAAAATGTCCAATCCGATTTCTATCACCAAAACTCCATTACGTAGAAAACTAGTTTCCCTGCGATACCTATCCGCTGCAAATTCATGTTTTTTTATCCTGATAACCTTCACAGGCTGAAGGAATAAATGGATTAGTCTCCGGTATCTAGTTTGCGCAAGTGAATGAAAATGATGTCGTTTCCATTTATTACTGTAAATGGGTTTCATTCAACAAGTCAACGAGAACCTTTTGCACTCAAAAGGTTCTCGTTCTCTCACTAGAGACGATTAAATGGTAGACATGAAATCTGCATATTGAATTAGTCAAGGTATCTACAGGGGTCTACTGATAACAAGTTCGCCGGACGATATCGGCCTGTCAGTTATTCGCGATTGTCAACTTTTGCGAATAACTGACAGGCCGATATCGTCCGGCGAACTGGTAATCAGTGGGCCTTATAGTGCTCAGCCGCTGGGCTAACTGAGCAAATACATCTCCTGTTAAGACAAAATATTAATGGTCATTTTTCCATACAATCGTTCTTGACATTTTTCGTTATTAATTTTGGCCCTAGATAAATATTTTTTTTAAATGAGTTTAATAATATCAGTAACTGTGTCCGTACGTTTTGCTTTTTTTTATATTCTTGTTTTTATAACAACTAGGTTACTTCAAATAGCGCTAAAAATGGCTAATAAATAGGTCGTTAAACAGACGCCATAACAGTTTTGAATGATTCACGTTTAGTTTCACTAGACTTAAATCGACCGGGATATAAACCATGATTACCTTTTACATTATTTTTATTGAGCGCCCGATATTTCGACGCAGTTACATGTATGTAACCTGTGAACAAGATGCATGTACATAACTGCGTCGAAATATCGGGAGCTCAATAAAACAATATAAAAGGTAATCACGGTTCATATCTCGGCCGATTTAAGTCTAGACGCCTACTATACAAAATCTGCAACTTCTTTCCCATTCCGTTCCCAAAATTTCTTTTTTTTTTTTTACCACGTCGGTGGCAAACAAGCATACGGCCTGCCTGTTGGTAAGCAGTCACCATAGTTATGGACGCCTGCAACACCAGAAGTTTTGGAGAAGGAAAATGTTGAGAAAAAAACCTTGATAAAATACGCGCCTTTATATTCAGCTTGGCAGTCATTCCATTGATTCGTCTCTGAAGTTATGAAATATTGGAAGATCGAATCAGATAAGAATAAATCTCTAAATTGAATACGCTCCATCAGGATTGATGTCGGGGACTATCTCGTCGGATGTCGAGAAATCTATTTAATGCTCACTTTTGTTATAAATGTGACTGATGTAAGAATAATAGTTTATTGACGAGGCTTGGATGTAGCTGAGGATTCGTTTTAAACGACCTTGGGAGTTCGTTTGATTGAATCTGAAGCCAGCAAGAAGCGTTCCTGCCGAGTCATATTATTATCCATATTATTATCCGTATTTTTAATTTAATTTAATTCTTTTTTTTTTTTTTTTGTAATTGTAATTTATATGTAATTATTTTGATTGTTTGTTGTTTTGTGTATTACCTCTGGATATTGTCCGAAATAAATGCTTTTTATTTTTTTTATTATAGTGGTTTTCTCAAAAACTTTACAGAAGCAACGTTCTTATGTATTGTAAAATCTTCGCTAGTCTCAGGTGTTGTCGAGGTGATAAATAAGAGTGGACTGTAGTATTTAACGCTGGTTTACTTCCAAATTACAAGAAATACAAAAGGCGGCAAAGTGAATCGTCGTTGAGGAATCGGATAACAACGGTAAATTTTTGAAAGCTCTATGAACTGTCAGAGTTTTGAATATAAAATTGCCATAGTGAAATTTGAATATAGAGATTTGAAATATTGTTGAATTTATACACTTGAATGAATATTTTAATTAAAAAATATGCAATTTGAATAATATTCATTAGAAGATTATTTTATTACATTAAATTAAAATTGTGAAGAAATTATAAGTTGGTTTTTTATTACAAACATTGATTAGGTAGTTCCGTTACAACGAACAAGGATCAAAAATGGGTGCATTTTTGAACGTTTCGTAACATTTATATACTTTCACAGAAAAAAAGTAAAAACAAATCAAAAGATTTGCTTTGCCGCCTTTCTTATTAACTAAAAATAATAGTATATCTTTTTCCCAAAATAACGCCAAACTATTTGAGACAGCTAAATAGTTGCGGTGCCAACATTATATATAATAATAAGTAAGTACTGATCATCTGCTTGGCTGTTTAATGGACCTATGGCTTCATTTGATATGGCCATTTCAACTTTTTCAAAAATTTGGAACTTGTCAAATAATCGAATCGAGCGTGCGATGTTTTTATCTTTTTAATTTTTTATTGACCATAAACTACGCATTTCGCGACCTTTTTTTTAACCGGCAAAGGCGACCTTGCGGTCCATTTTTGAGAAAAGGTATTTGTCATATTTTTTGCGTATTTACCATGTACAGTCAGCATCAAAAGTAGTACCCGCCAATACTTTCCAAATAGAGATATATCTAACAGTTTCCGTTCAAAAGTATATGCAACAGTTTTATTAATCTAGGTACATAATAGAGATCTCGTTTTCAATGAACGGTGGATATTTTTAGCACACATAGTCTGATACGTTACTTTTGATGCTGATCGTAATTACTTAAATTGCGTAGGGTAGGACACACAGGATTACTTAGATAAAATGTGACTAACTTTAGGGTGCGTAACTTCAACTTTGGTGCCTAACTTCGCCCGAGTAAAATATTAAAATAACAAGTGTACCAAGAAATAGATACCGATTCATTGAATTAACAATAAATTGAGCTTGAATTGCTGCAAAATAGTATAAATGTAAAAAAAGCACAAAAGTAAAAAATAAATAAAAATCTAAAATAATCCGTTCTTAAATTTTTACTATGATTTTTTTTTGTGTTTTTTACTATAAAAATATACTACAACTTATTTTAAATCCCACGACACAATTTATAGAGGAAATATGATTTAATGCTAGTTAAGGCGAAGTTATGTACTAAAGGCGCCTTTAGGGTACTTATTTTTGCCAGCCCTTATTTTCAATGAACTACAATATTGATACAGGGGTTTGGCAATATGTATACCTACATCTCAATCTTGAGAACCCCACAGGGTTCACCATATTGTTCGGGGGCGTTTATCGACCCCCTAAATCAAGGGCCATATTGTCTTCGCACCTCCGGCACTTGGCATCTTTACGTTTGACCTATGTTAGGGAAATTAGGGTGCGTTTCTGTGCGAGTCGATAAGTGATTTATGTTATTGGTTCGACTGATATAATGTCTAGTAATGATACAGTCACGTCTGAAAACATCGACACGATCGAAGTGCCAAAAATATGTATACACGACTTTATGGCCCATATATTAGGGTAGTGTATACATATTTTTGGCGCTTTGTCCGTATCGATATTTTCAGACGTGACCGTGCAACACAGGTCATGATTTTTTATTTATTTAGAAACCAAATAGTCATATAAACATATCAAAAATGTAATACAAAAGATGTACCGCAACAAAAGAAAAATACAACAAAAAGACCTGGAGGTTTATAATTATAAATTATGTTAACTGAAATAAATATAGTTATAGCTTATGCATATTTATATCAGGTAGAAAAATAACAGATATCTGTACTAAAGACACACTGGCACCGTCCCACCTCCAACAGACTAATGTAAAAGCGGGCACAGCGGCGGAAAGCGCCGAAATTTTGAAACGTAATAAATATACGAGCCTCGGTAGAGAGTACTATTTTGTACCATTTGGCGTTGAAACTCTAGATCCGTGGGATCCCAGCGCGCACAAGTTTTTTGGAGAAATCGCGAAACGTCTGGTTGACGTAACGTAACTGGTGACCGAAAAGCTGGCGGCTTCCTGCGATACAACGAGGAAATGCCGCCAGCATCCTTGTTACAATGTTTCAAGGGCCTATTTTATATATAAGCTAGTTATAGTAATCATCTGTAGAAACAACTTACGTTTAACGTTTAATTTTGAAAGTAAGTAAGTAAGTAATATTTTATTTGTGAAACACAGGTTATAATACAGATGACAGTGAAATGATATAGTACTCTGTGATCTACCATATAGGTGTACGAAAGCAATCTACTTCGAATAGATGTTTATTATAGTAACTAGTAACTCATCTAATAATTAATTTTACATTATATACCTATTGGTTTTTTTTAATGGGCTGGTTGTAGAATCTATTCAGTATTTTCTTTAAAAACGCAAACGGAAGGCGCCATAAAAAAAGGTTGAGGGCACCATTTCATGTTTGTCAATGTTAGCGGAGAGTAAGATATGAAAAACTGTATTCGGGAAATACGGTGGGTGATTCTTTCATCATAATGTCAATATACTATCACAAAGGTAAATAATTTACGAAATCACATATTCTTTTTTAATCCAATGACACTTGACATTAATCTGATTTTGGTGGCACTTTTGATAGGCAATCTTGGATAGTCGCCGTCAGATAATTCGGAGCGGCCGAGCTGCTCACAAATATCTGAACAAACAAGCTTTTTTTAGTCAAGGCGCTAGAGTGCGTGTTCAGATATTTTTGGGCACCTCGGCCGCTCCGATGTATCTGATGGTGACTGTAAGATCTATGGTCCGTTACAAGTGACAAATCTGACTCATAAGAAATAATTCATAACCACAATTATTTATCAAATCCCTTTAAAACTAATTATTTATTCATTTCACCCATAAATTGTAGGTGAAAATCGACCCCATAAAATTTCATAACCAGAATATAATGCGATTGCCTACTGAATTATTTATCTGTTTTATTCATTATTCTGGAACCCTTTCGTGCGGTTATTTGGCGAACTTGAAAACTTATTGTTTACAGTTTGAGAGTCGCAAGCAATTGTTTCTTGTGTCCCCTTTCCGCGCGTGGGTGGATCATCTTCCGTCTTTGTCTGGCGTGTGATTGGTTGCCCAAGGGTTTCCTTCCTTTTATTGGATTGATTTTGGGTCCTAGTATTATTTATATTTATAAAATTGGCCTTTAAGGTTTATTTTGAGTATTTGGGTCAAAACTCTTTCTGTTGTCTTGTTTCTGACCACGCTGTCACGCTTGGTGGTTTCTACCAAATAAATAAACAGTTGACTGCTATTACATGTCTTTATAGCTGTAGATTTATTTTACTTAAGAAAAATTAAAAACCAAAAATCATCCCATGCAAAAAGCTACACTGGGTCACATTTTTTGGGACAAAAAAGAAAACGTAAGAATTTTGACCCATTTGTCTGTGTATTAACACAAGTGACGCAACATTGCAACATATACATTGACATATATCTAAGGACGGGCCTTACGGGTAATAAGAATGGGGCTAGTACAGCGGTGTCACGCACACGAATTCAAGCTTTAATAGCTGTCAATAGAGTTGAATATTATAACTGCCATATATGGTTGCATTTGCGGTAAAGGGTTAACTTTCGATTCGATCACGGATATTGGAATTTTAACACTTTTAATACTTTCGGTGCAGTGCGCCCCATTTCCCGTATAAAATGAACACATATATAGTAAACACCTCTATAATGGAACAGGCACCAGCAATGGGATGGTATAAACAAATTCCGTAAAACAAGTATTTACCATCAGCTTTTAATCGCTGGCAACATTTTACCATAAACAAGAGCCAAAGATATTTGTTATTTTGAAAATGAATGGCGCCATACATTCCATGACTGGAGCAAAACAAAAAAACACAGTTTTAAATGGTTAATAATAATTAAACCAATTGCATTAGCTTTCATTAAATACATAGAAAACATAAAGGTCGAATTGGACATACAACTTTTAAAGTGTAAAGCGGTAGAAATGTTACAAGTGTCGGTGAAATATCAAAAATACTCCAAATTTTTTTCTCTTAAATGTCCCATGATTGGTGCCGTTAACATACATGTTCTTCGCAATGAATGTGTTAACCAAAATAAAACCCAGTAAAATAAACAATCCCATTTTTTCATTACATTTAATTTCATTTATTCATAAACAATCGGGTCTGAATGAATTATAGATGAAATAAATCATGCCCTATTTACAATGAATTTATAATACAGTACAATTTTACAATAAATAAATAAATAAATATTATAGGACATTATTACACAAATTGACTAAGTTCCCCACAGTAAGCTCAATAAGGCTTGTGTTGAGGGTACTTAGACAACGATCTATATAATATGTAAATATTTATAAATACTTAAATACATAGAAAACACCCATGACTCAGGAACAAATATCCATGCTCATCACACGAATAAATGCCCTTACCAGGATTTGAACCCGGGACCATCGGCTTCATAGGCAGGGTCACTACCCACTAGGCCAGACCGGTCGTACAATAATACCTATAATCATAATACACACCTTACTATTAAACAATAAAATTACAATATGTCAAAAACCAATAAATTTATCCATAGGTAATTAAGATTGAATGGATAAAAGTTCCCTTTGGATAAATCCCAATATAATACATGTATATTAAATTTAATATAATGTTATAAGAAAATATTAGAATCCTGTTAGCACTGAATAAGTTTTAGGCCTTTCAAGTTACTTTGGAGTTATGTAGACTTTTGTTTGTAAACTAGAAGTTTGTTGGACCTCTGAGATTAATAAATGGGATAACTTCTGTGTTTGGAAGCCATTTCGACTTTCATTGAGGTCTCTTCGTAAAATATTAAACATTAAGGCCAAAGGCAAATTCACGGTTGGAAAGAAGGTACTTATTATGGGTAACTTAGAACTTTTTGAGTTGGTGCCATCGTCATGTTTTTATCACCGCACCTCCCGCCAAATAAAAAAAAATTAAAAAAGCCTTTTATTTCTTGTAAGTACTACTGGCCATAGCGTCTATTTCAGACGATCTATAGTGCAATGTCCGCAAAACATCTTTTTTGGTGACTGAAAAGACCGATGCGAGAGCGGCATACTCTGCCACAGAGCTGGCAAGAGAAATTCGCGACGGACTGTGACGTTTCGCTACGGTGCCTTTTTTCCCTTTTGTCTGCTAGTGCCGCAAACCAGGCCTCGTCGCAGAACTTGCGACCATCTCCAACGCACTTGCGCCACTCCGTTCGCTTCTCCGCAAGCTTCTCCCAGTTTCGGTGGTCGATCTTAAAAGCTGCCATATCCCTCTTGGCGCAGTCTTTAAAGCGAAGCAATGGCCTCCCAACATCTCTTTTTGCATTCGCTACCGCACCTAGAAGAACACGGCGTGGCAGTCGAGAAGGTTCCATCCTGTACACATGCCCCAGCCAACGCAGTCGCCTCTGTTTGAGAAGCGCGGTCAGGCTGGGCAGCTGTGCGATTTCTAAAACCTTTTGGTTTGTCACCCTGTCCTGCAAGTAGTTACAGTCATAACATGATTCGAAAAATTGGAAGGAATATACATACTCGATTTCATTATGATAAGTAGTCAAAAATGTCATTATTTTTACAAAAAATTAAAATTGAATTTTTAAATAACTCTAAGAATATTCCTACGCTACGAAGCAAGAACCCCTTCTCGGGTAAAGGCCTCCTCCAGAGAGAGCCAGTTAAATCGGTCTTGTGCTGTTAGCGTCCACTTTGGGCCAGCAATTTTTGCAATGTCATCGGACCATCGCATGTACGGTCTTCCATCTTTGCGTCCTCCCGCCAAAGGAGCAAAGCTCATCCTCACTTCTTAGATACATGGCACACCAAGAATAAGCGTGCATCTCGCTCGTTTCTTCCTAGAACATGCAGAATGTGGAATGAGTTGCCTCCTGAGGTATTTCCTTTGCGCTACGACATGGGATTCTTCAAGAAGCGGGTATTTAGGGTTCTCAAGGGTCGGCGACGCTTAAGTTGGTCCTATGATATTGCTTATGTCCATGGGCCACGATGACCGCTTCCCATTAGGCGGTTTGTCTGCTCGTTTGCTGACTGTAGTACAGGGTGTTTATTTAGTCACCTGCAATAATTTACGGGGTGAATATATAGGTCATACTGAGCAACTTTTACAATAAAACCGACACTGAATTCGCGAAAAAAAAATTACTCTCCCATAGAAAAGGTCAGACAGCCAAAATGTATGAAACAGCCAATTTTTTTTCGCGATTTCGGGGTTGGTCCCATAGTATAAGTTGCTTAGTATGACCTCTATATTCACCCCGTAAATTATTGCAGGTGACTAAATAAACACTCTGTATAACATTGAAAAAAACTATGAACTGATCAAAAGACTGCTCAAAGAAAACCACCACGCAAGTAAAGTAAAATGGTAACAACGAAGAATTTCGTACTTTGACTCGCCTGTTTCTATCTCTATTGTATTCGCGTAATAATTGCTGTCCCGGCCATAATGGCGGCGGTCAATGCCACTGTGCGAGCGAGACAGCAATATCATAATGCGCATGCGATAGAGATCCGAACGGGCGGGTCTATGTACGAAATTCTTTGTGCTTAGCGACCGTACTTTAATACCATACTAACCGTCTGTAAGTATTAAGTGGTACACCTATACAGTGTGTATTAAGTGCTTTAAAACGATTATGAAAGATTTTTTAAATTTAGTTTTAACTACCAGAGCATCATAATTTTAGATTTTTTTCGACCAACAATGTATTTCGGACATCATGGTCGTCGTTGTGACGTCGCGTCCTTAAATGTGACGTTTTGAGTTAAAACAGAGTAGATATACATTGTTTACTGAATTATTTTATATTGTAAAATTTAATTCGTTTGTTTTTATAAAATCTATGAAAGTGTTGATTAACTAACTGCCCTTTGGTTATGCGGTGGTATCAACAATACACATTGTATAATTTTCTACACCAACTTTATGACCCTGTTTCTGACTCTCATTTTATTTCTCACAAATACAATCTTCAAAGTATTTTTTTGTTCTCTACAACAACTCAATAGATTCAACAATTTATTAAATAATATCGCAACATTCAATGTTCAGAAATAATGCATAAAATTAACGAGCCCCATAACAAACCCGTTTCGCTTCGTTCTGTTAGGGGTTCCGTATTTTCCACCGATCACTATTTGTCGCTAGATAGAGCGATGCACCGTCTACGTAACATCGCATGTCAGAAACGCTTCGCATTAGACATTTTCACGATATCTCACGCGCCACAGGCCCAGTATGAAAACTGACAATGATAAAAATAATAAATATAATAAAAATTATTTATCCTAATCCATATTTGTTAGTATGAACTTACAACCTAAGTTACGTTACAGTACAAAAAATTACATAAACGATATTAGGTAACTTACATACTTTAGATTGCTGGTTATTTTGGCCGAACTACCGAACTACACGTTTGTGAACATGCAATTCGATAAATCGTTCCAACATAATATTGCACCAGTAACATTTAATTTAATATTTTTTTATATAATTTGTATGTTGTTTGTTTGTATTTGTATTTGTATTGTTTGTTTGTGTTTGTTTGTTGTTGTTGTAATTTGTATTTATTTTTATTTATTTAAAAATATATGTATCTATAATATTGTGGGAGAATGTATAGACTATTGTATAAATTATATTATTCAATTTTATCGTTTTACCTTTTTATATTGAATTTTAATATCATCTTGTAATGTAGTATGTATTAATAAGTTTATTATGGATTCATGTCCGAAAAAAAATTTTTTTGGATGGTAAACAGGCATACGACCCACCTGATGGTAAGCAGTCTCAGTAGACTTCTTGAAAAGTAGTTTAGTATGGGTTAGTAAACAGGTATATTTTTAATTCTAAAGTATTCACTTCACAGTCACACATAATACTTATCTGCAAACGGTACCTTATTCTGCGTATTCATTTATTTTCTTTCTTCGCTTTTTTTACCTACATCGTGGAAACGATTTTATCCGAAGCGCTGAACGGTAAGCAATTATACGGATCTCGCGTTTACAAGTTTTCTTACCATTAGTGATTTCTGAGAAAAAAACTTTAGATTTTAGAGAAAAATATAGGGTGACAATTTAGCTTTAACGAGTGACCTCTTTGACAACTTTTTGACAAATGTCGCTTTGTCAGATTTTAAATAGTGAATTATTAAATGGCTAGGCGACAACATTCGTTATTCATTATTTTAATTAAGTAGTTCTAGTTTTACATTTTAAAATTTAATTTAACCGCGCGCAACTCTATAGTTTTTATTTTAATCAATGAAATCTAATATTAATTTTGGATACCAATAATTAATTTTATACGTTTTATGTTTATTTAAATACATTTTAATGTCTACTAGTCGCGAATCTTTATCTTTATCATTTTGATGTTGTAGAGGATGTTCAACATGTATTGGTGGAATGTGTGCGGAACGAAGGTAAAAGACAAATATTGTTGAAGTCAATAAATCTTAATAGGTTAGATGTAGGCGCTGCGCTTTGAATAAAAGCATCTTGGCGACACCAAATTCAGAAGAGGCAAAGGAGGTATATTTATTTATCCATAATTCTATTAGTCAGTATACTGTCAGGCCGTGATTGATGATTGATTGTAATTCACATAGTTTAAGGTACGATGGGACTGGCATAATCTTTAGATTAAAAGTCCCTAAATAAATAAAAGAAAAAAAAAATATATATATAGCATCGATTAACTATACCACAAACCGGTTTGGGCATATCTCCTCTGAAATCGCTTCCTATGACGCCTATAGCTTGTATATCCTTCAACGAATTCTTCTTTGCCATTTGCATAGTCACTTTTTTGTTAAGAGGGAAGAATAGCTTTTTGAATCTAACGAAGTAACGGTAATTTTTATATGAAATTCCATTTCGGGAGAAAACGGTTTCCACAAACTAAATCTTAATAAATCACTTTGATTTTAATCGATCGCTTCAGCATAATATATTCTAGGTTTATATGATTCACTTTTTTGAAAAAAAAAAAATTAGTTGTTTTGCAAGTTTTGAAAAAAAAAGGAAAACCTATAAACCTAGTTTTTCATTGTGTCACTAACATACTAAGAAATCATAGAGAATGGAAAATATTTAGAAGTGAAGAAACGTTCTCTTTGTTGTTTAACCTTTATTCAAAATTTGTTAAGATTTCGTTAGTAAAAAATGTTTTCTCTCGAAACGGTATTTCATAGAAAAACTTAAGGCCATGATTATAAAGGTGTGTTCAGATATTTGCGAGTACCTTGGCCGCTCCGATATATCTGATGGCGACTGTATAATATACCTATAAATGTATAAATTATATAATTATGTTCTCTTCAACTACATTTCACGATACGGAACTCCAGCTGAGAATTAAACGAGTGCTATTATGAGCTCCCGACGAACTGTCGATAACGTTAATTTGTTACTTGTCTTGGCCATAGTTTTAAAAGCGCCGAGCAGTTCAGTTTTTGTCGCAGCAAAGTTGTCGGCGCTCCAGTTGCTCAGACGCTGGCGACAGGCGTTTTTATTTTAATATAACACCGTTTTTTAGGGTTCCGTAGTCAACTAGTTCTATTTAATTTTGCCGTTGAATAGCTAAACTAGGAAAGAGTATTTCTAAGCTATGGCAGCATTCTAATAGGCACTAACGATAGCCCCACGTACCATGGACCTAGTGTAATTTTCATTTTTTTATTATTTTTTACATTAACTCACGGGATTCCAACTATTTTTTATGCATATTATGGTCATTTTAATTCTGACTAAATAAGTGAGCTACTTTTTAATTGTTCGCGGTAAACCTTCAGGGTGCCTAGACAAGATTCCAATCGTTCACGCTCCGTAGCGTAGCGTAGTTATCTCTCTCTCTATCTCTTCCATATTAGTGCGACAGAGACAGTTACGTTTCGTTCGCCACGGAGCGTTAACGATTGGCATTTTGTCTACGCACCCTGGTCGTAATTTTTAGATTTAGACGGGGCTGAAATGACTGCGCTCTACCCTCTCATTCTAAATTCTAAATTTTAGTCCCGGTAAGGTAAAAAGCAATTTTTTACTTATATGAAGCTAAGTCCTACCTACCCTTTAACTGTTTTTATTTATATTATTTAACTTCATAACTGTCAAATTTACTGCTTACTTTAGAGGGAAGTATATAAAGAAAGAGAAAACGTTTTTCCACTTATAAATATTTTCCATTCTCCATATTTTTTTAGTTTGTTATTAACACAATGAAAAACTAGGTTTATATGTTGTCCTTTTTTTCAAAATTTGCAATACAAAAAAAAATTAAAAGCGAAACCTATAAACCTACAATGTATTATGCTGAAGCGATCGACATTAAAATCAAAGTGATTTGTTAAGATTTAGTTATTGGAAACCGTTTTCTCCCGAAATGGAATTTCATAGAAAAAGTACCGTTATTTCCTTAGGATCGCAAAGCTATTCTTCCCTCTTAATCGATTTATTTATTTTTTAAAGTTCTATACATTAAATGAATGGCAGAGTTTCATGTTTCTTAACTGCTAAACTACAAATGCCTCGTTTACAGCCAGAGTTTTTTGTTTGTATTAAGTACGAGTACATACCCACGCAAGTATAGTATGAAAATGCCAATGTAATAGCGAGTCGTCTATTAAAGACTGTATCGTTTATTATAAATACAGATAAAACCTGGTCTAACTGTTGACTTGTTTATTATTTTGTATTACTAATATGTTCTTAGGGTATTATCTGAGGGTATTTTTACGCCATATCTGATATAAGAAGGTTTTATATTTTGTTATTTTAGGGACTTTATGATGCTTTCAAAATCGTCTAGCAAAAATATTTCGGACAAGCTTATATCGAGCTTAATTTGAGACGATTTAAAGAAACAGAAGGTGAATATGCTGCCAAAACATGTCATCAAGTGCCCTCTTCATGATTGCTCAATTGAGCATCTGCAGAATAAATGTGGTGAATTTTTATTTTTACATAAAAACAAGTTTTCACGCAACATTTTTGATTCCCGACAATTTCTGATGCAAGCTAAATGAGGGAGACAGCTAAAAGAATCAGCTAAAAAACAAAGTCTATCGGACATTCATGGCGTTGAACCATCGCTAGAGCGGGTCGATAGAAACGCTCCATTATAGTTATATTGGATGTCAAAGTCGGAGTTGTCGTAAGTAACATGCAAAAGTAGTATATATACTACTTTTGCATTTTACTTACGACAACTCCGTAATAAAGTTATAGTAAACGATGATACAGTCTTTATTATGCTTAATCGATTATGAAAATGGTTTGTGTGATAGGAACATGATACAATACAATACCTACGATTGCGTGATTTATTTGTCTATGATATGAATCGGTATTTCCCAGACCGCATGACGTAATTATATGCCTACTGATGTTGGTATAAGCATTTCCTTTGAAACATGCAGAAGGTTTAAAATAAAATTAATCGTACTTATAGGTACATTTTAATAGAATTGAAATAGTACATTACGATACAAGTGCGAAAAATAGGAAATTCGAAACGAGTGGCGATAAATTAAAACACGACCGAAGGGAGTGTTTTAAATCGACACGAGTTGCGGATTACCTATTCGCACATGTATCGTACAACGTTTTACAGTACATATGGCCCTTTAAATGTTGGACACAGTAACGTAATATGCTAATTTTCGCACTAGTGCGGTAAAGTAGGACCATATGTACTGTAAAGGTTGTTTATTTGCTTATCCGGTCAAGTATATTCATACTTGACCGGATAAGCAAATAAACAACTATTTTGTAAGAATATAATATGTAGGTACTATTACGAAACGAATTATAGTACATTACTCTAGCGGCCGGGAAACGATGGGTTGCATTGCAGGCCAAGTAGCGGATAGGGATACGCGGCAGGCAATCCCGTTTCTCGCCGAGATTATAGTATAGTAATTTTCTTAAACTTGGAATGAAAAAGAAATTGTAGTAAATTGGTTTTATTCGTAGGTTTACACAGCTAAAAACAAATTACGAATCTACTACTATTTGATGGTTGAATGTCAAGACGTTGTGTCCCAATATGAAGTTTAAAAACAAATAAGGTTGCTTTACAGGCCTATGTGTATAAGGCTGTATGAAATTCCTTCGCATATCATCGCACCGGAAACGTAGTATTTCCGGACCTAATTTGAAGTAAGTCATGTCAACATTTCATTGCAAATGTGAGAAAAAATATTTTTATGAAAATATTTTAATTTGTGTTAAGTATTGCAAGTGGAAAGTCCACTCACTATACATGATATATAAATGCTACTACCTATACTATTCGATGTGCGCACGAGAAACCCGAAAGAGTTTTACAGTGTGTTCCTGATCATATTTAAATACTGAAATGTTCTATAAACCATTCTGTAATTCGCCTAGTTTCAGAGTTATACAATAATAATAATAATAATAATTTAGCCTATATACGTCCCACTGCTGGGCACAGGCCTCCTCTCATGCGCGAGAGGGCTCGGGCTATAGTCCCCACGCTAGCCCAATGCGGATTGGGAACTTCACATACACCTTTGAACTTCTTCGCAGATGTATGCAGGTTTCCTCACGATGTTTTCCTTCACCGAAAAGCTAGTGGTAAATATCAGATGATATTTCGTACATAAGTTCCGAAAAACTCATTGGTACGAGCCAGGATTTGAACCCACGACTTCCGGATTGAAAGTCGGACGTCATATCCACTCGGCCACCACCGCTTTTTACAAAACATTGTTTATTTATTATTATTTAGTGCAAAACACCTTTTTGATCGCAATGTTGCCACAATGGGTCCTCTTGTCTTGTCTTGTCAAATATCTTTATTGCAAGATATCTCAAAGGCAAAAAGTGACTATGTACTCTATTTAGTAACAATTTGCAAAAAACTAGGGTTTACAAAAAAAAAGTACGAATTCATACATTAAAAAGTCGATAAAATAAAACATTAGCGAAAATGGCCTAAACATTTTGCAGAAGAAAATTAATACACTTGAGAAAATTCGACCTATACCGCCGTGACCCGGGTGGCCGAGCGGTTTTAGACATCTGCCGCGATTGCAGAGGACGCTGGTTCGATGCCAGCCCTTGTCACTGGAGGTCTTGACCACTTTTCCTTTCGTATATGACATTTAATTCAGTTTAGGATACAATTGAAAGCCCAGTTAGTTCCTTGTTATACACGGTGTAACACGAGGAAACCGAATGATTTTAACCACGCACTTCTGAGGCCAAAAGAAGGAAAAAATTGTATATGAGTTTAAGTCAATTTCGCCAAAAAAAGTTTTTTTTTGTATTACTTTTTAGGGTTCCGTGCCCAAAGTGTAAAACGGGACCCGATTACTAAGACTCCGCTGTCCGTCCGTCTGTCACCAGGCTGTATCTCATGAACCGTGATAGCTAGACGGCTGAAATTTTCACATATGATGTATTTCTGTTGCCGATATAACAACAAATACTAAAAATCAGAGTTAAATAAATATTTGAGGAGCCTCCCATACAACAAACATTTTTTTTGCCGTTTGTATAGAACCCTTCGTGCGCGAGTCCGACTCGCACTTGGCCGGTTTTTTGTATGTATTTGTACATAAAAAGTTAATTCTATGGTAAAATTGTCTTTCTTTTTTTGTAAAAACTTGTTTTTGTAAAGGTTACTTGTCATTTTCTGTCTTCCATCAATAAGGATATTTAGACTACGCCTCATAATGGTATTTTCGCCATCAAAAAGGCGTTTTCCACTAAGTTACAATAAGAAGATTTTTTTTATACCTGCGGCGGCATCATGGTTCTATTTTTATCACTTGTCACTATGCCCGTCACTTTCGCACTTACATACTTGTTAGAACGGGACAGGTATGGTGACAAATGATAAAGAGCCGACCATCTTAGCCCTACTGTATTACGTCAATAGATAATTTAGTGTTTAGTTTTTTTATTGGTGTTAACTCTGAAACTATGCGAAATCCAGAAAAGTTAATTTTAGTCTCTAAATGTGATCAGGAATACACCGTTAAAATCTTTCTGTTTCCTCATGTTACACCGTGTATGTCCATCACAAAGTTAAACATGCAAAATCACCTATGTTCACCCAGCCCGTCACTTTTTTATCAGCAATTCACGTTTTAGCAAATATTAGTTGTGTAATATCTTACCTAATGATAGCATTGTGTACATTTGTGTACATTCAACTGGGACGGGTTAATACTGCACATACATTAATTAGGCCGTACTATAAATTCTCCAACGGAAATGTTAAATTGCTTTAACAATATTATGTATTATAATTTAGGGGGGTATGGAATTGCATACTACCGACATACTATTGCATACTATTAACGACCGGTTTGGCCTAGTGGGTAGTGACCCTGCCTACGAAGCTGATGGTCCCGGGTTCAAATCCTGGTAAGGGCATTTATTCGTGTGATGAGCATCGATATTTGTTCCTGAGTCATGGGTGTTTTCTATGTATTTAAGTATTTATAAATATTTATATATTATATATATCGTTGTCTAAGTACCCTCAACACAAGCCTTATAGAGCTTACTGTGGGACTTAGTCAATTTGTGTAATAATGTCCTATAATATTTATTTATTATTTATACTATTTTATTCACCTTTACTACAAGGTAAAGCATGGAGCATATTATACGACATCGCAGACCACGCATAGATGCTCCCGTACTAAATTAAAGGGTTTAATCGAACGAGCAAGCGAAGCAAAGTGAAGTTCTTACATTCAACTTAGAACACACGGCCGGCTAGGTGCACGTCCCGGCATTTCGGTGTTTTTAAGCTGAACTATCAGAGGATAGTTTGATGGACAATAACTTAGGTATATTTGTTCTAATTAAAATTAAGTTGTGTTAACGTGTAGTTGACGGCATTATAGTTTAGTCATTAAATTATGATCAGGTTCGATTAAGGGGTTATGGAGCTAGAAGAGCATAGAATGCCAAAAAGCTATTTGTGAGGGGTCTTGGTATTCTGGTCGTCATATTTGCAAGAAAATATGGTCGAGTTAGGTATCAAACGAAAGTGCTGGGCTTACACATTTATAATATTGTTTTTAAACTAACGATAAAAAAAAATAGCAAGATAACTACAGTTTACTTTAATTTCTATGGTGACTGGTAACTTAATCTATCAGTTACGTGCTCCACAGATCTTGCAATAAATCGCTCATGGTTTTCGATCCTTTGCCGAGTAAGTAGATGCATTCAATTGATCTCTTCTTCTTTTTGGCGAACCGCGAGTTCTCAGTGCCGAGCGAACTACTAGTTAAATAATAATAAATATAAGGGGGATAAAGCCACGAAATCAGGAAATAATAAAAGATATGGCGCGCCTTGCGATTCTTGCGAATGCGACGGAAGATTTGTCGATGGCGCGGGTTTTAACGTTTTACCTCGATAACTCTGAAAATATGCTTCTGTTTAAAATTTTGCTTGTCATGTCCCTCAGCTATATAACTAGTTATTTTATACTTAAATTATATTCCTGTGGTGTGCAGGATAACGCTTTACAATTGAAAATAAGGAGTCAAATAGACGGAGCGCGAACTTGCATACGATTTTAGTTACATCGCGGTCTAGTGAGGTTGCCATCATTTAATTCAACCGACCGATCAAATACAGCAATGTAATGAAACTCGCATGCGAGTTCCCGCGCCGTCTATATAAGCCCTAAATGAAAATTATACGTTTTCGTGATTTTTTCAAAAATGTTTTTCAACGTATTTTTGGAGCCTGTAGTCGACTTTATCCCATTCTTCGATTTTTTTTTAGATCTAAACGACTGTTATAGGTAGAAAACTTAAGTAAGTCACCTGTTGTATGTAGTTGTGACGTTGTCGAATAGACAATACATGTTTAAAAGACACACACAAACAAAACAAATGTCTATTCGAACACAATTACATACAACAGGTGACTTACTTAAGTTTTTTACCTATAGAAAGTTGAATTACTGCCAGCAAATCCAAAAAAAATGGTAAGCAATGTTCGGAAAGTTTAGCCCATATTCGTGGAGACCCATCCCAGCGAACATCATTATATAAATGTAAATAAAAGCGCATTACAAAACTTACAATGAATTTATCAACTGCAAGTGCACAAGTACATCCGATGACACGCTACAGATACGTTATCTGGGGCAGTTTGAGCGTTCATTACATCGTATTTACATTTTACAAGCGCTGTGTTGACTTAGGTCAGTCGGTAAAAAACGCAATAGATAACGTGTTTGTTGAGGATCTCTGCTCTTTGTGGATTACCTTTTCAGTAGAATCAATATTGGCCTTCCTTTTGGAGTCGTTTTATCACCTGGCTTGGAATGGGAAGCAATAAAATAAAAATATCTTCTCATGCTTATCATTTTCGAATTTAAACTATAGTGAGACATAAAAATAGTAATGTTAAGCTAATTTCAAGGTTTAACTTACGTGTTTTTTTTTTACTTTTTAGTCAGTCTCGCGACATGTTCCGGAGAGCCTATTGTCCATTTTCAAGCACGCCTCGTACCGTACGCGGCCGCGGTCATCGTGAAGGCTAATCACGCACTTTTACTTCTTTTTATTTATTTATTTCTTAATATTTTTAGAAGAACATTTGCTAGTTGAAAATTAAAGATTGTATAAAGAGCCTTTATTAAATGATCCGTAAGAAAACAAAATTATTTTTTTTACTTTTTAGTCAGTCGCGCGACATGTTCCGGAGAGCCTATGTCTCCATTTTCAAGCACGCCTCGTTCCGTACGCGGCCGCGGTCATCGTGAAGGCTAATCACGCACTTTTACTTCTTTTTATTTATTTATTTCTTAATATTTTTAGAAGAACTTTTGCTATTTGAAAATTAAAGATTGTATAAAGAGCCTTTATTAAATTATCCGTAAGAAAACAATATTTAAATTAATCATAAATAGTAATTAATAAAATGAATACAAAATTATATGCAAGTAATGCATACGTATTTCACAAATGTAGGTATAATTTTAACCTTATTAATTTCCATTTGCATGTATGGCGCCATGTAGTTTATTATTCTCACGATATATGGCAATAAATTTCAATTATTACTGTAATGACGATGCCATCAGGCCTTTCTCACGCCGATAAAATATAAATACAGTCACCTCCATATATCTTGCACAGCCAAAAACTCAAAAATATCTATGTGTAACACCAAATAAGATCTATATAGATTATCTCACAAACTATTTAGGGAAACAAGTTTCATTCAGCAAAGAAAACAATGAAGAAGAAGTGATAAGAAGATTCTGGTCACTAAAGGAGGTTCTGAAGGGCAACTATAATAGTCTACATATGAAGAAAGTTGTCATGGATACCTGTCTATTGCCATGCCTGCTTTATGGCTGCCAAACATTGACATACACAAAAACAATACAACTTTTTTTGACGACCGGTTTGGCCTAGTGGGTAGTGACCCTACCTACGAAGCTGATGGTCCCGGGTTCAAATCCTGGAAAGGGCATTTATTCATGTGATGAGCATTGGATATTTGTTCCTGAGTCATGGGTGTTTTCTATGTATTTAAGTATTTTTATTTATATATTATATATATATCGCTGTCTAGGTACCTACAACACAAGCCTTATTGAGCTTACTGTGGAATTTGTCAATTTGTGTAATAAATGTCCTATAATATTTATTTATTTATTATTTATTAGAAGCATAAGAACTCAAAGAGCCATGAAGAGAAGTATTTTAAAAATAAGGAAGATACAAAAAAAATTACAGTATAAAAATTAGGCAAAAAGACCAGAGTAGTTGACGCTCTCACGCAAGCTCTATCCAAAAAATGGGGCTGGGCTGGCCACATATCACGCTATACTAACAAAAGGTGGACCATTGACACAACAAAATGGAGAGGACCACCAGGGGAACGGCAGTCGGGCCGGCCGCAGCCACGTTCGGCTGACGACCTAACCCAGGCTGTGGGAAAGTGGATTGAGTTAGAGGAGGCCTTCACCCAAAGAGGGGTTCACCACTAAGCAAAGGAAATAATTTTTTAACACAGAAATGTTAACCAAACTTTTTTTTTGGTATACCCCTGCCATATACCTACACGTCAAATCGCATAGGAGGACGTAGTGTGGGAACGTTACACGCCATGCCCACCGCTCTCTTTTTGTCAGTTTGTTGGCACGAGTCAAAGGATCGGCAATACCTATCAGTGTGTGGCCACAGAGGGCAACATCGCGTCAGCGCGAGGAACAGCTTGAGGAGCATAGTGTGGCGGGGATATTACACGTTTCTACAATGGCATTTGCCAGGAAAAAAAATCACACGGAAACAAGATTGGCAGGGCAGGCTTTACTTCGCCATCTCATTCTCTATTCTTCGTAATTCTCTATTCTACCATCTACTTTCGCTGTGATAATTGGGGCACGACTTTTATATTACAACGTATTTCAGACTCTGGGTCCATGAAATTGTTAGTATTTACAAGTACTTAGTATTTATAAATAGTCCCTACAAGGTACAAATATATTCAAACAATAAATAATAATTAAGTGATGCCGCTAGGTCGATGAAACGCTAATAGGTTGAAGAATAAATAATAATAAATAAAATAAATAAATAAATAATAAATTAATATTATACGACATTATTACACAAATTCATTCAATTTGTGAAATAATGTCCTATAATATTTATTTATTATTTATTTATTTTATTTATTATTATTTATTCTTCAACCTATTAGCGTTTCATCGACCTAGCGGCATCAGTACCTACCCTCAAGGGTACTTAGACAACGATATATATAATATATAAATATTTATAATTCTTAAATACATAGAAAACACCCATGACTCAGGAACAAATATCCATGCTCATCACACGAATAAATGCCCTTACCGGGATTTAAAGTTTTGAACCCGGGACCATCGGCTTCGTAGGCAGGGTCACTACCCACTAGGCCAAACCGGTCGTCACAATCAAAACTGAGTAACATAAAATATAGGAAAATATTAAGTAGGAAGCCACATTCATATTATATTTAATTACATTCAATCATAATATTCATATCCTATACAATTATTCATTCTTATTTAGAACTACAACTGAATTTTAATTGAATAGGTTTAAATACTGTTTGTGCAAAACAAATTATCCCAAGGGCTGCCAGATAAAAGTTCCTACAAAACGTAGCACTTTAATTTGAAGATTATGAAACGCCAACGATGACTATTCGTCAGATAAGTGGCAAGTAGCTTATTCAGGACTTAACTTGGACATTGTGAAACAGCTCCTAAACAAATGATACTAAATAAACCATAACATAAACAAATCGCACGACACAGATGCAAGCCAGCGATAAGGGAAGTGCCCACTTGATAACGTAGCCAATGCAATGCAAAACAGAATAACACAAAAATACACCTTATACAGTTATGATAAAGTTCAAATTACTACACCCTGGCCTTTATCTAGCAAAGCACATGTTAGTCATATTGGCGTGCTAGTAATTGTGTTCGTTTGATACCGCGGTCTTCGTATGTAGTCTACGTTAAAGATATACATGTAACAGCCAATCGGTTAAAGTAGACAGATAATTAGACGCCTAGGCCGTTCATTAAACGCCGGCGTCTAATGAAATGACTGAACAACAACCTGCCAAATCGTTGAGCGGAACGTTTAACTTTAACCAGATGGCTGAACGTTACGTAGGTAATCATTTTATTAATTTGGACATTGGTAAATTTAAGAGGTTAGGTTAGGTAAGGTTATTTTATTTTATTTATATGTTTTATTTTAAATTAAGAATCGAATAGAATAGAATTATTTTATTCGTAAACCCATCCAGACAAATTACATAATATAACAATAACAGATCAATAGGGGTATGCTTGACAGCAAATTGAATTGGAGTAATCACTTAAACGGCAAAATTGACAAAGCCACAGTCGTATTCTGGCAATGTCGTAGAATGGTGGATAGACTGGGGGCTAACCCCAAAGATAACTCTATGGCTTTACCAGGCAGTCATACGACCAATAATAAGCTACGGTGCAATAGTTTGGTGGCCACGCACCAAACTATCCACAGTTGAAGCTAAACTACAACGACTCCAGAGGTTGGCCTGTTTGGCGACTACGGGCTGCCGCACACAACCACCAACCGCGGCCCTGGAAGCTTTACTGGGCCTGCCGCCGCTGCACCTCTTTATACAACAGGAAGCGCTAGCGGTGCGTCTCAAAAAATCGAATCTCTGGAGACCACCTAGGGTACCACACACCGAGATCCTCTACGAGGCGATAGGTAAGGAACCGCTAATAGAAGCGGTGACTGACAGGATACCCAGGCAATACATCTTCGACAAGAAATACAAGATACAGTTACACGAAGAACCTCGTGAAGGACTTAACCCGAGAGAGCTGAGAATCTTCACGGATGGATCAAAGACAAGGTCAGGTACTGGCGCGGGAGTATTCTCAGAGGACCTAAACATACATATCTCAACACCACTAGGCGCCCACAACACAGTCTTCCAGGCAGAATGTATGGGCATCATAATGGCAGCACACGCAATCGTCTCAAGGAAAGTAGAGGACTACCCCATCCGCATACTCTCTGACAGTCGGTCAGCACTGCAAGCTCTGCAAAGTTATACTTTGACCTCAGGGCTAATCTACGAATGCCACAAGGCTCTGTCAGAGGTAAGCACCACCACCAGCGTAACTCTGCAGTGGATTAAGGGACACAGCAACTCGCGAGGGAACGATGCAGCCGACATATTGGCGAGAGGTGGCTCGGAACTGAGGGTGGCAGGACCGGAGCCAATCATACCTCTGCCTTATGCCTGGCTCCGGAACATGCTGAGATGCAACACCAAGGTAAAACACCAACAGTACTGGTCTAACCTAGGCACGTGCAGGCAAGCGAAGGAGACCCTCCCGACAATTGACCCCGGTTTGTCGAGGAGGCTGAGACAGCTGAAGAGGCCACAGCTCCGGCTTTTGACTGGGGCCATAACCGGCCACGCCCCACTAAACAAACACCTACTAACCCTACGTGTTACAGATAGCCCCCTCTGCAGAGCGTGCATGGAGGAGGAGGAGACAGCCACCCACGTCATTCTTGAATGCCCAGGGGTGGCAGAATACCGGGCACAATACCTCGGTTCTCCGGGGTCTCTCCCAGAAGTCGTCGGCAACATCAAGGGTCTGCTAGGCTTCCTGGTAGAGTTGGGTTGGCAGGAGTAGTGCCGTCAACCCACCATCACGCAAAATAGGCGCGAATTGCGACGTCGAGTTGCGGAAACCCAGCCCGCGAATACGAATAACGAATAACAGATCAATATGTGTAAGTACATATTTATTTTATATATACCTACTTTACGCTGCTGTGTGACGTCATGATAATTGATTTGAGCAACGCTTTAGATACGCTTGGTTTGATGTCAGTTACTAAATGAAGCCCCAAGTGGAAATTAAATTACGGATACGATGAAATTGTACATAATTGCCGACCGAATTGGAAGGAATTGGCTACTTGACTGTTTTTTGTAAATAATGTCAAACGATCTTGATTTTCCTAAGGATCGAATGTCTATATAGGACTCATGGCATTTAAGCAACACAAAAGTCAGAAATGAGAGTTAAAGTCTGACGTTCGCACTCGACGATTGAAACGCCTCTAACAAAATGTGACGTCACATCATATAAGTCTGTCCTAAATGTATGGAAGATCAAGGAAATTGCCATTTTGACATTGAAATGTTGCGTTTATGTGTATAGTTGTCATACAATTTATTATTAGGAATCGAATGGTACCATTTTCTTTTATATTTTTGAATGACAAAAAAATTTTTTTTTTGAGATTTCGGAGCCTTGTATTTTTTTATAATCTCAATATATTTTTTTAAATTCCACTCTTTTATAATGAATGGCTCATTTACTATCCATTTAACTAAATTTTGTTATAATATTCAACATGTGTCAAGTACCCAATTGGTTGACGAGGTTTGTCGAAGCCTGGCGAAGGACTGAGTGAGACAGTTTACACCGATTAAAAAAAAACGTAGGTACAGTCACGCACGTATGAAAATATCAATATTTTTACATAATTCTCAATCATGGCTGAATGCCGAATAGGTCTGTGCCTTCGATGCCTAACCTGTCAAGAAATTACAAAATGGCGGACGAATGTTTGATATGTCACCGTATTTAAGAATTATTTCGCTTAATATTTAGTTTTTTCTTCGTAAGTGTGATGAAAAACATTGTGTGTAACTCCGGGGGTAAGAATATTGCAAACTCGGGTCTTTAATTCCACCCTCGTATCCGAACTTCACTTACCCCCCTCGTTGCACAATGTACTATTCTCAAACTTTTTGATGAATGACAAAATTCGCCGAATTTGGCATTCAGTAATTTTGGAAAGTATAACGCACCTTTAGAATGAAACTGGCTTAAAACAAAATGTCAACTTTTTGGCAAATCGCAAAATAAGATTCGACGTTGAGTCATTTCTGCATTCTTTTAATGATAACTCCTAAAATAATTCAAGTGAATGCCTTTTTTCTACTGAAATGTAAACACCAACTATTAACGTTCGTAATTGGAGGTATAATTAGGTTAATTTTTATGAAATGGTATTTTAAAATTACGATTTACTGAAACTAGTCACTATAAGGTCACTTTTCGACCGAACTTTTTTTCTCTTTGTTCGGCGAAATATGAATTAGGTCAGGTTCATTTTAATTATCTAAACATGTTTTATGACTTTTTCGATAATATACCTCTTTATTATTAAAATAGGAGTGAATTATGTCTACAAAATAGTTTTAATAGGTCATATTGGAAGGAACTCTATAGTAAAAAAACATTTTTTTATTTAAGGTATTTAATGTGCCATAAAGAAAAACATTGAGATCAATAGACCTTATGCAGTTATACGTACAAAACACAACGTATAAGTCTTTGAAAGTTACATAGAGATCAAAATAAAGCAGAGAAGAGAAGCAAAATAAATTATAATTAAATGTTGAGAAATAAGACACAATAAACCTATAACATAACAGGAACATGTTGTATTTTTCAGTTAATTACTTAATACTTTGATAGTAATCTACATAGTAATTAGGTGGTAGAGACCTTAATTTCATGTATTAAAGTTTGAAGTAGTCTGTTACAACAACAGGCTTAGATAGAGGTGTTTTACCTGTTGTTATTGTTAATACTGAGTGTCTTAATGAGATATGTATCAATGGATATCAGCAAATTCTAGGTATTAAATACTCATGTATAACGAACTCATTTCCGAACTGATTATTCGGATGCCACACTTAATGCCACTACCTGAGGGTTGTGGTTCTGAGTCAGCTGACGATTGAAAAACTACGCCGCTACCTGAAAGCTGAGGTTCTTCGGTACCTGACAATTGAGGCTGGAAGCTAACGCTACTTCCTTGAGAGTATTCCTTCCCTGAGATTCTTCTAGAGTTAATAAGGTTGAGGTTCTTGGTCAGCTGAGTCGATCGAGTGATCAAGTTGTGGCTTAAATGTGGCTTGAGAGTCAACAGGATTAATGAGGGTAAATTTTCGATGTTTTTTAATTGTCTCCACTTCAAATGTAGGGTCATCATCGCTACGATCCGGGTCAGTTTAAAGCTCATTAACAGGTAATATGCGATAAGAGGTCGCTGTTTTCTTTACCAGTCTATTGTAGGGTATTGTGTCCTCGTTCATTGTAATTTCGGCTTTAGTGTAATATTTTTTTTGTGGAGCTGAAGATCTCTTTATAGTACTGGAGCTAAATCTTGACGTACTGCTAGATGAACTCTACGATGAAGAGCTGCTGCTAGACGAGCTGTAAGACGATGAAGAAACGCTATTGCTTCTAACGAGTACTTGTGGACCTTGTGGTATAAATGAATCATTGTATTCAGTCTCGGATTCTTCAGCTAAAATGTTTACTGGGGACAACAATTCTTTCGTCCTGAAAAAAGCAGTTTAATTAATTTTCTACTATAATATACTCATTACTCATAACTTTTACTAATAGTCACGTGAAAAATAAATATTAAACTTACCGTTTCAATTATATTAAGACGGGTAGGTTTTATAAAAACTTGACGTTCTGGCGTACTCTTAATGATCGACGAATTCGGTGAAATGTTTTCGCAACTCGTTTCCTGTAAATGCGAAAAACAAAGCTCAAACCACCAAAAGCAATAAATCATAATCAAAATTATGTTAAAATAATTTGTAAGCGTTACAGCTCGATGCAGTTCATGCTTTCATCCTTAAACCTGGCATCTAACCTCTAACTCATGCTTATGCCACACATACGGGACCTTCCCCCTCAACTCCTCGTCACTCTTAACTCTAGCTTACCCAGTAAAACTGGAGTTTTGTTATTTGTGAACGCTTAGCATTCTTTCTTCTTCTTCTTTGTCAGGGGCTATGTAAAGCTCTACAGCATATATGTCACTGCGACCATTCCTGATCTATTGTGATCGCCACCTACTACAATTTTCAATCCAAACCTGCAACTTCAAACAGCTGCAGAATCTTCTTGATCTCGAGAGACCTTAACTTCTCCGGACGTAATATATGTCTGCCCAGGATTGAGTCACGAGTGCGCATTAGGCAAGAGCACTCTGCGAGGATGTGCAAAGGCGTCTCCTCTGCCTCCATACAGAGCCTGCACCGCCCCATGTCACGTTTCCCCATAGTGAGCATGTGCTTATTTAGGCCGCAGTGCCCAGTAAGCACCCTTATCAAGTTGCGCAGTTGGTTCCTAGACAGCGCTAAGGCGTTTGAGGCCGCCTTTTTGCTGAAGGCCTTGATAAGCGCCTTAGAATGATTCAAGCCTGTAGTTTCTCTCCAGAGTTGAATGGTTTTGTAGTGACAATAGGTCTTTAGGGTGAGCCGCGTTAGACTTTTGGGAATACCACAAAAAGGCTCAGGACTGAAGTTCTTCCCGTTAGCATTAGTAAACACATAACGATGACCTCAAACACAAAGATAATTAGAATAGTAATGACTTAAAAACCAAAATAACAGAATCAATTTTAACTGATTAAATGCAAAAGAGATTTCAACCTTAATTAAACATAAAACATAACAAATATTTATAAGAAAAGTGACTTATTATTTGTTAAGTCACGCCCTACAGAATATTTTTAATAATATAGTGGAGTAATTACGAATAAGTCGTACACATTAACACAATGTTCAGAAGAGTATTAACACAATGATAAATTAGTCAGCTTCCTTCTAAAATAAAAACGTAGGACTTACCTATATTTTCGAAACAAAAACGACTCAATCACTAGTGGGTCATTTTATTTGGGACTGAATTGCGTACGGCGCTTGCGGTTGCGGGATTAACACTAAAAGGGGCGTTGACGTTCCGACGCGGGGGGGGACTACCATCCAATAAGAAAGAGACCCTTGTAGTGAGTTCGTACTCTTCTTGCACAGCTTGGTCAGTTTCTGATTAAGGAAGCGGTGTAATACGCTGTACATAGTCGTTCTGTGACACTAACTCAATTTCACGATTTTTTGTGTTAGGTCGGTTTCACTCTAAAGGTGCGATAAGTTCAGTGAGAGTAAAAATCGTACTATTTTTTTTTTTCAATTAACTGGATTCCATTTCTATTCAGAATCAAATGCTTTTTTGGCCAAAGAGACTACGAATGAGACTATGAATCCGTGTCCAAAGATTTAATATAAGTAGATGGAAGTAAATCAAAAGATTATGAATAATTTGATTAGTAATTTTGTAAACAGGTAAGTAACACTTTGTGTATACAAGGATATGTTATAGCAGATATATAATGGAAAGTACAAAGGAAGTTATCTCTTCCAGATAACCTAAAGAAGTTATTATAATCTAAATATAAAATAATCTTACATTATTACATGTTAAACTATTTTTTTATTAAGAAGAAACGTCTGCGAGCGTAACTATATTTTAAAAAAAAATAAAGGTAGGCCTCCATGGCTCCGTTGGCAGAAGCGATTGGACCGGAGTTCCAAAATGGTCGCAGGTTCGAGCCCTGCTGAAGGTGTGCATTTTTCAATTTTTCCTTTTTAACATTATTACATGTTATAATATATATATATATATATATAAATAGACTATGCATTTCATAGTTTGTAATGTAAAATGGTTATTAGAAATTGACACTTTGTCTTACCTACATAAATAAACCTAATAAACCGACACCACATTTCAGCTCTGATCTGCTACAATTTTATTACTCAAATGAAAAATACAAATAAATCGTATATGTACTCGTAGTTGAAACCATTTTCAAAACCGACCCATTTGCATTGCTCACCCTGTATGATTTTCCGGCAGCAGTTTAGATTATACAACGTGGGCTTGAGTAACCCGACAGATTTTAGCCACGCAAGTCATAAGCAACAATAAATGTAATGTGACTTTTTGTAAAATTCGGCAAAAATTCAAAATGTGTGTATGTGTGTGTTATCTGCACACGATACGTTTTTTACATCTTGGCGAAAAAAAAAACAATACAACGAATAAGTAAAGTTTCTTTTATTTACAGATTTTAAAAATTGCGAGTTCCCTTTAAAACCTTAATGTCTGTCAGTAGGTATGTCTAAACAAAGTCACATAGCGACGCAGCCAAAAAGGCTTTTCTCAAATAGAGCTATTACAGAAACAATTTAGAAGAATTGTCATTATTTTTAAACCAAGACCAATTTCAGAAAAAAATATATGACATTTTAGTCTCTAAATGCGGTCAAGAATACATCTTTAAAATATGTCGGGTTATTCGAGCTCACGGTGTACAGTATCTTGTACAATTCTCAAAATTGTCGTCAGTCCTCGCCGGGAGTTGTATAAGCTATTGCGGCTAATATCAGTACGCGGCGTTGCATGCAGACTATTACAAACTACACCACAAATTAACTTATCAAGACACTATCTGCTTGTTGTGGCAACTCTCTTAGGGATAGTCGGTCGCTTCTAAATTGGCTGCTTTGGACAGCTTGAATGTAGAATAGAAGTGCATAAGACACTTTAAAATGCGACACACCTATGGCTGCTGACTGATTTCATTGATTGTTGCTTATCCACTCACATGCTTCATAGTTTTCAGTGACTTCCATTCTTCTTCCTCGCGTTGTCCCGGCATTTTGCCTCGGCTCATGGGAGCCTGGGGTCCGCTTGACAACTAATCCCAAGATTTGGCGTAGGCACTAGTTTTTACGAAAGCGACTGCCATCTGACCTTCCAACCCAGAGGGTAAACTAGGCCTTGTTGGGATTAGTCCGGTTTCCTCACGATGTTTTCCTTCACCGAAAAGCGACTGGTAAATATCAAATGATATTTCGTACATAAGTTCCGAAAAACTCATTGGTACGAGCCGGGGTTCGAACCCGCGACCTCTGGATTGCAAGTCGCACGCTCTTACCGCTAGGCCACCAGCGCTTCGGCTCAGTGACTTATATTATTACAATAAAATAAGGGTGACAGCTGGTAACTATAGTTACCAAAAGCAAGTGAGTGGTTATAATAAATAAATAATAATAATAAATATTATAGGACATTATTACACAAATTGACTAAGTCCCACAGTAAGCTCAATAAGGCTTGTGTTGAGGGTACTTAGACAACGATATATATAATATATAAATACTAAACTAATACTAAAAACATGGTTATGCCTATATTATTAAAGACGCCTTAGCATAACACGATAGGTATCGTGAACGAAGCGAAAAGTAAACCGGAACATATAATAGTTTTTTTACACAAATTGGTTGTAAAAGAGCTTTTACTAAAAAAAATATTGAAGACCTGATTCTTACAGATCCTGTTTTTTTTGGGTTCTTTCAACTAAGAGTTACTAGCATATGAAATTCTGATATTAATAAAAAATAACCCAAATTTTTTTATGCAAATTGTAGTTTCGACTACGTTACGCATATATAAGTAAAAAAAACACACTAAAACGTGACGTAATGGGACATCTTTTTTTAATGGTAGGATGGAGAATGCTGTTGATTCTGGGTAAATTGAGCCCAAGAATGTCCAGATTTGAAAGAATCAGGTTTAAAATATTATTTTAGAAAACGCCCAATAATGGCGCAGTTAACTTAGAACAAAAATTCCTGTTTTGAAAAACCTTGTAGTCATATTGAAGTCTTACAGAATTCGGTAAAACTGTCAGTAGGTAACTTAGATATAATTCTCTTTATTGGAACTATTTTAAAAAAAAGACACAGCTTAAAGATTAAAACCGGCCAAGTTCGAGTCGAACTCGCTCAGGAAGGGTTCCGCACCATTATCTATAAAAAACGGTCACCCATCCAAGTACTGCCCCGCCCGACGTTGCTTTACTTCTGTGATTGGATGAGAACCTCGAGATTGGAAAGAAATATTTATTTTATTCTGTTTTTAGTATTTGTTGTTATAGCGGCAACAGAAATACATAATCTGTAGAATTTTCAACTGGCTAACTATCACGGTTCATGAGATACAGCCTGGTGACATACGGATAGCGGAGTCTCAGTAATAGGGTCCCGTTTGACCCTTTGGGTACGGAACCCTAACAATTGATTAAAGATAGAGGTATACATACATGCATATAATCACTCCTAAAATTTTTAATTAAATTACAAATCAGACCACAAATAATTACTATTATTATACACAATTTATTTATACCAAATTTATTATATTTTAAAATTTTTTTTAACTAAAGATCACGGAGCAAAGCCGTGAACGGACAGACGGACGGACATGGCGAAACTAAGGGTTCTTAGTGGATTACGAAACCCTAAAATGACCAGCCTCCAAATCAGACGAACGCCAGACAAGGTGAGGGAAATTCCGATCGGCACTTGCCTTTTGCCCCCGAATATTGATCGGTAGGTTCGCTGCGTAGGGAAATTTAGATACTAATTTAGGTGGCTTAGCGTTATTCTATTCAGTCTTACTTATTTGAACGCTATTGGTTGGGGTAATATTGGGTTAGGTGCGTTAGATAGGATTATAGGAGTTGCAAACTTTGAAATGCGAAAAATAAATTCATAAAGTACACTTACATAAATGAATTGTATTAATTATTGTAATTACTTAACTATTACATTTTCACTTTTTTATAAAAAAAAATATTCTCAAAAGTATTGATATTTTAGTTTCCGTCCGCCTGATGAGCTTGTTTTCGTCCACGTATGAGATAATAGTTTTCGACCACTGCATTATGATGTAGAAAATCGATTATATATTTCGTTTAAAGTTCTTACGTTATACACCGTGGGCCAATTAAACCCGACAGATTTTAACCACGCATTCCTGAGGTCATAAGGAGCAAAAATTATATGAGTTTTGGCCAAATTCGCCATAAAAAAAATTTTTTTTGCCTAAAAAAAGGTTCCTTTTGCGTTTTCTGCACACGACACGTTATTTATTTTTACACCTTGGTGAAAAAAAAACATTACAACGAATAAGTAAAGTTTTTTTTATTTACAGATGAAAATTGCGAGTTTACTTTAAAACTTTAATATCTGTCAGTAGGTATGTCTAAACCAAGTCACATAGTGGCAGCGTCACAGCTAAAAAGTCGTTTTTGACTAAGTTATAAAAGAAACAAATTTTCACCGAAATTATCATTATCTCTAAAACAAGACCGATTACAGAAAACATTGTATGACATTTTAGTCTCTAAATGCGGTCAAGAATACACCTTTGAAATCTGTCGGGTTTAATTGGCCCACGGTGTATATAAATCATTTTTAGTTGGTACTTTTGACATGTTCATGGGACCAGCTGACGTTCTTACCACCGTGATACAACCAGCTGACAATTTTTTAAGTTAACAATAGCATCTAAGCTATCATATGACAAAGTATCACTGCTGATACTGACGATCGGAGGCGATGACTGACGATATATGTTCCTGGCCCACGGTCTATCTATTTCAAGTTGATGTTACTTAAACAATTGGCTACTTGACTGTTTTTAGGGTTCCGTAGTCAACTAGGAACCCTTATAGTTTCGCCATGTCCGTCTGTCTGTCTGTCCGAGGCTTTGCTAGAAAGCTGAAATTGGCATGGATATATAAATCAATAAAGCCGACAAAGACGTACAATAAAATCTAAAAATTTTTTTTTTTTAGGGTACCTCCCCTACACGTAAAGTGGGGGTGAAATTTTTTTTAGCTTCAACCCTAGTGTGTGGGGTATCGTTGGAAAGGTCTTTCAAAACTAATAGGGGTTTTCAAGAAACGTTTTTTGATAAAGTGAATATATTCGAAGATAATCGCTCCAAAAGAAAAAAAAAATGTGTCCCCCCCCTCTAACTTTTGAACCATAGGTCCAAAAATATGAAAAAATCGTGGAAGTAGAGCTTAAGAAAGACATTAAATGAAAACTATAGCGGACATGATCAGTTTAGCTGTTTTTGAGTTATCGCAAAAAGTTTTCCCTTCATAGTAAAAAGACTTACTTACTTTAATTAGGTACTGATTATGCAAATTTGCCTATTTGTTTAACTTGGGTGAAAGGTACCGTTTCATCCCTTGGTTAACAATTTACTATACTTTAAGCTCCAGTTTAGCTTATTGTGACGGAAAAGTAACTACGGAACCCTACACTGAGCGTGGCCCGACATGCTCTTGGCCGGTTATTTGTAAATAATGTCAAACGATCTTGATTTTCCTGAGGACCAAATGTCTACTACTCATGGCATTTAAGCAACACAAAGATCAGAAATGATAGTTAAAGTCTGACGCTCGCACTCTACGATTGAAATGCCTCTAACAAAATGATAAGGTGATGTGACGTCACATCATATAAGTCTGTCCTAAATGCGTTTATGTGTATAGTTGTCATACAATTTATGTACACATACAACAACCAAGCAGTTATTTTAATTTAATCGTAATAGCTACAAGCACATACCTAATAAGTATTGAATTTGTTATTTACGACATTTCCGATATAGCCAGTAACAAACGATTAATATATGACAATCAGTAAAATGCCCATGTAAACCGGACCTTAACCCGCAAGCTCGCGAATTTTATCACAACGGAAGCTCACCCGCGCACCCATCCTCCAATGGCCGATCTCCTACTTCCCGTCAAGTCGTCAGTCTCGCCGCGTCGCCGCTGTCGAACGCACGTCGCTCGTCCCCGCGAACGCGCGATCGCATTACGGAACCTGTGGATTTCTAGATTTTCTTGTGAAGTGTACTAACTAAATAAACAAAGTTGTTTATTAACTACTACTGTGTGTGTGTGGATTTGGCATTTGGATTTCAAAAGGTTTGTGCGAATTTTATTAGGAATGCGCCGGTCCTTGATGAGCAGGATTGTTTAATGGCAAGATGCTTTGCACTTGTGGTTCGTTGACTTGTTTTGCTTGACCGGGGCTATATTACACTTGAGAGTGACATGGCGATGCGTTGGAAAGTGGGAATGTTAACGGCGAAATGTCGAAATTTGCATACAATTTGCATTTAAGTGATAAAAAGTTGAAGGTTGAAGGCACATGTATTTTTTTTAGATTTCCGATATACCTAGATAACAAGCTATCAAAGAACAATGTATAATTAATAATTATTTCTTATTTTAACGATAAAATTTATCCAGATTACCAGTCACACACTTGTCTTTAATTATTTATTGTAATCATATTCAATTGTAATACCTAAATAATGTAGGATATAATATTTTACAGTACATATGGTGCTACTTTATCGCACTAGTGCGAAAATTAGCATATTACGTTACTGTGCCAACCATTTAAAGGGCCATATGTACTGTAAAACGTTGTACGATACATGTGCGAATAGGTAATTCGCAACTCGTGTCGATTTAAAACACTCCCTTCGGTCGTGCTTTAATTTATCGCCACTCGTTTCGAATTTCCTATTTTTCGCACTTGTATCATAATGTACTATTACAGTACATATTGTACTACTTTACCGCACTAGTGCGAAAATAAGCATATTACGTTACTATGTCGAACATTTAAAGGGCTCCCTTCGGTCGTGTTTTAATTTATCATCACTCGTTTCGAATTTCCTATTTTTCGCACTTGTATCGTAATGTACTATTACAAATGTAAAAAGAAACTGTTACGGAATTTACAAATCTTATCAATAAATAATGAATTAATTATGCCTTAGGATTGAAGGTGTTCAAGGAAATGTAGTTCAAGCTTTGAATATGTTTAAAAACGTGAAAGCAATAAACAAATTATACGAATAAATAACCATAATAGTGGTTTCTTTTCATATTTCAATGGCCTAAAAGATTATGCTTTACTCATTCACTATGGGATTATTTGCTAACGTTTTCTTAAGTAGGTACCTACTACCTACATATAATATTATCTGCCTAAGATACACACATGCAGGTGGAATTAGCATTGCAGAATACCTAGCTCATTTATTATTCTTCCTTTTATGCCACCATCCATGTAGGTATAACATTTAATAAAAATAAATATTGGTATTTGGAGGTTAGTCATGTCTATACAACCTATGTCTATCTTTGTAAGGCCCAATGTGCATTACAATGTACAGTTTCGTTCCAAATTTTCAATCTAAATAGAACCTTTCGTAAACCAAATAAAGTTTTTTTTGTTTCATTGCTTTCTGACATAAACGAAATTCATCCCAATATTAACAATTTACTTAAAAGGCTCGAATAAAAAATAGGAAACTTACGAGGCTAAATAATGTACAGACAGCCAGTAACAAATACCTAAACAGTGTTACCCTGTAGCTATAGTTATTTGAGTATATTTTTCCTCATGCTTAAAAATAGAAAAAAAAAAATTAGGCACACCGACTGGTATACAGTGTTTATTACGAAACCCAGGGGTTTTTCCGTGCACACCCTCCGGATATTTTTTCTAATTAGAATCTTATTAGACATTGGAATTAGCAAGCATTAGGGCGAGTTTATCGTGACCTCTGCCGAATCTAATTTGACAATCGTCAGTGTGTGAGGGTTTAAGTTGCTATATGAAAAAAAAATATCCTGACAAAAGTAAAACATCCACCCAAACATCCTGACGTTTAGGCACTGGGCGGTAATTATTACAAGTACAATTTATTGACGATTCACCATTACTATATCCACCGTTAATATATATTGATAAATAATTAATTACCACGATAAAGCGTAAAAACGCCCATCAAATCACTTTTTATTCCTAAAACTTTCGTTGACCCCATTACACTCGCCACCATCTTTTTTTTAAATTATTCAATCCAAAATAACGAGATTACAGTACTTATCAGCCAAATTGTAGAGTAGTTTGGTGGCAGAAAACTGAATCTACCCTCCACCATACTAGTACCTATTATAAATATTGATACTTTTAACCATTGACATATATATCTAAGGACAGGCCTTACGGACAATAAGAATGGGGCCAGTACAGCGGTATCACGCACACGAATTCGAGCCAATTGTGAAGTCTAACGCCGTAACGCGATTGGTTGATGAGTTCGCATCTCGCGCGCGATTGCCTGCAACTAGTTACGTTAGACTGCACGATTGGCTCGAATTCGAGAGTGACACCACTGAACGAGCGCCATTCTTAGTGCCCGTAAGGCCCGTCTTTAGATATATATGTCAATGCTTTTAACTCTCTTTTTATCTACATATCGTCATGTTTTATTGAACCTTAACTTACACACGAGTGAGGTCTGTTATTGAACACAGCTGTAGCTACATCATAACCTTCACTTTGCTTTGCCCAATCAAAGATAGTTAGTAAGACCAAGAGTGCTCACTCCATACAACGGTTTTGTTACCAAAAATACTATTATTTTCGCAGTCTACATCTAGCGTCAAGTAGCGCAACTCTCAGTACTGCTACTCGACAATAGATGTCGCGGATAAAAAAAGTCTAATGATCAACGATTTTCCGCTAATAATGTAACCGGAACTCTATTTTCAACTCGTATGCTTACTCTGGTTATAATATTAGCTGAAAATCGTTGAGCATTAGACTTTTTGTTTGCCGCGACATCTATTGTCGAGTAGCAGTACTGAGAGTTACTTACGCTACTTGACGCTAGATGTAGACTGCGAAAAGAATAGTATTTTTGGTAACAAAACCGTTGTATGGAGTGAGCACTCTAGGTCTTGTTAATTCTCTTTGCCCCAATTCAAAACTTTCTGAATTAGGTTTTCCTAAGCACTTATCTGCTAGAATACATATTATCAAGACGTCAAAGTGAATGTCCAGATATTGTTGAGCACTTGGGCCGTTTAAATATATCTGATGGCGACTATATGTCTGTATTGTACAATGATATTGATATATTGTAATACGATATGTAATCTAATCGTATATGAATGCGAATTATAATGTAATAATTATACCTTCACGTGTTTTCAAATACACCTAAATCATTTTTGTGATAAAAATATTGTTGTGCTATCAAATAACGTAATATATACACTGGGATAATCAATAATTTTAATGACTACGTTTTTTGCATTCCGTGTAAAGATTCCAACATGATTCGATTAACTTGACTTATTGTCCTAATGTCCCCTACCCCTAGATGGGGCAGAGGGCGTCCACAGTGCGCCGCCATCTGGATCGGTCTTGAGCTACGTGCTTGAGTTCGCTCCAAATCTTCCCAATAGCCTTCACCTCTGCAATAATAGTCCGCGCCAGGTCTGCTTTGGATGGCAACGTTTCCTCTTTCCTTGGGGATTCCAGCTAGGGCTTGCTTCGGTATGTGGTCAGGATCCGTTCGGAGCGTATGCTCGATCCAACTCCATTTCCGGCGCTTGATCTGCTGGTGATCGAATTGCTGTTAGGAACAGTTCCACTCTCAATGAATGCTGAACTTCTGGAGTCTGTGATCCTTTTGGCAACCCCCGCGGGCTGGGACGAGGGCTATCGCATTGGGTCATTGGGTGTCCGCGGACCGGATTGGAATGCCTCGCGGGCTAAATTCGGCCGGGGGTTTAGAGACCCCTGATTTAGAGGACCATATATTCCCTAGGGTCAAGTGACCCCAGTCATCCCTAAAACGGATAGTTTTTTAAGGTGTAGTTCAACTTCTGAATGGGTTTCAAATTAAGTATAAAATTACAAACATTTACATACATGTATTTCTCAATACGTATTGATATTTATTTTTAAATGTTATTCTTCATGTAGTTTAAATACTGGTAACTGTGTTGGCTACCTACAGGACAGGCTCTGCCTAGTGTAGAACCCAGGAACCATGTAGAATTTAGTCCTTGTTTGTTCGAGTACCTGCCTGTCTTTTATGCCTAATATTTAGGTTTACCATACGTCCCCTATACTGTCACCGTATTTAAGTATTAATTGCGTCCCATATTTTTACCCGTCCCGTTTTTATCCCGTATATCAGTACCGCTGTAGAATACGTATATAAATGGTCTTAATCATCCCTGTTTAACCATTGTCCCGTATCCGTTTCGAATAATTATGGCAACCCTACTAATATTTATTTATTTATGAAATTATACCTAAGGAAGCTCTTCTAGTCAAGCCCTGAAGGCAGCAACGTCAGCAATTTTTATTAAATATAAGTTATTAAACTTTTGCAAGCATCCTGCAGCTCAGGCAAGACGAGGCAAGGCAGTTAGTTATTTAATTATCACGTCCTGGGCTGTGGGAGGGTTAAATGCACTTGTAGTTGACTATTGTACAAAACAGTGTAGGCTATTCGACTTTACGGCCGCATAGCCTAGTCGGTAGCGACTCTGTCTACGTAGCAGGATGTCCTGGGTACTGGGTTCGAATCCTGGTAAGCTTTTTTTTTTATACTACGTCGGCGCCAAACAAGCATACGGCGTAGCCTATGTACGCCTGCAACTCCAGAGGAGTTACATGCGCGTTGCGGACCCTAAACCCGCCCCCTCTCGTTGAGCTCTGGCAACCTAACTCACCGGCAGGAACACAACACTATGAGTAGAGTCTAGTGTTATTTGGCTGCTGTTTTCTGTAAGGTGGAGGTACTTCTCCAGTTGGGCTCTGCTCTAGAGCTGGAATGACATCCACTGGCTGTGCCCTACCACACAAAGCGAGATGATTATTTATCACGAATATTTTTTATGTATGTTTTTTTCTATATATATGTATATCGTCGTCTAGTACCCATAGTACAAGTTTTGTTTAGTACGTAGATCTGTGTAACATTGCCCCCAATTATTTATTATTTATTAAATAGGTATTACTTTAAGTTAATGTAATCTTTAGATTAAATATACATCGTCCTTATTAAGTAATATCGCAGTTCTGAATATAATTTAATACCCACTTAATGACACATTTCCACGTCACTGTATTCGAGTCACTCCGAAACTCTGAATAATGATGTCACAAAGCAAGTTATTGAACAATAATGGAAATTAGTTTCTCAGAGCAAATATATTGTATCCGCTTTGTATTAGCTATTACACTAATAACTTATTCAATACCGAGCCTTACCAATATAGATATTTCTTGGTTTAAATTTAGAATCCTCCGACAAATTTATATCAGTGCCATCTAGTAAATTAAAGATTAAACTTGTCTTAGAACAACAGAAGATAGTTAGGAATAATGTATATTAGGTATGTATATCGTCGTCTAGGCTAGGACATAATACAAAACCTATTTTAAATGATATCTATATACTATGCGCTATGCGTCATTATCTCGCAAATGTCCTTGACTACGTTACAGGTGAACCAACCGAATAATGATTAACAATTAACCGACAGCGACAAACGACAAACGAGACGAGTCGAAATGTCGCCTTGACATGTAAACGACCTCCTTGCGACATCACATTGCGAGGTGCGTAAACAATGCGTGCTTAGGAACGTAAAGGTGAAATAAGTTCTGAGTAAGGTAAAGTAGGATTTGGAAATATTTGGGCTTCAATATCTACCTTGTGTTGATTGTAAGGCTTGTCTGAAAAAAAAAACTGAATTTAAAGGGCTGTTTGTTTCTAAGCAAGAGGAACACGGCTTTATTGCTGCGATAAAAAGTCTTAGTATTATTTTATATATTCCAATATAAATAATTCTGGTTTTACACTGTGCGACGTTACACCGCTAAATAGAAGAGATCACTGAAAATTGGTATTTTCCAAACAGCAAGAAAATTTTCAAGATGCTTTATTTCGAAACACTTATAATTACCTCGAGGTTTCGTGCATTTCATGATAAATAAGCGGCGACTTCGAAGCTGCAGACCTCTAGGAATAAGTGACTAGGCCTATCAGAACGATTGTTAATAGAATTTGCGAAAACGAAGCATGGCTGTTATATTTACATAATAGCCATGCGGCTAAAATGCAACAAACCAGGGATCGGAACCGGTTTTTTGGAAAAACTTTGAAATAAACATATATTTCGGTTTATTTTATACTATAATATATAGGACTCGGTTGTGTTTTTAGATAACGACTTCGTATTATTAGATTGCCCAATTAGAAAGGGAATAATTAACAAAGAACGAAAAAATACCGTTTTCGTTCCCATACAAAAAATACCGGTTTCCGATCCCTGCAACAAACTATGACGAAAGTCAGTTCGGTTCTTCGACCGAAGGTAAGGATAGCTAGTAATAGAAAATTCGCGTTAGGGTGGCGTTTGGTATATGACTCTAGGCCTAGGCGAAAATCATACAATTTACGTCTTTCCAAAAATCGCATTTAGTAATGGACGAAGAGCAGAGTAAGAGCACCAAACCGCAGTGCCCGTCACGACTATTATTGGGCTTAAATCAGGAGTTTTTTAAAAGGCAAGGATAAAACAGCTAAAAAACTTTAACAACTCCAGCAGGTGATGGGTTGATGCAGGCAAATATTCTTCTAAAAACCGGTTTAAATATAACACTTTTACGTACGAAACAGATTAAAAGGTTTTGCGCCAGTACGGTTTCGAAATTTAACCGGTTTCCGACGCTTGTTGTAACTTGATGTCGAGTTTCGTATAAAGTAGGTCTAACAATCATAAAATTTATTAAACTTTTATAAATGCAGTGTTCGCAAATGAAACAACAAATTACTCGTACTTAGTTCACTCGCAACCGCAACAAAACCAACTTTAGCAAAGTTGTCGAACCAGAAATTGAAACACAGGTAGTTTACGTTAATCTCTACAACCCTCTATCGATCCAATACAGCGTGCTGGAGTGCTGAACCATCTTATTCTTAATTTTTTTTGGTCAATTTCGTTTCGTAACTTGTTGGTATTTTCTTGAGAATCCCCGGCAAGCTCGGCCTAATTTCACCTTCCCATACAAACGAAGTTTCTTTCTCATTTTAAAACTACGTTTTGGATTGTAATAAAACTTTGCACATACAATGACATGAAGTATATCTATGTCTGTAATTAGTTTATCTAGCTCAAACAAAACAAACGAAATAGTGCAAAAACAAGTCTTGTAAAACGTTGTACGATACACATGCGAATAGTTAATTCGTAACTCGTTTTGATTTAAAACACTCCCTTCGGTTGTGTTTTAATTTATCGCCAGTCGTTTCGAATATCCTATTATTCCCACTTGTACCTACTATTCATGTTTTATTAGTCGAGTTTACAAAGAAATGTTTTGCGAAGCTCTGAAGAGTGGGGGTAATTAGAAAGATGACTTGCTCGACGCTTCCATCTGCCGAGCTTAACGGGTGCCGTTAAACTACGGACACGGGTGTAATTTGCCGTAAAATACTGTACTTTATGTACTTTTGCTGTAATTCGAAATTAATAAGGGGGAAATTAATTAACCCGTAGTTATATTTTCTTAAAGATTTTATACTTTATCTATAGTTGTTTTCCGTCCGTCTGTCACCAGGCTGTATCTCCTGAACCGTGATAGCCAGTTGAAATTTCTACAGATTATGTATTTCTGTTGCCGCTATAACAACAAAAAACTAAAAGCAGAATAAAATAACTTTGGATATTTTCGATTCTATGTAACATACGTTTCGTACTGTATTTTATTTAGACAACGACGATTCTGTATGTAATTGTAGTTTTTTAATTAAATTAAAAAGGGTCTATTTTGAAAACAAACATTACAAAATGTTCTATGAAATTACTAATTTAAAGTCAAACAGAATGTCATCTCGCTCTGTGTGGTAGGGCACAGCACAGCGGATGTCATTCCAGATCTAGAGCAGAGCCCAACTGGGGAAGTACCTCCACCTTACAGAAAATCGCAGCCAAATAACACTAGACCCTACTCATAGTGTTGTGTTCCTGCCGGTGAGTAAGGTTGCCAGAGCTCAACGAGGGATGGGAGGGGGTTAGGGTCGGCAACGCGCATGTAACTCCTCTGGAGATGCAGACGTACATAGGCTACGGATACTGCTTACCATCAGGCAGGCCGCATGCTTGTTTGCCACCGACGTAGTATAAAAAAAAAGTCACAACCAGGGATCGGAAACCGGTATTTTTTGTATGGGAACGAAAACGGTATTTTTTCGTTCTTTGTTAATTATTTCATTCCTAATCGGGCAATCTAATAATACGAAGTCATTATCTAACAACACAACTGAGTCCTACATTTTGAGTATAAAATAAACCGAAATATATGGTTATTTCGATGTTTTTGCAAAAAACCGGTTCCGATCCCTGGTCACAGCAACTTATATTACAACAGAATACAAACTCTTCATGAAGGTGTCTGTACCAACCTAATGTAATAGGTTAGTTAATAATAGGATAGTTAATGTCATAGGTCTGTGTCAACCTAGTGTCAGTTGCAAGCAGATTTTAAAGCCTTCTCAACAAACTTTAAAACACAATACATTAAACAAATAAAATTATGACGGCTTGTTTTAAAACTCGCGTAGGTATTAACGTCGGCTTCGTCATTAAGAAATTCGCTCCGAAGGCAGCTGTCACATCAATTGCAGCAATTTCGCGGCCATATGGTTTTACTTTGAAAGTATCGTTCACTCTAAGCGTGTTATTAGCATAATTCTTAAACTCCCATGCTGTTTAGCGTTTGTGTGTGAATGTAGGTTTTATATACGGTGCTTAAGAGGAAAGGGGGCGACCGCTTCTTCGTACAAACGTAGGCCCCATTTTCCTTTCTGGATATTGACAACGAGGAAAATATTTTTACATAAGTTCATGTCAGTAGATATATTAACCAAAGCTATGCCCTATCGTTTGTCTTTTTTAATTTTTTTGATTAAATTAAGAATTAGAGTTCTCAAAACACTTCATACAAATTTTTTAAATGCTAAAACTCATATTAAAAATTCAAAAAATCTAATATACCCTCCGTTACTGAAGGCAAATCATTGACATATATCTAAGGACGAGCCTTACGGGCACTAAGAATGGTGCTAATTGAGCGGTGTCACACGGATTCGAGTCAATCGTGCAGTCTAACGCAACTAGTTGCGACCAATCGCGCGCGTGATGCGAACTAATCAACCAATCGCGTAATGGCGTTAGACTGCACGATTGGCTCGAATTCGTGTGCGTGACACTGCTGTACTCGCCCCATGCTCATTGCCCGTAAGGCCTGCCCTTAGATATATACAGTGTCTTTAGATAGTCCTTAGGTATGAGGCAAAAAATTTTAATACAAAAGTGGAATAAAATTATACCAGAAATGATAACCACGAAACTGGTGGAGAGTGAAAACAACTAAGGAGAAGTCAATTAAACATGTTGCGATTATTCACTTTCGCAACACCGGTAAATTTACCGGCTCCCACGACGCCCAGACGAGCGGAACCCAACGCAAGCATAATTACTCATTATCATTAAGCTATGTTGCATAAAACATAACGAGATATTACATTGCTTGTTTAAAGTATAAATTCTCGTTTGTTTATAAATTTGACGTGAAGAAATAGTCGAGATGTACGTTTTAAAGGGCGATTTTTAAATTTTCAATCAAAAATTCATGGAAACAGGTTTTCATTTACCAAATAAAAATTAAATAAATTATAAATTAATAAATTATAATTATAAATTTTAAATATGTGCAAATACACATGATGATGCTTGCAAAACCAAAATATTCAATTTTTTTTACAAGTTCATTCTTACATCATAGTCACTTAAGTAGCATCTTTTTTACTGTGGTTCGTTTACTGTGAAACGTGTTTGCTATTTGCGGTTAGATTGTAGTAGAAACGTGTTGTTTGTAGAAATTCATGTTATCTGCATCTTCGTACCTCTGCGGTTTGAGGTTATTTGACGCTTCTTTTTCATACTAAGTAGCAAGTAGGTATAAATTTTACCTTGTGTCGTAAAGTAAGCTTGCTCCAAAATTTGCTTCAAAATTGTAACTTAAATTTTTTTTTATAATTACCTATCTGGCTGGGGCGTTAAACCCGATAAATCAAAATATTTTTTCATTAAAATAGTTCCAATTTCAAAAACCCTTTTACTCGTTTTATCGGGTTTAACCACCCCACCCATATATATTGTGGTAGGTATGTTCATATAAATGCCGATTCAAAGAAAACCATCACTGACACATGTTCCAGCACAATTAGTATTTAGTACAGTCACGTCTGAAAATATCGATACGGACAAAGTGCCAAAAATATGTATACACTACCTTAATATATGGGAAATAAGGTCGTGTATAAATATTTTTGGCATTTTGTCCGTATCGATATTTTCAGACGTGACTGTACTAGGGAGTAGGCACATTTTACATTAACTTTAAGCGGTCAACGGAGGCTAATTCGGATGGACTTCCTGACCAAAAATGTTATATGCCGGTCTTCGCCAAACGAGTACTCAAATACTATAACGTATGCTTTTTTTGTGACTACTTATAAGGAAAGATAAGTATGTAAGTTGGATATATATAGATTGTGCATTGAAACAGGTTAATAAGTCAGTTTGAGTGCTGCCACCCGATTAAGGAATGTAAAAAATACGGCTCAGACAGAAGAAAACAACCTTGACTGTACCGGTTTGTTTCTGGTGATGCACGCAATTTATTTCTCAATACAATTAACTTACCTACTTCACGCGGATTACTAATTCAGAGCCCTTAGTGTAAATTTATTCGATTTCATGACGTGACGTACGCGTTTGCGTTAAGTCTCATTTAGTATGGGATTTAGAAACAGCGCGCTAAGCGAAATGTTTTGGAAACTTAAACTAGACTACTAGACGTACTAATAAATGACAAAAGTATTGTCATAATTTAGTTAAGTCTATTTGTTGCGTATTGAACTAAGATGTTCACATCTAGGATTACCAGATTGATTTGATTTTTTTGACGCGGACAGCGGCGCGAACGCGAATAAAACGGTACATAATTAAAAAAAAAACAAATTGACATTTTCCTGACCTGGCAGCATTTTTTTATGTTAGCCTACGTTAGTATCCCATTTTTTTTTTTTTTTAATCTTTATTAAAGAGCTTTGTCACTTTTGTGACGATGTCGCTCTGTGCGTATATAAACATGTGACTTATCTTCTACTTAATCCTAATGAAACCAGTTTATATATACATTTTGCATCCTCAGATAGTGGGTGCCCCAACATTTGGTTGCAACCCCCAACTTCAAAAAAGCTTTCGTTCATGATATCTTTTCTCTCACTTTCGTTCCGGACACATTCCATAATGACATGGTATGCATCCTCTACCATCCTCGTTTTTTCTTGATAAACGGCCAAAATTTCTGACATGTCAATTGTCATCCAAACGTCACCTTTACAACTAACAAGCGTTCACAGTAAAAAATTCTAAATTCTCACACTTCTGTATTCATCTCTTTAAAAAAACATGCTTTGTGTACATAAATATAGTTCCTTACCGAGATTCAAATCCAGAAACTCCAGTTTCGTAGGCATGGAAACAACGACAGAGACCGATACTCACTTAGTAGGTTATTGAAAGTCACGTAAGTTAAATTTACTTTAGACCTATTTTCGTACAAAACGAAACTGGTTCTGACTCATGCATTTAAATGACCAATATCGGTAAAGGCTTGTTACTTATCTATTAAAGTCTAGGCCGATCGTTGACATTCATTCGACAGATCAATAAATACGTTGGCAACAAAACGATCGATAGTACTTCGATTATCTAAGCACTAGAAAAAGGGTAAACAATCTTGACGAGTCCTTATTATTGAAAAACGCTTTCAAAATAGTACCTAACTATTACTTATGAAATCAAAAGAATGTAAATGATCATACACGTTACATAATTGCTACATATTTTCTGTGAATTATTTTTAAAAATTATAATAGAAACACGTCAAGATTGCTTAGCTTCTTTCTAATCCTAAAAAAGGATGTAAGTATAACATTTGGAAGTGGTTCTTGCTTTAATCCTTTAATTTTAAAATAACTTATCATTAGAGTAAAATGGCACTATTGAAGTTCTTTCCGTACTTGTTATAAAATTGATAGCATCAAAACATCACATACAGATACTATCGTTTGATCGAAGACTAAAATCAGTGATATTATCTAAAATGCTTTGAAATGTGTTGTTATGTTTTGCTTTGATGAGGATAAATGAGGTTTCTATATGGCTATAGTGACATATTTTCATAATGATAACCCGACCATCTATCTTAGGGCTGATTTAGACGGCACGTGAACTCGCATGCGATTTTAAATAGTTACATTACGGACTTTCTCTCTCTCTCCCTTATCCTAGCCGATTTCGACCACAGCGACTGCATTATATTCCTTAGTCGCGGGAACTAATCTGGTCCGCCCGCTCGTGCGCCCTCATGTGACTGCAGTAGCCAATCTTCGTGCAATACTCGTCCACACCGAGGGCATGACAAGACTCCGTCTACGTAGTTATAGATTAAGCCTGGTGGTCGGGCCTTCAGAGCATCTCGCATATTATCAATGTTTTCTTCGCTTCTCGAAATCATCAACCTAACATTACGGTCTATTGAGGTTACAACCAATTCAGCCGACCGATCAAATACCGTAATGTAATGAAACTCGCATGCGAGTTCCCGCACCGTGTAAATTAATTAGCCTTTAGTCTAGGTTCACAAAATACTACCTACAAAAGAGATTAAGAGTATACCACGTGATCGTGCATAAAAAAAGAGAAATCGTTTTCCACTTCTAAATATTGGATTGATTGATTGAAATATGTTCCATTCTCCATGATTATTAAGTATGTTATTGACACAATGAAAAACTAGGTTTATAGGACTACCTTCCTTCAAAATTTGCAATACAAAAAAAAAGATTAAGCGAAACCCATAAACCTAGAATATGCTGAAGCGATCGACATCAAAATCAAAGTGATTTGTTAACATTTTTTTGGTGGAAACCGTTTTCTCCCGAAATGGAATTTCGTAGAAAAAGTACCGTTAGGATCGCAAAGCTATTTTTACCTCTTAAAAGCATTTAAAAAGTTAATGACCATTCGTTAGATGTATTTTTTCCAGATATTATCATTTAATATAGAACTTTAGTTAGACTCGCGTTTTTTACACATATTTAGTGATGAAATTATATCGCGTTAGACAAAATATTGACTAAATATACTCGTGTCGTTTGACATACAGACGGCCGCATCGTTAGGGCACGGAACCCTAAAAATATTCTTATTATCATTATCAGTGGCTGATTAGGTGTTTCCTGCTCAGACTGGACAGACTTGATAACGAATTTACTATTTTAGTAAAAAATAAATTTTAAAATATGAATTATATCTTTTCTCGATATGCATTCTGTTTCCTTTCGTGTATTTTATGTATATACTTATTTAATTTGGTGACCATTTTATCGTTGATTGGGGAAATGTGGCTAGGAGTTAAAATTGGTATCATCACTTTAAGGGTGTTTCCACACCAATCGATGGAACATCTATCATCATGATCATCATCATCATTATTATCATCATCTTCACCATCGATGATCGATCGATGTGGGAACACCCTAAGCTTAACTGGTCGTATACTCAAAATGGTATTATAAGTTAGGCCTTTTTTGCTTTCAAAGAAAATAAATTTTCCCACGGATAAAACTTAGCTAGATTGATTGCTCTTCTTCGTAAGATAATCTTTATTGCAAAGTACCTCTTCAGTACAACTTAGAGAACAAATAATATTACTTTATTAAATATTTTGATTTATGTTTCTACGTATTTAGGGCCGTTACGCACTGTCGACTAGTCGCCGCCGGTGACTTGGTCTCTCGGCAATGAAATAATAGGTGACTAGAGCCAGGAGACCAAGCCGAAAGCAAGCATCACTAAAAAATCTTGTGTTCTTCACAACTATGTTCGAGAGAAAGACGGATACAAATTTGTCCTCTCGACAGTTGCTCGCAGTGTGAACCAAGTCTCTGAACCGGTTTTTAAAATACCGGTTATTCGGTTTTCCTCCGAACGTTTTAAGAACTTTATTGTAACCTAAATAAAACCGGTTTATTTGACAAGCGACGTAACGGCATTGTGGTGTGCCACGTAAACATAGACACCGGCATAGGAAGTAACCGGTTTTTATTGTTTTAAACCGCGGTTAGTTAATAGAATCAGGCAATAGAATCTTTTTAAATTAAACTAAACCGGTTAAATTTACTAGAACTGTTCTCTAAAAACGGTTTAAGAATAACGGTTTTTCGAGTGAAATTAAAAGGTTTTGCGCCGCATATATAATAATGGTTTGAAAATTTAACCGGTTTCCGAGCCTTAGTGTGAACGCTTCCATTTGAACCAATGTTCGTGTCAATTGGTCGCCGACGGCGAGCAGTCGCTTGTGCGTCAGCACTCGGCACTGTAGCAAGTCTCCGAATGGCCCGGGCGACCGTAAGTCCGTAAACGCCTATATAAACTATAGAAACTTGACAGTGCGCAATAGTTCTGGGGCCGGGTAATTTTATTATTTTATAGATTAATTAGAGTGACAGAGATAAATGCCCGCAATTGACGAACTTCGATGTTTGCTGTTTTAGCCCAGTTACTGGTTCGCATCCACCCTTTCACCACTAGAGGGCTTGGTAAATTTTTCTTTAGTCTATGATATCTATTTCAGTTTCCGTCTTCAGCGTTTTATGAAAACTGAAAATTATCCATTATGAAATACAATTTCACACAGCTCGCTCAGCTGAGCGAAACGAACATTCACAATAAATCTGATTAAACGTATTATTGGAGAAAATTTTATCACGCTGATAACGCGTACTATGAATTTGATAAGAAAATCATGTTGCGATACGGTAATACTGTAAATACGAGTACTGTAGTAAATACTGTACACGTATTCGGCCTTGTGTATTTTCAAGCAGAACTATTTGTAAAATAATTTGTAGATATCAAACTACATAAATATGTAAGAATACAAACACAATGTAACGTTAGGGTGTCTGTAAGGCCCTCAGCATACGGAGCGTTACCGTAAGCGTATCGTAAAAACGTTACAAGTACGAGACGCGTAGTGTTCTGGGCTCCAAGCGTCACGTAAGCGTAATCGTTTTATAAGTGTAATTTCATTAGAAGCGCTGGTGGCGTAGCGGTGGCGTGGCGTAGCTGGCCACCAGGCCTAGCGGTAAGAGCGTGCGACCTGCAATTCGGAGGTCGCGGGTTCAAAGCTCGGCTCGTACCAATGAGTTTTTCGGAACTTATGTACGAAATCTCATTTGATATTTACCAGTCGCTTTTCGGTGACGGAAAACGTCGTGAGGAAACCGGACTAATCCTAACAAGGCCTAGTTTACCCTCTGGGTTGAAAGGTTGGATGGCAGTCGCTTTCATAAAAACTAGTGCCTACGCCAAATCTTGGGATTCGTTGTCAAGCGGACCCCAGGCTCCCATGAGCCGTGGCAAAATTCGAGGACAACGCCAGGAAGAAGAATCTCATTATTTGAAATCGCTGGCGTCAGTTGTCTTCGGCGGATATATCGATGCTCTTTCTTACTCGTCAGATGAAGATTTTTTATTGTTAGATTATGTCAGATGTTTTTTTTACGCGTGTATTATGCTACGCCTGTCGTAATGACGGCAAAAATCTCATACGCTACGCTACGACGACGTTTCGTGTGCGGACTTGCTTGAAGTTGTTCGTGCTCTACCCTCGTTCTACGCGCGTATTACGATACGCTTACGCGTCTCTTACGTTTACGTGTCTCTTACGCTTACGCTCCGTGTGGTGAGGGCCTAAATAGACACTGTATAAAAGAATATTATTTTGTCTGCCTTACCGCTATTTGGACACCAGAAACCATTATGAGTGTTTGATATTTTGATGTGCAAGCTAATTATAAAGAACTGAACCAGTTTGTTACATTCATAATCGTGCCGTAATCATCTTTATTCACAAAACATTGTGTATTCATCAATTTCGTCCTTAATTAGTTAAACTGGTCTGTAGAATTGTACAATTACCTCGCATAAACATAAATCAGATTTGTGAGCGTTTCTTAAAATATATACTTACATTTTTTTGTCAAAACGTCTGACTTTGGTTCAGTACGATCCAAATCGTTGAATTTTATTTTGATGCCAATAAATCCCCACGTAATGACTGCTGTTCCTAATACACTTAACCTTATTTCATCCTAAGATAAATGTATAAGTTATAAGTTAATAATTACCGTAAAAGGGTTGCTGCTCATGTTGCCTGTTTTTAAAATAAATCATTTCACAACACGCAAGAAATAACGCACCAGAATAAATATTACAAAAACTAGTTGCTCTCAGACACAATTTCTATTTAATAAATCCGAAAAAAATATTTTTCTTATATTCTTCAATTCAGATTTGTCAACATTCACCCCAATCTGTTCCTTTTTTTGCATTAATTTGTAATTTACACTTCAAAATTGGATGTTATTTTGTTATCCAAAAAAGTTTCGGCAATGACGGCAGATAAATCAATAAAAACCGGCCAAGATGTCGGGCCACGCTCAGTGTAGGGTTCCGTAGTTACTCTTCCGTCACAATAAGCTAAACTGGAGCTTAAAGTATAGTAAATTGTTAACCAAGGGATGAAACGGTACCTTTCACGCGAGTTAAACAAATAGGCAAATTTGCATAATCAGTACCTAATTAAAGTAAGTCTTTTTACTATGAAGGGAAAACTTTTTGCGATTACTCAAAAACAGCTAAACTGATCATGTCCGCTATAGTTTTCATTTAATGTCTTTCTTAAGCTCTACATCCACGATTTTTTTCATATTTTTTGGACCTATGGTTCAAAAGTTAGAGGGGTGGGGGGGGGCACACATTTTTTTTCTCTTTCGGAGCGATTATCTCCGAATATATTCACTTTATCAAAAAATGTTTGTTGAAGACCCCTATTAGTTTTCAAAGACCTTTCCAACGATACCCCACACTGTAGGGTTGAGGTTACCCTCAAAAAAAAAATATATATTTTATTGTACGACTTTGTCGGCTTTATTGATTTATATATCCATGCCGAATTTCAGCTTTCTAGCACTAACGACCACGGAGCAAAGCCTCGGACAGACAGACAGACAGACAGACAGACAGACGGACATGGCGAAACTATAAGGGTTGACTACGGAACCCTAATAAAAAGCAGCTATCTGTAAACTTCGTGAATAAGTGTGTAAAGCAATTGTCGGTGCCATTGTCATCGAGTAATCATGATGGGAACCAACACTTCCGATGCAGATTACCGCGGATGCGTTACGAAATGGAAATTACACGTGTAATGGTTAACGATTTCATTTGTACATTTTGTCAATGTGAAAGTGTCATTTGTGTCAAAGAATTGGTGTTAAATGGGGAATTGGGATTACGGAATACAGGTTTGTTTGAATGGGATGACCTCGTCACATTTATGAATCAATAAGCTTTCTTTTTTACTTTTGACTCATCTTCCTAGCGTTTTTCTCGGCTTATTGTCACGGCGCATGGAATTGGAGTAAGCACTAGTTTTTACGAAAGCGACTGCCATCCTGACTTCCAACCCGGAGGGGAAACTAGGCCTAGGGATTAGCCCGGTTTCCTCACGATGTTTTTCTTCATCGAAAAGCGACTGATAAATAACAAATGATATATCGTAATCGTATGTAAGTTCCGAAAAACTCATTAGTACCAGCCAGAGCTTGACCCGCGACCTTTTTTTTGCTTTTGACTAGAAAATAAAATTCTATTTTATCGGCTTGACTTACAAAAAGCATTGACTCTAAATTGCTTAGAAACCGGTTTTAAACAAACCATTTTTTTTTAAATAAGCATTTGATGAATTGGTAAACATAGTTTTCGCGTCATCGTAACAGAAATTCTGCTACGCAGCATCACTCAACACTCAATTGAGCGTGTAATTCCAGTGAGGTGTCAAATCGTGAAGTTTACTCTACATATAATGTCGTTGTCATGACGATAACCGCGTTAATCTTACGCCTCTGGGCGGTAGTTATAACGTTGATCACGTGACGAGAAAATATATAAATAAATAAATCTTAATTATTATGGGTCATTATTACACAAATTGACTAAAGTACCTCAGTAAGCTCAATAAGGCTTATGTTGTGGGTACTTAGACAACGATATATTATAATATATAATATTATTAAATATTATAGGACATTATTACACAAATTAACTAAGTCCCACAGTAAGCTCAATAAGGCTTGTGTTGAGGGTACTTAGACAACGATATATATAATATATAAATATTAATAATTACTTAAATACATAGAAAACACCCATGACTCAGGAACAAATATCCATGCTCATCACACGAAAAAATGCCCTTACCAGGATTTGAACCCGGGACCATCAGCTTCGTAGGCAGGGTCACTACCCACTAAGCCAAACCGGTCGTCAAATATATAAATACTTTAAATACATAGAAAACACCCATGACTCAGGAACAAATATCAATGCTCACCACACGAATAAATGCCCCTACCAGGATTTGACCCCGGGACCATCGGCTTCAATAGGCAGGGTCACTACCACTAGGCCAGACCGGTCGTCATAAAAAGATATACCTACTCTTTTTCAAACTCGAAAGGTAAGCTGACACATGTCAAAATTAAATTATAGGGTTATTTGTGACAATGCAAATTAGAAATGATTTTTTACGATTCTCGATTAAATTTGCAAAGACCATATAATCGATTCTATTAGTGATGGTTTGTATTTTAAGTAAACATACCTTCACAATTAGACGCAACTGCAACGATTTGACACGGGCATCGATTCGATCGATAAGTAGAGTCAAACTTTATTGCAGTTGAATTTTTTTTTTTTTTTTTTAATTTATTTAGGTAAACAAACAGTCACTACAAGAAAGGCTTAAATATAAAGTATTTTAAACAGTGTTTACAGTATGTGTGACCAACACCGTTCACCACTTATTAATTAGGTACAATTAGTTAGATTATTCGGAGATTTTATTTACAAGTTTTACAACACTGGAGCTTATTGAATTCCGTTTTACATAAAGAAACTCAACGATAATAAAAAATACATTTTTATTTTTATAATATAGTATATGTTTTGGTGATTTGTGTCTATTATAATGAGATATTCTAACACGAAGATATGTATTTTTTGTCCTATTGGGATTCAAGTTAATAAAGGATTGGTTTGAAACGTCAATGGTCTTGGAATGAAAAAATGCAAATGTCACCCTTCGCGTTTGAGAAATACTATAGTCAGCTTCACTATTTTCAATAAAATAAAAATAGGAATCTTATCTTCATTCAATAACATAAGCGTCCATTAAAACGGTCGTTTTAGTGTAGATAACGCCAGCCGTGAAACAGCCGGCCGGAACGGGAAACCAAAATAAAACCTCTAAATTTAACTGTACAAATAAAAGCCACCTAAAACACGAGTTATCTCAAAGCCATGTTGTAAATGCATTCTTGAAAGTTAGGGCGATGTTCAAGAGTTTTAGCGTTCTCACAAGTATGTATGTATATTTATTTTGATACACGTTTTACTAAGTGACATTTGTTAGTTACGTGAAATGTGAAAGAGAAACTAAACCTAACTAAAAGCATTCTTTCTCTTTTATGTTGTTGAGTATCTGGGCCATTTTTTTTAATTTGGTCATTTTCATTTTATTTTGACACAGAATCTCGTGATTCTCTTTTTGATCCTAGGTTTTTGATGTAGGCTACTCTGATGCACGAGAAAATAAGTGACTTAAGATTTTTATTTCCATTCCGTTTTCCGTTACAGTTTTTTTATAGACTTGTATCGCAGTAACGTAATGGAAAGATTGAAAATGTAAGTATCTAAATGTCGGGACATTTTTTTCTCCAATTAAAATCGGAAGAGCTCGTGGTTCTGTGTTAAAATTTTATAAAAAATCCCAAACTTGAAAAAAGTACAACTTTCAATAAAATTATACATCTAGTTCAACGATTGCCCCAACTACAAGCACTTAGACCGTGGACTGGACGCACGCGGCGCTCGGCGCGCTCGGTTCAGGACTTCAGATAAAAAATACCAAAAAGTATAGACTTGAATGAATCTGTTTTGGACGATAGCGGCGGCCCGTCGCGCCGCCCGTCGCCCCGCTCGCCGCGCCACGTGCGTCCAGTTCGCGTCCTAAGTACATATTCAAAGATACAAGTTTCAAAAACTACCAGTTTAAAGATGATAAGAAAACGTCACGGCGAAGAATGGTTTTTGTTTTAAAACAGCACTGTAAAAGTGTAGATAGCCCCGCAATATTGTTATCTAGGAATGTAGCAAACGAGAACTCGGCCGGGCGGCAGTAAAGTTTGTCGTAAAATGTTAAAAGGATTGCTTTGCGTTATTGTTTACGCTTTCGTAATTGATTTCTCGCTTTTGAAAACATTTTTACAGACATCTGTGTGGCAAACGTGTAATACTGTTTTTTCAAGCATGACAAGTAATTTTTTTACTTCATATAAGCACGTTTGATTTGTGATCATGGAAAGATTGGTACAGTCGCCAACATATATATCGGGCGCACAAATCTCGCCTCTATTGTCAAGGCGCGAGAGTGCGTGTTCAGATATTTTTGAGCACGTCGGCCGCTCCGATATATCTGATGGCGACTGTACTTAATCATCACGTTTTTTCGGTTACAATTTTTTTCTTTAAACCGTAACCAGAAGGCATATAAAATAATAACAAGAAAATCATACCATTGATAGGACATTATGTTAATAAAATCTACGTATTTATGTAGATAAGTTTGCTATAAAAATACTCATAAATGTAGTATTTAACTATGCTATTAAAAACGTTATTATTACTCGAACTAGGTTAACAATAGACATTTAATTTTTCCGAGCTACTTTATAATTTAAAAAATACAGCACAAAATGTCAACAATATAGAATAAAAATGTCCTACTCGTAAAGGTTGAATTGCAACATGGTATTTCAACCAGCCCTTCTGTTTGCCACGTTGCGTTATTTGCGTGAAAGATGTTTCGATACGGCTGAGTTGCGTAAAGATTTTGTAAACCTGATGACTTTTAAGAGGCTGTCAATACCTAAAGCGCGCACACTGTCTATTTCTATCGGAGTAAATGAGATAGCACTGTCGCATGTTACTGGGCCTGGGCAAGGGAATAATAAGAATAATATTTAAATAAAAAAAAGTGGATTATTAGTGTAATATTTCACTCAACCACGGTTTAGATAAAAAAAAATTGAAATTGTGATTTTAATTGCAGACCCATAAGTCAAAACAATAAAGACATAAAACCGTTTAATTGTGATTTTAAAACCAATCTTTGCAATTATTCTCTATCGAGCCGATTTCGTTCAATCATGTATCGAGTACAACCACGGTCTTTGAAATATAATTAATATGAACATATATTTTTCTTACTTGACTAAAACAAATAGTATTTCTTAAAAAAACTGTTTAAGAACATCAATTTCAAGGACATTGGGTGTTGACAGCCTCTTAACAGTTGGCATCATTCTTATTAACTGTTTCGAATACCCTTTCTTTATTGGTAATAACGGTTTAATTATGAAGTAATTTAATGCATGTTATTTTGTTTTCGAACCAAATTATGTCCTTTTATCTTTTCTGCTACAGCAGCTCTTGGTGTTGAAAGTCCAGCGTATCTACTATAATACCTAGCTCAATGTAAACATATTGGAGTAGGTCACCCATGTTTTTTTAGGTATTAGTTTTATTTTTCTAGGTAGTTTGAATTTTACATTTGATTCTAAGTTTTCTATTATTTGAGTATGTTTTTGGTTTTAATTAAATACCCTCTAATATAATTTTTGTAATAAATGTTTCCTTTAGTTTTTGTCCTTTCAGACTTGTATGGAAAGTTTAATTCCAGTTCCAGTGCGTCACACTCCCACGCAATAGAGTTCATACACTTAAGTCTTATAAATTGTGACGGTTTGGAACGTTTTTTTGCGGAATATCGATCATTATTATCAATACTACGAAAAAAAATGAAGAAAATATATACTTTCATTACATTTAGCGGTATTTGTAAATATTAGCTCACTCGAACTCGAAGCCTTTCACAAAATGTACAGAATGCGTGTTAAAACGTTCTTCTTCTTTGTCGTTGTACTCTTTGCAAACTGTCCTTAACAATTTAATAAATTAAATGAGTATCAAATAAAATTAATTTCACTTATTGTGTACCTATATTTAACCCCGTGAAAAAAAGGCCTATTATTATACGTGTTTTTATTATTCTGTTTATAGATCCCCATTAATATATATTTTTTTAATACCACGACGGTGGCAAAGAATCATACGGCCCGCCTGATGGTAAGCAGTCACCGTAGCCTATGGGCGCCTGGAACACCAGGGGCATTACATGCGCGTTTGCCGACCCTTTAAAAACCTGTACACTCCTTTTTTGAAGAACCCCATACTGTAGCGCCTCGGGAAAACCTCGGCAGGAAGCTCATTCCACAGCCGAAGCGTTCGCGGGAGTTTCCTCTTAAACCGCACAGTACGCGACCATTTAGGTCCCATTAATAATCGTAAGTTTAGACAAAGCACTTACTATTAAACCATTAAGGGAAATGGTATAAGTGTGAGAATGGGGGGTGTAATACGAATCAAGGCTTGCGTCGTCGTGAATGACACGATCTAGTGTATGTAGGTATGTGTATAGTTGATGTTTAGTTTTCTATTTCCGTAGCAATAAAAGTATTTCCAAATAGAATGTACATAGTTGAATAACAAAAGGCGTTCCTTTTATGGTTTGAAAGGTTGAGGCATAGCGCTTCTAAACGCGCGAGGTTGCGGAAGAGTCCTTCGGCGATCCTGGGTCCTCGAACTATATAGCACGGAGGCATCAGCCTATATCGGAGTCCCACATAACTATCCCAGGCCCGTCTCCGCGTTTGGGTGGTATGCGGAACGTATTTCCCCTCTATAAAAAAAAAAAAAACGGGCAAGTGCGAGTCGGACTCGCGCACGAAGGATTCCGTACCATTATTTAGAAAAACGGCAAAAAAATTATGTTTGTTGTATGGAATTTTTTAATATTTATTTTATTCTCTTTTTAGTATTTGTTGTTATATTAGCGGCAACAGAAATACATCATCTGTGAGAATTTCAACTGTCTAGCTATCACGATTCGTGAGATACAGCCTGACAGATGGACGGACGGACGGACGGACAGCGAAGTCTCAGTAATAGGGTCCCGTTTGACCCTTTGGACGGAACCCTAAAAAAATGGCGCTTCTAAACGGGAGTTCTACGTTCAAGGTTTTTTAGGTTTTAATGCATTTTTTATACTTTCAAGTTTCCGTATCCCAAACCAAAAATGCCATAAAATATGTATACGACGTGTAGCTTTGATTTTTGATAAGTATACACATTTGACAGATGTCCTTTTAATATGGAGTAAGTATCGTAATGGGCAAATATCGTTATCCTTTTTGTCACCCGTATCTAAATACAATTTTTTTTCCTCGTTACATATAGTACAAGTGTCAATTCCTAAGTAGCAGTAAAAACGTTACGTCACTATCAAGCACGGTCAAGATAGTCAAGATCCACTCGAGCGCATGTTCTATCTTCCACTGTTATCTAATTTTAAACCTTACTGCAACGGAATATGATTCACCAGTAGTCAGTTAAAAATGTTGGAGTTCGATGAATTTAAATTCCGGTTGGATGTGAACTTGCGTGAGCCGTTACGTTAATGTTGTAGCGGCATTCGAAATTTAAAAATATGCTATTCTATAAGTATGATCTGTGTTGCCTCGCATGTACAGTCAAGTTATTAAATATTTATACGGACAAGTGACAAAAATATGTACACACGACCTGGTCATGTATACATATTTTTGCCAGTTTGTTCGTATCGATATTTAATACCTTGACTGTATCAGGGCTATTTTATCGAAAGTTTTACACGATTTTTTTTTTCATATTTGAAAATTTTCATGTTATTTTTACTCAAAATCATGTGCAAGAGGACTTGAATTTAATCGAAGAAAAAATAATTGCAAGTGAAACTTTTTTTGGAATTCTTGAAATTTATTTGAAAATTTGAGGAAAATTATTCAATATATAGTAGGTAAAGATAAAGATAGTTTATTATTCAAGTAGGCATATTACTACTTGGTAAGTACTTATTAACCTTTTGATCGCCAAAGACGTCATATGACGTGCGCGGCTACAGCCCAATATCAACCTTCATGCGTACCGACAAGGTTCACGATTACGCGCCGCGTACGATAGGCGTGGCGTTCAAAAGGATACACGCGTTATTAGTGTACCGCATACTGTAGTACGTAAACAGGAGCAGTAGTACTAAGGCTTATGCAATAACGGATTAGTACTGCCTGGATACAGGGTCAGTCAAATGCAGAAAGTAAGGGTGAATGCTCCATGTGAAAAAAACCGGACTATAAAAACCCAAAGTTTAATAGTTTGAAGCGTTAATTCAAAGCTTTTATAACAGAATGTGCAAGGCAATCCTGAGCACCGGCTAATCACACGGTCTGAACAATAGTCTAATTATACTTTAAAAAACAAACTCTCACGTTTATCAGATTGACCGTTAGCCATTGCTGTCTAGGCTTCTAGCCTCAGTGTAACAGTTACATTCAGATATTCTAAGTTCGTCGTAGATATATGTCTGCCGTTTAGCTCAGGCAGTTATACAGGATGTTTATTTAGTCATCTGCAATAATTTACGGGGTTTGAATATACACACGGTGTTACATGAGGAAACCGAAAGATTTTGACAGTGTATTACTGATCACATTTAGAGACAAAAATGTCATATAAACTTTTCTGGATTTTGCCTCGTTTCAGAGTTAATACCAATGTAAAAAAAACATCTTCTTATCGTAACTTAGTGCAAAACGTCTTTTTGATCGCGATGATGCCAATTTGGGGCGTAGTCTAAATATCCTTATTGATAGATGTCAAAAAGTGACAAGTAACCTTTGCAAGAACTAATTTTTACAAAATAAAATCGTAATTTTTTTTTTCAGTGCCAGCAGTGGCGGGGCAAGACCAAAATTTTATGTGGGCAAGGTACAGTTAGCGAGGCCCTCTGGTGGCGTAGGAAATAACAAACATTTTTACGTGTGTCCGAGATATAGGTACTGATTTGAGGCGCGAGGCCCCTCGGACCGCGAGGCCGTAGGCGAGGCGGTGGCCCACCTCGCCCACGCCTAACGCCGCCTCTAAGTGTTACCAGTTGTACCATAACATTAACATTTCATGTACAAATGTCAAATACGTTTAAAATTTGAAAAAAAAAACAAAAAAAAAAATTTTTTTTGGCGAAATTTACTGAAACTCATAACATTGTTTCCTTCTTTTGGCCTCTGAAGTACGTGGTTAAAATCTTTCGGGTTCCTCGTGAGCACCGTGTAAACACATAGGTCATACTGAGCAACTTTTACTATAGGACCAACACCGAAATCACGAAAAAAAATTGGCTGTTTTATAAATTTTGGCTGTTTGACCGTGACATTTTCTATGGGAGAGTATTTTTTTTTTCGCGATGCCGGGGTCCCATAGTAAAAGCTCCGCGCCTAAGTTAGCGTCGATCTGAGCATTTTTTTGTGTAGGTATTCAACTCAAAAATAAATCATTGACTCAAGACCTAGTGCGTTTGCAGCTATTAATTCTTTTTCCTACTCCTCTACTGTTATCTGTCATTTATGCATTCGTTAACACGAATATAAGAACATACATAAAAGATTTCAAGAAAAGTCTATATTGTCTATTCCTCATAAAAGCTCTTGTGCTTTTATAAGCTATAATGTTACTGCGATTAATGGCTACCAACCTAACAAAACCAAAACGAATACAGTTTTAAACTAAGTGCATTGATGCCAACTTACAAAATATTCATTTGGTTGCATAGTAAAAATAATTACTTCATAAGTCAGAAACACGCATGTGACACCCGTAATATAGCAACACCCATAGACTACGAAGACCGCTTAGCGTTGCTTGTTAGTCTCCGTAGGCTACGGTGGCCAAAATTGAGAAAAAACTGTCCAAAAAATTAATTTAGCAAGTAGCAAGTACCAGGGCCTCATGAGTTACGAGGAGGTGTCGCCGACCGGCCGGCCGCGGCCCGGGCGGGCCGGGCGCGTAACAAGGTATGCTCGCGCATCTTGGCTATATACTTTTGCTGTAATTTGTTTACCTAAATTTAGATTTATTTATGTTGACTCGTAGGAAAAATATTGTATGCAACGTTGTATAAGTAGGTCAAAAAATTCTCGTGGCGTATTCCTTTACAATGTTCGCCTACGCCTTCGGCTCCGGCTCACATTGTAACTCACGCCACTCGCCTTTTTTGACCCTTCTTATACAACTGATGCATAAAATACTATAAAATCATGTCATAATAGTTACGGATACTTTACACTGGTTAGACATAACATTAGACTCTGACAAAGAGACAGACATTAAGCATAAACATGTACTTGACCGAGGAACGGCCTGCGTTGACACCGCAATCCGCATTGAATACCCCTGTACCAAGAAACTCGTTTCGATAAATCACCAATAAGTACACCGGTATCATTACAAGCTCTCGCTGAATGCTCAATATAAGCGAGATCGCAGCTTACGTGTAGTTACTACGGACTGGAAGTTCAAGAAACATTGGCGTTCGTACGGGCCATCTTTCTCAAGCGTAAGCTTCTAACAACAACACACTTTGACAATTAATAAACTTTATTCCGTTGTAATAAGATTGATAATTAGTCAGTTACCTCCGTCAGTGAAGACGTGCGAAAGAGACGTAACGTGGTAGCGGTCGAAACCTGTTTTCAATACGAGTCTTGGCAAACCGCTCATTTTCTTGGACTACTAATATCTTGATAATCTGTTGCACTGATGTGCAGGTCTGATTATAAAATGCATTTTATAAGGTTTACATGGAATTGCAATTTGTTTTCTTGTTCTGTGTGTCTCCACGAGAACGCCGAGCGCACGCTCGTGGACGTTTTTCAAATTCTACTATTTATTTTAGTTAAAGCAAAATATTTTGAGCTAAATATTTAAACGCGATATTTGTTTTATATTAAATGTAAATTTTGTCTTCACTGGTAACTTAAAAAAATATTAATAGTAAAATTGGTGTAAATACTTTACGTTTATTTACATATATAAAATTATACGTTTATACATATATACGCATATATACGTTTTATTTACACCGTAATAGTAGTTAAAGGAAACGTGTATTAATAAAATAAAATATGTTATAATACTTGACTGTTGAATAAATATTCGGTCAGTAAAATAAACCTTGCGATTATTTATTAGTGCTCGACCGAAGTTTGATAGTGTTGTGTTGCAGGACTTGCAGGTGTCCATGGGCGGCGTCAATCGCTCACTATCAGGCTATTCGTCTACTCGTTTCCCTCCTATATCATGAAACTAAGGGGTGTACCGAAAAAAACTGTAAACTCCAAAATTTTTGGCACTTTTTTCGTATCGATATTTAGAATGTAATTCGGAAGCAGTCAGGTACGCAGGAGATAATCCGATGCATAAACGTACGCGCAAAAGCAGGTGCACCCACGTCCTCACCCATCTTGACCCAGTGGAACGGAGAACCGATACGGCCGGAGATGAGATCTGAGCCCCTATTGTAAATTTATTCGATAGCGTGACTTGACGTACGTGTTTGCCTTAAGTCTCATTTTGTATGGCATTTAGAAACAGCGCGCCAAGCGGAACGTTTTGGAAACTCAAAATCCCATACATGAGACTTAACGCAACCGCGTACGTCACGTCATGCTATCGAATAAATTTACACTAGGGGTACAGATGATGTGTCTGGCCGATGATACCTATGTAATGTACAACTGTAATACAAGTATATTTACAATTCAACGTTTACAGTAACAATGATCTAAGCTGTTATAATAATATTTAACAAATTACAATACAGTCGTTTGATTGCATAATAACCAGTGATATAAATGACATCATTTAGTACACCGTTCTGACAATTGATTATATCGTAACCGTTGCAAATATTATGACATTGTTTTGGGTTTATTATGACAATATTATTCGGCAATCATTGTACCGATATTATCGAGGGACAGTGTCATAGGAAATTTTCGACCAACATCTTGAGACTCTTTTTTATGATATAGGCAAACGAGCAGACAAATCGCCTGATGGTAAGCAATTACCGTTGCTCATAGACACCCGCAACACCAGAGGGCTTGTATTGTAAGTTCGTTGCCGGAATATAGTTGGGAGTAAGCTATTTCCTTCTTGAAGGGCGTATCGGTCCGGAAATACCGCAGGCGACAGTTCATTCCACAGTTTAGTTGTGCGAGGCAAGAAGGCTCTTGAGATCTCGCTAGGAGAGGGGAAAGTAGCGGCGAGACCCACACACCGTGCGTAAATGCATTCCCATTCCGTCAAAAGGAAGGTTCTGAAGAAATGGACTGCTGAGGACTGCCTATCTTAGTGGTGAAGATGGAAATGTTGTCGCGTAGACCTATGGCGATGACTTTCGACTTCGAAGTCCTAGTAATATTGATATATCTCTTCTTTGGCTGTCCGCGGCAGGAAGTTCCTGGAGAAACGATGGACTGCCAACCATCTAAGTGGTGAAGATGGTCTAATTCAGGAGTCACCAAATGGCGCCCCGGGGTTCGGATCCGGACCGCCCACCTATTTCATATTTTTGCTTATTTAGTAAACTTAAGTAGAAACTGGACTGGATGTCGTTGTAGCGGGTCGCTCCCCACCGATGAGGGGAGGTCATTCCACGTCAATGTGTGGACGTATGTGCTGCTGGTGAAGGCCAGCTCTTCGCTACCGATCGTTACCCAACCCCACGACCCCAGCCTGGTGATACCGTTTGAGCGGGGCCAGGTTTCGGGGCCGCGGTGAAGGTGACCGATAGCTTAGCTGGCGTATCAAGTAGAAACGGAGCGCGATGGTCATTTAATTTATTTTAAGAACCGGACCCCTGAATAAACTAGTTGCTAACCTGGTCTAGGTAAATGGTGGTGGTTGGATGTGGCAGACCCCGAGTAACTTACTATTTTGGGGCGATTACTATACTGTGTATCTTTAGGTATTTAAATAAAAGTAAACAAATATTTTGTAAATTTTCGGGTAGTTATACCATGTATTGGTTAACCAACCAAATAAATACAAAACCGCTTGGATCTGTCACTAAACAATCTGACTATAACCTACATTATTTGATCATGTATTGTTTTCATCTACCCTCAACTGGCTTAAGGAGCCATTTGAGGGTATAATTTGTTTACTTTTATTTTAATACCTAAAGATACAGAGTAAAGTATATGGAAGTAGCATCGGTGAGTTTATTCATATAGAAACTCCTTATAGCCTGGAAGCCCAAAAGGGGAATTTTATAGTTACTCGAGCGCGTGGAATTAAGATATGCGTGATATCTTGCTACCCCATGGAGTTAACCCTAACCACTTTTAGCCGTCTATGTTGAACCGTTGGTTGGTGGGTGGTTCAACAAATCGTTAAGCAGATTGTGGATTTGGTCATTTTAGTCCAAATGAAGGCTATAATTGTGCTATTACTAAATCTGACAAATATTTGTACGCATTTTCTCAGTCCGACGGCTACAATGTGAAAATCAAAGTTGTCTAATTTGTGATCGATAGATAAAGAAAATGCATTCAAATAATTGTCAGATTAAGCTATAGAAAAATTATAGCATTAACTTGGCCCAAAATGACCAAATTCACAATCTACTCGATGTTTTTAACCCTCCACCAACCCTCCGAAATTTAAAAAAAATTGTAGACGCTTTCCTGCTCGCTGGAAAACAAAACTTTATATATAACCTTTCTTTCTTCCTATCTTCTAACCTTTTGATTCCAATAGGTCTCTACGACGCTCGAGTAACTTCACATTTAGTATCGCCGGCTCCCCAGCTACCTGACATAATATTTTGACCCCTAAAATGCGACGTCTGATTATCTCTACCCTGGTTCAAGTAATTGTGTCGTTTATAAATGTGTAATATAAATCATGCCTAAAATTTAAAACATGTACAAATATTTTTATAGTTGGTATAAGTGGGCACTTTAAAAGGTAGATGCTTATCGACAACAATAAATGTTTCTTCGATACATATCGTTTTGATGAATGGAAAAATATAAATTATTACGATCTTGTTAAAATTGATTTAAAGTTGTATGGCTGTTTCATTGTTTCTTTGCTATGTATGTTTATTATACATACATACATACATACGTACATATAATCACGCCTATTTCCCGAAGGGGTAGGCATAGACCACGGATTTCCACTTGCTACGATCCTGACATACCTCTTTCGCTGCTTTCACTTTCATGACATTCCTCATACACGCTCGTCGGTTTAGGGTGCTCTTGACCTGGCCTTTCTTCAGGATTTCCCCGATTTGATCAGAGAAAGTCCGCCGAGGTCTACCCCTTCCAGCTCCCTCTTCTATTTCTCCCTTATACACTCTCTTTGTTAACCTTCTTTCACTCATTCTTTCCACGTTTCTTATGTTTGATATTTTTGTTATGTATTTCTTCTGGTCTATGTATATATTATGATGTCAATGACTTATGGATGGTAGCCTAGCGGTAAGATCGTGCGACTTGCAATCCGGACGTCGCGGGTTCAAAGTTTCAAACCCCGGCACGTACCAATGCGTTTTCGGAACTTATGTACGGAATATCATTAGATATTTACCAGTCGCTTTTCAGTGAAGGAAAAAAATCGTGAGGAAACCGGACTAATCCCAAAAAGGTTTCCCTCTGGGTTGGAAGGTCACATGGCAGTCGCTTTCGTAAAAACTAGTGCCCACGCCATTTCTTGGGATTAGTTGCCAAGTGGACCCCAGGCTCCCATGAGCCGTGGAAATAAGCCGGGGCAAACGCTAGGAAGATGAGTGAAAGATGCCTTGTTGGCCACTAGCAGATTTTTAAAAAATTACTACTTCGGAAATAGATGTCTCGACCTCACTGTCCAAGGCCCTAGATCACACCGCCGTGGTCTAAGAAGCGCTGGCTGAACGTCGTGACAGCGGACATTGAAGAGAACAATCTCACACCTGAGGATGCCGAAGATCGGGCAAAGTGGAGAAGATTAAGAAGGAAAGGGAAAACGCTCAACGGTCGAAGAAAAAAGTACGCATTATTTTATGACAGCTGTTTCGACAGCCTGGCAACGCAGAATTCAGAACATCAACATTGATTTTCACATTTCATACAGAACTGCCTGCCTTGCACAACTGTGGAATGAATTGTCGCCTGTGGTATTTCCGGATGGATACGACCTTCAAATTTTTCAGAAAAAATCGTATTCCGCGCCTTAAGACGAAAGGAGACGGACGTTTTTCCATACAAACGTAGTCCATTTTCCTCCTTGGATATTGACATTTTGGAAAATATGTTTACATTATAATTTGATGTGTAGTAACCATAGCTATGCCTCTACGTTTGACTTTTTTCGATTTTTATATTATAAAAAAAATTTGGAGCGAAAAACAGATTTAATACAAAATTTTAAATGCTTCTTACTCCTATAATAATTAATAGTTCGAAAAAAGTAAAATAGCTGTGGTTTATATACAACAAAATAAATGAAGTCAAAATATTTTCAATTATATTAATATACAGAGAAGAAAATGAGGACTACCTTTGTATGAAAAATATGAAAAGCCGATTTCGCGCGGGTCCTCAACTTTCGTCTAAAGGCCGGCAATGCACTTGTTGTTGCAGGTGTCCATGGGCGACGGTGATTGCTTTACGAGCAAGCGATTCGCCTAAATCATAAAAATATACACAAGTTGAAACGATCGACAAAACTTTGCATATAAACCACATCCAAATTCCTTACATTGAACGTACGTTATCGTGCTAGTAATGTGTTTTGTAACAATAACGTCCTTATCGGCCGCGTATTATACGTTTTCGTTTATGTACGAACGCGCTCATAAACATCTGTACGCGCTACAATCTTATTCCTTTGAGATAAGGTCCAGATTTGTGGATATAATAATGCAAAATGCATTTGATGTGAATTTCCTTTTTGTATTCTTCGATATTTTCTATTTTATGCTTTTATTTGATTTTGAAGTACATGATTGGAATATTGTAGACACAGTATTTGTGTTACTAGGTGAAACAAAATAACCAGTGCTGTTTTTTTTTAGATTTATTAAATTTTGATTATCTTACTTTAAATATTTCAAATCACAATGCCATATTTTTCTATACTACGTCTGTGGTAAACAAGCATACGGCCTGCCTGATGGTAGCCTATGGACGCCCGCAACTCCGGAGGTTGCCGACTCTAATACTCCGCACCCTCGTTGAGCTCTGGCAACCTTACTCACCGGCAGGAACACAACACTATAAGTGAACACACATGAATAGTACTAAGAAGCTGAGATATACCAATACACAAGATTTTTGACGAAAACATAATTGCTCTTAATTAATTTACTGGCTTTAAAAGGGTACTTATTTATAGAGGCAGTTCCTTTATAACTTCTTATTCATACAGATCCATAGGCGAGCCAGAGCCAATTTGGCCCGTTTTTTCTTCCAAAAAACCCTTCAAGAAAAACCTTCAATACTTCCAGAAAAGAGCTTAAAGGCCGCCAACGCACTTATAACCCCTCTGGTGATGCAGTCGTCCATGGGCGATGGTAATGGCTTGTATTGTATTGTAGTAGGGGCGATTTTCCGCAACTCGACGACTGGCGCCTATTTTGCGTGACACGGTAATGGCTTACCATCAGGCGAGTCGTCTGCTCAATACCCCCTATATCATAAAACAACGAATTCTTCGAGCAGGGCACGGGAACGTACCTTCTTACAGATATTCCCAGAAATAAATGACTTTTTCGTGCAAGGGTTTCGCCTTATCGCAGTTCGATTTATCAAAGTTCCACTGTGGATACTCTGGGTGTGACAAAACGTGCCCTCGAGGATTGCAAGCATAAATAAATAAATAAATATTAAATATTATAGGACATTATTACACAAATTGACTAAGTCCCACAGTAAGCTCAATAAGGCTTGTGTTGAGGGTACTTAGACAACGATATATATAATATATAAATATTTATAAATACTTAAATACATAGAAAACACCCATGACTCAGGAACAAATATCCATGCTCATCACACGAATAAATGCCCATACCAGGATTTGAACCCGGGACCATCAGCTTCGTAGGCAGGGTCACTACCCACTAGGCCAAACCGGTCGTCAAATAAATATAATATTATTTTTCTAATACCAAACTATAATTGCGTACTTTTCATGTGTGGGCCACCCAACTATTAAGATGTCATTTCGATACGCTGTAGTCTACTGTAAAAAAAAAATACCGATCACGTACCGCCGCGCTTCCATAGAAAAGACTAAAACGGGCGCGGGGCGGGAGTCGCGCGTTTATCTCTACATTTTTGTCTACTGAGATACCAATTTTAATTAATTATTCAGGTTTTATAGTAAAAAAAGTATCATTTTAGATGACTCGTAGGAAAAGTATCGTATACAATATGTCCGTGAAGTTGACCGCCCCAAATCGAGTGCCCGCAAATGGCATACCTATATCGTTAGTTCATCGTTAGTTCAAGTTAGTTCAGTAGGTTAAATCGTTAGGATCCGACTAGAACATGTATTTTTTTAGATAAGTGATATAATCAAACTTTCAATCTCGTACCTTGCTTAGGCAACTCAGCAAGCTTGACTGAAAAGCTCTTTATTATATCACGATTGTATAAAATACTATTATCACATTGTTTTCTTCCATTGTTGCAAAGGGAATTACAATATGAGACCAGCTTTACCATATATCAAATTTTCTTCATATCCCGTCCCGTGCAGTCAAATAGTGTAAAGCAATTAATTTCCTTTGGGATTCCAAAACATACGCTTAAGAACAATGGACATAGTTGGGACACAGATGGTGTAACTGGAAAGAGTAACAGATTTGATAATTTTATTTTAGTCGTAGGAGTAGGAGTGCAGTCACTATATCCATTAATTGTATTTTCTATTCCTTTTATAAAGATTCGATGTTTTCTGAAAGAGCTACGTATTAAACAAGCTTTTATTTAATTTCACCTGTCCCGTTGTCTGTCTGTCGGTCCGTAATCAAATCTTGCAAGTTAAATTTGATCCACTTCCCGGTTTCCGATAGAGCTGAAATATTGCTGAAATAAATATGATGCCTGAATTCTACAGTAATTTAAATTGTATTTTTTCTTATTTACTTAATGCATGTTAATTGTAAGATGTAATGTGTCGAAATTATGTGACTCGCCGAGTTTCTTGCGGTTCCCATATTTGGCTATCGTCCTCTAATTGAGAGGGGATTTAAATCTTCTCGGGTCAGAGGTGTAGGGTTAGAGCCGGCGTAGCTTTATTGACGTTCATAAGCGCATTGCAATATGCCTACTTGCATCATAACCGATGTTTATCTTCATCAATAGTAGCGGATGCAAAAACGCGCTAAAAGTATTTAATACGATAACTTTTTACAGCCGGCCTAGCCAAGTTGACAGTCGCTATCGCTTTGACAACGAATCGCTCTGTGTCTCTCTATCACTCTTCCATATTAGTGTGACAGTGACAGTTGCGTTTGGATCGCTACGGAGCGTAAGCGATTTGCACGTTGGCTACGCGGCCCGTTCTCGTTTAAAACTTATAAGTATCTGTCACGGTCTAATTGTTAATAAGCTGAGAATGTTAATACTTAATACAGGTAGGGAGATGTGTGCGGTCATGATATATATTTATATTTATGCATATATGTTTATTAAGATATTTACTTATATATAGTTTATAGTATAAAATTAGTTATAGTTTATAATAATATATAATTACTTTAGGTATAGTTTTTAATTACTTATCTTTTAGGTATAGGTTAACTGGATCGTAGGGACAAGTTCTACTTTTGACTACCCAATTATTTTCTATCTGATGTAATCTATATTTATTTTTCTCGGAGAATAAAGTGTTTACTTACTTACTTTTCACGCGTAGTCTGATCTGATACCTTTGTTGCTGACTGTATTTATAGTATTTTTCGTATAGCTTGGGCCAGCTGTCCACTTTTCACGGTTAGGGACCACTGTGCGACAGCCCGCGCGTTCAGATATGTACTCCCACATAACTCTCGTATGCAATTGTTACTCTGTCTGTGCTAACTTATTCTGTGGCGCATGCGAATTAGTTGATAGTCCCATGTGACAAAGGCGGGTTTGGCCAACATTTGTCATACTTGTTGTTAGATTAAACAATGATATTACACTAAACATGTTTGGGGAGCCCTAAAAATACTTTGTCGGGTTTGACAAGGGTCTAGTAGGTTTAGAAATAAACCTTTATACTAAGTCTAGCTTCTTCCAGCGACTTCGTCTGAGTGATTGATGAAAACTATCCTGTGGTGTCCTTCGTCGGGCTTCAAACTATCTCCATACCCAATTTCATCTAAATCGGTTCAGTGGTTTAAGCGCGAAGAGGTAACAGGCTGATTTACGTTTATATATTTCGTGTCATCCACGATGACGCGCGGATTTGTCGAATTTAACCTGTAAGAACATTACTATACGAGTTAAGGCACGCGTCTTCGTAAATGACACGATCTATAATATTAATAGGTACTAGGGAGAAGTACTCCATTCGCGTAGAAGTCGTTATTAAAATTTCCCCCCCTTTACCCCTCCTTGGGGGTTGAAATTCTATAAAATATTTTCTTAGTAGAGTCCAGCATACTAAGCAAGAAAATAAAACATAATTTACAATTTTACACCATTTATCTTGTATGACGAATCCATGCAAATTATATTTCATCAACATACTAGGATGGCCAGTGTTACTTTCGGTCAATCTAGGCTCCATTCGGCTTGGGGGCCTACCGCGAAAATCGAAATTCGCGAATTGCGGGGATCTTTCTCTTTTAATGTCATTAAGATGTAATTAGAGTGACAGAGAAAAATGCCCGCAATTGACGAACTTCGATTTTCACGGTTATAGCCCAGCATTGCTTCGAGCAATTATTAGGGTTGGCACAACTGGACGTCCCTTCGTGTGCACGAACACTTACAAATTAGAATTTTGACAACCCTAAATAGCCGAAAGGGATAGTGCACAAGTTAGAAAGGGATAGCATAATTCGTCCCTGAATCGCTGTCACACTTGGGTTGTGTATGAAGTGTCATTTTTGTACGCTAGTACTTTAATTATTCTGTGGTATGGTATATCAATATCAGTTACGTATATCTAAAACTACCTATATGAGTATACATACCTTTCGTAATTAGTACTATCAATTAATTACTCGCCATCGTCCTAATTGCTTATTAACGACCAGCCAATTCCCTATCTAAGGGATCTCGTTTGACCCGCGACCCACTCCGCCCATGACTTTCCCATAATCATTTGTAGTCGTCTAAATTTCAATTTATTTAATAAACTCAATTTTCTTTTTTATTACAGGTACGTCACGGCAATTTCTGCGCTAATTTCACGCATTTTAAATGACGTAAGTTAAATATCGTTTATTAATTTTAGCAATTGAACCTTATTTTCTACGTAGTACGGTTGCTTTTGTCTTAAAACAGAATGGCGTATTTTAAATTGTTTTAGCAATATCGTAACTTACGTTTATCTTCATTTGAGAATTGAATCTAATGTTCTTTGACGTATGGTTGCTTTTTCAATAAGCGATTTAACGAGATAGCGAGGTAATCTAGGTATAGAGAGTTAATCCGCAGTTAAATTATAATGTGAGTGTGGTTATTAAATATTGTTAAAAATTATGAATTAAGGATAGTTTTAATTTGTTTTACTGAACAAGTACATATGGTGCTACTTTATCGCCCTAGTGCGGTAACTAGCACTATACGTGCGTATGTCGAATTTAATGGGACGTATGTACTGTAAAACGTTGTACAATACACGTGAGAAAGAAATTCACAGATGATTTCTTACTTTTCGCACTTGTATCGTAAATTACTGTTACATTATAGAATTTTCTCGTGGGACTACGGTATGGGTTTTTTCCTTCAAAAAAGGAGTGTGAACTGTAAAGGTGGAGTTCCACACGTCCGTAAGCTTCGGGTACCGCTTATCAGGCAGGCAGTATGTTGTTTACCACAGACGTGATATTAAAAAAGTACGCTCCTTCCTCTAATGTCATAAAATTGTCATTCGCAATGTAACCCACTGTTGATAAAATTAGATAATTTCGTAAGATAAGTTAAATAAACTCGTTCTAATGACTCAAAATATACTTGTATGTATCATGCACTATCTTTATGATACAAAGCTTAACCTTATATGAGTTCATATTTAATTTTCTTACCTAAGAACTTCTTCCTGCTGATATCGTAAATCTTGAATCTTCTATTCTTAGTAGCACCTAAAATGCTTTTTTTTAACGCCTAAGATACTCTACTACTAATGCTTTATGACCTCTATAAAACCAACCGTTACCTGCTGATTAATGATTATGGCCGTAGACACGAATTATAAGCAATTTGATGACTAGCGGAATTCTCAATCCCAATTTAGGCATTCACACTTTCTACAATTGCATCTTTCTCAACGATATGTTTATCTTTCGTTCACACTTTCTTCAATTGCATCTTTCTCGGCAATATGTTTTTCTTTATTCTCAACATGGCTAACTCTGGCCGATCGAAACTTTCATCTGTCATTTACTTTCGATTCGTGATTGGATTTCAAAGTTCAAAAGTCATACGGTACAATGAGTCACGTCCCATCTAAGAAGTTATTATTCATTGTTTAGATCTGTGCCGACGTGCCATTTATTTTGTGCCATTGGATTGTCAAATTCAACGTCTTCAAAAGCCGATTCTGTTGGAACAGTTTGATTTTCATCTTATTTTGATACGATCTTTATCATCAATTAGCGTTAAACAGCCGAAATGTTTCATAGCATACCCCGGGGTCCGCGCCACGCCGGCGCGCCGCCGCCGACTTGCTCCGGCGCGTCACCGCCGCCGCCAGGTCGTCAAAAAAGTCACGCCGATTTCAAAAAGTTAAGACTAAAATTTTTATATTCAAAGAATTAAAGCACGGCGCGGTGCGCGACGCGTGTTATAGGTCACTGTGCCGGACTAGGCCGTCGATGTTATACGAAAAATCTATTACCGATGCGTCTCTTCTAAGCGCGAGCAATGCAGTATTTCGCAGCGTGTTGTTACGGACGTCAAAACAATATTTCTACGCAGTTTTTCAGAAAAATCAATAAATGTGTTTTGGGCTGCGCCTGCAGCGTGGATCTCTACCCAAGGTTTTGTTTGTGGGAATGATTTCATGTACTTTAGTAGAGATGTAGTAAGCTCCAATGTTCTTAGAAATGTAGATAGTTTCTGATTTTACAGTTTTTGCCTATTTCTTGGCTAATGAAAAAAAACCCATCCCGGGGTATGCTCGTAAGGCATTTTGCTCGCACTTAAGGTCTGTTTTTTTATTTCGTAGACTAAAATGACGTTTCATATGTAAGACATGACATTTCTTAGTACCACATGAAATGTCATTTTAGTCTACGGAATAAAAAAAAACAGAATAGTTGTGTGCGTTAGATATCTGAAAACATTACTCAAGGTCGTGTCAAAATTAGATGAAAACTGTATCAAATTGTCCAAACAGAATCAGGCTTATTCATAACTTAGCATTATGAAACGAGAAGTTCAATTACTTGCTTCACTCGTTCTTAGATTTCTGCATTTGAAATCTCATTCAATTGTTTTTTGCTTGTTCAATGAATTGCAAATTCAAATACGTTCCCCAATGGCAGTTACGGCTTTTATATCAATTACCCAAGTAGCACAAAACTGCATTATAAGGTGTCACAAACTGTTCACGTCGGTAACTTTAGCATTTATATAGAGTTATAATATGACATCCCAACTGCACCGGATTTGTGTAGGAAACCGGATGATTTTATGAGTAACAGCTTATCGTCAATTTATACGAGTATTATGAATAAAAAAGTATTCTTTGTTCATAACATCGACTTATTTAATACTAAAATTTTCAAGTAAACAGTGATATTTTGGGGGCGCGTGTAAAATTTATCTACATTCATATAGTATTTGACAATAAAATTTCTTTCCCATTTGAAATTCACACACATGGGAATAAAATCAATGTTGTACTTAGGTACCAAAACTAACGTTTACACCTTCATTGCACCTTCTTTATAAACATCACGTCACGAAATAGTTCATGCTAACAATATAAGAAAATAATAAAGGAGTGGAGCAATAAATATTCACAATCGTCCCAATTATGCATTCTCAACTCCTTAGAAGCGTTAAATCAATCCTTTTAAGTACTTTGTGCTGAAAAAAGGGCAAAAGGGACTCTATTAATCAGCCATTAAGCTGTAAATAGATAACACGTGATCCACTAATCAGTCAATGTTCAGCTCTTAGGCTGACTGTTACCTTTAGTAATGCTGATATAATGCTGATATAGTGCAATATTTCCAATTATTCAGCTGACAGCTGATTAATTTGTGCCCAAAATAGAGTTATATCAGCACTTACAGCGCCTCTAACACTCTTATTCAACTGGTTTATACAGCTAAGGGTTCTGTTCTGGACAATAATTCAGCTACTATACAGCAGGTCTGTGCTACTTGGGTAGTATTTTAATTGAATTAATAATAAGCAAGCGATGCTTAAATACCCATAATAACCCAGTCTTCGTGTTTTTTTTTAATTTATGTCGAGTCTCTTAGCCACCACAACTTATTACAAATTTTGTAAGGGGTCTTTTCAAGAAAACGGCATTATTTTATCTATAAATTGGTGGTTATACATGTATAAAGCTACATTAAACAGGTGCAGGCGTATTGTGAATAAATGTCCCATCATAATATCCACGTGATTAAAATAACCGTCACTTTTTAACACCAAGGGAAAGGGACAGACACCGCTTTATCACGCTGTCACGTAGACAAGAACGACCATTGTACCCGTACTGAAGTACCGTATATTTGACAAAACCTGGAGTAAAATCTTTCTTAAAAGAGGATATAAATTCATTGAATTATGTTTAAAATGACAGGTGTCATGTACACAAGCACTTAGAAACAGTCTAGTCGTATGATGAGTCTAAGAACTCAAGTTTCTACAAACAATACAAACATCATTAAAAACGGTACGTCGCGTTACTAACAAATTAAAACGGTGGTATGGCGACCATCACAACAAATGTTTGAACGTTGTGTTTACAACCATTAACATTGTTAACTGACAATAAACCTTATTTCAAACACATAAGGTCCATCGATGAGTTAAGAATATTGCTGTTGGTACGTACTAATGTTCTGTCATTTGTTTTATTATTCTTGTTGGCTGTCGATGATGGGGCCTTAATATGCTTCTATTCATTGATTTACTGTTCGAATTGTTTGTAAAAATAACAACTTAGTTAAAACGGTTCTTCAAGTGGTCAATAAGTATTTGCCCCGTTACTGAATGAATTTACGGTTAAATAAAATCCTTTGGAGAACTCCGTACGATTGTTTGGAATGGAACAGTCACAAACCTGTGGCATATGTACACCATAAACTTTTACAGTTATTAGTAATCGTACTAGTATTCATTACATGTGTACATCATACCTATTAAGTCATGTGTCCGCCGCTGCTAAAAAGTCAACATTATTTTTTTTCTCTATCACACCTCTTTCCCCAAAAACAGCCTGCAATGGCTGCAATACGGCCAAGTATAAGTATTTTAACTTTATTTTTTTTTATATGATTTAATCTCCATTAGTCCTAAATTTTGAGATGTGGCCAGCAGCCAGCATACGACATTCTTTTAACACAAATTGTCTCAAATTTCACTTCGAATCGGCAGACAACAATAGCTTCTTTTTATTCATAAATAAGTAGTACCAAATGTAAATGAATATCTTTAATGAAACAGTATTTCCCCGTGAGTTCATTATGTTTTTCAAATATGACAGTCAGCCGTCCATTCACGTATACTTTTTGCTTCTCAATTGATAAATGGTTCAATGTTCACTGTTCATTCTTCCCTTTATGTACGGCAGAGATTCACTTTCTTTGTTACGGTCAGAGAGTGGTAAATTAACAGACTGTTAGGGCCCTATCCCACGTAGGTCGCCCAGTTGTAGGCCATCCAATGTCATGAAGTTTGAAGTGAGAAAACTGAATAGAAAAAATGGAACGGGTCGGATTTTTGCCGGATCCTGCACACTGGTTGGCGTGAGCGCTAACGGTCGAGGAAATAGATTATTTAGCAGTTTACGGTTCACTTTACAATGGACAGCTCATAGCAAAAGTATGTACAGTCAAATTTACTTGTACCGCAAGCTGCTAAAGAATCTTTTCAAAAAACAATTTCCTTGACTGTACATAAACACATACACTACTAAACGGGTTGCTTAGAAAACTGTAGCTGCAAAAACGGGATATTAAGCGGAAAAGAACCCTCAAAAGACGGTGGACAATCGTTTGTCCTTTTCTTTATTGGTTATTAGAAAGAGACAAAACTTAACAGGTTTATAAAAGGTTGCTAAGTTTTATGAATCCTTATTGTACTCATAGTACTGCATCATTGTTGTAGGTGGCGCTAATTACTATTTTGCATTTTAGCTTTGTGCGTAGTAACTGTTACCTTTCTGCTTTTTTTTTTTTTTTTTTTTTTTTTAATTTATATAGGTAAACAAACAGTCACTACAAGAAAGGCTTAAATATAAAGTATTTTAAACAGTGTTTACAGTATGTGTGACCAACACCGTTCACCACTTATTAATTAGGTACGATTAGTTAGATTATTCGGAGATTTTATTTACAAGTTTTACAACACTGGAGTTTAAGGCTCCGGGAGGCATTGACATTGATAAATTCATGAAGAAGATTAAATAATCCTTAAAGCTTAACAGTTAACAGTGCATGCAGTGTTACTTTAATATTGAATAGTTACAATTTTTTTTCGCTTCATATCAGTAGATGTTACATTTAGTTATTATCTCTAAGTACATCTATTACAAGTTTTTTATATACACCAGTACTGCAGCCAAAAATATCCACATGGTTAAAATGTGTGTTGTAAGTATGAACGAGCCTGCGAAGAGGAGCGCGCTCACCAGCGTGGGTGCGGCAGCGGCCGGTAACGAACAGCCGGTGCGGGCGCGTCTCTCGCTGTCTACTACGGTTGGGCACTTATTATTAAGGGCAACGCAATCAAAGTGGTTATTGCAGAGGCCGTATAAAACCATTGCCTCCAGCAACATTCGCCTGGACCTTAAATCTAACAGATCATATTTTTTTAGTAACTGCTGGTAGGGTAATCTATTTTTGTAGCATCGAAAGTGCATAGTATTTAAGAATTTTTTTTGGACTGTTTCGAGCGCCTCCGAGTATTTAGTATAGTAAGGGTTCCAAATTGCGACAGCGTGTTCTAAATGGCAGCGAATTAAGGACTTGAATAATTGCAAATAAGTATTCGGTCGACGAAATTCCGTACTAGACCGCATAACAAAACCGTACATCTTGAATGCTTTACCTATTATACTATTTATGTGTAAGTCAAGGTGCAGCTTTGAGTCAAGTGTGATTCCAAGGTCCCTTATAGTTTCAACTATTGCAAGTTTTGCGTCACATAAGATATAAGAGCTATTAATATATAATCGTTTTTTGGTAAATTTAATAAGTTTGCATTTATCGAGGTTCAACTGAAGTTTATTTGCAGCACAATAGTCTGAGAAGCAATCAAGATCCAGCTGAAATTTAGTACAATCGTTTTCGTCATAAATTGTATGATATATTTTTAAATCGTCTGCGTATAAAAGGATATTACAAAATTTAAAACAAGCACCAATATCATTTATAAATAATGTGAATAATAAGGGACCCAAAATTGAGCCCTGTGGTACACCAGAACTGATTTTTATAGCATGCGATTCGCATCCGTTAATTGTTACTTTCTGGGTTCGGTTTGTTATGTAGGATTTGAACCAGCGCCACAGATTTCCCCTTATACCATTATAAGCAATCTTTTCCAATAGTAATCGATGATCCACCCTATCAAAAGCCTTCCTGAAATCTGTGTACACACTGTCCACTTGCGTATTGTTGTCAAGGCTTTCAAATAAATATGAGGTATAAACAAGAAGATTAGTGGTTGTAGATCTATGTTGGACAAAGCCATGTTGATTAGGCAAAATTTGATTATGTAAATTTGGGTAGATCAGTTTATGTACTAACTTCTCGAAGACTTTTGACAGTGTGGACAAGATAGATATGGGTCTATAATTTTCTACGTTATTTTTGGAACCACCTTTGTGCACTGGAATTATGTTTGCAGTTTTCCATATAGAAGGGAAGACACCCTCGTTCAAGCACTTATTAAATAAAATAGCGAGAGGTGTAGTTATTGTTTTGACTGTATATTTGAGAAATATTGGGGGAATATTGTCCGGACCTTGTCCCTTTGATAAGTCAAGATGGTTTAATTCGTATGAAATATGGCTGGTTGAAATGTGCAAGTTGTGTATGTTAATATTAGATATTGGGTTATTTTCGGGAACGTCAAAGTTTTCTGGTACAGTAGAGGGCTGGTAGACCGACTGGAAAAAAGCTGAAAACATATTACAAATCTGTGTTTTGTTATCTGAAGTTATATTTTGATACTTCATAGCGTTAGGTATATCAGAACAATGGTTTCGATTAGAAATATAGGACCAAAAGTATTTTATGTTGTCGTGTATACTGTCCTCCACTCGTTCCAAATATCGTTTATAACATTTTTTTGTCTCTGTCTTAAATCTATCTCTTAACTTTGAGAATACTTCATAGTCAATCAAATTGTGGTACTTTTTCCATTTGATCCACGCTTTGTTTTTATTTTTAAATATGTGAATTAATGCAGGTGAGAACCAACATGGGAATTTATCTGAGTGTATTTTCTTATAAGGAACGTGATCCTTTTTAATTTTATAAATGCATTCATAGAACAATGACACGGCACTTTCCGCCGAGTGGTCCATTAGGAGGTCCGACCATGGAATCTTATCAATATCGTTATTAATATTAGTATAATCAGCTTTGTTAAAACAATACCTATATGTTGGTTTAGGAAAAAATGCTTTATTATGGGAATTAGGTAGGGTCATAAGAACGTAGAATGGGGGATGATGGGCATCCGGGGGAACGAGTGCGAGGGGGGCAAGTGCGCTTGTGCAGCCAGTGTTGTTCGCGAGAAATCTAAGATTTTACCGCGCTCGTTAAAATGTATGTTATATTGTGTGAGATTGAATACAGAAATAAAGTCAATAAGACACTTGTGGTGGCTAGATTCTCGTTCACCCGGAGACAGAGTTGCGAAATTTCCACAGTTCTTCCAAACCAAGGTCGAGAAATTATAGTCGCCTACAATCCAATAACTATTTGTGTTTGCTTGTAAAAGCAGAGTTTGCAGTTGTTCGAAGTGAGTTTCATATGTTATGGTGGGTTGTTTGGGAGGTATGTACACCGCACTTATAATATGTTTGTGGTGAGTACCGAGCGGCAGAGCAACTACAATGTTATCAACGAGCGGTGAAATCGCTGGTCGGCCCGGCGGCGCGGGCAGCGGAGAGCACACGACAGCGCCAAGTTCGCGCAGCACCGCCACAAGCACGCCGCCGCCAACGCCGCGCCCGCTGCCCGTTCGATCCCTGTCACTTCGAAAAACTACATACCGAGTATCTATAAACTCATTATTCGCTATGTCAGGGCATAACCATGTTTCGGTTAAAATTATTACGTCATAATTGTGCGATAAAATGTTCATATATAGAGTATTTGTTTTAGTACGGAGACCTCGACAGTTTTGATAGTAAACTGAGAAAACACTATCCATTATTGCATAGAAGTATAATACTCGTATAAATGTGTTTATAGACGGAGTGTTTAAAACGGACAAATAATGTAACATTGTAATGCAATAAGATAATGATCTCTGATAAGTTAACACCCTTGCTCATTACTATTAGGTACTTACGTATTTTGTTGTATAGGATAGATTTAAACGAAAATAATGGAATGCCCACGCGCAAATTTTGCGACTTTAATATTAAATAGGTAGTTATTATATGCCTGCAGCACTGGTATATGATTACCATAACGGAAAAAACACAACACGTATTTAGTTTAGTGAAAAATCTTGATCCATGTTGGTCAGGAACTACTCGGCGATATCTTACTCAGCTCATGGGCAGCTCGTATAGCTATTATTGGTGAAGTGTCATCTTTGCGCACCAATATAGTGGCATGTCGAAACCATACATACTTAAAGCTATGCTTCGCGGCTGCTTCGCGAGTCTGTCGTAGTAACAGCTTGTTTTTAAGTGTTAAATGCTCGTTCAGATATATTTTTTGCAGAGACCCAGTAATGTTTATTTGTGAAGTATTGAGTCCTTTCGCAAGGCGAAATGCAGCCAAGTTTTCGCCGCGCTTCTCAGGCATGTTGCATATTTCTATGTTATTCATTCGCGATTGTTGTTCCATTTTATCTATGGTGCGTTCAAGAGTCTGGATACGATCCGCCTGACCTTGTGATAACGACATGCTAGATTCTACCGTACTCAGCCTTTCCTCATAAGAGCTCTGACGCGAGCCGGTAAATTGAAGTGAATCCTCAACTTGTGTCAGGCGATTCTTGACTTCATCTAACGTTTGGTTGATGGCCGTGTTGTCTTGATTAACCTTTTGAATATCGAGTTGAATTTGGCTCAATGTGTTGGAGATTTTAGCGAGTTCAGTTGCCAAGCCAGCGGCCAGAGCTGTGTTTATGGTCGCAGTAATATTATCCTGGAGGCTTGAAAACTTACGCTCGATCATTTCCTCGACATCTTCTGATATGTTTGTCATTTTGTCATATTTACGTTTACGGAATTCCGATGACAAATCAGGATTTGATGCGCATTTATTCGGCGGTGATCGTAGTACCAACGTGGAGGTAGGTTTGAATGCCGTGTCCGATTCAGTGTCGAAGTCGACACCGTGCGTATTATCGCCCATCTCCTTCATAAGCGCGGCGTAAGTAAAGGAACTCGGAACGATGTCGAATCGAAACAATTCGCTGCGCGCGGATTCGAATCTATTTAGACTATGCTTTGCGTTGAGTACACTAAACTGAACACTGCGCACTGAGCACTTAGGGTCACTTTTATGTTGTTGTAGGTTTAATTAAATATATTTTTCGTTTAAATTTTGAAGTGCAGGTGTTAAACGCGACTTGTCGCTCCGAATAATCACGGGGAACACGTGATATACTTCCAAATTCCAAATGTAAAATATGGCTTAACTGAGCGCTGTCACAAAAACAAAAACGCAATAAGATAATTTTACGCATAATTTTATCTTGTTTAGCCTTCTCAAATATTATTTCAATAAAAATATGCCTAAAATATACTTGTTTACATATGAATGTTATGACAGTAGTCAGACAAGTTCATTAGACGAGCAATTCTTGTATATATATATATATATATATCGGGGATCTCGGAAACGGCTCTAACGATTTTGACGAAATTTGGTATATGGGGGTTTTCGGAGGCGGAAAATCGATCTAGCTAGGTCTTATCTCTGGGAAAACGCGCATTTTTGAGTTTTTATACTTTTTATATATTTTCCGAGCAAAGCTCGGTCTCCCAGATATTAATACTTTTTATTGACACACCTCAGTAAAATTCAATTTTATGCTTTTAAGACGAAACAGGAGCTGAGCCCGTACACAAATTTGAGATTTTTAAGCGAGTAATGCCGTCGCGCTGACTGAGACCGCGAGAGACTATCCCTGTGTGTGTGGTGCTCGCACACAGACGCGTACGCTATTTGCGCTCGCGCCCTCGCAGGCTTCACGTTAGAAGTTCATATAAAATATCAATTTTCATATCCACAGCGCTAAAAAACACAAAAGTAGCAAATAACGCCATCTACAACAATTCTGATGCACGCGTGCCCCGCAATGTTGTATGGAGGTTGGCAGTCGACCATATTCACTTGTCCCTGGTTATCGAGTGTCGATTTATAGATAATGGTGTTTACTGGCCCTTTCTTCGGGGCGTTTTCGGCCTTTTGTATGGGTATCGGGAATTATTGAAAGGAAAATTTTATAGGTGTTCGGGAGTTGTGCAGTGAATCGTGTAAAATGTTACACGCTCGGTTGTTTATTAGGTTGGGTTTTATATGGGTAATGTTAACACGTTGTATATTTGTTTTTTTTTGTTTGTTTAATATTTCAAATTCGTAAGTTATACTTTAAATTTATTTGACTTCTAAACAAGTAAATATAATACAGTTTCAGATTCTTTTCAGACTTTTCTATAACGATAAGTGAATTCTAATTAGTCTTTTTAATTATAGTAGGACTTAATTAAGAAACACTAGTCCAAAATGTTAGTGTATGCTAGTGTTTTAGGGTTCCGTACCCAAAGGGTAAAACGGGACCCTATTACTAAGACTCCGCTGTCCGTCCGACTGTCGTTCACCACAGGCTGTATCTCATGAACCGTGATAGATGATGTATTTCTGTTGCCGCTGTAACAACAAATACTGGAAAGTACGGAACCCTCGGTAGGAAGTCCGACTCGCACTTGTCCGGTTTTTTTAAACGGGTTTTCTTATCCACTACACGACAACTTTTATTTCGGAAACCGGTATGTTTACACAATTAATTTCCTTAAATAAACCTTGACTGCAACGTAAAACAATGATTAAGTCGCAAAATACTAGACGACCTTCATTCAACCGAGACCGAGACGATTCGAACACATTTATGTTAATTTGATTTCAGTTTGGTCAATCGCTCGATCTCACTTATATTTACATAAAATATTGGTGCGAGTAAAAACATATCAATACTTATGGGTCCCCAGCAAGCTCGGTTCTATGTATGTACATACAAACGTAGTTACGCTCTTATTTTCAAACGACTAGCTACATTGCTCTGTAACTTTGTACTTATATAGGATAATATATACGCTTAGGAGCAAAACTGTCCCAATAGTAGCATATTAGTAGAATGTGGAGAAGTTGATGTCGATCAAAGGGAGGGGCACATGGTTAATACATAACAGTAATCCTTGAAATTCCCTCCCTTTGATCGACATCAACTTCTCCACATTCTACTAATATGCTACTATTCTGTAACTTTGTACTTACATAGGATAATATATACGCTTAGGAGCAAAACTGTCCCAATAGTAGCATATTAGTAGAATGTGGAGAAGTTGATGTCGATCAAAGGGAGGGGCACATGGTTAATACATAACAGTACTCCTTGAAATTCCCTCCCTTTGATCGACATCAACTTCTCCACATTCTACTAATATGCTACTATTCTGTAACTTTGTACTTACATAGGATAATATATACGCTTAGGAGCAAAACTGTCCCAATAGTAGCATATTAGTAGAATGTGGAGAAGTTGATGTTGATCAAAGGGAGGGGCACATGGTTAATACATAACAGTACTCCTTGAAATTCCCTCCCTTTGATCGACATCAACTTTTCCACATTCTACTAATATGCTACTATTCTGTAACTTTGTACTTACATAGGATAATATATACGCTTAGGAGCAAAACTGTCCCAATAGTAGCATATTAGTAGAATGTGGAGAAGTTGATGTTGATCAAAGGGAGGGGCACATGGTTAATACATAACAGTACTCCTTGAAATTACCTCCCTTTGATCGACATCAACTTCTCCACATTCTACTAATATGCTACTATTCTGTAACTTTGTACTTACATAGGATAATATATACGCTTAGGAGCAAAACTGTCCCAATAGTAGCATATTAGTAGAATGTGGAGAAGTTGATGTCGATCAAAGGGAGGGAATTTCAAGGAGTACTGTTATGTATTAACCATGTGCCCCTCCCTTTGATCAACATGAACTTCTCCACATTCTACTAATATGCTACTATTGGGACAGTTTTGCTCCTAAGTGTATCTAGGGCCGTAATTAGTTTATGTAGCCTCAGATACCATGGTTAAAAAAAGTTTAATTACAATCCAACACGTAGTTTTAAAATGTGCCATTATTGTTTTTATAATTGTTAATACTTATAATTATTAGTTAGTTTAAGTTTCGTGACGCATTGGTTCAACTGTAATGTCATGTAAACATTTTTATCAATAAAATAAAAAATAAATAAAATAATAAAAAAATGAGAACGAAACTCTGTTTGTATGGGAAATCTTAAATTTGCGGTATTTTTATCTGAGGCTACATAAACTAATTACAGCCCTAGATATACCTTATCCTATTGTAAGTACAAAGTTTCAGAGCAATCTAGCTAGTCGTTTTAAAATAAGAGCGTAACTACGTTTGTATGGAGAACAGAGATTGCTGGGGACCCTTAAGAGGCTGTCAATACCTAAAGCGCGCACACTGTCCATTTCTATCCGAGTAAATGAGATAGCACTGTCGCATGTTACTGGGCCTGGGCAAGGGAATAATAAGAAAAATATTTAAATAAAAAAAAGTGGATTATTAGTGTAATATTTTACTCAACAGCGGTTTAGATATAAATGTTTTGAAATTGTGATTTTAATTGCAGACCCATAAGTCAAAACAATAAAGACATAGAACCGTTTAATTGTGATTTTAAGACCAATCTTTGCAATTATTTTCTATCGAGCCGATTTCGTTCAATCATGTATCGAGTACAACCACGGTCTTTGAAATATAATTAATATGAACATATATTTTTCTTACTTGACTAAAATAAATAGTCTTTCTTAAAAAACTGTTTAAGTAACATGCCGACCAGAGGAGTTACATGCCGACCCTAAACCCGCCCCCCCTCGTTGAGCACTGGCAACCTTACTCACCGGCAGGAACACAACACTATGAGTAGGATCTAGTGTTAGTGGTGTTGACAGCCTCTTAAAATGCGTTTGTATGGTAGCGGCTTTATCCCGGCAGGTTCATATTCATATGACTCTTAATAGTTTTTGTGAGTCCGAATGCCACACCAAAGCAATGTCAATTAGACACGCGCTAGTTAAGGGATTTTAAAGGAAACCCAGCCCTTGATGTTGGTCATAAAATTTAACAGCACAATTACGTTAACAGACGTCTGTCTCTCTAAAGTTAGAGTGGGGGGTCGGAGTTCGCGTTAGGGGACCAATTACTGACTCTACTGCGTTGTCTGTACAGATTACCTCGGTTAGATTCCGCGTCTTATCCTTGTAAGGCTCTCGGTTCAACCTATACTACTTATTAAATTGCATGAAACTTGAATAATTATAATAGGAATAGTTTTAATAATAAATATTCCTTATTTTATACCACATATTGAAAAGGAGAATACATAGGTCTTATCGTTAAAAAACTAAAGTTTTACTTGTTTTTCTACGTTTAATTTTCAAACAAAGCTAGATCAAATCCTATATAGCTTCATATTTCGCAGGTAACATTTTGGAATTATTTCTTGTATGGCCGGGCTTTAGGAGATTATACAAATCGGAATCAGCATCACATCAAATCGCTATAGTGTCATTTTGTTTTTTTTTTTCTTTATTATCACCTGCAATAATTTACGGGGTAAATAGATATTTATTATTATGCCCTATGGCATACTGAGCAACTTTTACTATAGGACCAATACTGAAATCGAGATATTTGATCCTAAAAACAAACCTGATCGATTGATACCATTAACAAAAATTTGTCATCTAGCCTATTAATGTCTGCGAGAGCGCTTAGCCCCTTATTCATAAATGTCTACTAAAGTTACGATGCCGCTAATAATCGTTTGTCCCTTTCCATCATACCAATACGTCGGAAAGGGACACACGATTATTAGCGGCATCGTAACTTTAGTAGACGTTTATGAATAAGGGGGTTAATGTTTAAGCGGTGATATTTGAGCACACTACTCGTCTTACAAATGCATTATCTAGTGAGTATAGCTGCCATGATTCCCTGTCCCCACAGGGATCGGGGGTCTGAAATATTGACCCTAAAAGGCCATTAGTGCCCCGTTACAGCCGTCGATAAGCCATCTCGGACCGTTTAGGATATAGCGTTACGATTGAGGTCGGCGAGGTCGGTAGCAAATCGAGGATTTAGTCGTTTGATGCTTCTCAAATTGGATATAGATCTTTGAGTTACTGTTTATTTAATTAAACTTTATTGTACTGTTTCGTTAATCGTTATTCGCTCAATGGATGGGAATAGCGATTCAAATGGGGAACACAGCTAGCCTTATAAGAAAAGTGACCGACTGCATCTTCAAACGTTGTCCTCATTTCCCTTTCATTTTCATTAATATTAAACGTATTATTAAGTCGAATAGCTCGACATGTTTAGAATCCATTTTCGAGGATCGTCGTCAAGGAGCAACGACTCGCCTTCACTGGTCGAGGGCGTGCCTTGTACTAAACATGTCGAGCGTCTACTCGACTTAATGATACGTGAGTGACCCGTTCATGACCGAGTGAGGATTGTCGAGATCCGACGCCACACCAAGGTGCGAGACGTGGGTGACGTCATTACCAAGCTAAAATGGAATTGGGCGGGACATGTTGCCAGGCAGATGGCAGGTGGGCCAAAATTTTGACAGATTAGTAGCCTTGGGATGAAAGAAGCGCCTGGCGTCCGTTGGCTCGTTGGGTGGATGACATTCGAAAAATCGCGGGACACTTCTGGATGCGACTAGCCCGGGACCGGGATAAGTGGCGTACACGAAGAGAGGCCTATGCTCAGCAGTGGGCGACTGGAGGCTAAAATGATGATGATGAGTGAGCCGTTAAAATAATTTTAAAATTTTCGAGTCTCACGGGAGTTTTAAGTATAGCCCCTTTCTGGATATTGTCAGGATGAAAAGTATTTTTCAAAGTATATACTATATAATTATTAAGTATAGCTATGCTCCTTCGTTTGACTTTTTCGATCATGTAGGCATAGCTGTGTGCCTACCTGCAATAATTTACGGGCTGAATATATAGGTCATATCGAGCAATTTTTACTGTAAGACCAATACCGAAATCGCGAAAAAAAAATTACTTTCCCATAGAAAATTTAAAGGTCAGACAGTCAAAATGTATGAAACAACCAATTTAATATGGAAAAAAAAGAATATCTCAACAAAAGCCCCGACGTCCCTCTAACACTCCTGACAGTCTCCCTTATATCTGAATGTACAACATTACCAACATGCTGTGCTTCCAACGCTTCCAACTTGAAATACCGTCGTCGACAGACACAGACCATTTTTAAACCTTATTGTAAAGGAGATAAGCGCTGCCAACGCTCAGTCAAATTAGCACACCTATGCGAATTCACACGAAGATTCGACGTGTAAAAGAAACGTACCGTTACGTCCATGGAATTATGAAGAATTCTTTGACCTTCCGTGAACCTTATGCGTGTACAATAAGGTATATTATCAGTTTACAGCGGGAATGGGCCCCGCCATCTTTGACCCGTTATGCTGACCATGTGACCATTCGTATCGTATTGTTCCTTACATTACATATGTTGGTGTGTGGAATGTCTTAAGCGACTTCTAAATTATTTACGAATAAAATTATTTCTATTTTTAAATTTTTCTTGTTCGGTCGCAGTCAATTATATAAGTGCGGCTAAGGTGATCAAAAAATCTGAACATTAACTTTGACGTCCTGATAATAGAGTGTTCAAGTATTTGTAAATTCTTGGCCATTCCGATATGCCATAATATATGCGATTATACAAGGAACATTAAAAAAATATATAATTGCCGCAAAACATGTCCTTGGCACTATATATCCGTATGTACAAATGGATGGATTTATATCCGAAAAAAAAAACAATTTATTTATTTATAATCAAATAAAAAGGTAATCCGCCACATGCTTCCAATACAATGCAATTGAAATGTGATCCTCACAAAAAAATGAATTATACCTTAGTAAAAAAATAAGTACCAAACCAGGTGTTCCTTTCGTCATAGACGACCGACGCATCACAATAAAAAAAAATACTTAGCTCACTTAAAACATATGCGTTTGGCTGAAATATTTATTATTTCAATTGCGATATATAAATGATCAGGAAATATCACGTTCACGCGATTGTTAACTTCCTTCCTCATATATTTTCGATACATTTAGCAATCAAACTCTATGTACAAAATGCTGTTTAACACTTAGTGTGGCAAGATGCCGGGAAAAGGCCTATTAAGTCAATGAAATTAGAAATTTGATTAATGACAGTAATCAGTAATTAGCAAGCAATGTGTTTGTTGATTTAGTAGTAGTAGTAAAACACTTTATTGTACAAAAAGAAACATACAACAGGAAAGAACACACATCATTTGTACACAGGCGAACTTATACCTTTCAGGGATCTCTTCCAGTTGAACTTTGAGCAATTGAGGAAGACTTGGGGAACGGTAGACATCAAAACTGTACTAAACGGCATAAAAGAAAATATTTAATTTGATTTAATGGAAGATATAGATCGTGTCATTTACGAAGACGCATGCCTTGACTCGTATTGCCATGTAATTAAAGGTTAGATTTGACAAATCTGCGCGTCATCGTGGATGACACGAACCACACCTACATAAAACATATTACCTCCAGCAGAGGCAGCATGGTTCCATTTTTATCACTTGTCACTATGCCGGAGTATGCCCGTCACTTTCGCACTTACATACTTGTTAGAACGTGACAGGCATGGTGACAAATGATAAAGACCCGACCATCTTCGCCCTACAGGGCGTGACTAAGAGGTCAGTATCAATAATGAGTATCGTAAAACTATTCTATGGTCCAAAATTCTCTCGAATATCTACGTTCTGGTGTGACTATTATTTGGAAATATTATTCATATTTGCAATGAAATGTTGACATGACTTACTTCAAATTAGGTCCGGAAATACTACATATCCGGCGCGATGAGTGAAGATGATATGTAAAGGAATTTCATACAGGCTTATTCGCCTAGGCCTGTAAAGGAAGCTTCTTTTGTTTTTAAACGTCAAATTGTGACACAATGTCTTGGCATTCAACCATCAAATAAAAGTTGTTTCGTATTCGTAATTTGTTTTTAGCTGTGTAAACCTACGAATAAAACAATTTGACTACAACTTTTTTTAATGTCATTGCAAGTTTGAGGAAAGCATTATACAAATCTCGGCGAGAAACGGGGTTGCCGGCCGCGTATCCCTATCTATATAACTACATAGCCTGCAACCCATCGTTTCCCGGCCTCTATAGTAATGTACTACCTATTTATAAATGGAAGAAAAATCCAAAAAAAAACAGGACATAGGCAATTTACACTTTGCCCTATTAAACTTGTGGGCCATAGTAATTAAATAAATAAAATAAATAAATATAAATATTTATAGGACATTATTACACAAATTGACCAAGTCCCACATTCAGCTCAATAAGGCTTGTGTTGAGGGTACTTAGACAACGATATATATAATATATAAATATTTATAAATACTTAAATACATAGAAAACACCCATGACTCAGCAACAAATATCCATGCTCATCACATGAACAAATGCTCTTACCAGGATTTGAACCCGGGACCATCAGCTTCGTAGGCAGGGTCACTACCCACTAGGCCAAACCGGTCGTCATTATACTAATAATTGGAATACTAATGTACTACTAAATAATTATTATTGTTGAAATTCCCGTCATAAACGCTTATTGTGTCTCTTAAGCCTCTTTTACACTACCTTGATTAAGGCCGTTAGTGTTACATGACACATGACAGGCTATCATCATATTGACGTTAAGTTTCGATGATGGGAACTTGAACCGCTGAACATAATGATGATCATACAGTTAATTATACACGCATGTATCTTATTTCAATGGTTTAAGGTTGATAATTATGTATACATTTTTATGACTGACTGTATCGTATATTGTTATCAGTATGAGCCTTATGCCCCGTTCACATTTATTCAAGTAGCGTTCCAGTCCAGTGATCCAAACAAGTGCTGGACTGGATCATATCGTTTACATTAAAATTATTTTGTCTGACGTCAAATATGTTAGATAAAAGTCTACTTACATATTAATTATATATAAAGGTAACTCAATTGTTGTTATCGGCATTACTTTATTATTTTTCAAATTTTGTTGCAAACGCATGATGTTATTTTGATGTTCTCTCTTAATTTTTTTTTCTGCTTTTCTCTCCGTTTTCTAGATTGATTGAATTATTGAATTGAAATAAGGCTTAAGGATGGTTCGTGTTGATGTACTTACCGGTCTACCAATAGATGAGTATAAAAAAACAAAAAACAACGAAAAAAAAACGTTCTTTATTCGATTTTGGCCCTAGATGATTTTTTTATTTATGTGTTCAGTATTAGCAGTACCAAAGAGAATTGATTGTAATAGCGAGGTAGTCTAAGAAAAAAACGTGCCCCTTAGTTTGACATCCAAAACAGATGGCGCTGTACTGCGCCATATATTTTGCGGTCACTGAATTGTCAAATGTTAACTTTTGACAATCTGATGAGTTAAGTACCGCAAAATGTCATAGAGCTGTACAGCGCCATCTCGTTTACCTGTCTTAGTTTTACACATCTTAATCTTAATCAATGTATCTTTGCCAGTAACTGTGTCCGTGCGTTTTGCTTTTTAAATAAATATTTAGTTTTTAATGAGAACTGGGTTACTTTAAACAGCGCTAAAAACGGCGTAAACAGACGCCTAGCATACAAAATCGGCAACAATAAACGCAAAAATCGAAACGGACAGATACAGATCTGATAATTTCTGTCTCATAAAATTTCGTTACGATTGGTTGTTCTGGGGGAGGAAAATGTCAAGAACGAAACCGAGATTTTTATGAAAGATTTGTCGCCTAACAAGGAAAGTTTTCGAACTCGAAAGTTAGGAGATTATGTCTGTTTTCAATTATTGAAGCGTGATGGTATACGTATGACTATGAATTATTGTCAGCAGATTAGGTGACGGCTCCTAGTAGCTCAGAAGTATCTGTTCGTTATTTGTGTTCACTATTCTAGAAGCTATAGACTTACAAAGCAATTATAGATTTGTCTTGATTTTATGTTGAAATTGTTCTTCATTTGATTAATATTATAATTCATTAAAAGTAATTTATTTTTAGCTGATATATGCGGAGTAGTTTCTCTTAATTTTAATAAAAAACTGACTTGCTTTTGTACGGCATAATGTTGGGGGTATGAAATGTCAAACTAAAATATTTAATTATTAAAAAATTTTATTTATTTTGAACTCTACAATTAGTGATAACTGTTAACCTATTACTCTCGTGCAAAAACACTTGAGAATAGTAATGACAATAGACTTAAAATTTGTTTTGATTAGTCTATAATTATCGTCAATAATTAGGTAATTTGGCTTAGATCAGTACTGACTAAATAAGAGTCTCATAGGTCATTTTTAGTTAAAAGGTAAAAACGTTTTAATAAAATTGTAAGAACTTATATTAAAATTTTTGTTGTACCGCGTTATCAGGAAAGTAATTACCTCCTAATCTAAAATGACCCTTACATTACTGAGATCGCAATACATGCCCGGAGCTTGTGAATGTTGCGTAATACTGCTAGATAATACGACGATAATACAACAGGGCAATAACAACGGCAGATACCACATATTCCTAACTTACTTAATTACAATTTGGTATACGAATGAGTCTCGTTTAACTTACTAAACTATCACACTATGTTAGTCGAAAACTAGTACGATAACTTGTTGTTGAAAAATCTAGCGATTTACTTAATCTATTTTGCAGAGACAGAGTATTATTATTACAACCAAAATGGCTAGTTAAGTACATAATATTAATGATTCACTGAATGGAAGTTATTTTGTTTCATTTTTCGTAGCACGAATCATTAATCAGTTGATTAATTTTTCACATGTGTGACTCTTCTTCGCCATACATTATTTTCATCTCTATTCAGTTGGTTTGCACTCGGCCATGATTGCAACCGAAATTTTCCAGCCGGGTTCTTTTTGCTGGAAAGGGACAACAAAAGTCTGTCCATTATAGTTCGGTTGAGTTTGTATTCGATTTCCGTTGCAGTCGAGTGCCCTGAAAAAAAACAAAATTAATTAGTTAAAATCTCACTAAAATTGTTTTCTGAAGAATACACTTTAATGGATAGTATTATGAGTTATTGTTGAGAAAAAGCAACAGATAATTGTGTAATTTTTATGTAAAAACATTATTTTCATTATCATCTTTCGAAAACCTCGTAAAAATCATAACTATTTGGAAATATTAAAAATCATTAAAACTCTCTTATAATCTTCAATATGCAAGTCAAAATATTTAAAAACAAAATAATGTATGAGCAAAGTTGAAAAAGAAAAAGATAAATAAAATGAATTAATTTTTTATAACTATTATCATTTTAGTACGACTCTATAATTATGAAAATCAAATTCAAAAACACTAGTACGGAATTAATTAAAAAAATCTTATGACCTAAGACACTGTCAGTAAAAAATTAACACAAATATCAAGCTTACAATAATGGTTAAGGTTCTTTGCATGCGCGTTCAGCTTGCATATAAGACCCTGCACTGCACTATATATTATTTTACTCTGTATCATTCTGATTTGTATATAGTCCAGTATATGGTTTAATATAGAAGCGGCGCGCGCAACGATATGAACCTTAAAATACAAAAGGAATACTTACATAAAATCCCGAAAATAATAGTTAGTACAATAATTGTTTTTACGGCCATCGTTAATAAATTTCCTCAACAACTGTTGAAAATTGATAATTGTTCGCTGTATATATAGCCAATATTTGCCTATTGCTATTGTATGACGTGTTTTTACTTCATTGTTTTAAATTTGCCTACCATGATTAGAAATTCCCTGGATTAGTCATTAGTTTAGTTTGATAAGTATTTTACAATAACCTATGGTCAGGAGTCAAAGTTGATGGAACAAATAATATTTACACATTAAAGGGCTTAGTATTTAAGCTTAGGTCTAAATATAGTTAAGTTTTACACTTTCTATTTTAACTTCCGCTCATTTTCTATTAAGATTCGATTTACTACCATGAAGACCTAATTAATGATGCAGTGAAAATACTTTAGTAAAATATGGATTTAAAAACAGTTATAGAACTCACCTTAGCTGTACTGTGTCTCCGCCAAGAATTATCTGTAACTATTAACTATTTCAAAAGTTGATTTAGATAGATGTAAAAAATATATGTCAAGAAATATAAGCTATCTTCGGGAACCATGTGATGATTCATTTCTAATAACATTTTCTCGGATCAGAAAAAAATGAATAATCCTATTGATAACGCCGGAAGTTAGAAGAGGTCAAGAGTTACGTTCTGCTCAAAAAATATACTCTTAATTGGCAAGTTTCTAGGTATATGACCTAATTCTATTGTTGATCGGTATTTTGATAACCTCTGACGCGTGAGTAATTGCAATGGCAACATATTTATCCTCATTGATCTTAACCACAACTGTAACACATGCGTACTTATTGACAGGATGTGGTTATACCATGAAAACCACATTTTCCTCTGAAAATACCCATATATATGGATTAGAAATAGTTGTAGGTATGACTCAATGGGGTTTTGAGTCAAACGATAAGCCAAACTATGTTTCATAGAGGCTAAAAGTTTAAACAACATCGTGTACTTTTTAATCTTATGATTTGTACAAATTATTGAAAAGTACTCATGTTGTTAACGTCCAGCGATCAAAAAATTAAAAGTGATAACAGGAAATTGGACAAAAAATGTACAGCAAACTCTTATTAAATCTGCGACGTTTATAAATATACGAAACGTAGCAGATTTAATAAGAGTTTGCTGTACATTTTTTGTCCAATTTCCTGTTATCACTTTTAATTATTGAAAATGCTATTAAATTTTAGTACAGATTTGGAATTTTCTTATCACTAAGTAGTAAAAAAAACAATGCGCATGCTTATGTAAAGAAAAGTATTATTTATTTTACAGCTCAAAAGTTCACTTAAAACATAATCTTAATAGCTAACAATATCTCTTCTAAGACCTAGAAGGATTTTTACTGTTTTTTGACATGGACCAGTCACTGGTACTTCTTCTTAGGACAGTCACTTTACATAACAAATTCACGGGTCCAAAAGTATCCTTCAGACGAAGTTTTTCTTGTTCCCAAATTTGTTTTTTTTGCTGGGGCGACACCTCTAAACTCCATGACTGACAACGGACTAAAGCTTCTGACTCTTGAGGTGAGATGTACTTGCGCATTTTCGTCGGCTAAATGAAAGACGTCTTTCCGTCGAAGATATTCAGTGACGAATAATCCCAATTTTTTGATACCATTTATTTATAGCAGCTCAGCGGGTGGTAATAAAGGCAAATTCCACCAATTTCCTGATGGTCAACAGACGCCCACCTGTTAAACAAGTAGTTCACGTAAAGTGTGTTGACAATTTGAGTGACATTCATATGCGAATTCACGTTTTACGACTTCGGAGAACGGATGTCACTAAAACTACTCCGTTAAGCTGTTTGCAAAAATAGTTTGACAGTATTATGGCCATCAATTACTTACTTTATTTGACACAACGTCATATGCGTTACAATTCAGATGTTTAAATTCAATAATGTCTCGATTTGTATGTAACGCTAAATCGGCCGAATCCATTTACATTTATTAAAAAGTCGTAAAACTTAGAGTAGGCTCATCCTAAAACGGGTTCATTTTTGGATCGTTCGTACTTCGAGGTTAAGCATAGTTCTAGATTGTTGCTATGTTGGACAAAATTGTATTTATAGCAGTTATAAGTCACTAAATACCCACTCTAAACATAATAGTTAAAACTTAGAGCTACTATTTCAGTGAAGTCTATAAAACTTGACATTTACGATCATTGAGTAATAAAATTAAATAGTTATTCGTTCTACAGCGAATGCGTCATCATGTTACAAACTGCTAAAACGGTACATGTGAACCTGCCTTATACTTAATTTTATATGATTGAGTGCAGTCCAAGCGATTTCCGATAAAAAGTGCAACAAAGCGACTTATTGTTTATAAAGGTGCTGATTAAGTAGTCTGCTCAGGATTTGTTGCTAGGGTCTTTACACAGGTCTGCGTGGGTGACGTTACACGCCCAACGGTTCTATAATTTTATTTAAATTATTCAATTCTGAATTATCTTTATAAATACCTCTACTGCCGAAACCAGACATCACTTTACAACTAGCCGTTGATGTTTCTATTGTGTCTCTGCGTTTAATTAAAAATGGCCGATCAGTACACGTGTTATGTTCCAAAAGAATGGAAGGTGTACCCTGAACAGTTTTTAAAAAGTACCATAGAAGACAAAGCGATAAATCAGTGGAAGCACTGCAGGCATATGGAGGGGACTACAATTCGCTTGGAAAACGTTACTGCAAAATTTAACTATTATGGACATGCTCCTTGGATGCGGAAAGCGGAGGACGGGAGTCAGTATCCTCGTGCTAACGAGTACTATGGAATCAAGATGAAGTGCATACTTTGTTCAAGGACGTAAGTAGACTTGTATCATAAACTAATCTTATTCTGAGGGTTTACAACAGAGGTGCATTGCAAGTTCCAGCAAATAGTTTGTTTGCATACCAATGGTTCTTTTTGTTTTGTTCCAGGTGTCGTAACTTCGGTCGTAGTGTTTGCACTCATGATTAGTCAATATTAGCAAAAATCATTTGTAACTACTCATTACAGTAAATAGTGTAACTATAGTAACTTTAAGACGATAAGAAATCGTAAACAAACTAAATCACATTATGTAATGTGTTAATCTAGGTTTAAATAAAGTAAAAACAGTACTAATGAGTTTTTATTCTATAAAAACTTGTTTCCTATTACAGAATACTAAAGCAGTTATTTCACACAATCTGTCAAAAGTTGTTACAAATTGACATAAATTGGTATTGAACACGGCCCTTGAGCTCAAGTCGATCAATCGAACAAATTAATTTGTAATTTCAATCGGATGCTCAGTCCACTGATTTGTCGCATTTGGGTCAAGTGTACCACTTATGTCAATCACGAACAATCTTCGTCAGTTCCCGCTAAATTGTTTTGTATCTTATAGTGACGAAACATGTGTTTAAAAAGTTTTATATTAATTAATCATGAGTATTGTTTATCATACACGAGTTTTGTATGGGAAGAGCAGAACTATTTTATTTCTTTTACACTGCTTAAATGTTATCTATTATAATAAAATAAGTATGTGCCAGTAATACGTTTAATTAAGAATGAATATAAAGTACATTATTAGTACACTTAATTCTAACATAGTTATGCAAAGATACAAAGTCTGGGACAAGTTTTAGCTACCCTTTACATTATTTTTTGCGCTCTCGTAAATAAATGTATTTCCCAAGAATCCCTGTAGCTTCATCAAAGTTCGAATGTAGTTGACTAAGAAGCTTGAGTTCTGTAGATCGTTCATCTTGGTTCAACGACTGGTACGATGGAGCTGGGGTCATCCAAAGCGACGGAGGTGAATATTTACTCAGACTACTCTTGCTGGATGAATTAGACTTTGATTCCACCAGGTTCAAAGAACTTTTATTAGGCTTTTTAGCAGCCTTTGTTGATGAGTCTTGCTGCGTAGGTGATGAAGCCCCCTCTTGCGTAGCAGAACTGCTTGCTCCAGGCGTTGAGCCGTGGTATCTTTTGGTGGGACTGAGGTGTCTAATGAACCTTGTAACTGCATTTCCTTCTTTTGGTTTCTCCGGTTGACTAGATGCCTTGCGATCAGCCATTAGCCGTTCTTAGTCGATGAAACCGGTTTCTCTTCAAGAAACAACGGATCTGCAATTAAAAACTTCGTTAGCTTGGATTAAATGTGACACATTTTTCCTAAAAAAAAACGACGTTAGAACTATTTAATTAATTTACTCCTAACTTCCACCTGGTTGGTTAATTATTAATTTACTAATTTTTCAATCGGCATCCAACCTTATAAACTATAATTTTTAATCAAACTCTTAACGTTGAAGGGGTTAGCAATTTCTGTGTATCTGACGTGCATGAGTAGCAGTCGATACATTACGGAATATTGTTTAAATTAAAAATTATAGTTTATAAGGTTGGATGCCGATTGAAAAATTAGTAAGTTAGAACTATTACCTTGGCAATAAATTGGGGACGAAGTAAGTTGACTGACTCTTATATGCAATACATCAACCTCGGACGTTGGTCGTTTGATAAATGATTAACACTCTAACATTCGTGATTTATATACTCTCGAATAATTACCTCCAATTGAACATCAATGGTCTTGAGGGCTCTTGAGATTCCACACAAATTGCTTATAAGTAAGTGTAACATTTCAATAAAGCAGTCGCGTCACTATTTTCATCACGTTAACACTCAACTAGCTGTAATATGTCAGGTTTTCATGTCGTGTATATTCCAATTGAATGGAGGGTGCTGTCAATTAAAGCTCTTAGATATATCATCAAGGCAGAAATTTTAGCTCATTTCCACAAGAGTAAGAAAATCGAGGGTACTGTGATTGACATAGCAAACGTCGTAGCGCAATTGGAGCATCACCAAACCTCTATTTGGATGAAACGGTGCAATGACGAAAGAAGCTGCCCTTATTACAATGACTACGAATCTATTTTTATTTCCTGCACTTGGCCTGATATGTAAGTCTCTTCTACTATCACTATTTTCGGTTTTATATGGATTGATCTTCTATCTCTTAATACTAACATTTCTTTTTTTTTTTTAGGAATACGCGATGTTGCTTAAGTATTAAAATGCAATAGCAGAACCCTTAGAATATCTAGAACCGAGAGTGACATTTGAGAAAACAACAAACAACTGCGTAGTGCCAATCGATGCAATTGAATCTAACACTTCACTAACGACCTTTCAATCTTTAATCATTAAACTTAACTAGCCCAGCTCTTATAAACGTCGATCTTCGCTCCAGGCTGAAGAGTTTCTTTGTTGATCGGGAGCTGTGTGAACCTCTAGTGCCTAATATCACACCTTCAGAAACATTTATAAAGATGCCCTGTCCTGCCTGCAATAAAAAGTTAGTACAGCTGATCATTTTAATGATAGTATTCTAGGTGGCTATTAGTAATAATAGTCTTTGTTTTTCAGTGTGAGAGAGCATGAAACTCTCTACGTAGTCCCTCGTGAGTGGCAGCAGTATCAAAACTTGAATTGCACTTTGTGGAAGCACCATTATCGGTATTACAACAGATATGGAAGAACTGAAGGCTTTGGAGTGACGATAGAAGGCGTGACAGCTTATTTGGAAAATTATAGAAATCAGTCATGGTTAAAAAAAGATTCTGATTTTACTGAAAAGCCCGACCGCAAAATTTACTCATCTGTTTTTATACCTTGTGTTTATTGTAATAGGGTTTAAATTGTATTCTCTACTCTAAACTAAATTTAAATATATTTGAAAACGCTCGAGTTGAAAATATCCGCTTGTTTTAGATTGTACACATCTCCATTAATTTGTTCTCACTCCCTTTCAATCTGCCACCTACATTCATTTAAAACTTGGCAACTGTTTATTCATTCAAAATATTATTTTACTCTTAATATTCACATGTAGATAACATCAAAACATTTTTATTACAGTACTGGTCGATAAACCCTGAGTAGTCAATTCATTGGGAGCAATGCGCTTGGTAATGAACTTGACCTACTAAAGTAGCGTTGACACGGTTTAGTTTGATATCGTGTTATCTTCTCTATATATATATAACTAATGTTATCATTTTTGTTCACGATTAACTCTAAACCATTTAAACCAATTTTTATGAAATTTCTTTTTCAGCTACAGTTTATTTTATAGTGCGTGCATTCTGTTGATCTATTTACTACCCAACCATCACTTTTTCTGTATTTTTTCATTTCACTTTCATGTGCTGTGTATTATTTTGAATGTTTATATCTTTAACTACTAATCTACAGCTATATTTATATGTCTAACTACACAATAAGAGTTCAACAACTTTTTTAGCTGGACCAAATTATACATAAATACCAACTTTCAGGTAAATCGGTTTGATTGGTTTAGAGTTGATTGTAGACAAACATTATAACGCTGGATTTTTATGTATAAAGATTTGTGATTTACTTTATCTTCTACTTTCTTAATCACTATCAGATTCTAACTTAACAATTCAATAAAAATAATGGACTTACTTACCATAACAACAAGGCAGGTCGCATATTTGAAAATCACTCCTCCTTTGACTGGCCAGGTCCCCCGGTATCTCTCCATAGAAGTTTTGAGTCTCAAATGTAGGAGTCTGCAACCACTGCCGGCGAACAAGCAGGTAACCAAAATCTCCAAGTATGTCTTGGCCAGAATCTTGATTGGATTCTTCAGGACTTTTCGATTTGATGAATCGTAATTGTCTGAAGAACTTTCTAATCTTCGAAGTAGTCCTGGAGCACTTAGACATTTTTATTCCGAAAAATAGGCGTACACCTGAAAACGTTTGCCAGCTGACTGGAAGCTCAGTCGCCTGTCCGGAAAATTTATAGTTTGTTTGACTCAGTCCAATGTCGAATCGATTTCTAGGTCATAACACTGTGATACGCAAAACCATTTGTTTACGATAGTAACGCGATTAGGTCTTCCATCAATGCCAAAGGAATAACCCAAACCATACATAATTTCAAGTCAGAGCCATTTCCATACAGGGATATTCAATTTGATAAACTATCATATAATGAATACAATTTTAAGCTATTAGTCTCGAAGCCGCAGACAGTGTGGCACCAAAGCGTCCGACGAATGTTACATAAACTAGTTACGCGTCGGAATAGATAACGCCCCATGCATTAAGTTCAGAACAAATAAAATTGATTTTATTAATTCAGTTAGTAACAGTGTGAATTATTTGTTCTGAATATTGCCTTTTTAATTACCATACAATAGATGACGTTAAATTGTATAACGTTACAATGTACGTGCTCATAATTATTTTTGCGGTTTGCCTCCTATAGGAATGACGACGTTTCAACAGTTGCTGCGTGAGTGATAACAGCCCATATTTGTCGATATATGCCACAATTTATTTCTATTTAAAGCAATTGTAAAACATGAACTCATCAGTCATCGCTGAAACCCATGAAAACTAAACGTGGGAATAATTAGTGTAAAATAAATTAAATTAAATTAAATAATGGCATATAAAGACCTTTATTTGGAAGATTTCGTCAGCCTGATGGGAAACAGTGATTGGGAGCAACAAGTCACTGCAGAGCACAAACGGATTACAAGTGAAAAAGTTGAAGGAACATTCGAAGAAAGTTCCAGAAACCGGGACCTCAACAGATTCGTCCACGACGTGTGTTATGACCACTCAAGGGTCGTGCTCCCGACAGAACGAAACAGGAATACCTTCATCAATGCAAACTACTGTGATGGAGCTGATCAACAGAAGCAGTACGTTCTTGCAGAAGCCCCAACTCAAAAGACAGCCTATAATTTCTACCGTTTAATTTGGATGCATCATGTCAAAATAGTCGTGATGCTATGTCAGAAAGTGGAGAATAAAAAGGAGAAGTGCTATCCCTATTGGAGTGACGTCCCTCTATCAAGTATGTCATTCAACAAAAAGTTCCGGGTAACGACCATGAAGGTGGAACGTTTTGCGCACTACGTAAAGAGTACTCTACTTCTGACAGATGGCACTGACGCTTGCCAAGTCGTTACACATTATAATTATACAGCCTGGCCCGATCATGGTGTACCTGAAAATACTTTAGACTTCCTAAAATTTGTCCTGGAGGTCAGGCGGTTCAGAGAGTCACTCCCGGGCGACCTCACACTTCCCCAACCTCCCATGGTAGTGCATTGCAACGCAGGGTTAGGAAGAACACCTTGCTTTGTTGTGATAGACACTTGTATATCCAAGTTGAAAAGTGATAAAAAAGTGGCAATAGCGTCGACTTTAGTGCACATACGTCAGCAAAGATTTTACTCGCTATTTCAAACTAGTCAGTATATTTTTGTGTATAAGGTTATCAAGTTATACGTAGACTCTATTCCACGGGAAAGAAAAATATCTCCTGCTGCAAAAGCAATCTATTTTTTACGTGACTTAGTGAAGTGAGTTAGATTAAGATTGTATTAGTCGTTCAAAGATCTTTGTATTTAAATTTGTTTAATATGTGTATACTTTTATTTTAATTGTACATACTCTTAGATATAACTTGTATTTAAATTATACACTTACTGTTGTTTCATTTAAATAACCTTGCATTGATTGTATAAATTCCTTATACAGGAAAATCGTTTTAATTTAGTTTGAACTCAACTTTGTGAATCATGTGGTGTAATTTGTTGATAAATTCGATAACTTGTTTCTAATACAACTTCAAGAACACTTCGTGTTTAGATTTATAGATATTTAGCAGTTTTACTTTGGGCTGAAAGATGTGGACTTTGCACGAATGGCAATTTTTGGAATATCGATTAATTATTAACCGATAACCTGCCTGACACCAAGTATCTATGTTTATGTCCAAGACCCAATTTAAAGACTGCAGCGTATGCGATTGCCTCATTAAATTAGGTGACTTCAGTACAATGATGGTCAACGGGAAATATCATTATATCTGTATAGTTCCATGGGAATGGAATATCTTCTCACGCAAGGATGTAGAGCTGATGATCTTCAAAAGCCTTAGAAACCATTTCGAGGCACACGGCGAGATAAAGGGTGCAGTAACAAGCATCGGAATGGCGACGACAAAGACAGAGTACTGGAACCTGAAGCTTTGGCTGAAGAAAGAATCTGACAGGAGGACTTATCCTGATTCAAAGAGCTACTTCTGGATGCTTATGGATTGGAGACCTGATCCTAAAGAGGTAATTTAATGCGCTTAATCTTATCTCCATGACCTTATTATTGCATCTCCTTAACACGTGTGCTACTGGGGTATAAATCACCTAGACGTCTAATTAGTGATCATTCAGTCAAGTATTTTCTGTGTACTCAATCGTTTGATACTTACAAAATGTGTCTGACATATTTGTGCTACTTACCCCAAGAGTGGCGGACTTATTCCAAGTCATATTTACGACATCTAGTATTTGAAGCAGCAAGTAAACAGTGGAAAACGTGTAGGCACATAGAAGGCACGACCATTTTTCTCGAAGGTGTAAGTGCTAAATTACAGTACTATCACTTTGACATTTGGCTGCGGAAAAATGGGCACCTAGAGAACTTTCCGAGAAAAAAAGAATATTTCAGAATGAGGATCAAGTGTATTGTCTGCGCCACTACGTAAGTTTTTCTTTATCAGCTCACAGTACTCCACATTCTAGTTTACCGATAGTTGATCAGTGTTTGATAGATGTTTTCTTTGTTTCAGGTAATGATTCACATACCTCATGAAAAGTCTAACTAGTAGTTAGGTAGCTACCTATTTGTTATTTACACAGTGGTCTCATTATTTGTGCTTTGATCATAACCGTCTTCATACGTGGTCAGCGTACAATTATTTTGTGTGAAGTTTTGAATTTATTTATCAAGGGTTTAGTAAGTAGGTTAAGTTTCTAGATGTTTGAACATTAAATAAATACCAAGAATTTTTAAAGGTAGTTTATATTCTAAATAATTTACAGAACCTCCGACGAATCCTTAGTCCGAATTTTGTTAACGTTCTTTTCCTAGGAGACCTATGGCTAATTGATATAGATTTAATGAACATAAGCTCTTCTGGTAAATACGATGAGTCTTGAGTGGCGATATATTGTAGTCCTTCGTGATACGAGTCTGTAATTGAAATAAATTACTATTAAAGCTACGTATTTTCCATGTGTCTAGTAAAAATGTAAAGAAGTCATGGCTTTAATTCTTTGTTTGACACTTGTCGGACACACAAGATAGACAGATACTTAGAGAAAACAAATTAGACCTACAGCTACTTGAAGGAAACACCACAGAAATTTAATTTAATTTTGAAAACAAAAGATAGGTACCTGTTGTATGGACAATGGTGCCTGTATACTTCTTCCATCCATCGATCGGCGGCTCGCGTTTAATGATAATTCTAAAGTTATCAAAAATCTGGTACTTTGAGGGATACGGAACTTGAACTTTGGTCCCCACATTATCACTAAGCCACCACACGGGAACACATTTGTACGGATTCGTTCCGTAGGTAGATATTTCATCAAACTTCACCACCACAAAATTCGACATGATTACGCGGATGTTATCCCGACTGAAAACTGAAAGAAAATGATGTGCAAAAGCTCTGTGGAAAGCTTTTATTCCTTAACAACGACGCCATCTACCCGCGTGGAGATGATATAACCACAATCAAGTGTTCGTAAAATTTATTTTAGAATCTCAAGTCATCAAATACTTTAGCTGTTTATTTAAAGCGGATATAAAATTTGAAATCCCATAAATCACATGGAGGAAAAACTGTTGTAGTAGTTGAAAATATAAATTATTTAGTAACTACGTGTCACTGTTCCGCGAAAATACTTAATTGAGCTATTAAGATCTCTCATAACCTCAGGTGTTGCATATGGCTCATAAACCGAGTGGTATTCCACTTCAGAAGAACTAGCAATTACTTTTTAATGATAGAAATAAAAGCGGTCTTGAAAACCGTGATTGTTCTCTGAAATATTGGGCGTTAGTGTTTTCACCTGCAATAAAACTAAGTATTTTTCGTGTGAAGATACATTGACGCAACATGTGGTTGGTTGGAATTGTTGCTTGTAAAATTACGTAGCTTCGGAAATTTCATACGTTTATTTTGACACGAACGTGACGTACGTCTGTACCGAGAATAAAAAAAAACCTCTGATTAATATCTATTTATTTTTTGTTTCTTACAAGTGAACTATTTCTGCAGATGAAGTATTTTTCTCGAGAAATGATGAAAAAAAATATAACTAAACTTTACGTAAGTAATACAGTATACAGTATACTGTACATATATATTGTGTATGCGAAATTGAGATATATCTCAATTTCGCATACACAATATATATGTGCAAATATTTAGCGCAAAAAAAATAGAAATGAAATATATTTTCATATATATTTTTCGCATACATATTTTTCCGTGCGGGAGACGCGATATGAAACACTATAATGTATTTTATCTCATTTACTATTTCCTTGCACTTAAATGTTGTAGATAATATATATTCGTTTTATCGAATTTAAATAGTTTTTACTTCGAAAACTGTTACATATCTTGCTAATAGTTTTTATGTTTACATCCAAATCTACTTCTGATAAATGACATAAAATATAACTCACAATATCTTTATGACCGGTATAATTTATTCCGCTATATACCGCAGATCTCAGAATCACCCACTGCTATGATTTAATATAGTGTTTAATGGGTACTTTAAAGTAACATTTACGATTAAGAAGATTTAAACAATGATTTATGTACCACAATAATCGGTTGTTGTTAGAAATATGTGTCACTTTGTAGCTTGGTAGATTTGAATATGATAACTTGGTATTACATTACAGTATAGCTCATTATTATCGACAAAAGCTTTATCAGAAAGAACCTATTGACCTCCTGAGTGCCAAAAGCGTGACCAAACTTTGTAGATTACAGTAGCCGGGTGCAATCGTCCGAGTTTTTCAACGAACTCCAGAGTAATGCGCCTCCACAGCATCAGAACTTCTTCTTCTAAAAGCGCAGGGTTTTTGCGTTTCACGTAGAGCAAGCCCGCTTCATACGTATCTAAAACAAATAAAGTCCTTATTTAGAAATCTACTACTCTACGGTCACTGAGAGAGGAGAGATCATCAAGCGTGACAAATATGGCTTACCTGCTTCACGTTCGATGACACCCTGGTGGTCCTCCCATTCTGCGAGTGCCAATTGGCAGGTAACAATCCTTTCAAACGCCAAGGGTAGCAGATCTCTTGGAGGGTATGGAATCGTTACATACTCGTCGTCTTTGCGCTTAATCCATGAAGTCGGGACAATCACGTAAGGATTTTCTCCCGGCTGGGAGACCTCAGTAAGTTTAGCAACAGTAAATTTTTTAGGCGTCATTATTTGCTCTGATATGCTCAACAAAACGCAACACGTTCGTAAAAAGTCACTTGAACAAGTGAGTTGCTCTAGTGTGCGTCGATACTTATACGAATTCAAACAGTCATTTAGATAATCATGTCAGGGGTCCTAGTGATACCTAGTATCAAAAAATCACTGTATTTGGACGTGCTAAGCACATCCGTGTCACATCACTGACCTAATATAAGCAAGTTATATAACTAGCTACGGATAATTGTAGTAATGAACTACTTGTCTCTAGCGCGCAAAGCCATGATTTCGAGGATGTTGGTTGTTGCACGGAGGGTTGAGTGCAGCCTACGAAGAAGATGTTCCTCCATAATTTGCGCAGCTCTTTCAATAGTGTTATGATCTGAAGCCAAAGCACGTGACCAGGTTGGGCTAGGTGGGTAACTCTGGTTCAAGCGTGGCGAATGGCCGTGACCTTTGTGATTGTAAGAAGGAGCGGACTTGGAACTGGTACCCATTCTTGTCGCTAACAAGAGACTGAGAGCACATGTGGCGTCCAAGGTTTATATTTGCTGCTCAATCAGCTTCAATTGCCAATAAAGTTATTGATACACTGTCATTTGGTAAACACGGGTGCTAGGAATGGTCTTCAATTGGAGTGTTTTCAACTGCAGCTACGCAAATGTTATTGCAACCTAACTTATTAACAAAGCCATTGTGCCCTAACATAGTCGACATTGTAGCAATGGTAAAATTAAGTTCGTTGTGTGAGAATGAAACTTACTGTACCAAGTGCTACGGCATAAAATAAAAATATATAGTTGAGTACATCTGACATTGCATCTTTAATTAATGCCATTTGTGATAAGAGTGCTCGGGTATTATAAAGAGCAACTGTTATCAAATTGTACTTACATTCAGTCAGTAATACAACGTTACTACAACAATGTCTTTAATAATTCACAGACAGATGTGCATAGTACCACGTGAGTGGCTCGGATTCACTGCAGACAGTTTAGAAGTTGTGCTGTGCAAGGTGATCTCAGGTTACTTCCGTAAAGGCGACGAGTCGGTGAGCTGTTCAATTCGCATCGAAGGGGTGGCAGCCATACTTTGGTTCTACAACGGATACCCCTGGATGCGGCGAATTCAAGATGATAGTGAAGTGCCAGAATTGAACGACTACCTCTCGGTCTCCATACCGTGTCCTCATTGCACCGAACTATAAGTTGAATTCTTCATTTAAAATGAAGTTTACAGAAAATCAGTGAAGTATCAACACCTTTTGTTTGTTCGAGAGACTGACGAGCAGCGAGAATGTGTAGAAAGATTGTTTTAGATTATAGTGGTAGTGAATCTCATTGGTCGACTAAGACTCGAAATAAACTGTGACGTCATGTATCTATTGAGTGTTTATTGAGCTGGATAAAAGGTTTGGGATGTTCATAAAACAAACTGTTAGTAATAGATTTTATTGACTACATATAGAAACAAACTGAAGAATATGAATTAAATGTCAGTAAGTAACTCGATACATAATCAAAACTGACAAGAAGACAAGATAATAATTGATTTATGATTTTAAGAGGCTTATTAATCACATCTTCACATCCCTATTTGACCTCAAAACAAGCGCGAATTTTCATTTAGAGCGATTTGCCGGAACACTTGCGGGCTTACTTGTGGACCAAACGGTTATAGAAGACCCGAAGCTGTGAAGAGAAGCCACTGACTCTGAGCTCCGTTTGTGCTTTTTCCAGTGGCCAGACTTCTTGTCAGGAGTAATGTCGCCAGTAGACATCGGTTGTGGCATCGGCTTCTGACGATTACCCATCATGATCTGCAAAACAGTTTCTTCTAAGTTGGCATATATAGAACAAGGAAGCAAAAAATTAAAACACTTACCTCTTTACCAACGAGCCGGTTTCCGCATTAACAAACCACAACACTTATCACGGCTTTTATAGTTCGACAGCAATGATTAATAAGAATCAATTGGTTGTTGACACCAAGACTTGAACTGTTTAAGAGAGACGTTGTGCCAAATTACCGTATGTTACGCTAGAAGTATATTATACAAAGTTTATGTCTCGTTTATTGACACATTTTCAACAAACTGGAAAAAAAATGCTTTGTTTCGAGTCAAAAGACAGAAAATTCTGATCAAAGAATACGGTTTCCAATAAGTCATAAAACCATTTGCCGAAAGTAAACATTCAGGTGTTACACTCTGTAAATAATAACGTAAACTACTTTACTGACTGTAAACATTCACCTGCTGTGTAATAGTGCCCTACACTGAAAAAAAGTACGTATTTTGATAATCAAAATACAATGTATTACCGACTGAGTATTCTGATCATCAAAGTAAGTTTTGTGATAATCAAAACAGGTATTCTGATTATCAACATAAGTATTGTGATTATCAAAATAAGTATTCTGATTATTAAAATATCAAGGTTTCTGAGTATCACAATACCAAGTTTTTTGATTATCAAAGAAAATATTCTGAGGAGCAAAATACTGTTCTCTCAGTGTAGTAAACAAACAAGTACATTATCATTCTTCTCAACCTTGAGAAGGCCAAGGTCAATCCTAACGTGATAGCGATGGAATTCGAGGCGTAGAATAGCGATAAACCAGTTTCGTAGGTAAATTTACGACTGTAGACGTTTAATGACATCAAAAACATATAGATGCGTTATTTTGGTAACATATCAGTCTTGCGTAATCATTTGATTGCATCGATTGTCTCAGTATTGCGATCGGTGAGGATCTAAGTGGTAGTCAAACTAGTTTTTCATTGAAAATAATTCAGGTGACCTATAAATGTTGTGATAATATTCCGACCACTTCCTGTGATAAAATGTATGAAACAAATAGCTACTAGTTTCTCATTTGGCAGTGTTTAATGTTCAGTGTATCGAACTAGTTGATTAACAAAAGTGAAAACAATTAGTGATTAGTGTGACATGGATAACCAACAGCAGATTAGCGATCCTACAAGTCAGAGGAGCAATAACTTCAGAAAGCGAAAACTAGAAGAGTTTTCTTCGATCGAAGATAAGTCATCAATCTCTACCAATTGTGAAACTGACGCTAAACGACAGCCTCGGCGGTCTATTGATCAAATAAGCTCAAATCATTTAGAGCCTTGCTTAGTAACAGAGAGAGTGTCTCATTATTTGCGTCCTGTTTTTCGAGAAGCTGCTGGAGCCCTTCAAAAGTACATCACGTTACAATCACGCAAGAACTAGCTATACACTTATGATTAGTTTGTACGCACTATGTCTATAAATAAAGATAATTGTAATTCGTTTGATTTTTAATTAGCCAAAAAGCTCAAAAACCATTCCCACACTTTACGAAGCATAGACTGCTTATAACTTTGCCTTTCTCTGACATCACGACTAATTTCTCGCCACATCATGATAGCACATTCTTCAAACATAGTATCATTGTAATTCGTTTGATTTTTAATTAGCCAAAAAGCTCAAAAACCATTCCCACACTTTACGAAGCATAGACTGCTTATAACTTTGCCTTTCTCTGACTTCACGACTAATTTCTCGCCACATCATAATAGCACATTCTTCAAACATAGTATCATCCATGTGTCTGATGAGAAACAATCCCTGGTCGTAAGTATCTAAAACAAAATACATACAAATCACAAGTTTGTTGACATAGTAACTAACATTTTATCAACAAATTACACTTACCTACTTCACAGATAAAAGTAGCCACGTGACTCGGCCAACTTAAAACCGGTGGCGCGTAATTAATGATAAGATCCATTGACAGCGGCAGCTGTTCTGTCGTGGGGTAGGGCAGTATTACTTCATCGGAACTTTGAAATTGCAGCCAGGGTTTTGGTACACACTTATAAGGATTTTCATCGGGCGAAATGACTCCTGTAAGCTTAACTACTGCATACTTCTTCGGCAACGTCATTGCGCTTAAAGCTTTTTTAGTTAGCGAGAGGAAAACTGCCTCAGAACACATCAATCGAGAGAGTAGAGTATCTCCAGTAATTGAAGTACTTATATATCTAGGTGTGCTAGGTAATCTATCAAAGAAGATCAGGGGTTATCACCGTATGCACTTTGGAACGGACTTATTGCGCTTGCGTAACATACATCGTGTCTTTAAAACGTCCTCAGATGCTCAAATTAAGACAATGTTCAGACAGATATAGAGTCATAATTATCTAAATTACATGTAGGCTTGAAAATGATAAAAACAAGTCTACATCCGGGTGGGAATTAACACACAAATAAAAATTCATCAAAAAAAGTAGCAGTCGGTTTTTAAATTTCTACTTCGAAAGCTTTCCTTGTAAGCTGCAGTTGTCCTTATCGCACTGATTTTAGAAGCCGCTCCCGTCAGCGCGACGGAGATATTTACCTAAAATTCTCAAATCTGAGAATAGGATCAGCTGGTATTTCTTCTTAAGTAGGTATGTATGTATTTCCACACGTTCTGCCCGACTGCATATAGCCCAAAACAGTTAATCTAACTAACCAACATACTCGTACGGCACGCTCCGTTGAGCATAAATCATAACTGGCATTGTTTACACAAAAACCAGTCAAGCGTGAGTCGCTCTTTTGTGTCAGAGGTTCTACGCGGTTAACATACGTTCTAGATCGCGGGCAACATATATCGTCACCGTCAGTCATCGCCTCCCGGCTGATACTTTGTCAGATGATTTTTTTACGTTGGCTGCCATTCCTCAACCCACCAACGGAGCGGCAGCTGACGTTTATGAGGGTTCATCATACATAGCCGTTAACCACTATACGAGTTATCGCTCGGGAGGCGATTGGTCATGGAAATCTGTTCCTGGCTCGCGGTCTATTCGTGTTGACGCTTAGGGTCTAGGCTACACTCTGGCGAGTTGTGAACTCGTTGCGCGCTCGCCTTGCTTTCAACTCGCTCTTATATTCTTCGCTCGTTCGCTAAACTATGTCAAATTTTTCTGAAATTAAAAAATATGAAGTATAAAATTTTCTGAAATTAGACAATCATTATACCTCTAACGCCTGTGAAATATCTGTACCCCTAGTGTAAAATGTAGTCGATAGCGAAACGTGACGTACGCGTTTGCGTTAAGTCTCATTTTGTATGGGTTTTTGAACAGCGCGCCAAGCGGGACGTTTTGGAAAGTCAAAAATCTCATACAAAATGACACTTAACGCAAACGCGTACGTCACGTTTCGCTGTCGAAAATATTTACACTAGGGGTACAGAAATCCCATGTTTTTAAAGTTTGGTAGATACCAAGTTTTTCGAAATCGGTCCATCCGTTGGAGAGCTACGATGTGACAGACATTGGCGTCAAACGTACAACACTCCTCTTTTTGCATTGGGGGTTAAAAAATCAGTGGGAATCGAGTTGTCTGAACACTTCACCATTTTATACACATTCTGTAGACCTCTCGGTCTGTCAACTAACAAGCCGTTGTTAAGCCATCCCTATCTTTTATTTTGGCATTTGTATTGGTTAGAAAGAGACAAAATTTAAGAAGTTTCATGAATAAGGGGGTTAGACTTATTGGATTTTGTATAATGAACCCTAATCGGCCATGTTTGTAATTCTGAACAATAGGTACTTGGTACCTATTAGTACACGAATAGTAAGCAGTTGAAGTATGTTCCCAAAGAACTGCTCATAATGTTAAGGGTGAACCTTATTTTCTTAGCAATAGAGTCGTATTTGTATAATTGTATTTTGTCGCTGATTGTATCTGACATTGTAACACCGCCTCGGTTGTAAGATACGACTCTTAAATCTTCAAAAAAGCCTGCCGTAGCATTAAAAAAATACAATCACATTGATCTGACTTGACATGTCAGTATTCTTTATCTCATACTTGATACCACTGTAGGGATACCATATGCTAGAAATTAAACGCTTTCGGCCCGATTCGAAAATGATTAAGACACGTTTAAGATCTTGGAAAGATCGATAACTAAACGACATGTCAAATTTGACGTTTATTTCGATTCCGCTGTGATCCCAATAAGATCTATCGACGATATTTCTAACGTCAGTGACATTGGTTGCCCGAATCGAGCTGCTCCTGTCAATTATACGACATACAAACAATATCTAAATGAGAACTTATGTAAACCAGAACTTATCGTTATCGTATCTCATTCTTCGAATTGGGCCGTTTACGTACCTATTACCTATGACTAGCACAAGAATTGTCAAATTTATCAAAACCATACAATCAAAATCTAAAATGGCGGACGATAATCAAGCACTCATTGCAGTTAACGCGCGCCCATGGCTCGTTGATGGCTGTCGTTAGGGCATAAATACGCCATTAATATGTATTATAACGTGAACGGCAATTACCGTGTAATCGATTGTTTTCAAAACATTCTACAGAGTGACCTTAGCCATTGGACAACCCTGAAATCCCACGTAGGGTTACTTCTCAGGAATGCTCTGACGTTAGTATTTTTTTAATTAGAACAAAAGATAAAAAAAAATTTTTCGAACAAAAGTTGTTTGCAATAATCGACAACAAAAAGAAACACACTGTGTTAATCTTTGGCATTGTTTTTGTTTTTGACAATTTGTTCGAAATATTTGATAATGATGAAATTTTTCAAAAGTCAGAATCTTATTAGTGTCATAAATAAAAAATATAATCAAAAAGGTCGAAGAAGGTTCCATACTATTCTTTGAGGATATTACCTTAGGAGCTACTAACATATACAGGCTGCTCCAAAGTAAAAAAATGGTAATTTGTTAATTTCTTCGAAACCGCTACACCGGTTGTTATGACACTTTGTACACTGGTTCTAAATACCCTAATGCATATGTACATTTCGGCTTTGTCCAATGGCTAGGGACACACTGTATTTAATCTGGACGGACGAAATTAGGAGCGTGCCCAAGTATTTTTCAGCTTTTTAGGTTTTCGTCATTGACATAAATCTAAGGACGGGCCTTAACACTAAGAATGGTGTTAGTTCAGTGGTGTAACTCGCTAATTCGAGCCAATCGTGCAGTCTAACGCAACTAGTTGCGACCAATCGCGCGCGTGGTCCGAACTCATCAACAGATCAAAAATAATATCCGAACCTCGATCATGCCTACTCCTAACATACGCCCTGGATACAATAATAGTAAATATAACCTGTTTGAGAAGGTCGAGGAGAAAATTCACGACGGTGACCTTAAGGGTGCAACCAGCTTACTCTTCTCCAATGACACTCTGGCACCTGATACACCCGAAACTGCGGCCGCTCTACAGTCTAAACACCCACCAGGCCCTTCCAGCCCTATTTTTGTGGAGCCTCCATCTGACCCCTCAGCTTGTCTCCAAGCCACTGGCAAAGACATTTTAGCAGCTCTGCTCTCGTTCACCGCACCGTCATGTATACCTACAAATTATTCAGATTTATTACCTTGAATTTGGCTTGTTACCCAAGTTAAGTTATAATTACACATGATTTATTATTTTTTAATCACTTTCCAGAAAGCCAAGACTCGATAAGCAATTCAAGGCCAAGGTTTCCAACGTACGCAAAACATATTAAAAATTCAACACCTAAGCGCCGTGAATTCCCGTCTCTACTACCTTCAAATAAGATAAGCCTTAGAGCACACAGTTACTTTCAAGTCATTCCGCTATCAGACGAAATTAATTTATTTAAATTAGCCCTGCCTTCTGGCAGAGGGTTTCTTTATGCTCCTAAAATTTACCTTTCCTTTTTGACAGCGATCCTCAAAGGGAGTTAAGCCGATATCAACATGAGAGCGTGCCAGAATCCATAATTTATATCGGGCGTCTGAAATTAAAACGGTGTAAGCGACGTTCGAGCCTTTGAAGATGTGGCTTTGAAAAGAACGATCACACAGAAATCGCACGTGTAGGTGCTTAAGGGGATTATTCAAAAGAAATGGTAAAAATTGTAAACAGATTATTTTATTTTAGCATAGTTTGTTATTGAAGTACAAATTATTAACACCGTGTTTCTTATAATAAATATCTTATAACATCTTTATTTCATAACCTTTGAAGTGGGTGCTATATGCGTTCACGAAATCTACTGGAGATTTTATATTATGGAGGGTCGAGGCAAGTAGAACAATCTCTTATGGGAGAACTGTTGCTAAAGTGTCCAGCTGGCAGCTGTAAATAATAAATATTCGCAATCTCTTCGGAGGCGATAGGGCATGGCACAAGGACATGACATGGACTTACGCAGCGGCTTACGTGAGCGATCACTCGCGAATGCAACGCGGCGCGACGCGGTGGCTCAACGGCATTCGGAGATCGCCCACGTAGGACACTTCCATAGTATCAAAAGATTGAATTCACCCGCGCCGCGCCGCTTCGCGTTCGCGAGTTATTCGCTCACGTAAGACACTGCTTTAGACGTTATTGACGATGACGTAGTGAAGTGCGCTGTCAGTGATTTGTTTTTTTTTTTATAAAGTCATAAATTTGTTCGCGGTGTATTGTGACGCAATCTATTTAAAGTTTTTTGATGGACACTTTTCATACACATAGATTGTTCTCCTTACCACTACCCTCCATATTTTATATGACCATTTTCACAGTATTTCTAATTCTTCTTTTTTGTTATTTCTAAACTCTTTTTACATTGTTATGGAATGTTGGTATGAAAGAGAATATAGATTTATATGACAAATCAGATAAATATGTCGCTTAAGCTACAAAGGTTTAATTTTGCAGCCATTTATATATAATAAACTAGACTAGACGAGATCTCTCAATGAATCAGACCGGTCCGGGATATTCACAAATCAATTTAACTGTAAGCCCTTATTTTAGTTTAACTTGGATTCGAGAAAATAGGTTTAGAAGAGTAAAAATGGTTCTTGAAAATTTTACCTTCATTGACGAATACTACCGTCATGCTTCTTTTTTTATGATAGTTGAAGATATTTTCGGTAAAAATATGGTAAATTGTTTGATTTCTTTTGATTGATAGAAAAAATATCACAATACTAGGTCTGATAATGGTGCTCTTAAACTGGCAATTACATCACTCTGTATAACGTTGTGTGACAGGGACAACATAAACGTGTTATGTACTTACCGTTATTTAAGTACCAGTGTGGGAGCACCATACCGACCGTCAGATTCTAAACTATTTCATTACGAGTTTTTGATTTATTTAGGTACGTATTTAATGTATCTTCTTGCCTGTCATTTATTGAAATAAATAGCTTTTAACGCAGAAAATAATCTTCTTTCAACAAAAAAATTCGAACAAACCTAAACACATTTAGGTTGCGTTGTTTTATCTGGGGGCACGGCAGTGCCCCCACCAAGTCGAGCAAAAAAGCACTGCCGTACCATCCTTTTCTTGAAGCAATTCAGACCATTTTCGACCCCCTGTAACTTCGTTGTGGATAAAACTAGAAGACTGAAATTTTCAGTAACCATGCAGGCATTGTAAAGACACGGTATATTTCAAATTTCATTCAATTTGAACCAGTATTTTAAGAATTATAACGGGTCAAATTTCTTAATTTTGTCACTCACTGACTCACCGATCATCAAAATTCTAAGGCACTTCTAGCAGACCTAGAAGCTTCAAATTTGGAATATAAGTAGTGTTTGGTGTATGAATCAAGGAAAAACTAAAACATCTAGAAAAGACCGCAAAGAAAATTAAGCCCATACAGCCAAGTCTTCAGTTAATTAAATTTTTCAATATTGGCTTTATTCGTAACGATGTTTTATGTTTTATTTATACATATATACAATAAGTAGAAGGTACCGAAAAGGAAAAAAGTAGAACTGTCTACAAAATACAAAAAGAAATGAGATCCCATCAAAAACAATACTTGTCAAAAAAACCAAGTCTCGCAACTCAGTTGTTCTGCGGTAAAAAGTTGTGAGATCCATGTAATACCAAGTCGGTTATTAATTTATTCAGTCTCTACTTAAGCGACTTTCTGTCTTAATACGTCCAGTCTCTAAGACCACGATCGTGGTCCATAACAATTGAAAATCAATTGTGTCTGGAATCTCCGTACTCGAAGCATTAAGTTGTTACGTAATAATTAACAGCATCTTATAGTGACGCATATCAATATTAAAATTCTTTAATGTTTTATATAAATATATTGAGACTTGGCCATCGCACTAAATAATCGTCTCTTCGTGGTCTTAGAGACTGGACGTATTAAGACAGAAAGTCGCTTAAGTAGAGACTGAATAAATTAATAACCGATTTGGTATTACATGGATCTCACAACTTTTTACCGCAGAACAACTGAGTTGCGAGACTTGGTTTTTTTGACAAGTATTGTTTTTGATGGGTCAGTGTTTCTATGTCCACCTCCTGTGTCCATCATCACTCCAGATCAGCTCGATGGTACCATGATATTGCATTGTCACCCAATTTACATTATGTATGCAAAATTTCAGCTCAATAGGAAACCGGGAATTGGGTCAAATTTAGTTTCCAAGATTTGACTCACACAATCATACATACAAACTAAGAGGGGAAGTTAAATAAAAGCTTGTAACACACATTGCAAGTTAAATAAAAGCTTGTAACACACATTGCAAGTTAAATAAAAGCTTGTAAAAACTGTATAAGCTAGTCTCACATTAATAACTTAAGAAGAGTCTCTTTCATACTGGTTCAACAGATAGCGAAGCGTTGAGTGTTGCGAGTAAAGGCTTTTATACCAATCGCTAACATATTGCAACGAACATTCGCCTCAAGCTGACCAATCAAACATGATCGTTCACTGCCCATAGTTTACTTATCTTAAGCTGACTATTTTACTGGTAGAATCAAATACGTTAAGTGATCTTAACTAGCCACAGGTCGACTTTATCTCGTAGTAATAACGTTGAAGTTTGTTCGATGAATTCGGTCAACGGATAGTATACAGGTTCTAGGTTATGAGAAGAAAATGTTTATTAATGAGCCGGTTTGAAGGCGGTACTCGGTGGCAATGACCTTGTCTATAGTAGTTTAACAAAATAGCTTAAGCGACATGGTGTCTGCGCCTAAGAAGGCCTATCGTTTTGTTTTTTTTTTATTTTTCGTGTTAATATGAACTTGCAGTTTTGTCGATGGTTAAGCGAACATTTGCGCAAAATTTAAATACATTGACACTTATAACAATATGACTTGATGATAGTATGCAAGCTTAAGGACCGGGCCTTATTAAGAAAAAAGCGGCCAAGTGCGAGTCGGACTCGCCCATGAAGGGTTCCGTACCATTTATGACGTATTAAAAAAAACTACTTACTAGATCTCGTTCAAACCAATTTTCGGTGGAAGTTTACATGGCAATGTATATCATATATTTTTTTTAGATTTTTCATTCTATTATTTTAGAAGTTACGGGGGGGGGGGGGGGACACATTTTACCACTTTGGAAGTGTCTCTCGCGCAAACTATTCATTTTAGAAAGAAATGATATTAGAAACCTCAATATCATTTTTGAAGACCTATCCATAGATACCCCACACGTATGGGTTTGATGAAAAAAGATTTTTAGAGTTTCAGTTCTAAGTATGGGGAACCCCCAAAATTTATTGTTTTTTTCTATTTTTGTGTGAAAATAGAATACATCCACTTACTAAGTTTGAACAGTACAGCTCTTATAGTTTCGGAAAAAAGTGGCTGTGACATAATCGGATAGACAGACGGACATGACGAATCTATAAGGGTTCCGTTTTTTGCCATTTGGCTACGAAACCCTAAAAATGGCGGACCCGCGCGAAATCGCATTTTCCTCTCTGGATATTAACATTATTGAAAATATTTTGTTGTATATCAACCACGGTAATGCATCTCTATTTGATTTTTTAATTATTATAAGAGTTAGGAGCATTCAAAAAATTGTATGAAAACTGTTTTTCGCTCCTAATTTTTATAATAATCGAAAGTCAAACGTAGGGGCATAGCTATTGTTAATATATATCAAAATATGTAAAAATATTTTAAGCGACCGTCCCCTTTCCTCTTAATTGGCGCAGATACCATATACATCTTATACCATACAGATCTTAGTTTATATTATACAGTGTGTCCCTAGCCATTGGACGAAGCCGAGATGTACATATGCATTAGGGTATTTAGAACCAGTGTACAAAGTATCATAACAACCGGTGTAGCGGTTTCGAAGAAATTAACAAATTACCATATTTTACTTTGGAGCAGCCTGTATGTGTTAGTAGCTCCTAAGGTAATATCCTAAAAGAATAGTATGGAACCTTCTTCGACCTTTTTGATTATTATTTTTATTTATGACACTAATAAGCTTCTAACTTTTGAAAAATGTCAACATTATCAAATATTTCGAACAAAATTGTCAAAAACACTGCCAAAGATTAACATAGTGTGTTTCTTTTTTTGTCGATTATTGCAAACAACTTTTGTTGGAAAAAAATATTAACGTCAGAGCATTCCTGAGAAGTAACCCTACGTGGGATTTCAGGGTTTGTCCAATGGCTAAGGTCATCCTGTATTATAATAATATGACTATGTTCAATTTATTTTACATTATTTGTATAAATAATCATATCTGGAATGAGCAGAAAAAAATTGCAAGCGGACAAGAGATGCTCATAATGATCTGAGCACTGTATAGGCCATAAAGTTGCTTTAGAAACATAGTTACATAGCTATATTTTTCTTTAAAAAAAAAAGATTTTTTTACTGATCTCGATATCCGTATTTCGCAAACGGGCTAGTTTTGAACTACCTATTTTTTTAGTGTGGGGCCGCAGAATATCTTTTAAATGTTAATGAAATAATTATTCTCATTCTTATCTACTAAACCAGAAGGGATGCAGGGGTGTTAGGTTAATAGTTTTGCTTTGGCTGACTGTACAATTGCACATGGAGTCTACCTACCCACGTAACTTAGCTCTTATATCAAAAATATCCATTTAAAACTCGACCCAAACACTTGCAACATAAAACACAAATTCAATTAACAATTTCGTGCTATACGAGTGAGAAAATGAGCAGTTGTAACAAGTAAACAAATTAGATTAAGTCCAATGTTTTGGTAATAAAGTGTTTTTTCTATTGACACCTTACGTCAGGTCTAGGGAATGCTCATATATTCAACCTTATGCAGGGATCGGAAACCGGTATTTTTTGTATGGGAACGAAAACGGTATTTTTTCGTTCTTTGTTAATTATTTCATTTCTAATTGGGCAATCTCATAATACGAAGTCGTTATCTAAAAACACAACCGAGTCCTATATTTGGAGTATAAAATAAACCGAAATATATGTTTATTTCATAGTTTTTCCAAAAAACCGGTTCCGATCCCTGACCTTATGAATGTCAAATGACTGTTTTATTTCATATTCCGCTTGTTTTTTAATGGTGGCCGGCTTGAAATGACAATCCAGTTGGATTATTTTGTACTTAAAGTAGTCCTACTTACACACTGTCCAGTGTTTGTCATTAAATATTTTGACTTAATAGTGTGTCTTAATGTGGATATTGTGGATGCCTACGTAGTTTTTTAACAGTTATGACAACAAGATTGAACCATTTTGTCCAACTGATTTACCTATAATTTTAATAGAAATTTTATGTTGCAAGTTGCAATTAAGAGGCTGTCAACACCCAATGTCCTTGAAATTGATGTTACTTAAACAGTTTTTTAAGAAAGACTATTTGTTTTAGTCAAGTAAGAAAAATATATGTTCATATTAATTATATTTCAAAGACCGTGGTTGTACTCGATACACGATTGAACGAAATCGGCTCGATAGAAAATAATTGCAAAGATTGCATGGTCTTAAAATCACAATTAAACGGTTTTATGTCTTTATTGTTTTGACTTATGGGTCTGCAATTAAAATGACAATTTCAAAACATTTATATCTAAATCTTGGTTGGGTAAAATATTAGGTACACTAATAATCCACTTTTTTTTATTTAAATATTTTTCTTATTATTCCCTTGCCCAGGCCCAGTAACATGCGACAGTGCTATCTCATTTACTCCGATACAAATAGACAGTGTGCGCGCTTTAGGTATTGTGACAGCCTCTTAATATATAAAATTATATACTTATTGTGGATTGGGTGAAATAATTGACCAATCGGACTGTCAAGTATCTATAGTATCTTTACCCATGGATCGAAAACCGTTTTTTTTTTTGTACGGGAACGAAAACGGTATTTATTCGTTCTTTGTTAATTATTTCATTTCTAATTGAACAATCTAATAATACGAAGTCGTTATCGATATACACAACTGATTCCTACATTTGGAGTATAAAATAAACCGAAATATATGGTTATTTCGAAGTTTTGGCAAAAAACCGGTTCCGATCCCATTCAAACACAGAGCTAAGGTAGAGTGAAAATCCATAACACCGCCAACGTACAGTCGCCAGAGATATATCAGTGGCCGAGATGCTCAATAATATCTGAACACGTACTCTAACGCCTTGAGAATAGAGGCGTGTTCAGATATTTGTGATCACCTTGGCCGCTCAGATATATCTGATGGCGACTGTGCTGTAAAGTTTGTAAATAGATTTACTTTTGGCCTTTCCTCTGATTGTAGGCCTAGTGGTTGAACCTAACATCATGAGAGATAGTAAAGATCACAGACTCCGTTGATTGGGCCACCTTGAGAGAATTGATGAAGATCGTAACGTAAACAGAGCGTACCTGGGTCGCCTAGCAGGAGGACGTCCTATCGGACGCCCCAGGTATCGCTGGAGCAACATGGTGGAGGCGGATCTGCGCGAACTTCGAGTCCACAATTGGCAAAGTCGCACAGGACCGAGAAAAGTGGCGTTGTCTTATGTCGGAGGCCAAGTCTCTTTTTGGGTCGCTGAGCCAAAGGAGTGTATGTGTTTCCCTCTGATATTTACTTCATTGAAGGTAAATTGTTATTTTAGCTTTCATTTCTTTATAGGCATTCACAAGAGTCCGTATATTAGACGAGTAAAAGGAAAAAAAAAAACATTGGTGAGTTTATAAAATTCATCCTTCAAAGAAACCTTAATTCGGCGAACGGTATTGTAATATTAAATCAACGGCGCCTAGTGAATAAATGATAAAGGCTAAACCACACCAGATGCATAACTAACGCACACGACGTAGACACGCGTGTACTTGCCAGTTGTATTGTATAAAATGATATGACAGATGTCACATTCACATGGTTGGCTTTGCGTGCCTTACGCATTACGTTATAGGCATTGTTTTTATTTATTTACCTTGCAATCGAAGAGAAAAGCATATAAAATATCGTTTTTATTGTCTATATTTTATATCATTTAGATTTGTATTAATCGTTTAGCTGGGAAAATATTATTATAATATTTCACTGCTGAGCAAAGGCTCTCTCCTATTCCACGTATCCCTTTGTACTGTAAATATTTCTACTTCTCAAGTCTACCAGTTTCTCAATAGCATCAAACGGCATGATTCGAACTTGAAGACACGTCATATATTAGGGCTATATCGGATATGTCAGTGTTAAAAGTGACGTTTTTGTTTAAAGAAATAATATTCGGTTCCCTAACATAAGTATCCACTTCTCTATGCAATTAGTATGGCTACTTGGTTACTGCGCCGAAATTCATACCGCCTTCTCCGACGAGATCTACCGTGCCTCCTTACAATTTGGGGAAAACAAATCGAAGAATATCGGTCGATATTATTTATAAATTGTATATAATGTCACACTGAGCAACTTTTATTATCGGACCGACCACGAAATCGCGAACAAAAAAATAACTCTCTCATAGAAAATGTCAAGGTCGGAGAGCCAAAATGTATGAAACTGCCAATTTTTTTTGCGATTTTGGGGTTGGTCCCACAGTAAAAGTTGTTCAGTGTGACCTATGTATTCAATCCGTAAATTAATGCAGGTGACTAAATAATGAACTATATTTCGCTCACCCGCTCCATGCACGCGCGTCAACTAGTGGACGCCCTTATACATTTCACAGTGTGAATCAACTTTATTATTAAAAGCACACCAAAGCCTTATATTCGGCGAAACGAAACGGTAAATCACGTTATTGTACAGAATACCGTACTAAACATATTTACCAACGTTGGACTCTATCTCCGTGCAATAAGGGCTACGAAAAGTCAGTCTTGTGTTGGTGGTACGTAATCAATTCTACTGATTATTGTTCGACCTTATTTACATTGAAATACGGTTTACGAAAGATCAGCTGTGAGTACGTAGGCACCTAATGAATATAGAATTAGTGCGTTTCTTTGCCACTTGACATGCCGCTGGCCGTATTAGGAAACCTGTTAAATATACCATACCGTTATACGTAGTATGCAAGGTACAGTGCGCCAGTTTTGTAATATCACATACATGATGCATACGTATCGCGAAATTCATGAAAATGTAGAAGCCTAATGCTTCTAATATGTATTTTTTAATGGCGGAAATACGCAAGCGGGGAAATAAATTTTATCGAGGTGATTAAAGCACTGCAATTCGGTTGTCATAAGATTGTCTATACATACATGTTTTATACTATACTTATTCAATTTCAATTTCATTTTATTAAGGGACCAACTGTTTTTTTGCTACCTTGCAGTGATACCTAATGATAAGGCAGGCCACATACACTATACACGTATTCCACTGCGAAATATGGTGATATATAGTAGGTCATTGGAATCCAATTAGGTCAGAGATGACCTAAATGGAACAAAAAATTTTCTGTCCTAAGTGGAAGCTGACGTAAGTGGAATAAGTCTGAGACTTTAGTACAAATATCTTATAATATATGGTTAGTACTATTATTCGTAATTTGATGGCCATTTAAAAACTTATAATGAACTTGAAATTAAAATATCAAAATGTTTGAAGAAATTAGATCTTATTTTTAAAAAGTAGAGTTATAATCTAGGCGACGTAACCATGGAAACGGGACCCGATTAAAAGTTCATAGACTCTTTAAAGCACAAGAATATTATCAAATTTGGACAAAATAAGCTAAATACTATAAATGCAAATAAGTTAAAACCTCAACGTTCCATACGCTTATTGCTATATGTACAATCGTTAGCGTATTCAGTTTTACGAGGAATTAGTAATGGTTATTACCAAGGGGGATTGTATAAAACTATTTGAATTTTCCTGTTATAATCTGAGCCGAAACTAAACCAAATATTTTTTCAGCGCGTTGATGGAGTGTCGAGCCACAATGGCAGTGTTAGTTTTCATTTCTGTTGTTCAAACAATCCCCACATATTCGAATTAGTGTTATTTATTTCCATACGTTCACGTTTTATGTATTCTAGTGAAGTTAATATTTGGTAAATTGGCGGGTTTCTGTAAAAGGAAAAAGCCGTTTTTTTATGACACAGGAGGCAAACGAGCAGACAAATCGCCAGATGGTAAGCAATTACAATAGACCATGGGCATCTGCAATATTAGAGAGGGCTTTCATGTGCGTTCCCTGTCTTTATTTTTATTTTATTTATTCAGGATTACAACAGCTTATAATAATTACATGTGCAATTTTAAATTTTAAGTGTATAAAGCCAATTACAGTAATCCACAAGGTCAAATCGTGATCTTAGTAAATAGTTAAGAAGGTAGTTACAGAATGAGATTTAAAAATGGGAGTACGCTATTTTCTTGATAGTGTGTAGGTCGTATTTATCCGGAAATACCGCGGGCGACCGTTCATTCCCCAGTTGGTCTGTTCCACAATTTCGTTTACGTAACTAGGTACAGTCAACCAATTTGAATCCTAGGCCACTATAGAACCTTGTCGCTTTAACTACTAGATACTTGACACGCATCACTCAATAAGCACTGACGTAGAAGTCATTATGGCATGGTTCTATAGTGGCCTAGGAATCAAATTGGTTGACTATACATATATGTACCTGTGGCCACGAATGATGTTGATGCTCCCTACGACTGTCCATTCAAGTCGTGTTGGCTTAATTTAAAAAATAATAGGAGAAATATGTTTGTATCGTATTTTTATTACTTAAATGTTATATTTCCCTTAAAAATTGTGAATGTTTACAAACATATTACGTGATAGCTACTCCGTATAAAAACGATCTGTCATAAGGTACAAGTGTAAGGTTTTATAATCCAGTTCTTATCATCCTTAGAGACAAACTAGGCGTGGCCGTCAGTGAAAAAAGGAAAAAATCTAATGATGACTTTCATATCGACGGTATATAAAGTATTTAGCAATTTATAATGGCTCCTTTTAAAAGTATTACATTTTATTACATCAATGTTATTTAGAGCCGATTAGCTTTTTACTACTAAATATACATTAACAATCAAAGTTGACGGCCGTGAAATCGTACCTACTTATTTTACGCTGCCAATTTACTTCGTAGTTTATTATCGGAATTGGCGCAAACACATGCATCTTTTCCTTAATATGACAAACGAAAGTGACGCAACAACACCAACGCAAATCCAAACCTCGAAATGAATTGTCGCTATCAAGTTTTACGACTGTAGATTTTTCGAATATTACAATACAAACACTTTTAATACACGTGGCATGACTCACACTGTTTTCAACAAACGCATATCACCTATTGTCTCCAATTAGAGTAATCAAGGCGTTTGTATCAATTTGGACGCAATCAGAACCGTTCAAGAAATAGAGCTGCTGTGATACTAACTCGAAAAACGCTCAATTATCTTGTTTAGATCAATTATGGCCGGTTACGAGTGATCTATGATGAACAAAAGAGATTAAATTGGTGATTTGGAAAAAGGGCCGAGAATGTGAAATATAAAACTTAACTTTTTACTTGATTGTTGTAAATATTTTCAATGAAGAAGTTCTATAATTACATTCATAATTTCTTTATGTAGACATCTTTTATATTTGACTAATAGCAACCCGCCCTGGCTTCGTGCGGGTAGACTAATTTACATAAAATTTTACACCTAAACCTTCCTCAAGAATCACTCTGTTGATAGGTGAAAACCGCATGAAAATCCGTGAATCCGTTCAGTAGTTTTGGAGTTTATCGTGAACATACAGACAGACAGACACGGCGGGGGACTTTGTTTTATAAGGTGTAGTGATCTATTATAAGCCAGGTAACTTGGAAAAGCGCGTTGTGGATGTGGTTGGCATGGTGGATGGAGGACGAGCTAATGGACATCCACCTACCCACTGAGTAGATATCATAAAGAATTACTGAATGCACACAGATACCTACCCGGCGCCTATCATTAGGACGGCGGAAAATCGTGCAGAACGGAGAACCCCAGTGCACAAAACAATGACCTCAAGAGAAAACGAGGAAGAAGAAGATTTTTAATCTAATTGCCTCAAATCAATGGTCAATGGTCCCATTTTGCTTTGATAGAAAGACAACACCAAAACGCGAATAAAATCTGCTGTCTCATACTTACATTTCGGCGACTGACATGTCAATGTTTTCTATGAAACAGCAAATTTCTTTTTGTCGTGATTTCGGGGTTGGCCCAATACCCAATCGTAAAAGTTGTTCAGTATGGCCAACATATTCACCCCTCAGAGTAAGGTCACACATAACAAAGTCATTCTGTAAAATGAAGTTATGTAGCCATTATGGTCTACTGTAAGTGTTGTGCTAACTGCGTTCGCTTCCTCTGAGGTAGCATGGCATCATTATTATGCGGCATTATTGGATTAGCCAGGCCGATGACTTACGCCTCATCAGGCTCACAACTATGAATAGTATACTCAACCGTAATTATAACGGGTTACTTTGTATACGTTATTGGAACCTCTTTTAGTTTTCTAGTCTGCAGACTGGGTAGTTTATACTCGTACCTACCTGTAAGGAAACGCAGGTTTCCTTGCTTTTCCTCACAAAAAATCTTATGAATATAATCTTGATAAGTTGGTGCAATAAGTCCCGGTCGAGAGTTTCTGAGTTTAATACAGGCGAAAATATAATTTGCATTGGAGGCCAAATCCAACTTACATTTTGATGTAATTTTGTCTCGCTCGCGCCTATGCATCTACGAAAAAGTACGAGCAAAATGCACGTGCGATAACAAAAGACCTCATTTCTTATCAAAATGTAAGTTGGAATTGGCCTCCTGATCTCTTCTTTGCACTTGATTCTCTCTGACCAAATTGAATGGTTAATCGGTGCAGACAATATTTCCTCAAGTATGCGAGACAGGGTCTGTCGCGAACGTATTGCGAACCAGCTAATATTTGCCAACGTCATGGAGTAGATGGCGCTAGTAGTCATGTTTAAGTTAAGTAACCGCTTCTAGGTTATTGGGATTTTTTGAGGGAAGTTGAGAGGGTAGATGAGAACGACAGTAGGAAAAAGGAGGTTGTGTGCGAACAAATCGACGCGGCAGTGATATTTGCTTTTAGATCAAGTCAAGAACGTTCTTATGGTGTTATTAGAATAATGATGTGTCTCTGGTATATTGTGACCAACGTTATCAGTACTCAGAGTGAACAGTGATCCAGTGAGGGTAATATTAAGGCTTAAGGTAAACTTTGTGTGAGGAAAGGGGTCGCTATAAGGGGAGGTTTGGAGGCGACTATTAAGCTCAAGAAACCAGGTGGATAATCATGTGAAACTCATTTACATGTAGGTAATAACGTCGGACACCAGCATAACTCATATCTAGTATGTTTACATATCGCTTTCCAGTATCCATAAAAGCATTGGCTCATTCGATAGGTTAATAAGTATGGTGAGCTTGACGACATACTAGCTGGCGCGGGTGCACGAAGCGGGAATGTCGCGGGTAGGTAATAGTACATTGTGCAACCCCCCTCGTTGCACAATGTACTAAGAAGATCTTTAAAGATCGATAACTAAACGATCCCAGTAAGATCTGTCTACGATATTTCTAGCGTATAAGTGACATTGGTTGCCCGAATCGAGCTGTTTCTGTCAATTACACGACATACAAACGATATGTAAATGAAAACTAATCTAAACCAGAACTTATCGTTATCGAATCTCATTATTCGAATCGGGCCGTTTGTGTCTAAATAATTCTACGCTAAGGCCTAAGCAGTTAGTCATCTCTACAAAGCAAAGGAATAGCTAAATCTAATACAATCTAATTCAATACAGCATTACAGCACTGATTAATTTCTCAACTCAATAACGTCTCCTACTATTAGTGAAAATTCAACCCTAATCCGTTGCAATAAAGCTGAATTTTCAACGCATACATAAAACAAGATCGTGTGATCTGATTAGTTATTAATCAGTTATTATGTGCACGTTATCTGACATGGCGTTCTTAATACGCGACGCGGAGACAGTTCAGGAGGCAAATGGACCATTTATTTAAAATTGTACACTACAATACTTCAATTATTTTTTCAAATTTGGGAATTTTTGTGTTATTTTTAGAAGCGGTGGTGGCCGAGTGGATATGACGTCCGACTTTCAATCCGGAGGTCGCGGGTTCAAATCCTGGCTCGTACCAATGAGTTTTTCGGAACTTATGTAAGAAATATCATTTGATATTTACCACTAGCTTTTCGGTGAAGGAAAACATCGTGAGGAAACCTGCATGCATCTGCGAAGAAATTCAAAGGTGTATGTGAAGTCCCCAATCCGCATTGGGCTAGCGTGGGGACTATAGCCCGAGCCCTCTCGCGCATGAGAGGAGGCCTGTGCCCAGCAGTGGGACGTATATAGGCTGAATTGTTATATATATATTTACTTAGAATCACGAGCTCTTTCGATTTTAATAAGATAAAAAGTGCGTCTCAAGGTTTATATTTCCATTCCGTTACACTTAAAAGACTTGGTATGACGGTAACGAAGCGGAAGGAACGAAAAATGTTTGGACATTTTGGGCCACTTAGCCTGGCACATCTTACATCATAACTTGGGAAGCGATTGGAATCACACTTAATTCTAAAGAAGTATTCATTGTTGTCGAATGCATAGAAATTTCAACTGTATTATATGCGGGATAAGTTTGAAAGTTAGAAGAGTGTTGCTGATAATAAATTGTTTTTATTAGCAGTACCGGCAGTGGCAATAATTGTAATATTCACACTTTCATGCATCGTTAGATAATCTTAGTGGGATTCAGCCTTTATTGTGTCAGAATATTGTGTAATTCTAGTAGCAACATCTTAATAAATAATACACTCTGAATATTATTATCATCATTAGTCTACAACTACTTTTTTTGTACACTTGGTTTATTGCTATGGTTAGTTACGTCGCTTGGGTCACACTGTTAAGTTGAATGTTGAATTATAAGACGTGTGTATTTTTCCTAATAATCTTTGTAACTGTTATCCCCTGGCTCACGGGACTGAACTTTTTCTTCCTCGTGTTGCCCCGGCATTTTGCCACGGCTCGTAGGAGCCTGGGGTCCGCTTGACAACTAATCCCATGATTTGGCGTAGGCACTAGTTTTTACGAAAGCGACTGCTATCTGACCTTCCAACCTAGAGGGTAAAAAGGCCTTGATGGGATTAGTCCAGTTTCCTTACGATGTTTTCCTGAACCCGCGACCTCCGGATTGCAAGTCGCACGCTCTTACCGCTAGGCCACCAGCGCTCTCCAGAACAACATCATAAAATAAGTTGATACTACTTACTACATATATAATATCTTACTGCTACACAAAGCCACAGACCACTCATAAGGCGAAGAACACACGGAGCGGTGTGGGCTCGCCCGCCATCCCGCGCGGTGGAGCGGCGCCATGTTATTATGTCCACTCTGGGCGGATTACCTACACGTGATACCTTCAAAATTTTAAGCCGCTAGACCGCATGCCGCCGCGGCGGGCGATTCCCTCCGTGTATTTTTCCTAATTTAGGAAATTGGAAATATTCATTTCCCATTGTTCGATTGAGCTTAAACTTCACATAAATATGTAAGTCGGGTGACAATGCAATATTATGGTACCATCAAGTTGATCTGATGATGGACACGGGAGGTGGCCATGGGAACTCTGTGATAAACATACTCCACCCTAAGTGTGTTTGCCTTTTGGGATGGACAGAAATGTCTCGATGAGTATTATTTTGTCTGTTCATAGAAAAGTACAGTCAGCAATAGGAACTTGTATCAAAAATGTGATTTTTAACTCAAAACACAGAAAACCTTGTAAAATAAGTTAAGAGGATAGATCAGCGGTGGGCAAAGTACGGCCCGCGGGCCATCCCCGGCCACCGAAAGGATTTTATCCGGCCCACGGGCTGTACTATGAGATGTACATGGCATTGGCCCACGATAATCGCGAATCAAAACAAATTCTGGCCGTCCTCTTAAATTTCTTAAACTTTCTGGCCCCCCATGTAGATAGTTTGCCCACCACTGGGATAAATACAATTGTCCTAAAATATGTACATTAATGTGACTTTGGAAATAACATTGGCTTTGAATTTAGTTACTTACAAAGTACCTGTTAAATTAAACTGGACCTGCTTTTGTTAGCTCCGTAAATAGCAATTTAATTTTGGCAATTTTGCGACAAAACGTTTTGAAAGCTCCACATTTCGCAGAAGGGAGCTAGCCATAGATATATGTTTTAGAAAGACAACCAAAGCTACGATCGCTCTTAGGAAAAAATACAGGTGACATTATCCACGCTGTGTTGTATGATAACAACGATATAAAACACTTATTTCAGCTATTATTGCGGTGAAATATATAGGGTGAAAATGTAATGCTTACGAAGCCCATAACGCCAAGAGGCAGTATTTTATAACTAGTGGCAATTGTATACACCCAGCTTTTCTTTTTGTTCTCAGACAATATAAAAATATGAACTAAGTCGCGTCTTAAACTCACATATTATTACGACGACTATTAAGACAATTATTTCTGTGAGTAAGGCCCAGAGTTATTGTAAACTTACCATTCACCCCTCTTGCAGCGGGCTACGCGTGGTGGAAGTTTTGTCCACCAGAGATATTGCGATTGTATTACGATTATATAAGAGTTTTATTAATTATTTCATTTCTAACTGGGCAATCTAATAATAAGAAGTCGTTATCTAAAAACACAACGGAGTCCTACATTTGAAGTATAAAATAAACCGAAATATATGGTTATTTCCAAGTTTTTCCAAAAAACCGGTTCTGATCCCTTGTACCTACTTATCGTGTAGTTGTGCCTATATTCGTCCTCGGTCATCGTGTACTGCGGTAGTTACACGCGTCTTCTATTCACAAATATGTTTGTGAACCTAGTCCAGACTCTAGAGTTATTGCGGTGTTCTATTCTGCCCGGCGGCGGCGACGTGTGGTCAAAATGCTTTGTCCACGAGAGCTAAATATTGTGGTTGAATTACAGTCGTATATGGGCTTTGTGCTGAATATGCTTGTGTTCTCACAAATATCGTTAACGTCCATTTCGATTATGTATGTCTCGATGTATAATTTCACATACATATAGTTCATCATATTACGCGAATGAAAATGCTTTGTCCATCAACGCTATTGCGGTCATGTAATGTAAGAGCACTGTGTTGTACCCATGTCAAGCTTTTGTCTGAGTGCTTGCTACGTAATTATTCAGGACGGTAACAAAAAAAAAAACTAACGGCGTTATTAATTTGAGAGTTTTCAGTAAATAGTGTACCCAAATAGCGTAATTTGTTATTAAGCATAAAATATTTATAGTAATCAACTTTTTGCCTTTTTTTTTACATTGGAATATCGCTTATATTTCATGAAATTAACACCAAAACCAATTTTTCATTGAAACTTCACGTTTAATTATCGTTACAAAACTGACAGTGATTAACGTTTCTTAACAACTCACGTTAATTAGGTACACTATTTTCTGAAAACTCAAATAAACGGCTGTTTAAGTTTAACAAGCCCTTGATAATCATATTTGTCCTTATGTCATTTTGACATTTGTGTTTGTTTGAAAGGGGCAAAATTTACCACACGTTTGCTAAGTTATATATGTAATTATGATTCGTAATATTATGTGGAATTGTGGATAACTAAATACCTAACTTAACTTTACTCCCACTATGCATCACATAAGTCTACTTTAACTAATCTATAGAACTATTGCGGTCGTATTACGGTCGTATAAGAGCATTGTACCGAATGTAGCTTATGTGGATTCTGTTTGTGAACGTGACGTGAAATTATTTGCTAATCTTGGCTCGGTATTGGCTTTAACAAGGGTATTTCGAAGGGCTTAGCCGTGCGTTGCCGAATTCTATATTGAGCGTGTATTATTCTGGTAGATTTTTTGAACACCACGCCAATCATGCGCGTCGCGTCATCGTGAATTTTGTCGGAATGCACGAAACGAAGGTTGCTATGGGACTAGGGGGCCTACCGCGAAAATCGAAATAATACATATTTTTAATTTTTAACTGTGTATTTTATATAACAAGTATTTATTTTTCCACGTGTCAATAGCAGTAGGGGGACACTCCTCCTTTCGGTCATTCTCGGCTCTGTTCGGCTCAGCATTGCTCCGAGCAATTTTTAGGGTTGGCACAACATGACGTTCTTATGCGTGCACGACCACAGATAACGACTTGAATTTTGACAACCCTAAATAGACGAAAGGGATAGAGCCATACTAAGAAAGGGACATGATGATTCGTCCCTGAATCGCTGTCAGTATTGTTTTGTAGGAAGTGTCATTTCTATACGGCAGTACTATTATTATTTCCGTTCTGTGTCAATAGGTAGGTAAGTTATCTAAATTTGTAGTGTTGTTAAAAAACTATATGTTAAATTACGTCATTTTTCGGTCAACTACATGAAATGTACGGGCCCTGACTATCTCCATTGCACCACAACTGCACAATGCACCGGTCCTCGGTCAAGGCCGCCCGCCTCGGATGACATTTGACACCGCTCCCAATGTCTAGTTGCGATACTTGAAATATTGTTGTCATTGTCATATCCTTCTGACGTTGTAGTTTGAAGGCTATTTTGAGTCTAGAGATGATTGAGACTCGAGTCTAATGAGTCCTCTCCTCTAAACTTGTAAGTACTTTCACCTACCTACTATCTAAATTTTTAAAGCACGGTCTATGTATTGCTTTTTTCGTCTAGTAATACTTTAAATTCACTTTCTCCCACATGTAAGCTTGCTTTTGTGGGTATTTTATTTTGTTGTTTTCCCTGGTTGCTCTGAAAACCAGCGTCATGGCTATCGGCCTGTCAGTTATTCGCAAAAGCTGACAATCGCGAATAACTGACAGACCGATATCGTCCGACGAACTGGTCTGGTGGTCTGGTGGAGTGGGGCCCTTTAGTATGTTAGTCATCGGCATATGCTGAGTGGCATCCATTTTGGTGTTAGAATGTACTAGAAAAAGATGTATATGTTATTTATAATATAAAAATAAAATATTTATATTATAACTCAGTCGAAGCTCTAGTTCTTTTGAACTTCTTAGACACTTCAAGTCTTCTGTAGAAACTTGAGTCTTTTTCAAATAACTCTAAATTTATTTACAAAACGCAATTTTCCTTATTTAAAATTGATGTGGAAGATACAAAAATCATGCAATAAATTATTTAGATTTAACCTTTAAAATTGTTGACGGAGACTTGTCTTTTCGAGTTGCGCTTAGAAAAGATTCAATAAAGGACTCGACTCAATACAAGAAAAACACAGGAACTTAATGTAATTTCTGTTAATAAATTTTATTTCCAATCGGATGTAATACATCATTACTTGTTTCAATTGTTTTCATTGTCATCACTTAATACCAATCAAATGAATTATGATCGCCTTTTGTTCGGATATTGAATTTCGTAACACCATTGTGGTAAAGCGTGTAATGTTTTAATTGAAACAATGAATACCTTTTGTTTTTTCGAATCGAACGCGTTGGTAATCGAATAGCACTCGCGAAAGTGATCGCTGGGGTGTCGACTTCATCGAAATCTGTTTTTTTACATATGGTTTAGAGTACCTACGGGTTTTTGCAATATACCTACTACGATGACTGGGGGTGTCTATGTGCTCTGTATGTCTAGTACCAAATGCGTGTGCGTAGTTATCGGAACGGGAGATTATTTAAAAATGTTATATGTGCCAAAATACTTTTTCCTAAAAACTTGTCCCTTTTACAATTAAATTAAAATCAATTTATAACGCAAACATTTTAAGTAACTTTTGAGAAAATAATACTTATTTTCAAATTTATTACTTATTAACTAACTTATAATTTTACACAACATTTAATGGAATTCTTTATTTTTCCTTAATTCAACTGTTCTGCTGTAGGTAACTCAGTTATTATTACCACCGCGTTACCATTTTGCCCCAAAGATTTGTTGGCATAATTTATAAAATAAAATAAAATACAGCAATAGGTATTTATCTAAAATATTTGGACTCCAAAAGTTTCTTGTTGTTTACCAATAAACAATCCTCTTCCTACAATTTGTGTGTAGTTATGTACAATATTTAGTAGAGTAACGCAATTGTTGTTGGGGTGTTTTTTTAATATAGGCATAAATAATATAGTTATCGTGAAAACTTCGCAGTAGCGATAAGCTATTATAGAAAATATTATAAATATTCTGAATCAATGTAAAAAAGTAATTAAATGTTATCATTTATTAACTAATTAGTCTCTCTAACAAAGTGGTCTGGGAGAAATCGCTTTATAGCGATAAGACCGCCTGTTGTTTACCTCTTCTTAATGTGCTGTATTATTTATTGTTTCTGCATTGTGCAATAAAGAGTATTTGTGTATTTGTGAAAGAGTATTGTAGTTTCTGGAAACAACACTTGTACTTATACAATTTCAATTCGGAGTTAAAAAGTATTTTGGCCGGTTCGGCCCAAATATCGAATCAACATGTATGTGTGTGTAGTAAAGATCGCTTTGTTTACGTCTACTTATGTTGATGTTTTCCTTCTGTATTATTTTCTTATATTGAGTCGTGCAATAAAACATTTTTGTACTGTATTTATTAAGGGGCCCCTGATTAATAGTCCGCCGGACGGTATCGGCCCGTCAGTTATTCGGAACTGTCAACTTTTTGTTCTAACTGACAGGCCCCCTTTATACTGTATTTTGCCAGTTTCACCATTTCCATAAATTCACGATTTATGTTCACCAGTTACCTAGGCAAAGAGTTAAAGTTCATCGCATCCTCCTGTAACTTTCTACCTCGCTTCCGTAGTTTCGGAGCCGGTATCTGCAATCCGCAAAGTCATTCGATTTCATCGGCTCGACTGTTCCGAATGCCTACAAAACGTTAGAACAGATATAGCAATATTACTAGAACTTCGAAGACAAAAGTCATCGCCATAGGTCTACGCGACAACATTACCATCTTCACCACTAAGATTGGCAGTACTCAGCAGTCCATTTCTTCAGAACCTTCCTTTTTCTGACGGAATGGGAATGCATTTACGCATGGTGTGTGGGTCTCGCCGCCACTTTCCCCTCTCCTAGCGAGATCTCCTGAAACTTTGCCTCGCACAGCTAAACTGTGGAATGAACTGTCGCCTGCGGTATTTCCTGGACCGATACTTCAAACCTTCAAGAAAAGAGCACACTCCCCTCTAAAGGGGCCCTGATAAAGGGGCTGATGACTAGTTCGCCGGACGATATCAGCCTGTCAGTTATTCGCGATTGTCAGCTTTTGTGAATAACTGATACGCCGATATCGTCCGGCGAACTAGTAATCAGTGGGCCCCTTAAAAATCCGGCAACTCACTTGTGATTGTGACCCTTCTGGTGTCCATGTCCAATGAACATGAACAAACATAATGCAAAGTTATCTAATTTTTTCGTTAATGTATGAAGATTTACATCAAAAGTGTCCATTTTTTATTATTTGTGATAAGTGTAGTTTTTTATTATTTGTGATAAGATTAGTTTGTAGGCTATGCGGTTTGTAAGCTACAGGAATAACTTGCTTCACGCGCTGACCTTTGCCTTTGCGCTTCTAATCAAAAAAGGTTTACAGGCTGCATACAACATAAAACCTTATCCCACAGACCTAAAGTCCAAAACACACGTCAGTAGTTCCAGTTGGCATATGCCCAATACGAGTAATCCACTGTATCTTCCGTGCTTGTTTCTAGTATCTGAAAAGTAATATGAGTCGTGTGGTATGATGTAGTTAGGCCCTTTTTGAAATGTGCTCAATGTCGGAAGAGTAAGTTGCATCTTTTGGCTTAGACAGGTCTTTTCCGTTAACTGGGTGCAAAAATGAATTAAGAGATAGGAAATTATGATTGTGAACATTCTATTAGTTGTTGTACATATTTTTTAACTTCAATTCATTTTTTTAAGAAAACAAATAACGGTTCATCTTTGTTAGATTATTACATCGTTTTGTCATATGTTATTTTCCTAATGTTTAGTGCGATAATGTGATAATCATATAATTTATGATTGCATACTTTTACGAAGAATATTTCGGTCTACGAAATAGTAATGAGGCTTGAATTGTGTTTTTTTTTTTATGAATCTAGACCATTGAACAGTAAAAGCACTTTTGATATTTTAATGACTTGGTATTTAAAATAATTTGGCTTACTTTTTTTGACTGATTTAGGCACTAACAGAAATACTCGTAACTAACCATATGGTAAAGTTTAAGAATAATTTTCAGGTGCCTATTTCATGAACTGACAATAATAAATACTGAATAATGGCGACATTTGAGCCCGGTACGATTCGTGACGATTATTTAATTTAATTGAAATTGTTATTTAAAAAAAAACTGACGAAGCCTCATGCGGATATTATCATTGGTATATTTGGGACGTAACATGTTGTATTTGCAGCCACCTGATAAAGCCTGCGTTGCGGATTTCTTACATATAAACGATTTTTTTTGTTTAAGTTCTTAAATTTTTTTTTATTGAAAATTAACATAGTGTTACTAACAAATTTAGGGGTTTGTAAGAAACTAAGTAATGAAGGTTCACGCGCTTTACAATGGTATTTTTTACTTCTTGAACCAGGAATGTACGGTGAATTTTCAATGCCAGACGACAATTAACTGCCATAATGTAAGCTTTTTGTAGGTTTTGATTTAATTATCGTACTAATTATGTTTTTCTTATTATTTCAGGTGGGTTTCGACAAAGATGTACAATGCCGAGTAGTATTTGGTGAGGATTAATTAGTCCTTAAAAACATCGGCATTACCCGATCTTTAATGAGTTTTTGACAAAAATTTCATTTTCTGTACAAGCTGAATGTACTTTTCTTTCCACAGGCAACTCTATAATAATGCTCATCGAAAGAATTCTAAAATCCCCAAACACAATAAGGTTGCGTTGTTTTATCACAGAGTGTCTATGGCCACCTCCTGTCTCCATCATCAGATCAGATCTCGATGGTATAATCAGTATCAAAAGTAGCTGATCAAATAACGCTTCATAAGTAGATACATTCTGTAACAGTTTAAGGTGGTTCGATTTTCATACAAAAAACAATCGCTATTTATTAATTAATTACACAATATTATTACATAAATAGTTGCGCATCTATCTACTTTCGAATATTCATTTGCGCTAAATTAATAGAAAAACTTTGTTTCATACAGAAATCATGCAATAATCAACGTTATATTTTTATAAATTTTACTCATGTGTGTGTGACAAATGTCGTGTACAAATACATTGCGGCGTTGCCACTCCATGCCTCGAACGGCCATCGGCGCGACGTTGCGATGTTTGACGCGTTTTTAGCTGACTCTGTCGACACTGACACTCAGTGTGACCAGGCGTACGACAATTGTCGTACATGTACGATAATTTGGGCCCCGGTATGACGTAATGTTCCAAAGAGCATTATCGTACACTAAAGTACTATAATTTCAGCCCTTGGATGATGCCACCTTAAAAGTCTAGTAATTTGAAGCAAAATATGACACTTTCTCTTAGAAATAGGCTAAAATTACTATCTTTTGGGTGTTCGGCTCCTTGGTGTAAGTTTAAAGTTTAAAATGTCACAATTTCCTGTATACCGTTTGAGTCTATCCCAAAAATACACAAACATAAACAGATTTTTTGCGCAATTTAGACGAAAATTGTCTTTTTTTATTATTAATTGGAAATTTAAGCTTATTTTGCTAGACATTTTTAGGGGCTGCCTTTTTGATTGGCGTACGATATTTCTTTCAACGGTAGGTACAATAATATTGACACTCAAGTACGATAATTCTCTTCCGCTCACCTGGCAACACTGCTGAAACTTGACAGGACCTGGGGGCTACCGCGAAAACCGAAATTCGCAAATTGCGGGGATCTTTCTCTTTTACTCTCACTAAGACGTAATTAGAGTGACAGAGAAAAATGCCCGAAATTGACGAATTTCGATTTTCCCGGTAGCCGCCCTGGTGCTTGAGGTACTTGATAGAAAACAACGCTGCCGCATGTTCTGAATTGTGATTTTATGTGTTTTTGGATTGAAAATGATAGCAACGTCTAAATCAAGTTACAAAAATCATCGATATTCTGGTCCGCGAAAAACCAGGAAAAGTGTAACTGTAATTGGAGTCTACAAAAATGACCTAGAAACTAGTTCACTTTTATAAAACTCAATTTTGCCCGAGATTGTACTTAGGCGAATACCTAAGGGAGCTAAGTGTATTGATCTTGAATAATTAGTTGGCTAATACATATATGACTCCAACATGATATGGACATTTACATCATAACTATTATACCTAGTTGGTTACTAAGTTCTGTTACTCGATTTCTTTCTTTCTTCCTAGCGTTGTCCCAGCATATTGCCACGGATCAATGGAGCTTGGGGTCCGCTTTGACAACTAATCCCAAGATTTGGCGTAGGCACTAGTTTTTACGAAAGCCACTGCCATCTGACCTTCCAACCCAGAGGGTAAAACTAAGCCTTGTTGGGATTAGTCCAGTTTCCTCACGATGTTTTCCTTCACCGAAAAGCGACTGGTAAATATCAAATGATATCTGTTCTGAAGTTCTGTTACTCGATTTGCAACCTCTTTATTTCCGTTAAAACAAATGCTACCGAAACAATAAAAAATGACATAATGTGGTGGATTTGTGAGCTATAATTATATACCGCACATAACGCTTATCTCGTCGTATCTATAATGAATTGGGGCCTAAAAGAGAATCGTATTCCAATTTTTTGAAACGCTTGTATTAAATAATAATAAATAAATAAATATTTATAGGACATTATTACACAAATTGACTAAGTCCCCCAGTAAGCTCAATAAGGCTTGTGTTGAGGGTACTTAGACAACGATATATATAATATATAAATATTTATAAATACTTAAATACATAGAAAACACCCATGACTCAGGAACAAATATTCATGCTCATCACACGAACAAATGCCCTTACCAGGATTTGAACCCGGGACCATCAGCTTCGTAGGCAGGGTCACTACCCACTAGGCCAAACCGGTCGTCAAATTATTATTACTTTCTATATTAACTAAAAGTTGCCTTAAAATTCAGCTTTTATACTAAAAACGGCTTTAAATATGTTAAATTAACAAAATATATTTTGACAGATGCTTTCGCGCCCAAAACGCTCTTTGAAAAGTGTGTGACGTCACAGTTTATGGTTTGACACATAACTACATACACACGTAGAAGATACGAACTGTCAACTGATATTTGTCATTTGTTGTTAATCGCCTAACTGTCAACAGTGTCAATCCGAGAGTTGTGACGTCATCAGAATCTTCAATGACGTTTCGAGTTTGGTCACGTGACGTGTGCCAAAAGATATTTTAAATTCAATATTTACAAAAATATGGTCATTACAGGTCCCCTAAAAGTAGTTTAACATGTTCTTATAATCCAAAAGAATTTATTGGGATACAATTATGCCCTAAGATTTGTAGATGGAAACAACCCTATTGCGTTGCACAAATGTGGGTACCCGCCAAACATGAATTTGGGTGTGTCATACTCAGGGCTAACACAGATTCATTTCTGTGAAAAAGGTGTGAAAACCGGAAACTGGAAACCGTTCTCGAACCAATAGTGAAGCCCTTAAGCCACACCCTATTTCAAAACCAGCCATGGATCTTTGAACAGGACTCAGCTCCTGCACATAAGGCAAAAACAACTCAAGCCTGGTTTCGAAGGAACAAAATTGACTTTATTGCCCACGAAGACTGGCCGTCCTCCAGCCCGGACCTTAACCCCCTGGATTATGCCATATAGCAGGTTATTGAGGAGAAAGCCTTTGCTAAACCCCACACAAATCTTAACTCCCTCAAGCGGGCCATAGTTAAGAACGCTTAAAGGCCAATAGCTCCGTTGGACCTGATAACTTGCCGGCATATATTGTAAAGGGTTGTGCGGAGTTTTTGAAGATTCCGATACAATATATTTTTAACCTGGCGCTCTCTTCTGGGTCATATCCTCGAAGTTGGAAGGTGTCTAGAGTGAGGCCGATCCCGAAGGCGGGTGACACTTCCGTCGTTGAGAATTACAGACCCATAGCCGTTCTTCCCACCCTTGGCAAGCTGTTTGAGTCCATACTTCACCGGATTCTATCTTCCCAGGTTCGGCCCTTTTTGTGTGACGCGCAGCATGGCTTTCGGCCAAGTCGTTCGGTCAACACGAATCTGTTGATACTGACTGAAAACCTTGCTCAGCATCTTGACAAAGGTGTTCAGGTCGATGTCATTTATTTCGATTTCTCGAAGGCTTTCGATCGCGTGGATAACGATGTGCTGCTTAGGAAACTTGATGAAATTGGTTTCTCTCCCAAGCTACTAGCCTTTTTTGCCAACTATCTGCGCGATCGGCAGCAATTCGTCCGACATGGCTGTTTTGTCTCGACTCCTTACCACACCCGGTCCGGCGTGAGTCAGGGCTCCATCTTGGGTCCCTTGTTTTTCGGCATCATGATTAACGATCTCAAATCAGTTCTTCGGGCGGCTCAATGTCTCTTGTATGCTGATGATCTGAAGCTGGTATACAGGATTGAGCAAAGAACTGATTGCGAGACGTTACAGGAGGACATCGACCTGGTGTTTCGGTGGAGTATGCACAATAAACTTCATTTCAACCCAGTCAAGTGTTGTGTGTGTACATTTAGCCGCTCTCGTTCCGCTATATATGGGCATTATATACTGGGGTCAGAGCCGATAAATCGTGTCTTTTCCGTCAAGGATCTGGGCGTAGTGTTCGATGCACGGCTAACTTTTCACGAGCATATTTTTTCTCTCGCGAAGAGCTCCTTTCAAAGGCTGGGTTTTGTAATCCGAAACCTTCGCGATTTTCATGACCCGGTGGCCATAAAAATGGTGTACAATGGTCTAGTAAGGAGTAAGCTGGAGACTTCGTCGATCATTTGGAACCCCTACGAGTCGACGTATGCTTTACTGCTTGAGAAGGTCCAGAAAGCGTTTTTAAGGTTCCTTTATAAAAAAATATTCGGATTCTATCCGTACCTGTACCCGACAAAGTATCTTCTCGGCTCCCTCGGGTACAATTCCTTGGAGGTCAGGCGGAATTACCAACTCCTTGTCATGGCATGCCGAGCCTTGCGTGGGGAGTCAGACTGTCCCGAAGTTGTTTCTGGTCTCGTGCGCCTGTTTGTTCCGGACGTCCCGAGAATGGCCCTCAGACCACGACAACGCGACCTGTTGGCCGTGCCGCCGGCGCGCACCGTATCGCGCAGGAACTCGCCGCTGCCCCGCGCCCTCTCACTGCTCAATGCGCTCCTGGCATCGACGCCTGAATGCGATCTATTTGCTTGGCGATGGGCGGCAGTGTATAGTGAATGCTTGAGATTCTGTGAGGCGATGGATGCTAGGTGCTCTACTGTCCCAATTTAATCTGTTAATGTGCCATTATTGTTTTATAATTGTTAATACTTATAATTATTAGTTAGTTTAAGTTTCGTGACGCATTGGTTCAACTGTAATGTCATGTAAACATTTTTATCAATAAAATAAAAATAAAATAAAAATAAAATAAAATAAGACAGTGACGGAATTAGACATGACAATCGTGCGTGCCGCTATTGATGACTGGCCTCGTCGTTTGAGGGCCTGTGTCAAAGCCAGAGGAGGCGATTTTGAATGATATTGTCATATGTAATTCCTGATTTTGTGTACTTCATTTTAATATATACTTTTTTAAACTTTCGTTGGTATATTTTATGTAGATAAAGATTATTGCAGTAACAGAATTTAATAACCAACTAGGTAGAAAACAATGCAATACATAAATTGGATATGATGTGATCCGTTGAATGAAATTGACAATAAATAAAATAAATAAATAATTTTCTGTCTCTAGGCATTGTGTGAAACTTCTAGTTGTGTCAAAATATCGGGAAATCAATAATATAAACAAACATGGTAAATAAATATCTCATTTCTTTTTATAATGGTTATAAATAGAAGGCCATGCAATTTTGTAACTCACTGTAATTTAATTAAAGTTATAGTAAAAAATAGTACCTACTTTTTTAAAGGCTGGGCAGTAAGGGATTGCTTTAATTTTAGAACAAAACAGCGTTTTTTTTTGAAAAAAAAATACCGGAAAATCTGACTTACAAATTTGGACTTTCTTAGGTTCATTCTACTTAGAATCTTCTCAACCCTAGCATTAAAAAAAGATATCCTAAAATATCCATACCATTTCGTAACATTTTAGTGTGAAAGAAATTTCAATGTAAAACTAAAATTTCAATACAAATTTTCGGGTTTTTTTAGCACGAGGATTGATTATGCTAGTGATTCTAAGTTGGAAGAACAAAAAATATCATGATGTGTGAGAATCAGATTTTTAATATTTTTATGGAAAACGCTCATATTTCTCATAAAATAATTTATTAATAATAGGTACTTGATAATACTGATAACAAAAATAATTTTAATGAGTCTCGAACCCACATCCTCTTGCATGTGTTTCCACGTACATACCGCAACGCTATTGAAGCCTACTCACGCTGTGCCAAATTGTCTACTACAAGGATCCCAGTACGACTGTTTGAATGTGTGAGTGATACTTAGAAATAGAGTCAAGAAACATTCTGTCGACATTAAGGGGTAGTTTTTGTACAATGAAGTGTTCAATGTTTGTTTTAATAGTTCAATATCTATTTAAAGAGTGCGCTAAACATAATTTACAGTATAGAAATACCAAGACTACTCCACAAAAAAATTAAAACTCAAAATTTGCAATTGTGGCACCATCTAGTGAGGTTTAAGCTTTGGGTAACCTAGTCGAACCACCTTAACCAAAAGTGATGTATTTAATATAGAACAACAAAGACTGTAAAAGATATACTTTTGAACGCGAATTCTAGAAATTTATCTATATTTGTAAAAGTTATCCGGAATATCAGATCATTTTGGCGCGTTGTTTCATCCGCTACTTTTGATGCTGACTGTACTATAATAATGTATTGTCACCCGAAATGCGCATGCAAATTTTCAGTGAGTCAATTTTAACTTGCAAGATTTGATTATAGAATACAGATCCACACACAACACACAACAGACAACGGTACAGGTGAAACTGAATAAATGCTTGTAAAAATACTTCAATTCGAGGTCCAGTTTTAGACTGTTTTCTCAAACTAAATTTTTTTTTTTATTTGGTAAAAAGACCTTGAAATATGACTATACATGACGACACTATTGCCATATGTAATCTGCTTGTAGCGACATTATATCTCAGGGCCGAATAGAATCTTCTCAGCTTACATTTACGCGGCGATAAATTCTAGACAGAATTCGTTCCCGTTGAAAGATGAATCGTGAAACAGCGTGGATTTCGCGATCAAAAGACATGTCTATGCCTTTACCATTTAAAGACATGTCTATGTCATATCTCTAATGTTGGACATTACCCTGCTTTCAAAAGGCTGAAAGGTTGTAAGGAGGTCGTTCCGAAATTCGGATTTCGAATAGGGATAGTTACATCGCATTCAGGCACTATCAGTAATAACTATTGATTTTACTTCGAAAATATAGTTGCTGGAATAACATGAAATATTAGATAACACTTAATGGATTGAACGAGTGTCTATATTATTAATATCAAGTTTTACTGAAGGCGCCTGGTCCGTATCGAGTGTTGTCAGATCTGCTAAAAATAAGCCAAACAATTTAATGAAAAATATTTTGTGCATATTATTAACTTTTGAATACGAGCTTAAAACTCATTCATATTTGTATTATTTATATAGTACAAACGTGAAGGAACAAAACTTTATTCCCATAAGTTCCGCTGACCTTCAACCCGTTGGCAACCGGCCAAGTGCAGTGCTTAACGGATTGAACGAGTGTCTATATTTTTAATACCAAGTTTTACTGAAGGCGCCTGGTCCGTATAGTGTTGTCACATCTGCTAAAAAATAAGCCAAACAATGTGATGAAAAATCAATTTTTTGCGTATTATTAGCTTCATAATACGAGCTTAAAACTTTGTATAATGTAGGTATATAGTACAAACGTGAAGGAACAAAACGCTATTCCCATAAGTTCCGTTGACCTTCAACCCGTTGGCAACCGGCCAAGTGCAGTCAACCCATTTTGGAATTTCCATTTTCCCAGTTTGAAATTCGAATTTCAAGTCGTGTAACGTTGCGTTCAGTGTAGAGTGAGAATAAATGCAGTTTTTAAATGACTTTTACTAAGTATCATAAAAATTGCTCAGGTCGTCACGCCGCTGAAAACGAATGAATAAACGTTCTACTACTATTAAATACCCAATTAGTTATTTCGCATATCTTCTTTGCTGAATTTTCTTAGGATTTGACATAGCTAAGAAGATGATAATGAGGAACTTTTGCTGTGGATTAGATAGTCATCATTTATTATTTATTTATTTATTGATAAAACTTAAATCTATCATTACAGGTTTGGCCTAATGCGATAGATAAGCGACAAACCAATAATCAGAGTTGTTGACGATATAATAATTATAAACTTAACCTACTTAATATTAATATTGTGGCCTTTGTGAGATCATTCAGTGAGCACGTAAATATGTCCAACCCCAACGCAAGTACGCAAATGCGAAAGGCCCTTGTTAGCGGCGCTTTCCTCAGCAGTTTATAATTGTTACTTGCACTATCTATATCTCTATTCTATGAGAGTTCAAAACTCACTTCTAATTTGAACTACTTACATTTAAAAAGTAAGAAAGAAAAAATAAAGAAAATAAATTTATTCATGACGTTTATAATATTGCAAAAAAACAGCACTTGATGATGATGCATTCGTGTTAGCCCTCATTAGGTATATAGGGCTCGCAGTAGAATTTTATCTGAACACTTTTATCAAACAAAACATAAAGGTCACTGAAAAGGTCTTCCCATAGCGTTATGTCAAGTTATCTTACTTATCTACCTTATTTAGTATGAATCAGAATAAAAGCGATAGAACGAAACACCCTATTCCCATAAGTTCCATTGACCTTCAACCCGTTGGCAACCGGCCAACTCCCAAGCGCATTCGTCTGCATTCGACCCATTAGGGAACGCTCGCATTGTTTAGAAACGGCCGAATTTCCATTTTCAAACGGCCGTTTGGAATTCGCCATTCGAATTTCAAATCGGTAAAGCGTTGCGTCCAGCAGCGGTATCATGGTCGTGTTTTTGTCACTTGTCATATCATGCGTCACTTTCGCACTTACATATTTGTTAGAACATGACAGGTATGGTGACAAATGATAGACAGCCGTCCATCTTAGCCCTGCAGTATGACAGTTGCCATTGTGTCATGGTAATATCTTACTTCGAATATTGCTGGTACAGTCGCCATCAGATATATCGGAGCGGCCGAGGTGCTCACAAATATCTGAACACGCCTCTATTGTGAAGGCGTTAGAGGGGGTGTTCAGATATTTTTGAGCACCTCAGCCGCTCCGATATATCTGATGGCGACTGTACAAATGCCTTTCAAACTTGATTTTGTTTAAAATACTAAGATAACGTAACTTGTAAATTGCAGATCAGATTTGTTTTGTAGGAAGCTTTTTCGAGGCACAATTAAACTAATCTGTTGTCGATGGCATCTTGAAAAGTTTATTTTAAGACCAAATGTTTGATACATTTTGTGCCAATGTCATGCTTCTTTTAGACACGAAAGGAATTGAACCAAAACATGTATCTTCTGAATAGTGGATAACAATAGGCTTTATAATAAAAAGAACAATCTCGTCAGAATTCAAAACACCACATTATAGAAACAATAGCGAAAGTAGTTTTATAATTTAACTTATTTTTAAATTGCGAATCTGTTCATTGCTCGTGACATTAAAGTTACTTGTTCCAACCGCCTGAGGCGCTCAATGCTCACGAAAACGGTCAATACTCGTGGAAATATGTAAAATTGTAAAGTAGGTGACGTTGGGATGGGAACTGCAGCGGCATGCCTTGCGACAATGCTTCGGTCTTGTCGCGGGTGCTGTATCTGGTCCACCAAATTGACAGATCTGACAATGTCCTTGATAAAATGAGTGGCGGATTAAACTTCATAATTGCGGCAGTAATGCGGCAGCGAACGTCACTCTCACATATTTTATCATAGTAATTGACAGATAAGCGCTAGTGGCTGGTAGCGGTAAGAGCGTGCGACTTTCAATTCGGAGGTCGCGGGTTCAAACCCCGGCTCGTACCAATGAATTTTTGATTATGTACTTAATATCATTTGATATTTACCAGTCGCTCTTCGGTGAAGGAAAACATCGTGAGGAAACCGGACTAATCCCAACAAGGCCCTCTGGGTTGGAAGGTCAAATGGCAGTCGCTTTCTTAAAAATTAGTGCCTACGCCAAATCTTGGGATTAGTTCTCAAGCGGACCCCAGACTCCCATGAGCCGGGGCAATGTGCCGGGACAACGCTAGGAAGAAGTAATTGACAGATACCTCAGGCGTATCGCTCAGGATTCCACTTTTCGAACCACTCGCTACGCTCGTGTTTTAATTTCGGAATCTTTCTTAACTCAAGGGAAAATGCCAGGAATAAAATCACACGGAATCGAGTCCTCAAAATACGCGTTAAAGGTCACGATACACAGGCTCACCTCACTGACAACGCGTTAAGTTGTGAAGCCAACAATTAAGCCCGGTTCACACATTCGTTGACCGTTAGCGAGGAAGCGGCAGATCAAAGGTCGCGAGGTGAAAGCGAGAGCTTTCGCTAGACCCGTCTCCACTTCCCAAGCTTTGCTAACCGAGCTAGCACTAAAACCGTGTAACATGAACTTAATAGTTGAGCTGACTACCGGTACCTTCTACCTGGGTACCGAGTCACTCGAATCTAGCCGCCGCCATTTAAGTTACGTTCGTAAATCTACGTTTATTACATATTTATATACCGTTGGCATTAGACGCGCTCAATCTCATGCTGTTTTTAGGGTTCCGTAGCCAAATGGCAAAAAACGGAACCCTTATAGATTCGTCATGTCCGTCTGTCCGATTCTGTCACAGCCACTTTTTTCCGAAACTATAAAAGCTATACTGTTCAAACTTGGTAAGTAGATGTATTCTATGAACCGCATTATGATGTTTACACAAAAATAGAAAAAAAACAATAAATTTTGGGGGTTCCCCATACTTAGAACTGAAACTCAAAAAATCTTTTTTCATCAAACCCATACGTGTGGGGTATCTATGGATAGGTCTTTAAAAATGATATTGAGGTTTCTAATATCATTTTTTTCTAAACTGAATAGTTTGCGCGAGAGACACTTCCAAAGTGGTAAAAAGGGTGCCCCCCCCCCCCCCCGTAACTTCTAAAATAACAGAATGAAAAATTAAAAAAAAATATATGATATACATTACCATGCAAACTTCCACCGAAAATTGGTTTGAACCAGATCTAGTAAGTAGTTTTTTTTAATACGTCATAAATGGTACGGAACCCTTCATGGGCGAAACCGACTCGCACTTGGCCGCTTTTTTTTTAAAACTCAAAGAACATTATTTATCTCTCCCTTAGTGTTTATATAGTTGATAGTTAGTTTTACTCTGTGGTTGACATGCTGCTGCCATATTTAGTTATATTTCGGTTAATTTTATATATATTTATATATGTCTATTTGAATTTCTTATATGTGTATATTTATTCACTGTAATTGTGTGTGGGAATGTGGGCTTCATAACGTTTTAGCACCACCTATTTTTTTGATTAACCTTTCTGTTTCCGCTAACCAAAGGTCTGGAAGAGATCGCTCTTTAGCGATAAGACTGCCTGTTATCTGCCTCTACATTTAATCAATTGTTTTTTCTATTCTTGTATCTTTTTACTAAGGTGTGCCAATATAAAGTGTTCTATCTATCTATTTGATTTAGTTTCAAATTTATACTACTTAAACTTGACTTAGAACCTGAACTCGAGCAGTTATCAGTACCTCAGATGTCGCCGAAATTGAAAACCCTCCTCCCTCACCTGCATCAAAAATCTGGATGGCTCGACTTCTTAAATACATCTTAGAGACACAAATATTAATTCTGCCAAAGGAAACGTTTGGTTCAGAGAAATCCGTATAAATATTTGGCCTTTTTCTGTAGTGTTATAGAATATAGCAGCATACAAACGATTCTTTATTTATTGAAAACATATTATACAGCATTACAATCAAAACCAAAACACTGTACAATTCAGATTATAAATAGGATTAGACAATAGGAAAAACAGATCACAATCAACTTTCGTCCATCACCTCACAATACCGCAGACACATCTAATACACAGCCATCCATCGACTTGCAAACATATCAAAATCTGGTGCCCATGACAGAACCTTAGCCTTAGCCAAAAGCTTGTGACTTCGCGGTCTCAGGAGATTTGGGCACAAATGGAATAGTGAATCTAACAATTCTTACTACGTTCCTACTTCATGTAAAATTCCAAATGCTAAATAGGTAATGCTCTATGATTGTGAGCCACACGTTTAATAATTTCCCGTAAAACGTGACATTCAATTCATAATTCCGACGCATTGTCGCGGTTTTCGCATGGTTATGATTAATTTTAGTAATTAAAATGAGCTGAAGCGCGGTCTGGCGGTTTTGTAGACTGAACTGTTATGTAATTGGTTTGACAGTTAACAGCTAGTAGGTACTTGAACTGGCTTGAAGAGCATTTTACTATTAAAAGGCTTAAACATTTGTTGATTGGATAGAAATTCGGTTTTTGAGGACCATAATTATAAGCGGAAAAAGTTTGATTGATGCGCGCTTTATAAAAACACCTTAGGACCTACGCTAGCTGACACGGACGCCCGCCGCTTCTATTTGTAGGTGAAGTCCGCCGCACGCGTCCGCTTCAGTTAGCGTCGCTCGTACTATTTTTCGTTAACCCGCTCGTCCGCTCCGTGCACCCGCGCCAGCTAGCGGAGGCCCTTACAAGTCCGCAGCAAGCTCGGCCGATATTTCACCTACCCGTACAAACGAAGTTTCGTTCTCTTTTTAAAACTACATGTTGAATTTTAATGAAACTTTGCACTCTCAATGCCATCAGGTATACATAGGTATACAGCTATATAAACTAATTACAGGCAAATGCCTTTAATTTGTTTATATAGCTCCAGCTTATAAAACAAAAGAAATAGATGAATAACGAGTTTTGTATGAAATTGATTTTATTAACTATGGTATCTGAAGCTATACATAAACTTTTTTTTTTTTTTTATTACATACACACAACCATCGTTACAGGATATCCTAATTCGACAGTATGGAATTTGACACAAAATAAAATAATTACATAGGTATACAGTAAATAGATTAAGTATTACAAACTACAGTAACACAAATTGTGTTACAGAATACATACAGCGTGGCCCTTGTGAATTCGCTCAAAGAACAAAGAAACAAATCTAACTCGATCGCTACTCGATTAAGTGTCCGAATTGCGCGCGTAAAGGGGGCCTGGCGAAGGAGTTGCGTTCGAGCGCGCGGCTCGGCCAGCAGGCTCGGCCGCCGCCGTCGCCACACATACCGAACTAATTACAGGCATAGATTATTGTAAGTATAGAAGTCTGGGGTACTACTGCCAAAACCAATCTTGAGACTCTTCAAATAGCACAAAACAAATTAATCAAAGTACTATTTCATTATGACTTTTTAACCCCAACCAAAACACTATATAACGAAACAAAAATCTTAAACGTAACTCAAACCTACATATATTACAATTGTATATTGGTACGAAAAATAACTGAAAATGACATCTTATCTCAGCTAAAATTTACTCGAAAATATCAGGTGCAAAAAATGAAACTACGAAATGCTGATGACTTAATTGTACGTCCGTCGCGAACCAACTATGGAAAAAAAAGTATACTTTGCGAAGGTGCTCAGTTATTCAATAAACTGCCAAAAACCATAAAAGAAACAAAATCAATATCTCACTTTAAATCGTTACTTAAAAAACATATATCGAATAAATATTAAATAACGTAGGTATGCAGAATTACGGTAATTTATATAAAAAAAAAACATATAAGATACCTATTAACTAAACTTAAATATGTATGGTACTGACAAATGATAGAAACACAAATAAAACGAGTAAACAAGTATAACCTCATGTGTACAAATCGAACTACGCTCAGCGTACGCATCATGCCATATCTAGCTGTAATGACTCCGTGTATTACTTGTTTTGGTGTTACTGTCACTAGTTGCATGCATTTTCGAAAGCGCGCGGTCAATAAATATTTGTTTGATCAGGTACCCCTTTTTTACGTTTTAAAATGTTACAATTTAGTGCCTGTGCGCTCATATCCATATTATTATAATCTTTTCATTATTAATGTTTTATCTCGTGCAAGTGAATTGTAAAATTCTTAATGAGATTAAATGATCTTAAACCTTACAAACAGAATATTCTAACTGGTTTTAAAATGAGAGCGGTCTCTAAATTCATTATAATAAACAACTAGGACATCATTATAACAGCGCCATCTGTTGAGTACGCTCTAATGAAATCCGGTCACGGATCGATATTCTATAAACCAGGACTCGTTTTCATTACTCATGAGTGTATAATAATACGAGTAAACATCATTTCTTTGTGTCATTGATAGAAAACATATCTCTATTTACACTCAATACATCTTAATGCCAAGAAAGGGCATTCATTCACGTCCATACCCTCATCGGTCACGGCCGAAAGAGATGAAAGAACACTCATTGGTCACGGAAGAAAAAGATAAAAGACCACTTAATAGATTCGATAGTGTTCCTTTTCACGCACTTTTAGCTTAGTCATTGTATTTAGGGATACTTTGTAACATAACTTGGCTGTAATAAGATTTTAATTGATCTGCGGGAGTTTCAAAAAACGATTAGTATATTGTTTTTTTTTAATACCACGTTGGGGGCAAACAAGCATATGGCTCGCCTAACGGTAAGCAGTCATAGTAGCCTATGGACGCCTGCAACACCAGAGATATTACATGAGCGTTGACGACCCTTTAAAAACCGCAGAGAACGGCAGCCAAATAACACTAGACCCTACTCATAGTGTTGTGTTCCTGCCGGTGAGTAAGGTTGCCAGAGCTCAACGAGGGTGCGGAGTGTTAGGGTCGGCAACGCGCATGTAACTCCTTCGGGGTTGCAGGCGCACATAGGCTACGGAGACTGCTACCATCAGGCGGGCCGTAAAAAAAACCTGTACATTCCTTTTTTGAAGAACCCCATCTCAAAATCTCGGCAGCTCATTCCACCACAGCCGAAGCGTCCGCGGGAGGAAAATCCTCTTAAACCGCACAGTACGCGACCATTTAGGTTCTAGGGTGTGAGGATGAACACCCTGCCGACGTCGAGCGGAGCGGTGATAGAAAGCGGCCGTTGGCATCATGTCAAACAATTCTTCAGAGCACAGCCCATTGTACAAGCGGTAGAACACACACAAGGAGGCTAAGTCTTAAAGGTTCAATACCGCTTGTGAGTTTGAATGCAGAATATATAAGTATATTTGATAGGATATCTACATAAATATTATTGTGTTTAGACAACGTAGGGCTGTGACACAACAGACTTAGATGTTTATGAATGTTTTAGTCTACATCGATGACTCAATCAATGACTTATTCTACAGAAGCGCTGGTGGCCTAGCGCTAACAGCGTGCGACTTGCAATACGGAGGTCGCGGGTTCAAACCCCGGCTCTTACCAATGAGTTTTTCGGAACTTATGTACGAAATATCATTTGATATTTACCAGTCGCTTTTCGGTAAAGGAAAACATCGTGTGGAAACCGGACTAATCCCAATAAGGCCTAGTTTACCCTCTGGGTTGAAAGGTCAGATGGCAGTCGCTTTCGTAAAAACTAGTTCCTACGCCAATTCTCGGGATTAGTTGCCAAGCGGACCCCAGGCTCCCATGAGCCGTGGCAAAATGCCGGGATAACGCGAGGAAGAAGAAGAATGTTTTGGTCTACAATTCTCGATTGACTTATAAAAAAATATGGTAATAATTTTATTTTATGAATTTTAGTTTGTTGAGAAATGAGAGCATAACTTAACTCTCATCGGTCACGATAGAATGAGATGAAAGACCGCTTAATACATTCCACATTGTTCCTTTTCACGCACGACTCATCGTTACACGTTTTGCTGAGTCACTGTGTGTTGGGATTGTAATACAATTTGGTTGTGATAAGATGTTAATTGATCTGTGGGAGTTTTAATAAAAACTATGTTTGTACCTACAGAATAATTTTTTTAAGAGTCCATCAACGTGCTCACTAGCGCCACTGGAAAATAATTGTGATTGTTTAATTTTAACGATAGATATTTAAAAAATGGGGCTGCTACGTACTGTATTTTAAAAGCTTTTATTTAACTTGCAATGTATGTATGTATGTTTGTTCAGGTGGAATCTTGCAACTCTATTTTGAAGCAGATATCTTCAGCCGATTGAGCTGAAATTTTGTATAAACGTTTAGTTTGGATGACAATGCATGATAAATTATGTGACGTCATTCTAAATCCAACATGGCGGACCATTCAAGATGGCGGAATAGTTATTTTTAATGCACTCCTGAAAATTTTATTTTCTTCTTTTTAGAGCATTTAAATAAAAGCTTTTATTAAAAATCTTTTTTTACTTTTATTTTTTGTATTTAAGTACCTTTTGAATACATCACATAAGTCCTTGTAACTACAAGCCTAAAGTTACCCTGCCTATGATACCTGTAAGTTCCTCATTCATGGGCGTTTTCTATAATAATATTAATAAATGAAGAAGCACGCGGTATAGCACATCTGTAAAATCCTACCATGTATGTCCTGAACATATATCAATAGCGTTGCCTTAAAAAATTTGCTCAAGGCTATTTTTAATTAATTTTTGACACCCCGAGTCACAAGCGTTTATAAGATACTGTAACCGCTTATCATCAGGCAGGCTGTATACTTATTTACCACCACAATGGTAAAGCAAAAGGTTTGTTCAATAAATCATCCGTAATTTGGATTTTTTTTAACTTCTAAATATTGAAACGTGCTTTTGTTTATTTGACCTTAACTGACATTAAGGTCCGTGCAAGATTTCGTGGGTCAGAGGTCAGAGAAACTTGTAACAACATGCTTGTTTACGTTACTGGGGAAAAGTGATGATGTTTTGATTGAACGTGGCCTTCTGGTAAATGGATAAATTGCTTTATGACTCACGTAAATGTGTGTGGGTTTGCCTCATTATGTTCAGTTACATACTGTTTTATCTACACACATATTATAAGCTCTCTATGTGTTGAACCCCATGTCACGGCCGGCTTTGTGGCATCATAGTCGCGGTACCAGCAGCACACACGTTCACAAAATGACGTGGAATGACCTTCCCACATCGGTGGGGAGCGACCCGATACAGCTGTTGCAGCTTAACGGCGGAACACTCCCGTCAGGGAGGTATCGAACGACATCCACTCATCACAGTCGCGGAACTCGCGTATAAGAGGTATGAGGTGACGTCTCCAAAGTATCTTGATTGCTCATTTTATTTTTATTTATTCGGAGATTCAACAGCTGTGACATTAACATAGAAAAATATAGTAGATACAGGAAGCCAATTATAGGAACTCACAGGTAGTGTGACATAATACTAAACTAAGGTAAAGAAGTTGAGTTTATAAATAAGAAAACGATACGTCAATTATTTGCTTAAGATACGATATTGCTTATTCATTTATTCATTATTTTCAAATTATGGCTTCAGTCCCCAGTCAGTTCAGTGGGTAGTGACCCTGCCTACGAAGCTGATGGTCCCGGCTTCAAATCCTGGTAAGGGCATGTATTCGTGTGATGAGCATGGATATTTGTTCCTGAGTCATGGGTGTTTTCTATGTATTTAAGTATTTATAAATATTTATATATTATATATATCGTTGTCTAAGTACCCTCAACACAAGCCTTATTGAGCTTACTGTGGGACTTAGTCAATTTGTGTAATAATGTCCTATAATATTTATTTATAGTTACCGCAATACCAACTGGCGACTGAGATCATAATGCTCTTTTACCCTTGTTAAGACCAACCAAGAGTGAAAGAGATGGCATTATGACCTCAGTCGCCAGTTGGTATTGCGGCTACTATATCTAGTGTCCTACTGCTGGACAAAGGCTTTCCCCCCACTTTTTCAGTCTTCCCGATCTTGAGCAGTCTCTAGCCATTTCTTTAAAAAGGAGTCTAACTTGCCTAGCCATCGCCGACGTGGTCTGCCAGATCCTCGTTTTGAGCAGAGCTGCCGCTTTGTGGCGATCTTGGTTCAGCTCACTCGGCATGCGGCAGACGTGCCCAGCCCATAGTACGGTTTTTTTTTTTTATGTAATTCTTTTTTTAAACTGACTTAAACGATAGCATATTAAATGGCTTTTTTTTACAACACGTCTGTGATAAACAAGCATACAGATCGCCTGATGATAAGCGATCACCGTAGCCTATGAACGTCTGCAACTCCATTTCCGTTCTGCTAAAAACCTGTACACTACTTTTTAGGTTTCCGTACCAAAAACGTAAAAAAATGAATGGTGCGACTCTGTCCGTCTGTCCGTCCGTCTATCTGTTACAACGGCAATTATTTCGAGAACTACTTAAACTATCGAATTTTTGAAGAAACCCTTACTGTAGCCCTTAGAGAAAACCTCGGCAGGGAGCTCATTCCACAGCCGGAGCCTCCGCGGGAGGTAATTTCCGGCAGGAGGAAGATGTACAGACATTTTAAAGAAAATAAAGCTCATATTTAAATCATACCGTCCAATCTATGGTGCTTGAAATATTGACTTGGTCATTATAATAACAACATATACAATTAAATGTAGGTATAACCAGCTGTCAATCAAAAACTAAAAGCAAAGAGAATTTAGTATAGAGGCGTGTTGTCAAAGTAATTTTTGTAGTCAGCTAAATTTACTGCCATCTTTCGACACAGGACTAAAACTTTTATAATTACAATGGCTATTTGACCCATGTTCTTTCACTGATATATATTAAATATCAGACAGTGTCGCCATCTACTCGAGTATAGGCCAAAGTTATATCGCCATCTATTCGAGCATAAATTTTTCTTGATTTTTCGAGGCACGTTTTTTGCTTAGACCTTATTTAGCTTATACGGAGTTATATATTATATATCTTTGCTAACAGTAAACGATTTGTATGACGTCACCTTCGCCTAGTTCCCATCTAGGCCTAGATTTCAACAATTCTATTATTTTATGCTGAATTTATTGTATTATCTAGATCAACATAAATGTAACCGGCTGTGTCAATTGACGCATTATGGCGATAAAGCAATTAAATATATTATTGACGACATGTATTACTTACTCATCGGTTACACGCATGTATGTATACTATATATATACTATACTATATATATAAATTTCAAAGTCGGAAAATTTCTAGCAAATTTCAGGTAATATTTCGAATGCAATGAAGGGAAACTTTCATTATTGAAATAGATATTTCGATTAATAGAGAGTTAATAGACATCTTTAAGCATATGTTCCATCGGCACTTACCATCAGGTGAGATTGTGGTCAAATGCTTACCTTTTTCCAATAAAAAATAAAAATAAAAAGAAGCTTACCGTAAAATATATAAGAAGAGTATATATAGATATATGGAAGAGTGATAGAGAGATAATTAGTGTTGGTTAAGACGAGTCCTTCGAGTTTTTCAGCCTCACATATTAAGTCTAAACTTTTCAACTTGTTAGAGACTCGAGTCTTTTGTAGGGTTTGAGTCCTTTTCAGAGACCTCTAAATTTTTTTGTTTGCAATTTTTTTAAAAGCTTTGTCTTTGAGTAATACCTGGATTAGGCACACAAATTGTACAATAACGCATAATTTCTTTAGGTACTTTTATTTACCAATGAAATTGTTGACGGACTCTTTATTAGGAGACTCGAGTCTTTTTGAGTTCTCTTAAAAAAGACTCGATGTTGCACACTCTTTGCAGCATCAGGCTTATTTTTCTTATTTGTCTATTATAAATTCAAATTCAAAATTGACTTAAAAAGTATTTGTCATTCTGATTACTTCAGGTTACTTTTTTATACTGATTTGGTTGTGTCGATGATGTGATTTTCTATTTATTGTAAATATTTATTAAAACAATATCAAAGGTATATTCTTCCCTTTTATTCATACAGTCCACCATACCATACCATCTTTTTTACTCAATAAATGACTCGCCTCGGGACTTAAAAGACTGGGAAGTTTTTTAAGCGCCGAGTTTCGTAAAAACGAGTCGAGTTCTTCAAATTCAGACTCAAAAGACTATAGTTCCTACCAATACTACAGATTTAGCGTTTTATTTCATCTTCTGCACATGATTTTTATCTTACCTAGTATGGAGTTTGGAATTAAGAGGAGTGGCATCTCTTATGGTAGAACTGTTGCAAAAGTGTCCAGCTGTCAGCTATAAATAATAGTTCCAAATCTCTCCAGAGTAGCGCTAGAGTAGCTAAGAACCTAGGCGTTATTGACGGAGTGAATTGAGCTGTCTATGATTTGATTTTTTTTGTTCAAGTACTCTAGGTATTGTAGCGCCACCTATTTAAAGTTTTTTGATGACACTTTTTGGTACATGGAGATTTCGTTCCTTATCTCCACCTTCCGTATTACCTAGTAAGTACTACTCGATCGAAGTCGCGGGCAGAACGTAGTGTTATAATGCACTTGTATTATGCATGCGTGCATTCGTGATTTAAATTATTTGCACCCGGAGACACTTTCAATCGATTTATTGCATACATTAGCATGTTTTGTTATTTCACATCCTAGTTTAGCGGTGAATTTAAAATGTATTCTGAATCACGTTAATATTTTAGCAAACTAATGGCTGGAAATACTGAAACGAACGCTAAGCGGATATTAATTTGAAATTGGAATAGTCCATTGTGTAGCATTTTTTATTATACACGAGTAAAGACAATTGAAATACCTTATTTTAGAATTACGGTGTTTTAGGGTTCCGTAGCCAAATGGCAAAAAACGGAACCCTTATGGATTCGTCATGTCCGTCTGTCTGTCCGTTTATGTCACAGCCACTTTTTTCCGAAACTATCAGAACTATACTGTTGAAACTTGGTAAGTAGATGTATTCTGTGAACCGCATTAACATTTTCACACAAAAATAGAAAAAAATACAATAAATTTTGGGGGTTCCCCATACCACAGCCCATACTTAGAACTGAAACTAGTTTGCGCGAGAGACACTTCCAAAGTGGTAAAATGTGTCCCCCCCCCCCCCCCCCCGTTACTTCTAAAATAACAGAATGATAAAATTAAAAAAAATATATGATGTACATCACCATGCAAACTTCCACCGAAAATTGGTTTGAACGAGATCTAGTAAGTAGTTTTTTTTAAATACGTTATAAATGGTACGGAACCCTTCATGGGCGACTCCGACTTGCACTTGGCCGCTTTTTGTCTTAAACTGAAGACATAACATATTTACGGAAAACTAATATTCAAAAATCGTGGACATAACTAACTAGCTAATGTTGGCTTAGTGACCCAAAGAGTGTCTTGACCTCTGAAACAAAAGCACGCCTCTTTTCCCGATCCAGCGCCGCTTCTTACTATTATCGGCTTGGAGCTGCCGCAGGTCCGCTTCAACGCTGTCTCCCCAGCGGTATCTGGGTCGACCCACCGGGCGGCCACCAATAGGTCTTCCCAAGTATGTCCTCTTGTCAGCCCGATCCTCTTCCATTCTAAGTAGGTGGCCGAACCAGCGAAGTCTGGGATTTGGTTTCGCCGATGATATTAGGTTCGCCCGCCAATTCCTCGATTTCAGCATTCTTCTTTATCCTCCACGTGCCACCTACATTTATATATATATATATATATATTATATTATATATATATATATATTTTTTTTTAATAGCCTCCTTTATTGTCTCACTGCTGGGCAAAGACCTCCTCTCGTTTCTTCCACTCGACCCTGTCCTTGGTATGTTCCCACTATTCCGGGTCGAATGCGTCCAAGTCGTTCCGCCATCTTTTCGGTCTGCCTTCACCCCGTCCTGCACCGTCGGTGTTCCGTGGGTCCCACTCAGTAACCATTCTGGCCCACCTTTCCGAGTGCATGCGGCAGACATGTCCAGCCCAGTCCCACTTAAGCTTAGCGGTCTTGACACCTACATCTACAACTCGAGTTCTGGAGCGTAGTTCCATGTTTCAAATTCGATCAGTTCCACGAACACCTAGTATACTACGCTCCATAGCTCGCTGGCAAACCTTGAGATAAATTAGATACCCTCATTCATAAACACGCTACAAGCCTCAATTAGCGATTAATCGTTTGTCTTAATCAGACTTTTGATTTATGTATTTGCAAGAAAGTGATAAAACATAAATTTATTAATTGAGGCTTGTAGTCATACTATAAATCTCTTGGACAGAGAATCTTGGAAGAAATATGAAAATAATTTCCATTTTAACCGACTTCAAAAAAGGAGGAGGTTCTCAATTCGACTGTGTTTTTTGTATGTATGTTACTCGATATCTCCGAGAATCGTGAACCGATATTCAATTTTTTTTTAATCGAACGGGTATAACCCCAAGATAGTCCCGTTGCCACCAAGTCGGGGTCTGATGATGGGATCTTGGAGAAATGAGGGAACTCTTCAAATGTTATAGGTACATGTATGGCGCTTTTGGTAATATTTGAAGTCGGTTTTATTTTTTGTTAAACAGTTTTTTAGAGCCAAATGTCCGGCAATGCGGACAAAATAGTTCTCAGTCTAATTATACGCGACTCGGGTAGTGACGGACAAGGCCTTCTAAATAAAATAAGCGGTATTTGTATACTCTGCACACGATTATTATATTTAAAGGTGCCGATTTATTTTAAAAACGAATTATAAAGGGGCCCCTACGAATGTCGTTAGTATTTAAATGGATAACTCCATATAAATTGGCAGTACTACACACTTTGGCGGTCACTATCTATTTGACGCTGACTGCTTACAGTACCACGTCTGAGTGTTCTGTACATAGACAACGCCGGGCAAAATACAATTTTTGTGTTGACCGGCCAATCGCCCTAATTACATTTCGCTTGACCGCGCTCAAGTACAGTCAACATCAATAGTAGCGGATGAAACAACGCGCCAAAAGTATCTGCCACCCAGTAGGGCTAAGATGGTCGGCTCTTTATCATTTGTCACCATGGCTGTCACGTTCTAACAAGTAGGTAAGCGCGAAAGTGACTGGTATAGTGAGTGACAAATGATAAAAATGGAACCATACTGCCACCACTGGAATATTTAGTTAGTTTTGCTGGGTATTATCCGCAAATCGACAACAATTGGGCATATAACGGTAGATTTTAGATTTAGATTTCCACTGACTAAATCTTAACAAATCACTTTGATTTTGATGTTGATCGCTTCAGTATAATATATTTTCGGTTTCTTTAAAATAAATAAAAAAACATTTTTATGCTTTGCAAATTTTGATATAAAGGAAATAAGTAGGTATCCCTACCCAATAATCACTACCTGTGAGTTCCTATAATTGGCTTCCTGTATCTACTATATTTTTGTTAATATCATAGCTGTTTGATCTCCAAATAAATAAATAAAATAACATAGTAAAAATCATGGAGATCGGAAAATATTTAGAAGGGTAAAAACATTTTTTCTTTTTCTAAGGACGAGTATGTGGTATTCCCTCTTAAGTATTTGCGAGTTCCTTGCCTATTTGTTTCTAGTACATTTCCTAGGAACAGATCCATCTTTAACTGCTACAGAAACGTTTTTATATGGTTTATTAAAATTATACAGATAAACCGACCGATTCGACCAGTCTGGCCTAGTGGTAGTGACCCTGCCTATGAAGCCGATGGTCCCGGCTTCAAATCCTGGTAAGGGCATTTATTCGTGTGATGACCACGGATATTTGTTCCTGAGTCATGGGTGTTTTCTATATTTAAGTTATATATATCGTTGTCTAAGCACCCTCAACACAAGCCTTATTGTGCTTACTGTGGGTCTTTAGTCAATTTGTGTAATAATGTCCTATAAAATAAAAAAAACTAATAATTCAGCCGAATATTCCTATTCGGTTAACTCCAAATTCGGCCCATCTCTAGTTTAAAGCTACTTAATTACGCAGTAGTATCAGACGTTTGAAAGAAGATATTTTTATCAAAGGCATTCGGGAAGCCGATTCCCAAGTTTTCGACGTTTCTTTCAGAACTTTGCATTGATAACGACTTATTTTTAAAGAAGATCTTGCCGTCGATAGCGAGTTTCTTGAGATTTGATTTTTCCGAATCGTACTTTTATTTTTGAAGTTGTTTAAAAATTTTTGTTTTATTGCAAATGTTTTACTTATTTATATGTGGCTTTCCTTTAGAGAAGGGTCCTTAAGCTTCATGTGCATATGAAGCTTTTTCCATACGTATACGTTAATTACGCGTCCATATATGTCTGAGTATACATACACTTATGTTAACAGCACCAATAATGGGACTTTTAAGATAAATTTTGCAGTATTTTGGATATTTCACCGACACCTGTAAAACTTCTACCGCTTTATGCTTTAAAAGTGAAAACTACTTCAATTGGTTTTAATATTATTAACCAAAAAAAAAATTATTTATATAGTACTGTTGCTCCAGTCATGGGATGTATGGCGCAATTAATTTTCAAACTAACAAATATCAATGAAAAATTAAACTTAAGCAACTCTTTGGCTCTTGTTTATGGTATAATGTTGCTAGCGATGACAAACTGATGGTAAATACCTACTTGTTTTACAGGATTTGTTCTATACCATCCCATTACTGGTGCCTGTTCCATTATAGGGGTGTTTACTATAGTTTAGGTATAAAAAACATGGCGTAAACATTTCAAGCATTTGATATATATCTATATACCGCTGGAGTGACGAAACCCTAAAAGCCCTGTCCGCCCTCGGAATACCCAACTGGTGTGAAGTGGCGCAGGATTGGGTAGAGTGGCGCTCTCTTGTGTCAGAGGCCAAGGTCCTGTTTGGGTCACTGAGCCAGTGAAATAAGTATATCTATGTCGGGAGCACCAGCATGTAGTAAGTATCCAAAGAAAAGTCTGTCCGCCCTCGGAATACCCAACTGGCGTGAAGTGGCGCAGGATAGGGCAGAGTGGCGCTCTCTTGTGTCAGAGGCCAAAATCCTGTTTGAGTCACTGAGCCAGTGAAACAAGTATATCTATGTCAGGAGCACCAGCATGTAGTAAGTATCCAAAGAAAAGTCTGTCCACCCTCGGAATACCCAACTGGCGTGAAGTGGCGCAGGATAGGGCAGAGTGGCGCTCTCTTGTGTCAGAGGCCAAGGTCCTGTTTGGGTCACTGAGCCAGTGAAACAAGTATATCTATGTCGGGAGCACCAGCATGTAGTAAGTATCCAAAGAAAAGTCTGTCCGCCCTCGGAATACCCTACTGGCGTGAAGTGGCGCAGGATAGGGCAGAGTGGCGCTCTCTTGTGTCAGAGGCCAAAATCCTGTTTGAGTCACTGAGCCAGTGAAATAAGTATATCTATGTCGGGAGTACCAGCATGTAGTAAGTATCCAAAGAAAATTCTGTCCGCCCTCGGAATACCCTACTGGCGTGAAGTGGCGCAAGATAGGGCAGAGAGTGGCGCTCTTTTGTCAGAGGCCAAGGTCCTGTTTGGGTCACTGAGCCAGTGAAACAGTATCCAAAGAAAAGTAAATCACCGAGGCAAGAAAATATTACTTTCCCAGATCGGTAACTCGTAAAAGTCAGTGTATACAACTGTACACGTCAGGCAGTGAAAACATGACCGCTTGACCCAACATAAGGAATAGTACACACTGGGTAATGCGGTGCTGTATTTGGGCTTCCCCCGGACATCCCGGCGTCAATCCAGGGATGTGGTAGGGAAAAGTTGACCTCTAAACTCCCAAAACAAACCAAAAAAATGTATTTGGGCGAATCCACTTTTTCACCAACACAAATCTGTCTGCAACTTTAAAACTTTTCTGTGTTTCAGTTTATGGTGTATATTAAAACGTTCAATATACAGAGACTACGTATATTAGAAGCTTGATTTCTTGGTAACTCGAGATATTATGAGTAAAACTGACAATATAAAAGTTGATTGACAAATACAGCATAGACATGACAGCTCCTAATCAATCTAATATTTTATAAGCACAATGTTTATAAAATGATAGCACACATGCTATCATTTTATAAACAGTTTTTGTTTAGACACCTCTCAACAACATCAATTACGCCTACACATTTTTATACGTTCACTTGGGTACGACAAACTGAGGTAAACCCTTACCGCTAAAACTGTGTATGTACTAGAGATCTACAGACCCCGCTCTTGACTTTAAAAAAATGAAGTAACTTATAAACTGAAATAAATGTCATATACTAAGAAAGAGTTACCAAAGTCTCCAGTGCCCCAGGCTGAAATTGAACCAGCGTCCTCTCAGGTGCCTGAGCCACTCGGCCGCCGGGGTCACGGTCACGTCACGGCGGCACTGGTCGAATTTTTCCAAGTATATACATTTCTTACTGAAGGCTTACGGCGTCCCCTAGCCATCCCTAAGGTAAAACAGTATGGTTCGACCTTCCAACTGGATCAACTCAGGTTTCAGTTTATTATTTATATAGTACTGTTTCTACTTGAAATGAAAACAAATTAAAATATTTTCTGAAAATAATTTAAGTTGTTCTAATACTTCTAATAGTATGAAGCAACTTCCCGGGGCATTCCACAAAAAAAGTCTACTTCGTCAGATACGTGACACGTATTGGCGGCTACCTTAATTACCTACAGAACTGATCTGTATTATATATCGTTTAATGTAAAGCTAAATAATTAAAACGTATGCCAAATATTGGCTTAGCGTCATATGCTTGAGAATTTCCTGGAATCCCTTTCCCACAGAACACGAGGCCACATCACGTGTAATCCACGCTTAAACGTACAACGAAAGCGAGTATCCACTGACCGGGGATCGAATGACCTGCGGCGAGGCTACTGCGTTCTCCGTGCGATAGAGCGGTGAATGGATAGAAGGGACACATTCATTCATTCATTTATGTGAACAACGAAAGCGAGTATCCACTGACCAGGGATCGAATGACCTGCGGCGAGGCTACTGCGTTCTCCGTACGATAGAGCAATAAATGGATAGAAGTGACACATTCATTCATTCATTTATGCGAACAACGAAAGCGAGTATCTACTGACCGGGGGTCCAATGACCTGTAGCGAGGCTACTGCGTTCTGCGCTTGATAGAACATGGAATGGATAGAACTGTTTTTATTAGGATTGTAGCCATAATTATTCTTAATAGGACCGGATTGACATTGGATATTTTTGTTACGAACGAAAAGAGTCAGAGCCAGAGCCTTGATATGTTTAAAAGCTGTTTCTTAATCCAATTAATCCTACTGCGGGTTAAATATCGCAGTCCGCTCTATCAATTCGTTGGTCAGTCCGTCTGCAATCAAATCACAAGTACCTGCAGACACGGCAGCCATCGCCGCTCGGGGCTTTATTTGATCAGCGCGGACATTCTCGACACTTACCGGGGCACACGTTCGGAAACATACGGCCCGATACATCAAAATATTTCCTAATGATACCATATGGATTGGATGTGTCAGTGTCAAAAGTGTTTTTGTTAGAAACGTCAATTTTGACAATGACATATCTAAGCCATATCTTATCTTTATCAAATGTTTGACGTATTGTCGTCAAGCTCACCATACTTATTAACCATTGATGTACGTAATATATTAACCTATCGAATGAGCTAATGCTTTTACGGATACTGGAAAGCGATATGTAAACATACTACATACGAGGCCGGGACGTTAGTGAGATGACGATATGAGTTGTGCTGGTGTCCGACTTTATTACCTACATGTAAATGAGTTTCACATGATTATCCACCTGGTTTCTTGAGCTTAATAGTCGCCTCCAAACCTCCCCTTATAGCGACCCCTTTCCTCACACAAAGTTCACCTTAAGTTCATATTAGCCTCACTGTTCACTCTGAGTACTGATAACGTTGGTCACAATCTACAAGAGACACATCATTATTCTAATAACACCATAAGAACGTCCTTGACTTGATCTAAAAGCAAATATCACTCCGCGCTAGATTTGTTCGCACACAACCTCCTTTTTCCTTCTACCCTCTCAACTTCAGCCAAAAAATCCCAATTACCTAGAAGCGGTTATTTAACTTAAACGTGACTACTAGCGCCATCTACTCCATGACGTTGGCAAATATTAGCCGGTTCGCAATACGTTCGCAACACGTATCTTAAAGTTCGAATCGGTTTCATTAGAGGCCAATTCAAACTTTGTTACATCAAAATTATATCTAAATTATATCAGTCGCCCGTGCGTTTTCTCGCGCCAGTAACTTTATGGACAATTACTACCGATATGCACGCGCGACTAACATCATTTAGAGCTTAAGATTATTAAGCCAGGAAATTAGAAAGGGACAAAAGATTAGGCGTGCCGCCCGAAATTTGCGACGGAAGGCTTCGCGATTGCGCGGGTTTTAACTTTTTTCCTCAATATCTCTGAAAGTATATTTCTGTATAAAATTTTGCTGGTCAAATCTCTCGGCTATACCAAATGCTATGTTATACTAAAATTATACTGCTATTGGATACAGGGTAAGAATATACAATTGAAAATAAATGAAAATGAGACACGTTTTGTATTTTTTTTCTGTTGAGCCAAATATAGTCTAGTTTTCGAGTGATTTTTTTCAAGAAATTTGCCCTGGTAAAAGAAAATTTCTATATATAAACTACAATTTTAAGTAAGTCCCCTCTTGAACCAAAGCAGATTCGTTGACAAGCACAGTAATGCCGTTCGAAAAACTGGGGCCTACCGCGAACCACGTTCGACGTGTTGCCTCTTTGTCGCACTTGTAAATTCGTACGTAAGTGTGATAGGGAGGCAACGCGTCGAACGTGGTTCGCGGTAGGCTCTCTGGTCCCTGTTCGATTCTCCCGTGGTTGGTAACCAAGCAGAATGACGGCCATTGTTGCTCTTTGTTACTGATAATGACGGTAGCTCCCATTTTCAAGACGGACACGACTATTCGCTTTTATATTTACATTAAGAGGGAAGTGACCGTGCATACAAAAGAAAAAAACGTTTTTCCACTTCTAAATATTTTCCAGTCGCCAACATTTTTTAGTATGTTATTGACACTATAAAAATAGGTTTATAGGTTTTTTCTTTTTTTTTTCAAAATTTGCTAAACTGAAAAAAAAGCAAAACCTAGAATATATTATGCTGACGCGATCGGCATCCAAATCGAAGTGATATGTTAAGATTTAGTGGAAACCGTTTGGAATTTCATAGAAAAAGTACCGTTATTTCGTTAGGATGGCAATGAACACAACAGTCATTCCGAAATTAAACATCAAAACTCCCAGTCATTCCTCTGTATAATCAATTGAATATTTGTATTAAATAAGGTCTCTAAATTCACTCAGTTGCCCTCCGACCGTAATCGGCGTAATCGTAAAATTTCCTTTGTGCCTTCAAATTTCATCTGCTATTAATTTCTTCGTAGCCATTGTGTAGTGCTGTGCCGCGAGGGAACATTGCTTGATTGAACGGGATATTCCTAAAATTGAGGTTCAAATCATGAATTCTAAACCATGGAAGCCAAAGAAAGTCTACCGGAACACTAACTAAAGTCCTGTATGTCTGTCTGTCAGTAGATATTTCCTAAACAGAACTGTAATATAAATAAATATTATAAGGACATTATTTCGCAATACAACAAATACAAAAATAGACTACCTACGATTCTTGTGCATTTTTTATTCAATGTTTATTATCTTCGGCCTTCTGCTCCTTAGCTTCTGCTGTGAGGTCCGGACACTAACTTTGAAGGAAAAAAGTAAGGTTCTGGTGGCTGAGAAGAAGATTCTTCGCAAAATCCTCGGCCCAACGCAGCGACCCGATGGCAGCTGGAGAATTCGCAAAAACGTCGAAGTCGAGCAGATAGTAGCTGTGCCCAATATAATGGGTGTCACAAAGGCGCTAAGGCTTCGGTGGCCCGGCTAGAGCGAATGGGAGCCGATCGGGCGGTGAAAATAGCGTTTGACGGAAAACCGACAACACGCCGCCCGGCCGGTCGACCTAGGTATAGGTTGAAGACTGGCGAGAAACTGCACAGGACCGGAATCAGCGGCGAGCAGTCATGTTGGAGGCCAAGACACACTCTGGGTCGCTGCGCAAGAGAAGTAGTAGTAATAGTATTTTCTACCCTTAACTTGATTTGTCTGCGTGGGATAACGATTACGGTGATGATTTATAACCCTTCCTTGGGCCTCAAACTATCTCCACACCTAATGGCATCTTCACGGATGTAGCGTTTTAAGCATGAAAACCGAAGAGACAGGGATACTTTCAGATTTAAATATGATATTAGCAGGAATGTCGCCTCTGATGGTATGGCCATATAAGCCGCAAACCGGTAGACTACGTCACAACAAAAAGATGCCTCGATCTCACTGCCCAAGGCCCTAGATCACGCAGACGCGGTAGACCTAAGAAGCACTGGCTGGACGTCGTGATAGCGGACATGGAAAAGAACAATCTCACAACTGAGGATGCCGAAGACCGGGCAAAGTGGAGAAGATTGAGTAGGAAAGCGGACCCTGGCGCTAGGCCGGGAAAACGCTAGATTAAAGAACATTAGAAGGGAAGTAGGGATTTTGGCGGGAAGTGTAAAAACAACACTGTATTAATTTTCCAATATTCCCGCAAATGCCCCATCCCTATTCCCTATTCCAGCGGGAAGTGAGTCTAATTAACTTTCAATCTGAGGTGTTTCCTCGGGAGTTTGTTTTGATACCTCACTGTGTGTGTAATTGAAATTCGGAACGTTTTGATTTGACTGGCTGCTGTTATTAGAGCATATGCTAATTAAACAGTCAGGGATTTTGAGTTGCCCTTTGGCTAAGCATGGATTGTTCCTAGTTTTGATTTCGTAGGTATTTTATGTAAACCAAAGATATAGATGTAAGAACTAGATATAAGTAAAAATATTTGTACACCGCCTTCACGGTAGAATATGAAAGAATTAATTCTACGAGTAATTTAAGATCAAATCAATGTATCATATTCAGACAAATAAATACATTTCAATTTCAATCGGAAAACGGGTAAAGAATAATATGTTGAACATTGACTACTGAATTTACTGATGTGGTGAGTGGAAAGATTGCGAAATTTGCACATTAAAAAAATCGGAATCTTCGCATATGTTTGTTAGTAGATCGAAATTTTCCGTTTCCAAAATATGAGTTTCCTTAAGAGGGAAGAATAGCTTTGCGATCCTAGCGAAATAACGGTATTTTTTCTATGAAATTCCATTGCGGGAAGCGTTTTCCACTGATTAAATCTTAACAAATCACTTTGATTTTGATGTCGATCGCTTCAGCATAATATATTATAGGTATATAGGTTCCGCTTAAAAAAAATTGCAAATTTTGAAAAATAAAAGGAAAACTTAGAAACCTAGTTTTTTATTGTGTCAATAACGTACAACAAAAAAACATGCAGAATGGAAAATATTTAGAAGTGGAAAAACGTTTTCTCTTTTTGTATGGACGATCACATGTTATATTTCCCTCTTAATTTCCTAAGAAATTATTCTGAAATTTCAGAGAATTTTTCAAAAGTTTTCTCAACTTGTATCATCTGACCATCGGCTTCATAGGCAGGGTCACTACCCACTAGGCCAGACCGATCGTCAAAAATTCTTTAAATTTAAATTTCTCCACTCTAAAGACTCGAGTTCCTGATTGTTGATCTATTTCGCAAAGCAACACCAAAATTCAATATTCATGCACAAAAACATTCAGTGTTCACATCGAATACGATTTTAATCTTGTGCAAGCAACATTTAATTAACTGCGATACGGCAAACATAGTTTCAGAAGAGACTAGTAAATATAGAAAACTGATAACCTCTATACAATACCGTGTGCCCTACACACTGCATAATTGTTGTGGGTAGCGCAGTTTACTATATTTGCATCATATTCAACTGGCGGGAGCATGCACCAAACCGTGTTGAGTGGCGGAAGAAACGGTAGGCCTTTCCCCAGCAGTGGGACACAAGATAGGCTATAAGAAAATCATCATAAAGGGGTAATGAAAACATAATAAGAGTATTTTAGGCGTGTCTTTATTTATTTAATTCTAGCATCTAGTGGGCTCTCTGAGAATATAAAACAAAGTAAGTAGATTTTGTTGCTGTGAGAGCAGACCGGCTAGAACTAAAGCACTTCACTCACTTAATTCAGTAACCAGCTATCTGTTAGACAGGGTAAAGATATCTGCATCTCACTTCTACGCATTGCTGCGCTGCGTCCCAGCTGATGTAAGGTGTGTAAAGCACTTAAGGCAAATAACTTCTTCTTCTTCCTCGCGTTGTCCCGGCATTTGCCACGGCTCATGGGACCCTGGGGTCACCTTGGCAACTAATCCCGAGAATTGGCGTAGGCACTAGTTTTTACGAAAGCGACTGCCATCTGGCCTTTCAACCCAGAGGGTAAACTAGGCCTTATTGGGATTAGTCCGGTTTCCTCACGATGTTTTCCTTCGCCGAAAAGCGACTGGTAAATATCAAACGTTATTTCGTACATAAGTTCCGAAAAACTCATTGGTACGAGCCGGGGTTTGAACTTCCGCACTTAAGGCAAATAACTGAAATGTTAAAATAATATCTAGCGCCATCTACCATTCTCGTGACGTTGTGTGGGGGTTGTCAGTCTTCTATATTTACTAGCCTCTGATTCCAGCTAGAACTCGAGTTGAAACGTTATTTTCATGTTTAGTTTCTGCTGTATCTGTTTGATTATGTTTCAAGCGTTTTCAAATTATGTTTCAGATTGCTTTTATATGCTTTAACTTTAGCCCGACGGCTAACTTTGCCCGCCTATAAAATATACTAATGTATATATCTATTTTCGAATGAGTAATCCTTTTCGGTACCTAATCGAAATATGTTTTACGATATCTATTGCCTCTAAGAGACGTATGGGAATTGTGAATGGCATCTCGCTTTGTGTGGTACAGCGGATGTCATTCCAGATCAAGAAGCAGAGTCCAACTGGGGAAATATCTCCACCTCTCAGAAAACCGCAGCCAAATTACACTAGACCCTACTCATAGTGTTGTGTTTCTGTTGGTGATTAAGGTTGCCAGAGCTCTACGAGGGTGCGTAGTGTTATGGTCGGCAACGCGCATGTAACTCCTCTGGAGTTGCAGGCGTACATAGGCTTCGGAGACTGCTAAACATCAGTCGGGCCGTATACTTGTTTGCCACCGATGTAGTATTTTAAAAAAACTTACAGTTCATTGCTTAAATAATAATGCTGTATAGTTAGTTCATGGGTCTTGGTGTTTTGGATGCTTATTTTATTTAAATTTATTTTGATTCTTGATTTACCGACAATTGTATTAAGATTCTAGATAAAATTTAGGGCCACTAAAATAAATCACGAAACTAAACCGAATAAAACCATGAGCAACATAATGTTTACGTTAAAAGTCACTACACATACTTTTAACTGAAAGTAATTTTGATGGATTGTTATTTTCTAGATTTATTTTCATAGTTAATTAATTCTGTTTGCGATTTAATGTTATTGTTAAGTAGCACTTAGCTTGAATGTTTTGAATTGTCCTCCTAATTTTATTTTTCTTTTTATTTCAGTTTTCAACAAAGTCTGCGCTGAGTAAATAGCAGGTGAGGTTTAGCTTATAAGTCCTTATAAGCGTTATTGCCGCCCGATTCGTAGAATGAGATACGATTACGATAAGTTCTGGTTTAGATAAGTTCTTATTTAGATATCGTTTGTATGTCGTATAATTGACAGAAGCAGCTCGATTCGGGCAACCAATGTCACTCTGACGTTAGAAATATCGAAGATAGATCTTCTTGGGATCACAGCGGAATCGAAATAAACGTCAATGTTGATATGTCGTTTAGTTACAGCTATTTTAAAGATCTATCCAAGATCTTAAACGTGTCTTAATCATTTTTCGAATCGCGCCGTTTCTTTGCGAATTTGGTACCGTCATATTAGATATGTAACTACGGTCCTAGAGATCGTGACTATGGTCCAAAATTAACCTGAATATCTTCGTTTAGGCATGACTATTATTCAAATGTCGTAGTTCTATCTCAGAGCATTTAACCAAAGAGAATTTGAAATAGAGGTGGATTGTAAAAGAAAACTTTGTAGTCACAGTAAATTTACTGTCATATTTCGACACATGATTAAAACTTTTAGAACGCCATTTTTTTTATTTAGGATTAGCTACAACAGCTTATAATAATTACATGTGCAATTTTTAAATTTTTAATATATAAAGCCAATTACATGATTACTGTAAAGAAATAGAGGTGGATTGTCAAAGAAAACTTTGTAGTCACAGTAAATTTACTGTCATCTTTCGACACATGATTAAAACTTTTAGAAAGCCATTTTTTTTATTCAGGATTAGGTACAACAGCTTATAATAATTACATGTGCAATTTTCAATTTTTAATATATAAAGCCAATTACATGATTACTGTAATTGGCTTTATACAAGGTCAAATCGTGATCTTAGTAAATAGTTAAGAAGGTAGTTACAAAATAGTAGGTATACATTAGTGAACATGATTGAGAACGTACTGAGACACAATTAGCTAATCAATTATACAATAAAGAAGCTTTTTTATAAAAAAAAAAAAAAAAAAAATGTTATTTATTCAGGTATCAACCCATTAAATTACAATAACTCAACAATACAACAAAATAAAATATACAATTAAAATTAAGGCTAATTATATAGGTGCAGCGGGGAAACCTTGCTCATACAGTAGCAGGTTGTATACACTACTTTAACAATACTGTTCGCCGTTTCGCTCACTCTCCCGACAAACGACCAGTGCCTTTTACGCATTATAGCGTAAAAGTCATCTACTCTGTTCTCGGCGAACATACCAGTACCCCTAGTGTAAATAAATTCGATTTCGAAACGTGACGTACGCGTTTGCGTTAAGTCTCATTTTGTATGGGTTTTTGAACAGCGCGCCAAGCGGGACGTTTTGGAAAGTCAAAAATCTCATACAAAATGACACTTAACGCAAACGCGTACGTCACGTTTCGCTGTCGAAAATATTTACACTAGGGGTACAGACGCACTACACCGCCACGGTAGCCGTAACACTCTGATTAAGGATTGAATTGAATATCATAAAGTAGGCATATATTATAAAACAATATTTCAATATTTTGTGTAAGCTAGGTCTAGTCTAGAACCAGTACACGGATATTTATGTACTCATATATAATTTGACTTTGATCCTTATTCTTTCACTGACGTGTGAAATTTGTTAAAATTCAAAAAGTGGCGCCATCTGATAGATCAAGGCCAAAGGTATGGCGGCATCGTTTCGAGCGATGGCGCCACAACATTTGGGTCATGCTCGGTAAGATGGTGGACCAAAAAGTCCATTTGTATTATAGTCGATTTAATAAGTAATGAGTCGACTAAAAATTAAGGGGCTGCCAACACCCAATGTCCTTGAAATTGATGTTACTTTTTTTTAAGAAAGACTATTTGTTTTAGTAAAGTAAGAAAAATATATGTTCATATTAATTATATTTCAAAGACCGTGGTTGTACTCGATACATGATTGAACGAAATCGGCTCGATAGAAAATAATTGCAAAGATTTGTCTTAAAATCACAATTAAACGGTTCTATGTCTTTATTGTTTTGACTTATAGGTCTGCAATTAAAATCACAATTTCAAAACATTTATATCTAAACCGCTAACGAGTAAAATATTACACTAATAATCCACTTTTTTTTATTTAAATAATTTTCTTATTATTCCCTTGCCCAGGCCCAGTAACATGCGACAGTGCTATCTCATTTACTCCGATACAAATAGACAGCTTTAGGTATTGACAGCCTCTTAAGTGTCAAAACTAGCATGTCTGACTTCCTAGCATTTTCAGCAAAATCTTGAAGTTTGACAACCCTAAATAACCGAAAGGGATAGTGCCATACATTAGAAAGGGATAGCATGAGTTGACCCTGTATCACTGTCAAACTTCAGTTTTGTAGGAAGTTCCTTTTCTGTATTGGTAGTACTATTACTTATTCTGTGCTGTAGTGCTAATACTTTTTGCTTTAGTATGAAACTCAATAAAAATAAAAAATGTTTAAATTTGCTTTCAAATTCAGAATGCTTCTTTTTTGTTTATCTTAAATAGTAAAACTATGTGATTTGAAACCTAGGTTACATGTACTACTTTATTAGTTACTAGTTAACTGTTTCCTTACAGACCACACAAGAGAAAATAAATAATCTTAAGAAGACAAGCAAATTTTCTCCAGTTTTTAATTTACTTGTGCCAGAAGTAACTAGCTTAGACATGAAAGAGAATGTGGACATAAACAATATAGTTAGTGATAAGAAAGGTTGGCAGCCAGCACAGCAAGCCATCGGCACACTGAGCAAGCAGCTCACGCAGACCCTGCAGTCGCAGCTTGAAGCCATTGAAGAAACTGTAAGGCAGTTCCGAGACCAAAAGTATGCTGAGTTTGAAGCATACAAAGACAGAGCACAAAGGGATCACAAGATATTAGCTAGGTACATTGACCTATTACGCTAGTTTCTTGATGCCTTATTTAATTTTAAAATTAAGGTACTGTTGTTGTTGGTATACTTAGACAAATATTCCTTGTCTATCCTATTAAACTTACTTTTCTTAGGAATATTTATTTAGTCTTCTTCCTCGCGTTGTCCCGGCACTTTGCCACGGCTCATGGGAGCCTGGGATCCGCTTGACAACTAATCCCAGATTTGGTGTAGGCACTAGTTTTGACGAAAGCGACTGCCATCTGACCTTCCAACCCAGAGGGTAAACTAGGCCTTGTTAGGATTAGTCCCGTTTCCTCACTATATTTTCCTTCAGCGAAAAGCGACTGATAAATATCAAATGATATAACCGCTAGGCCACCAGCGCTTAATGGAATATTTATTTAGTATAATATTAAAAAGCTACTAATTGATTTTTCTTTAATGACAAAATAAACTACTGCCATTCATATGAGGGTGAATTGCAAAAAAAGAGTAGTCATAAGTAAATAGTACACGTTTAATGATGTTTGATCAAGTTTATTTACAATACAAAAACAAAATATAGAATATTTCCCGTTCGAAGAAAAACGTCAAAGGGACAGGATAAAAGGAAGAAAACGAAATAAATCAACACGTTAAAATGTTAAAAAGGAATACTAAGAAGTCACAAATAAAAATAAAGAAACAAGGAAAAACATCTTAAGCGTATCTACAGTCAATAAACGTATCTAATAAATCTATTATGGATATGAAAGGAATTTTCCCGATTTTATTGATTTCTTAGACGGCGAGTATTATACTCGAGTTATTACTGATTTAAAAAAAAAAAAGGACAAGTGCGAGTCGAACTCGCCCACCGAGGGTTCCGTACTTTTTAGCATTTGTTGTTAAAGCGGCAACAGAAATACATCATCTGTGAAAATTTCAACTGTTCATGAGACAGCCTGGGAGTGTATAGATCTTTTCACTAAAATCGTTAATTCCGCGTTGCAAATTTTCCATTCGCATTTTTTCCCACACGAATTTCTACCCATACCCTTTATTTGTCATTCGCTTATATCCCTATTCCCCTGTCGGACAGCGGAGTCATAGTAATAGGGTCCCGTATAACTCTTTGGGTACGGAACCCTAAATATCAGTATCTCGAAGCTAGCGTGCACATTAAAGGTTAGATCAAAGATCCAACCGGGAACAGTCAGCGTCCAATAGATAGTTACGGTCATAGTGTTCAAATATATCTGAACACATCCTTTGAATGGTAATAAAGGTGTATTAGATATTTTTGATTACTTTGATCGTCACTATCTATTAGATGCTGGCTTTGTGATCGCAGGAAATCTGTGAGAAAGGGCGGTGAATATACACCGTGGGGTGGTAACACGAGACAGATTTTAAATGTGTATTCTTGACCGCATTTACGGACCATACTGGCCAAATAATAATAATACCAACTAGTCTTAGTTTTAAAGAAAAACATTGGTTTAAGAAAATTAGGCGAATAGATTACCATTTAGATATATTTTTAAAATACTTACAGGAAATAAATTTTACGAATGTTTTTATGGAATCAAATCCAAATGCAGCTTATGATGAATTCATAAACACATTTACAATGATTTTTAACCTATGTGTGCCACTTGAAAGTGTAAAAATTTATCACAGGAAGAAGCAAAATTGGAAATCGCGAGGCATATTGAAGTCTAGTAAAAACAAACGTAAAATGTATTTAGGAATACAGAAATATAAGCGAGATGACAGTAAATTATACAGCTATAAGAAATATTGTAAAATATTGAAAAGAGTTATACGCTTATCAAAAATCATAACCAATGATACATATATAAAAACAAGTGTTAATAAAGCGAAAGCTACTTGGGGCTTAATTAAAAAATATACAAGTAATATAAATTCAATACCAACTATGATTTCTGAAATCCATGTTGATGGGGTAAACTTATCGAATGTTTCTGATATAGCAGAAGCATTTAATACATACTTTATAAACCAAAATGTACACAATTCCATTCAGTTACCTAATTATAACACATTTCGGAAAAACTCTCCAAATAGCATATTCTTAGCTCCAGTCGACACATACGAAATCAAAAAAATTGTTAAACAATTAAAGAATAAAAAGAGTACAGGTTATGATTGCATACCTATAACAGTTATTAAATCATGCATAGATCACATTGCTGAACCTCTTGTTTATATTATAAATTTGACGTTAGAATATGGTATATTTCCCGATCAATTGAAAAAAGCACTGATTAAACCACTATATAAAAAAGGCAATCATACTGATATGGGAAATTATAGACCTATAGCACTACTACCTGCTTTCTCTAAGATATTTGAAAAAGTTATTTACGAAAGACTAAGCAAGTTTCTAAATAAAAACTGTATCTTAAGCTCAACTGAATTTGGCTTTCAAAAAGGGAAATCGACTTCTCTTGCTGTGTTTAATTTATTCAAACAAATCTGGGATAATGTCAATGAGCGTAAACCGTGCGTTTCCCTGTTACTCGATATGTCAAAAGCATTTGACTGTGTGCTACATAACATACTTTTACAGCAACTAGAGCGCATTGGAGTTAGAGGTAACGCATTGCAATTATTCAAAAGCTATTTAACTAATAGAGAACAAGCTGTGCTTATCGAACATTACGATAGACAAAACAAAACAATTGAGCATAAACAATCTACATTTGAAAAGGTTTTACTTGGTGTACCTCAGGGAAGCGTGTTGGGTCCACTTCTTTTCCTTATTTATTTAAACGAACTTCCAAATCAAATTGAAGAGCCATGTGTGATGTTCGCGGATGATGCGACTATATTATTCTCAAGTGATAACAGGGATGAAGATATAAACAGTAATATTAAGCGCAGCCTTAGAATAATTCTAGATTGGCTTGATACTCTAAATCTTAAAGTGAATCTTAGTAAAACAAAACTGATTCAATTTAGGCATTATAAAACTCCACCAATTCCATTAGATATATCTGACGCAGGGACTCCTATTGAAGAAATTACGGGAGCTGGCTTTCTTGGTGTTAAAATAGACACTCATTTAAATTGGAAGACTCATATTGAGCACATCAATAGCAAGATTTCTAGTGGCTGTTACGCCTTATCAATACTATCAGAAACATGTTCCGAAACTGTGGTAGTAAATGCTTATTACGGAAGTGTGTATCCACTACTTACATATGGAGTTATCTATTGGGGCAATTCTGTCGATGTGCACAAAACATTTAAACTACAAAAAAGATGCTTAAAAACTATATATCGTATGCACACCGAGGAATCGCTTCGTAACGTATTTAGAGAAAAACGTTTTTTAACTTTAACCTGTATTTACATCCTAGAACTATGTATTTTTATTAAAAGTCAATCTGCATTTTTTGTTAATAAGTCATCATTAAAAAACAACATACGTGACCAGTACAAATATGATATTTACCTTCCAAAGGTAAACAACTCTTTGTACAAAAAAAGCACTTTTATTATGGCTATCCGCATTTTCAACCATCTTCCTCTAGATTTAAAAGCGCTAGATGGAATTATGTTCAAACGGAGGCTCAAGAACTGGCTAATCGATAAAGTATTTTATGATATTAATGAATTCTTTGCCAATTAATATGTAATAGTCTGTCAAGCCATTTCCGTCGGTGGAGAGGGGCGGCGGGCTTAGAAAATGTGCGCAGGCTAATAGAATATTTGGATTTCGCGCCTTTTTCTACTGGCAGAGTGGTTTTACCGGCTATACCATGTACTTAAGTTTAAGCTTAGTTTTAGGATAGGTAGGTTACCTACCATAAAAAAATTGTACGCCCTAGCAGGCAACTGTTGACACGTATAATGTAAAAATAGACCACCTTTGTATGTACACAGTTATACAATAAAATTCTATTCTATTCTATTCTATTCTATTCTATTTAGAAACTGAAATGTCATACAAAGTTTTCTGAAATCGGTCTTGTTCGCAGACATAATGTCATTTTTTGTTAAAAATTGTTTCTGTAATAATTAAGTGAATAACGCCTTTTTGGCTACCTACGACGCTGCCACTGTGTCGACTTGGTTTAGACATACCTACTGACAAACATTAAAGTTTTAAGGGAAACCCGCAATTTTCATCTGTAATAAAAAAACTTTACTTATTTGCTGTGTCTTGTTTTCGCCAAGCTCTAAAAAAAAAATCGTGTGCAGAAAACGCAATTTTTTTTTTGCGGAATTGACCAAGACTTACATAAAATTATTTGCTGCTCATGACCTCAGTAGGGCTAAGATGGTCGGCTCTTTATCATTTGTCACCATGCCTGTCACGTTCTAACAAGTACGTAAGTGTGAAAGTGACGGGCATAGTGACAGGTGATAAAAATGGAACCATGCTGCCACCGCAGGAGTCTGTCGGGTTTTACCAGCCCACGGTGTATATAAATAACTTGTATTAAGTGTATGTGTGTGTTTCAAACTTTTTGCTTGTTTTACGTTCTATTCGACTCGGGTCACGATTATAAAAGCACATCTTCCCATCCCACTTATGTACTGTTATTACACAAGTACTTATGTAATGCCTTTCACCTTCTAGTTAAGAAATAAATCTAGATCTGAAAGTAATTTTGCTGTGAGCAATCTATGATCGGTATCGTATTTGTATTGGATGGTTTGAATGATATGTCATCCGAAATGTCAATAGTTACCTTACAATAAAACATTAACAAGTACGAATAATTTTAACCCGAGTACGGTTTTCTAGGGTTCCGTGGTCAACTAGGAACCCTTATAACTTAAATAAAATAAATACATAAAATAAAAATCATTTATAGCAGACAACATTGATCCATATATATGATTTTTAAGAAGAATTAAAATAAAATGAAAAATATACAAAAATTTGATAAAATTAAAAAAACGATTCCAAACTAAACTTCATTGATTTAATTAAACTTAGCCATGTCTGTCTGTCTGTCTGTCCGCGGCTTTGCTCCGTGATCGTTAACTACGACACTGATATTTAGCATGGATATTGAATTAATTACGCAGACGAATTCGTATTAAGGGTGATTAAGGGGACGAATTAGGGTGGCTCCCAACATGAAAGGAAGGGGATGATTTTCTGTGGTTCACCTCTAGTGTGGTATGTCGTCGGATAAGTCTTTCAAAACGAATATGAGTCTTCATAAACCATTTTTTGATTACGTAATTTTTTCAGAAATATTACTCTAAAAGAAAAAAATAATTGTGTCCCCCCTTTTGAACAATGGTTTTAAAAATATAAAAAAAAACGTAAAAGTCAAACTAAGTAAATACGGTCAGGTTTAGGTTAGGCCGTTTTTGAGTTTTGCAAAAAGTCTATTTTAAAGGACGGGTAACCACGGAACCCTTTACTAAGCATGGCCCGACATGCTCTTGGCGGGTATTTTTGAGGGACCTCAACCTTTTTTTTAATTGTTTCTATATGTAGGTAAGCTTTTTTTATACTACGTCGATGGCAATCAAGCATACGGCCCGCCTGATGGTAAGCAGTCTCCGTAGCCTATGTACGCCTGCAACTCCAGAAGAGTTACATGTGCGTTGCCGACCCTAAACCCGCCCCTCGTTGAGCTCTGGCAACCTTACTCACCGGCAGGAACACAACACTATGAGTAGGGACTATTAGTGTTATTTGGCTGCTGTTTTCTGTAAGGTGGAGGTACCTCCCCAGTTGGGCTCTGCTCTAGATCTGGAATGACATCCACTGGCTGTGCCCTACCACACAAAGCGAGATGACATTTACAATGCCCATACCTCTCTTTTGGACGTAGTTTAAGGACGTACCCGGGTCCAGCTTAAGTATAAATGTTCGATTTACAAAAATATTTGACAATAGAACTACATTTGATTAATAGTTACGTCTGAACGAAGATATTCGACTCAGTTTTGGATCATGCTTCTGAACTTTTAGACTATATACAGTCTCGTGGTTTTACGGTACCTATTTTCTAGATTTTACAATGACTTTAATCTTACTATCATAATGAAATCTAGCCTAGAGCTTCAATCTGTACCCTATAGTTAGCAGGATTACCTGCGCGGTGGCATCTCGAAACCACCACTTACACAACGGAATCTGAAATTACCATACAATCTTGTCCCGGTTTTCAAACCACCCAAGAAATGAGATTGCTTACAGTGTTTACCTAGGATTATCGACATAAAAAGTAACGGGAATGCCCACAGAAATATGAATATAAGGAGAAGTGGTTTGACAGCTAGGTGCGTCTCTATTTTCTGATCAAAATGATCAGAAAGCACTATCGCATTGTCATTTGATGCACAGCCGTTGCGGTGTAAACGTCAAAGGAAAATTCCGGTTTGCGCCGTAATTACGTGCAAAAATTACAATATCAACGTAAATTGTGGATTTACTTATCACAGGCATAAATTATAAAACACATCATCCATTGCCGGTCATCTATTGCTTGTCGTGTGTACTTTTACCATTGGTGTTTTTCAACGCGCAATGAACAATGAACATGTGAAATATGACATTAGTCTCAATATTGAAGGAATACGTCAAAATAAGAGCAGCGAAAGCGCTAGAGCTGGGAATCAGTCTTTTTTTAATCGCATCGTATCGACATTTCATTGTAGTTGTATATACATATGTAGGTAATGATTAGGTATACGCCGTATCAGTAATTGATCTAAAATCAATTGTCTTGTTTGTTGTACATTTATATCTGAAGCACGCATAAGTTTCATGCTTTATGTTGGATAGGGCCAGAGTTTGGTAAACATTAGTTTGACTGACACTAAGATAGAAACGTTGTTCTTAATACGTACTTAATTCAATAAAATTCACCATGAGCAGCATGAGCTTGCCAGTGGCATGCACAAAGATAGGATAGACAAAACTTAACTCGAAAACTATTCAAGATATCAAAAAACTTGACTAACCTTAACTTATTTTTTTATTTATTTATTAAAAACTGATCGGCGATTGGCTCTAGTCACACCTGATGGAAAGTGAAGACAGGGCCTAAGATGGAGCTCACCGATTCAGTAGTAGCCTATTCACTCTCGCTTTAAAGAGACCGAGGTCATATTTATCAGGGAATACAGAGGGCGGGAGCGCATTCCATTCTTTAGCCGTCCGTAACAAAAAAGAGGAGGCAAACCGTTTAGTTCGAACAAATGGAATGTGTACCACGAACGGGTGCATTCGCTCCCCACGCCTGGACGTCCGATGATGGAAAGGGGAAGGTGGGATCAGATCGTGCAGTTCCTGTGCACACTCCCCGAAATGTATCCGATAGAACACCGATAGGCTAGCGACTCGACGGCGATGCTCAAGGCTCTGTAATTTTGACTTGATAGATGGGTCATCGCCAAAAAGTCTATGAGCCCGGCGCTCTATCGAGCCCAGGGCCGCCAGCTGATATTTGGCGGAATCGTCCCATAGGTGGCAGCAGTATTCCATGCTCGAGCGGACCTGTGCTTGGTATAGGGAGAGAAGCTGTTTCGGCGTGAAATACCGCCTCACCTTAAATAGGACACCAGGTTTTTTGGCAGCAGTTTTAGCCCTGGACTCAATAGTCAACCCGAAGTTTAAGTTCGATTTTAAACTTAGACCAAGAAGCTCTAAAGTGTTAGTCACGGGAAGGGACACATTTCGGAAAGTGGGAGCCAAGGTGAACTGGCTCCGTTGTGCGGTGAAAAGACACGCCTGTGTTTTGGTGGCGTTGAATCCGACCAAGTTGGCTTCGCCCCATTCGGCCACGGCGTTCAAGGACAGATTCAAACGTTCCACCATGGTCTCCCTGAGGATCTTGGTGTCACCTTCACTGGCCCTCGCGTCAGAGAGGTATCTCTCCGTAACTGTGCTGTCATCTGCGTACTTCTAGCAAATTTAATCAGCTTTCGTTTTGTGTCATGTCATGTCGCTAAGACGCAAAGTTTCCAAGATATAAGTAAAAAACCGAAAAATGGCATCTTAAACCCCCTCTCCCTCTCGCCTCTCCGGCCGGGGACTGTTGAAATTTTTGATATCTTTTTTTTATACTACGTCGGTGGCAAACAAGCATACGGCCCGCCTGCTGGTAAAGCAGTCTCCGTAGCCTATGGACGCCTGCAACTCCCAGGATTAACATGCGCGTTGCCGACCCTAACACTCGGCACCATCATTGAGCTCTGGCAACTTTACTCACCAACAGGAACACAACACTATAAGTAGGGTCTAGTGTTATTTGGCTTCGGTTTTCTGTAAGGTGGAGGTACTTCCCCAGTTGGGCTTTGGGCCCTGATCTAGATCTGGAATGATATCCACTGTGCTGTGCCCTACCACACAAAGCGAGACGACATTCACAATGCCCATACCGCTATTTTGGACGTAGTTTAAGGGTATATACTACTCCAAACAAAGTTACGGAGTCAACAATTGTGTTCCAAACATTTCCCTCTATACCTTCTTATTGCTTGGCCTAACGTATAGTTCTATTTCGTTGTATCCGGGTAAAACAGCACAAACGTGATTTGCCGGCACTGTGTGCCAAAACTGGGTCGTAGCAAATCCACCTTACGGTACTTTACTATTAGGTGATCGGCGCTCGACCCACTACTAGAGGTCAGGGGTTAGCCAGGCCTAGATTTGTCTTGGTCTGGGCTAGCTAGATTTAATACAGTTTTCATAGAAATGGGTTGTAATATATCCTTTTATAAATATTATTTCTTCGGTTGTAAGGTTAACCAAATTTGGAAGATTATCAACGGGTCTGTATTGTTTCCCATTTTATTTATTTATTTATTGTTATATACAAAATTTGTACAGCATTACAGTGAAAACTAAGGCACTATACAAATTAATTGATAAGGCAAAGTATATACAAGTAATAACAGGAACATAATTTCAAGTGACATCCAGAGGTTAAATAAAGTTTTAAGTCATAATTTGTTGTTTGTCCGCATTTTTGTTAGTCATAATTTGTTTATTCTCAGAAACGCGTAACTTTCCAGGATTGCCATAAAACAAACCTAACCTATCTATAGGATAACCTTAAGAAAATCCTGAGAAGTTAACGGTTTCAGAATTAGGACTAATGATAATCTGACAATCATTACGATGCGGAGCAGCTCTAACGGCATCCTGAAAATGTTTGTAGGAAAGCCTGATTCTCCCATGCACAAACATATTAATAAATTAATGATCATGGGTAGTTTAATTGCGTGAATTTTAATTTTGAATTTTAATTTAATTTAGTTATTTTATTGTGAATTTTAAGTTAATTTATTTATAATATGTGAATTTCAATTTAATTAATTTATTTATTTTTAAATATTAACAATAGATTTTAAGTCACTATGTACCTAACCCCAATGGATCCTAGTTATCTAAATAAAGAAATTTTTTATTTATTATTATTATTACATTATGACTTTCAATAATTATGTCAAATAAAGGTATCAGATTTTCAACATTGAGATTTTCTGGGAACTCCTATAACTTTTCCTTACGAGAACAACATTTTCGATTTCTACAATTTTTTTCGGAAAGTTTGAAATAAAATTCTACAAGAAAATTCTTGTTTTTTTTTGAGTAATTTCGCTACTTTACATAAATCCAAATCCAAAAAAATCGCAATCACAAGTTTGGCGAGGAATAAAGTGGTGTCACAATGTTATGTACCTTTAAGTTAAAAAAAAAACTCATCATCATCATGACTACCATGAGGTGGCATTTGACATTTACGCTAGCTAGCGACTGCGTGAAGTCGATCGCATTCCCTCTCGATCGCACCAATACATCAGTGACTTGGACTGCGATCGAGTACATGCAGTCGCTAGCGTAAATGTCAAATGTCAACTCATGGTGGCTGGGTACAACTGAGCAATGACCAATACTGGGCTGGACTTTCAAAATTATACATATTATAATATATAAAATCAACCGATTAAGCTAGAGCAGTTTAATTAAATAGGACAATATTAACTATCAAAGATAATTTGAAATAGAGTTGAATGGTCGAAGAAAACTTAGTAGCCACAGTAAATTTACTGCCATCTTTCGACACATGATTAAAACTTTTAGAACGCCATTAGACTTTGATTCTTATTCTTTCACTGATATGTGTTAAATTTGTTAAATATCAAAAAGTGGCGGCATCGAATAGAGTCTAATGGAATTCTAAAAGTTTTAATCATGTGTCGAAAGATGGCAGTAAATTTACTGTGGCTACAAAGTTTTCTTTGACAATCCGCCTCTTTTTCAAATTCTCTTTGATGTTATACACGGCCCAATATTTAATTAAAGCAGGAGTTTTTATTAGACAGTTCAAGATTTTTTTTTCCATGCAATATTCGATACATTGCTAATTACAGAGTGCAATTTCAATTTTTTTTTTTAGTGGGTTCTCAAAGGTTGGCAACGCATAAGTGGCTCCTCCGATGTTGCTTATGTCCATGGGCGACGATGACTGCTTCCCATCAGGCGGCTCGTCTGCTCGTTTGCAGCCTATTACATAAAAAGAAAAAAAAAAAAACAATGTATTCATACGATCGAACAAATACCGCAATATAACGAAAATCACATGCAACTTCTTGAATTGCTAAATGAGGCTTCATAACCCATGCATTTTTTCAAAATTACTCAATTAAGATTAGATAATAAACCCAAATAGGTACCAAACTAACTATGAATGGTACTTGACATTGATCGTTCAATATCAAACGATCAAGACCGCTCAAAGGTCAATGACTCCACAACCAGATTCTAAGATAACACACGTGTTGGTTAAAAATGTAAATTGATGCAATTACTCCCGAAATGGACGGTGCACTCGGGGCTAATTTTAAAAGCCGGTCAAGTGTGAGACGGTATTAAAAATAATTACTTTACAAATAAATCGTGATGTTTATAAATAGTTAATTGTGGCTAGTTTTTGTGTTCATTTACTGTTTTGTTATACTAGAGTTACCTATTAGCTAATTGCGTTTTTTTAGAGCAAAGTACTGGCATTTCTTGATTTGGAAGTTGAGCGTCCAAGCGTGAGTCATGCTTTTTGTTATATTAGGTATAATAAGTAATATTATTGTATCTCCTTGGATTTCACGGGCCTATAAATCCCGGTCTTTTGATTGGCTTGCGTGGGGATATAGATCCAACACATAGAGGCCGCTTGGAGAGCTTTAATGTCATGTAGAACGCCTGCTGGAACCCGTTCACAGGCCCAACAATAGACACCCATGAACCGGTCGCAGCAGGCATTGGGACTATTGTAGTAAAAGTGAACAGTATAACGGTCTATGCATTGAAGTTTGGGAGGACAATGAGACTGGGTTATTGCAAAGAGGTCCGGACACCTGCCGGTGACTCGCCGCCCACTATATGGGCCCCTGAAAATGCCGTCGTGAAGACGACCAGGAGCAACATCGGTGTGAGCCGCTCAGGGGTGTCGAGAGGTGTACGCCGCTTTCTACCCAGTGGCTGATAACCAGTGATCGGTTATTTGGATTTTCCCTCGCGGGATATCAAGTAGAAAAGTTAATATAGATACGACAGTTTCCCGCGATACCCAACAAACCATACAAAAATAAAACAATTTAAATTATCTCTAAGGAATTTTTTACACTTACATGGCAACCAGTTGAGACAAAAACTTCTATTCTTTTCCTAATCTCAACATTTTATTTAAAGCAAAATATATTAAAACCTCCACAAAGTATTAGCTTATATATCTGTCACGATGGAAAAAATACTTCAAAATCTTGACATTGACATTTCATTATTTTCTCTGGATTTCAGTTCTAATTATTTTTGGTGAGCAATAAAACCATTTGACATTGTGGACATTGTTTTTCTCAAACTACCTCTCAGTTGAAAGAAGTGTAATTCACTTTTTGATAACGAATTCATTTATTCAAACAATTAACCCGTAGTAACCATGTATTAGCTGATAGACACGCGTACTTACTCGCCGAACTTTTATCCAAACGGTACAAAATGTGCCAAAGACAAAAGAACGGTGAGTAAGTACTTGTCTATCAGATACTTAGATGTTTTAAAGTGTAATAAAATAAACACATTGTATTTTTTTGCCTTTTCTAACAACATAAAGCCCGGATTCCCGGGGCATATCCATACTAACATAATGATTGAGGTCGTTCACCCCATGTCGAATCCAAAAAACCGATCACTGCTGATAACAGCCACTGTGCCAACTCGCGTCTTATGCAAGTTTTCACTTCCACCCCTGGAGCATAAGTAATATTATTATTAGGATATTCGGAAAATACCAAATACCTACTTCAGAATGTAGGATAATTCCGATAATCACCCCTAACTCCGTAATCCAAAAGTCCATTTTAAGATGTTCTAAAATACCTACTCGAAATTAATTCTCAATTTTGGACCACGGTACTCCGGGTACGGGTCCATCTATGGGGACCCTAATAACAAATATTCGGGTATTCTCGTATTTCATTCTTGGTTCAAAAATAACGATTAAGCTAGAGTCAGATGAAGTTAAGTTGGCAGCGTTGATTTTGATGCCACAGACTGGACAAGTGTTAAGTAAAAGTCATAGAAGTTTGACGTTAAGAATAACACTTGCACTATCTTGGCTATCAAAATCGCTGCCAACTTAGCTTGATCGGACTCTAGAACAGTTTTAGTCGCATTTAGGTGTATTTCTTAAGAGTTTATTGCAACCAGGTAAATTAATGTTAGCCAAAATTACCCCAGACAAATACTTCACGGACAAATATTTCCTCAATAAACCTAGGATTTTTTCAATATACCTTACTTAATAAACAATAATCCCCAACATTACATTCAATTTTGTTAAACTTTCAATAAAAAAACTCAACCGACTTAAAATTGTATCACAGTACGCGGGATACGGGACCCTAATAACAAGTATTCGGGGTCTATTCCCGTATTCCAGTCTTGGTCCAGAAATAACATTTGCGAGCGCAGCGATGCCGGTACTGCACCGGACCTTTATCTGCATTTAATTTAATAGCTATTCTGGACATTTCACTTGGACGTGACTTGCTTTTAGGCTATGTAAGCCTTCATTTTAGAACTGAAAAGATGTCATATAGTATGTAACAAAAATAGTGGGGAGCCGTATAAGAAAAAAAAAATTGACACGAACATTTTATCGTCTTTGTATGGAGGGTTTGCCGATTTGGACGACGTGCTCCATAGAAAAAAAAATCGCGTCAAAAATTTTTTATTCTACTGTTTCTTGATCAGAACTGGATACCGAATATGCTCTTAAATGTAGCCCCACTATTTTTTGTTACACTTGTATACGTACTAAAGAACAAGTACCGTAAAACATATATTTTTGATACACACTTTTATTGCTGACTGTACTTCCTCTCCTTTGCATGTCTATCAAGTAGTTCTCATGATCTTTCTAATGAGTCTAAATTCTATGTTTTTTCCATCGAAGAGTTCCTTTGGCTATATCTGAATGCATTCATTTGTTGTAGTCAAGGTGCGCGCAGCACAGTTGAGTCGTTCGCGGCACAATGCACATTGGAATCATTTTTGACCTCTAGTCAGACTTTTATTTTAATCGTATGGCGTATTCACATGAAGCGCTGGTGGCCTAGCGGTAAGAGCGTGCGACTTGCAATCCAGAGGTCGAGGGTTCAAACCCCGGCTCGTACCAATGAGTTTTTCGGAACTTATGTACGAAATATCATTTGATATTTACCAGTCGCTTTTCGGTGAAGGAAAACATCGTGAGGAAACCGGACTAATCCCCACAAGGCCTAGTTTTACCATCTGGGTTGGAAGATCAGATGGCAGTCGCTTTCGTAAAAACTAGTGCCTACGCCAAATCTTGGGATTAGTTGTCAAGCGGACCCTAGGCTCCCATGAGCCGTGGCAATATGCCGGGACAACGCGAGGAAGAAGAAGGAAGGCGTATTCACATAAACATTTCAAACAATATGTAGCTAAATAAAATAATAAATCCCCACATTCATGGTCTCAAGCACTCTCAAGCTACGAGATTGCGTCAGGTGTAAATTTAAACAGATCTCCCGGGGGCCTGGAAAAAAGTGCAAAGGGCAGCGCTGTATAATATGCTTCATGGTTTGAACCACAGTCGCAGAGCGCAGAGTCCCGCCAGCTTCATTTATGGCGAAAATAGTTACAGCGTCCGTGACTTCTCAGTCTGTTTACACGACACCAGACTTTTCGCGACAAGCCAAAACCGTCTGGTTTCCCTGTGGGATCTATGGCTTGTAGGGTAGTTTTAGCAATTTTCTAGTCCGGCTAAATTGTAACCATATAATTTGATATGAATAGGCAATGGCCAAGTCCAAACAAGCTAACCTTTCTATTTGACTGCGGAATCCGTGGTCACCGGTCCCCACGGTTACATCCGCGAGCGGAGGGGGAAGGTCGTTCGGTTGCTCACGATGTCACGATTTCACAGTCTAGCGACACACAGTGGTACAGTTGGAATTTTAAGGTACCTAAGGTGTTATGAACAATTTTTGAGTAACATTAAAACACCTTAGGTCTTGGAGGATTTAACAACTGGACACAAGGTGTCTGTGATTTTCTGTACAAAACAGTCTGCCGATTTTTGCGGGGGAGGGGCACGTCAAATGTATGACTATTTGTACGTAACGTACAAATATAAATATATGTTAGATTAACGTCAGTCCATACAATACATATGACTATTGACCGAGGTTTTCGACAGAGGGGTAAGCTCTTAAAGGCCACTCCAGTTGTTAAATCCTCCAAGCCTTAGGTACATCATAAATCTTCTTATATCGCACTAAAAAGACACTTTCCCTATGATTAGGTATGTAATTCGATATACATATTTTAGTGGTTAGTCATAGCGGTAACACATTGACTGTTTTGAATATAACCTTTATGTTTAAGGAAATTGGAACATAAAATGCCTTAATAAAGGCAAATTAAGTCTAAGTTTAAGAGGAAAACTGGTTAAGAGACTAGGTTAATGGAGGGCAAAGGTCGACCGGCCAGCTGTGTTCTGTACAATATTTTAAAGCATCATTATGAAAATATGACTACAAAGCAGGTTTTATTTAGGTTATGAATGTTGTGGTATGCTGAATAACAATGTATACGATTATCGTATTATATAATGGAGAATGTTGGATGTGTAACTTTATTTTATACAAAGTACAATGTGCCTTAAATGGTTAGCCTTACCGTCGCGACTGTTCTTCACGTCATCACGTATCAGTATGTTAGAGTGAAAGAAAAGCATGCCATGAAAGACGTTAAAAATGCTACCATCATATAACACAGACGTAAAAGATACGATTATACTACGTACATAAATGGGTCAAAATTATTTGCTTTATCTACTTTCTGACCACTCTGTCACGATTGTATTTGTATATTCTATCAAATAAATGAAAAAAATCGACTCCGTCACATTTTTTGGGAACAAAAAAAAAACAACGAAGATATCACCCTAATACCATATCATATAATTTAGGAAACGAACAGACGATAAAATCCATTGAACGCTCTTTTATAGTCTGCGACAGGCATTCCGTGCCGATCGTCGTGAACCTATGAACTTAATGTTCGGTGACCTTTTCCTCTCTTTGATGCAACCGATAATTCTAAATTTGAATAGAATATGCAACATGGCCGCCGTGTTTAACGGATTTCATGCCATCCGCGGACCGTTGATGTAACCTTTTTATAATGTTAACAATGATTTTTATTTAGTTACTGATACGGTACCTAAGAAGACTTATAAGGTGAGTGACTCATTGCTTGTACATTTTCTAAGCAAAAATCTTAATGTTTTTGAACTTTGCCATTTCACAAAGATAGAACTTACGTTTAGTTGTTAGTGAAATTAAAACTCATTGTATTTTTGGGCCATTCTGTATGTGATCTTTGGTGAAGAGACTCAAAGAAATTGTTTTCAAACACGGGTGCAGCTATGTAACCCTCATACATATAAAAATATATAGATGTTATCTAATCGAGAATCGAAAATGTGTTCACTCTCTCTCACACTCATCTGCCTCTCTATCACTCTTGCATATTTGGGTCGAAATTCTTTTCGTTGTCTTGTCTTGGACCGCTCCGTCACGCTTCTATTTCTGTATTTTATCAAATTAATAAAAAAGACGAGTGCTAATGCATCTCTTTTTAGTTGCTCATTTACCATGAGAAAAATTCAAAGCTAATCTCATTAAAATCTCATACAAAAAGCTACACTCCGTCACATTTTTTGGGGACAAAAAACAATAAAAAAAGAATTTAGACCCATTCGAGCGATGGAGGGGCGGATAAAGAAATTTATTAATAACTAGCGAAGCTTATCTGATTCGTTCTCCTTTTTGGAAGTCGAAAAAAGGATATATCAAACGCCTCCAAGTAAACAACATTACCGAAAAGGATCATATATTGTGACCTTATTTTAGCTAATTTTCGGCTCATCGTTGTTTAATTTTACCGTAATTATCTACTCTGTAACCCTATCGTTTAATTACATCAAATTTTAATTGCCGTTCTCGTTTGTGAAACCATCTCTCTTTTAACATTTGAGTTGTTATTTCAGTCGTGTTTCAACCAAACCATTAGATCCAATTATTTAAAACACATTCGAATTTGACTTTTATTACACCAAAATTAAGTCCACTCCTCTCTTTTATCTTCGTATCAGACATCGATTTCAATCGTTTTCATCACACTTGCTCGAAAAAACCACCTCAACCTATATTTACTCACCTTATATTTTGGGAGTTTGTATAAAACGCTTAACCGTTAAGCAGATGGTGTATGCTGAGATAGATTATGGAGTGCTGTGCATTACTGTATGTTTACAAGTGTGTTGAACGTTCAGTGAAAGTGGTGAAAGGTGAAAGCAATTAAAACGATGGTTTACTACCATACGGCACACTTGATTAATGTGTCAACGGATTGCCATTAAAAGTCATACTTTGGATCATCTAATGATAATTTATAACACGGTAATCTAACTCGATATTAAAAACCAATATAGAAAATTTCAGAATTAATTTTTAACAAGCAGGAACGTCTGCGAACGATCCGTCTATTAAGTTTAGAATAAATTTGAAAGTGGAAAAATTACTGTCTTGAATGAGACTTGAACTCACGGCCTCTGAATCGATACTCCAGCACTCTGTCCTCTGAGCCACCAAGACCAAAAGAAAATTTTCCCACCATATGGGAAAGATATTAGATGTCGCTTGGGTAGACCCACCCAAGCGACATCTAATATATTTTTCTCCAATATACTCGGAAATGTTCACCTTATTGTAGCAAAAATAGTACGGGAAGTTCTTCATTAACGTCAAACACAAATTGAAAAAATTCAAACCATTATTGTCGTGATTTAGCGGACGGGAAAGTTATTACTGTATTGTTTTTTACTTCTTAAAAACATGTATCTACTAAGAAACATTTGTATTTGTATTTTGAAAAACGCATACAGCCAATTAATATACCTGGGGGCCGCGTCTACACGACCCGGTCAGCATCATTTCAAGCTATAGGATAAAGTCGTGTAAGATCGACGTGTATTATCGTGTGAATACTGCTTAATAAAATCAAAGACTATATAACTTTTATATCTTTTTAAAGGATATATGCGTGCAAATACAGCTTATATTGCACAATAATATTGAATGAGCGGATATTGAATGGTACTGAATGGCAGAATAGTTGTGCCTTTAACTTTTAAAAATAATTAAAGAGATTGATTTTGATTTCCTCGCATGTTTGGAGAAAAGCACTATATAGGCCTCGGCAGGAACAGCAATCCGTGGATTCGTCTTCTTTGTCGAAATTGAATGTGAAAATGAAATGTCGAAAAAATTCGAAATCGAAACTCATCCACGAATTGCCCTTTCCCGGCCTCTGCAATAATGCACTATTTTACATTTAAATGTAGGAAATTTCTGGTATTTATTTTGATTGCTGATGTGATTGTTCAGTATTTGTGCTTCGTTTATTTTTGACGAGCGAGACGAGATATATAAAATTAATACTCAAATAATTTACTAACCTAACCTAATGGTAGACTCGTAAGAAATTTTGTACCAGTCCACCTAAATGTAAAATATTTTTAATAATATTGCATGCGCTAGGCAGCTATAATTATTGTACGTCGCAAGACATGTTACAGAGAACAAAAATTGTTTATAACATCTGTATTCATTACCTGTAATGCACAATACATAAATAAATGATTCTAAATGATTCTAAATGATTCTAACTCTCTTGTTTATCCTATATATGTAACCTACGTGGTATTGTAATCAGTAACCTTGTTTTTCCTTTATAATTTTTCTTAAATTTCCAGATACTGTCTTCTGATCTTATAAGTCGTGTCCTCTCGTCATTACCCAGTTTTTTATTTCACCTTTTCTATCTTCGCCTGGTGCCGGCAAGTTTGAGTGCCTAATTAACATCTAGACAATCTGCATCACAATCATCTACCAAACAGCACACCATCAATTTATTAGCAAACTTGATGTGTCTGTTCCAAATGTCATGTGCATTTGGCCTCAGCATTTAGTTTTGCGCGTTCTCCACATCCGTCTGTCATGAGACAATGCTAATTTTGAAACGTCGTTTTAGCACAAACCCGTCTAGTGCGGCAAACGAGCTATTGTTTTATGCTAACGTCCTAGTTCGGATTTTAGCGCTGACAAAGGCACAGCTATTTTTGAGAGAGTGGTTTTTACTGTTAATATTTGAGTGGTAATAAGTTTTAACCGTTATATATCTGAAACGGGAGTTATCATGTAAATAAATTGCAATTACCTCTATGACGCTTTTGTGTGGGATTTTCAGTCCGTGGTTTCGAAGGAAGACTATTTAGTAGTTCATCGTTTCGTGTATAAATGTAGAAATTACTGAGTTCATTTTCATCTGCGAGAATCCTGCATGAACTTTGAAACTCTGTCCGTGGTAGGAAAAACTTTGCAGTACTCAATAGATCGCTTTCAATATTCTTCTGTCTTGCATTTTAAATTACTGTTTTGATATTGAAGGTAACGGTTTATTACGAACATCACAATTTTCACGTCTTATTGTTTTTCTACAAAGATAAAGACACATGAATAAAAAATCACTACACGAAAACCCGAACCTGCATGATTTTTAGTCTGACACGGCTCCGATGCCTGGTCAGTTAAGCATTAGAGAGAAGAAATCTCACTAACATGAAAGGAACTTCTAAATTGTACAAGAGCAAAGCTTTTAAATATGGTGAAGGAACTAATAATTGTCAAATAGACAAATGTCCACAATCTTATGATATAATCTCCAATACCGTCCTTAATAATGAATAGAGAAACTGTACTTTAGTTGGATCGTTAACGATTTTACCATCAAGTTAATATTTGCATTGCCAGGGTATATTTTAGCTTGCACCGCGCAGTAAAGTTATATATTTCAAGAAAGGTTTGGAATTATATTTTACATATGTAATAATCTTAGTTTGAAATGTCACACACGCCAACACTAAATGCATTTCTAATTTTAGCGGTCTATGTGTGTAAATAGGGGGTATGTTTGTGTTGTGTGTTTCAGTGTGAACAGGTATTATTGTGGTGCGGGTCGGAATATCCATTCGATTCTTTTTAGTAGCTTCAATGAATACATTTTAACCGGCTTCAAAACGAGGTATACGAGAAATGCCTCGGAGGCATAGAAAAGGTCAAGGTTAAGGTCGGGTTGGTTTTATTTCTTACAAGTCGTAAGTAATAAAATCATAAGATAAGTTGTCAGCGATTTTAACAGCTTTATATCGATATTTTAACCGTCAAACGTCTATGCAATTATGACGTTTACTTAACTTGCACAGGCTGGGCTATCAAAATCGCTGCCAACTTAGCTTGGTCTAACTGTAATTACTCTCATCACACACAAAACATTACTTGTACAAGCACATCCATTATTGACGAGTTAGGTTCAAGCGAATCAAGGAAATGGGTCGGAAAATTTAATTAAACACATTTTAAAGACACTCGCCTCCTACACGTTTTACGCCACATTATGTCACAAATAACGCTTGTGCGTCGTTAAGTTGGAGGCATTTGGGGGTATGGCGGTTGTGTGGTGTTTTTAACCGACTTTGAAAAAAGGAGGCAGTGACTTGAACCCTTATAACAGGATTTTATAAGGGTTAAAGTCACTGATAAAATTTAACCTTTATAGGATCACTTTATTGTCCGTCCGTCCGTCTGTCTGTCTGTCAAGACCCGTTATCTCGTGGAGGTATCGAGTTGAAATTAAGACAATATACTCAGTAGCTTGAAGCTATGAAAAGTTAACGTAAAAAAAAGTTACGGCCGTTTATGCCAAAAACGTATATTTCGATACTCTAAAGAGGGATCAAAACTTATAGGGTACTTCCCGTTGACCTAGAACTATGAAATTTGGCAAGTAATAAGTCATAAGTCATAAGTTATTTATTAGTAAAACCAATTTACACGTTATGATTATTATAGAGCTTATTTACATACGTCGCAAAATATACAATTCCAAATCAAAATCAAAAACATTAATATTCATAATATAAAAAAATACACATTACTTAACATCCTATTCGCGGAAATTTAAGTATTCATTATAGTCGTAGAACGGATGCTCAACAAGCCAGCGTTTGAGGCGACATTTAAAAATGGCCAAGTTTGGGGCGCTGGTGATGGTGTCAGGTAGTTTGTTATAAACGGCAGGCCCCATGACATGGGTGAGCTTGGCCGATTTGGCCAACTTGCGGCTTACGCCCACGAGCTTATGGGCGTTACGCGTGTTATAATTATGTACCATACTATGAGTTTTGTATGCTGTTAGGTTTGACCGCACATACACAGCCACCTGTAAGATGACTCTATAGTCAAGTGGTAAGGTCAATATTCCCAGTTTTTTAAAGTAGGGTCTTGCAGGAGTGTTGTGCGGTACTCGGGCGATTATTCTAACCGCGCGCTTTTGGAGACGGAAGACCCTTTCCCACTCGGCACAGCGTCCCCATAGTTCCGCACCATACTGGATCAGCGAGTGCACTGTAGCAAAATAGCACGAGCGCGCGACCTCATCTGACACTAGCCTAGTTACCCGTCCCAAAGCAAAACACGCACTGCCGATTCTTCCACTGAGTTTGTTAATATGATGGTCCCACTTTAAACAGGTATCTATTTCGAACCCTAGGAATCCGGTGGTACTTAATTGGTCTAGAGCGGTCCCATTTACAGAAACAGCAAGCGGTCTTATGCTGCGGCCTGATAGGTTGAAGACTAGGTAGTGGGTCTTTTTAAGATTTCACGCTAGACCATTGGCATCAAACCACTGCCGTTTTACACTACAACTAGGTACAGAAAAAATCTCAAAACTATAAATTTTGTACGGGACCCTCAGTTGCGAGTCCGCCTCGCACTTGTCCGGTTTTTTTGTAGATAGAAACCGAAACTTCGATCGGACACTAATTATTGCGGTTTGGGGAAACAGCACGCATCAATGTATTTATGCAAACATACACAAGTCAAAATATGAAGCCATTTTTGAATGAACGAATTCAGCATTCATGCAAAAGTACGTAAATTGTAAAGCACCGTTTTCAGCCTTTGACTTTGAGATTTGAGTGTTACGCTTTTGAATCGTAATTCGTATCATTTTCGAGCATTTATGGTTGAAATTTGCATGTCAAAATCTGTCAGATATTCGTTTTATTTGTTTCTTTTATGGCTTTATTTCATACTAATAGTTATTTACGATACAAGTGCAGAAAATAGGAAATTCGCAACGAGTGGTGATAAATTAAAATACGACCGAAGGCAGTGTTTTAAATCTACACAATTTGCGTACAATTGTACAACGTTTTACAGTACATATAGCCCTTTAAAGTTTCGAGATAGCACGCGTGCGGGAAAGTAGCACCATATGTACTGTTAATACTTTTGTGAGTCAACTAGGTACTAGATATTTAGATATATAAGAAGTGATTCTTATTGACAATCGAAAAATGCTCCGCGCTATTACTGCAATTCTGTTTGAAGTTCAAAGAAAACACAAGTCCCTTAAAACAATCAATTTCTATCTACCATAAATACATCTTTCCTGCACATGGGCCTAACCATCGACATTACTCACGCAGTTTACCTCGCGAGTGCTAATTTTAGGCGAGCAAGGAACGCTTACCGCTATCTGAACCGTTGTTTAATAATACACTCTGGCGCACATGGGCATTTAAGAAGCGTAATTGTTATATTTTTCGGTCCAAGTGAGGAAAGGGAGTATAGCAAAGTCATGTCAACTTTATTATTAATCGTTGTTCAATTACCGTAAAGTTTAGATGTTTAGAATCGTACCTAGTTAATGAAATGATGGCTTTGTCTATTCTTAAACATAAATTGACGCTTTTTTATAAATAAGCGTTATCTTTTCATGGTCCTACACATTCTCATTAACACCTTTGAAATAAGTATATTTATATTTCAATTCGTTTGTGACTTTAATTTACCCAATACAAGACACCGATTTGAGTTTTATATTAACTTACTACATTTGTATTCTGCGGTCTATTCACCGAATAAGTCAGACAAAACAAATAATCTAGGTATTGTATATGCACAGTCTAGTGATTGTGTTTTTTTTTTATGGTAATACGAGTTTTACATTCGTAATTCGATATCGCCGGCACGTTGTTTGTCGCCCGTGATTCACAACTTAACAATCTCATCGTAAACATAAGTGACATGCCATTAAAAAAAATACTCGTCTGACATGTTAATAGATCTTGCTAACGTGCGACGTAAGCTGTACGCTGCAATGTAGTAATTTGTCTCTATTTTTACGATATGTATGCCATACGATTAAATAAATTTGCTGTATATTTTCAATATTGCAACTACCACAATTTTTACACATCACAAATACATGGTCTCCCACGGTACACGTCTCGCATAGTGCGGGGAACGCTGGAACTTCTGTACTTACCTAACTATGCTTTGCACCAAACGACGCCACACCAATTTTTTAGTGTACTCTATCTGTTTTGTGTGCAATAAACTTATTTTTATCTTTTATATTTATCTTCTTTTTATTTATAATGGTGCATCTAAATTAATCTTAGTTACATGTTATGTAATCGAGCTTGCGAAAATGTTTCTAGCAATTCTAAGCTAGGCATTGTCATTTTAGGTTTTGATGGTGCAACCATTGTAAATGTTTGTTTGAAATTCGCTGTGGGTCAAAAATTGTTATTTATTCTATTAATTCAACATGAATTTGTATCCTATCAGTACAAACTCGTATTGCAATCAGTACTGAATGCACGACAACAGGTCGATTGATAGGATCATCGGATTACGGTCTCACAGCGACATCAATCACACGAAATCGATGCTAAACTCCTTACCCCACTCTGATGTCGGAGCCTATTGATATAATACTCCGAAGAGGATTGTGGTGAATCAAGACAAGAGGTATTTATGAAAGGAATCCACCCTGTTATCTTTAGATCAGCTTACTAAGGTATATATTAATTAATTCTCCTACTTGTAATTCGATTATCCAATAATCCGATTTCATTTTCATTGGTAACTTTGCGCATTAATAGTTTATTCATACGATTACCAACACAATGCGTGTTAAGTCAGCACAATACGCTTTTAGCAATAATTCAAACAATGGAACTCTCACGCTGTGCTCCAGATGTGACATAATAGCTATAGCTAAGCACACAATACCTAATTCATTAACACCATTAAGACCAATCGCATGCACGCTTATTGAATACAGCCTGATGGTCTATTGTGATGAGACGTGAATGTCTAATTGGAACGGTATAAACCTCCTAAATTACAGGATGCACTGGAAATGCACAGAGAATGCATGTCATTCAAATTCCGCTGCAAAGGTACAAACTAGGCAACTTGAACCAGTAACCGTGCGCTGTTGAATATTAATAACGCTTTCCAGTTGTTAAACTATGTACTTTACGAAATGTTCCAATTATAACTCGCTGAATATTTCATCGCTTACGTTTGTTCATCAATAAAGTATCTATACAATGCCGGTTAAAGCGTATGATATTTCCAATTTGGGCCGATGAAAAAACTTTTTGAATTAAACCGGCGAAAATACACCGACACGAACTGTATCAGCGTGAAGCACTCAAAAAGTCGGAAGAATATCAATATTTCCGATAGATTCTCAGTAACAAAGCGGGTCGCTGACAAAACAAATTTACATAAATCCGAACGAATCCGTAAAAATGACGCGCGACAGGCGAGCCGATAAGCTTCGGATATCATTAGCCGGCGACAGACTGGGGCGATCGCTCACTTGTGCGGCCTCCAAGGCCCAGGAAAAATCCCAAATATCAATCTTCCCTTCCTCATTTCTTACGCTCAATTCTAAATTGAAAAGCAATCACTATGAGAGAGATTTTTCTCGGGGATTTCTCAGACAAAGTACCCCGGCTCGATATATTTGGGGAATGATTTTCGAGCTTTGCTCCGTTTTGCTTATTAAATTAATTCCGTTCCTTGCAGATGGAAGTTTCATAACGGTTGGGGTGAACTTTTGAACGTGCTGCTTACGTCGTATTCTTTTATTTCATGAGACACAATCAAACTGAATTCTCAAGGGGATTTCCCAGCAATTCTCCGCTTGCGCTGCAGAATTCTAACATACGCCATATACTTGTGATAACAATTTTCTGTGAGAGTTAGTGAACTTCAATTTTGGGGTACTTTTCTCTTACCAGTTGTATCGTGGAGTTAAGACTTTTTCCGTATATGGGAATCTCATTTTCGGAGGATCATCTTTGAATCCTCACGTTATTATCTAAGAACCTTTAATAAATAGTTTACTTGTTACTTTTGTCATGATATTTCATGTTTGGTGAGTTTATTTACTATAAAGCAATGTTTTCAATATTTATCCGAGAGATATTACTTGCTATTTCATGTATTTCGCAGCAGGTTTTATTTTTTGGTGCTTTGATGTTTTTACACCTGTCCTGTTGATAAATGTCACCTTTGTTGAAGCGGGCGATATCACTGTCAATATTCTTGATAAATTGCATTGTATATATCCTCCTAAGTCTCAGTGCCCTTTTAAAAGGACTAACTTAAACCAAACATTGAACTATAATGAAAGAAAAGAAGGTTCCAAATTCAAAAGTGCAAAAATGACTGGGACTTAGGAGGCTATTGCTGCCATGCTTAGAACGTCACTCTTTTTGAGGAAGGAGCTTGATCGCATGCTCAACGTAGCAGCAGTGGAGTCGGTCTAAACTAACTCTGCAGTTTTCACCGACTTAAACAACAAAGTAAGGTGGTGTCGTTATAAACGTCATATTTTAACAGAAATTTGACATTGTTGCACTTTGTAATTGAAAATACCATGCAATGTTAGCTTAGTCCGAATCAAAGTCACCATCGAATGGATTTATTTTCAATAATAGGAGGATATACCATCTGATTCATCTGAACCCCTTCTCAGATTTGAGAATTTCATGTAAATATCTCCGTCGCGCTGACGGGGGCGGCTCCTAAAATTAGTGCGATAAAGACAACTGCACCTTAGGCGAAAGAGCTGCGTAAAAATTTCAGAAATCGAGGTTTCGTTCTCGACATCCTTCTCCAAAACTTAACCAATCGCAACGAAATTTTGAGAACGGAATGAGAAAAAAATTATCTTTGTCTGATTGTTTTGATTTTTGCGTTTATTGTTGCCAATTTTGTATGCTAGGCGTCTGTTTACGGGACATTCTTTTAGCGCTTTTAATGTCTAGTTCTTATGAAAACAAGAATATAAAAAAAAACAACGTACAAACACAAGTAATGCTAACATTGAACTCATATAAAAAAAAACTAGAGCCAAATCTAGAGAAGAAAATGCCGAGAAAGTTTGTATGGAAAAATGACCACTAATGTTTCCTCTCAAAGTATGTTCATTGTGGTTCAATGTTGACTTCATCAGCAATTTATCAAGCCGACATACGACTTTGACATGGTTCCTCGTCTCCCATTGGTCATAAATCTCACAGACCGGTTTAATAGCTCCCAGTAGCGCAATGGGCTTTATTCTTCAAATAAACTTTACTTCATATTTTCCGAGACGAAATAATAAATAACGCGAACAAACTCCCGTTTTTATGGGCCTATTTTGGAGCTATAAATATTTCCTTTATTCACTTTACCTCGTGCTTTGCAAAAAATCTTCAGTAAATTTAGCCACAAAGTTAATAAATTAGGTACGTCTATGAAATTTAATATTCAGGGTTAGGGCATTAATGGTAGCGAGTTAAGTACACGGCACGAACTTGCATGCAATATTCGATATATTGCTAGCGGCAGAGTACAAAATTCAGTCGATTGACTAAATACCTCAATGTAACGAAAATTATGCAAATTGTTGTGTATTTGTGTGATGAGCACGGATATTTGTTCCTGAGTCATTGGTGTTTTCTATGCATTTAAGTATATATATATTATGTATATCGTTGTCTAAGTTCCCACAATACAAGCCTTATTGAGCTTACTGTGGGACTTAGTCAATTTGTGTAATAATGTTCTATAATATTTATTTATTTATCTAAATGGGCCTTACGCGTGAGATTTTTGAAATGGAGGTCGTGGTTCAAACCCAGAATATTCATATATAACCTATATTAAAATAAAATTCATCTCATTCAAAAAGCTACTTCAGTTACATATTTTGGGGACAAAAAACAAGACAAAGAAAATAATTTTGTCCCATTTGCGGCCTTATTTCATTTTAGGAGCAGTTTTATTTTATTTAATGCAACCATCATACCCGTAGCTTCATTTGAAAGTCAATGACAAACTACTCAGAACCATAAAGAAACAATTTATATAAAATCGCCGATATTTCCAGGAAAATGTAAGTCCTTTCTAAGGCATTAGAAGCTACATTTGTCCTCTTGGACATCATCATTTTCCTCGCGTTGTCCCCGCTTTTTGCCTGCGGGAGTCTGAAGTGCGCTCGACAGACAGATGACATAATGATTCCTATTTATATCTCTCAAATTCTCCTACCTAGTGTCCATTTGATAAGTTTATTCCACGATGATGATCAAGTTTCGACATTTAATCTCTAGTAAAACTAATATTTTCTGAATCCAGGTGAATATCTAAATTATTAACCTCAAAACTATTATTTGATTGCCTAATTCCATATGTCGTACGAAATAAACAACCAACGGAACTTTCATTCATGCTGCGTTTGCTATGTATACGGATTATAATTTCAAATCCAGCTATGCTCGTAAGTAGGTTCCTGACCTTTACCTCAATGGCGGTCAATTTCGCGGCCGATTTCTCGGGCCTCCGATTTGCATTCTCATCCTGACCTTACGTTAATATATTTCCTGAATTATAATCGTTTTTGTTATTTTTTGCGAAAATTTGTTGTGTTACAAACATTTCCTCTAACAGCGTTCGCTTTCTAACAACGTCAAAGTTATTCTATTTGTTATTAGTTTCATCATTATCATCACCTTTTATATTGTTAACCCACATCTTCCGAGTATTGTCAAACTAGCTGATAGATGATCGCCTATTCAACAGCATTCATTCGCCTATTCAATATACAGAATTCAAGTAACAACTTGATTTAATTCTTTCTTTATTTTCGTTAATATATTACATCTTGTTTCGACATTCATACCCATATCCTTTGATTCGCCTATCGCTCTAACAGCTTGTTGACGTTCTCATTAACACAATACGACATTGATTTTGATACGCCATCCGCTAATTCCCCGATGTCATTCCCAATCCCAATGTATCGTAGGCGAGCATGTGCTTCGGGGGACCCAGTTTGTGGCCTGTTAGGTCCCTTGAGTGCTGTACTGGTAAGGCATACACACAAGAAGGTCGTGGGACTCGTGGGTGTAGGAAATATTTTATTACTTTATTGATTGATTGCTGTAAAATAAGCATTTTTTTTATATTTTTCGTTTTTGTGTTTTTTTTTCTGTGTCATAGGCGTAGGCATGTGTCACCACTAATTCAAAGTCAGGACTCCACTGAAAATCAGCGCCACGATTGCTGTGGTATTTTGCTGGGAAACCTATTCTGGCGTCCTTCGACCAATTCAATTCAATTCAATTCAATGCATTTATTTGTCGAAAAGCAGGTAGTGTTACAAACAGGTGTTACATAGAGATAATTAAGTGCTCCACTTTTGGCCATATTATGAGGCATACAAATATTTAACGTGAGTGGCGGTGTAGCTCATGAGATTCAATGTAGGTATTTGTCATCATCAAAATAATAAATTTCAACTATGTACTACTACCAATGTTTTTGTTTTGTATGTGTGTATTTTTGATGTTTTCCTTTTTTCAAACATCATTATGTAGGAAATACCATTTACTCTTCGTGAGAAACTGATACTTTTTGGGCCTAACTTTGCAAATAGCTTTTGTAAAAACTGGTACATTTGCCAATTCGTGGGACAAGTTTGCAAAATCCCGATGGATAGATGAGGATGCAACAAGGAAAGCGTCAATTGAGTCTAGCTATGATCAGGATCGTTGATAGAAAACTCTAAACGAAACTCAAATAGTGTATAGAATAGACACGTGACTTTTCATAGGATCTGTCATCCCAGTAACTTTTTTTCTTTTAGTTTGGCGTTTGTCAATGTTCGATTGTCATCTTGACTAGGCCCCCTGATCTGATGCCGGTCGCGCGTATCTCTAACCTCTTTCACAGTCCGCAGTTTCCTTTAAGACCTATATCAGAGCGGAACATCTAATGAAGTGAAGATACTGGTTGGAGCAAACGCTCGCCAGCCACGTTTAATAATGATAATTGGCCTCACAGACGGATATTAGCACAGCGTTTGTTTCGGTTGTACATGTACTGTAATGTAACTCGAGCGGCATATTATCGCGCGTAGTGGGCGTGGAGATAAACGGCTCAAATTCAATTGGATTTAGGGTCCCACTCATGGAATAAGAAATCCGTTCGATAGCGCCCATGCTCGTCAACAGGCGATCTAATGTAACTAAAGTTTTTCTTCTTTTTAGCAAAGGAGCAAAGGAATTTTTAGTCAACATTATTTTCGTTATCTTGTTTTATTTTTTCAAAAAATGTGATGGGAGTGCAGCTTTTTGTATGAGTAGAAATTTGTTTAAGTATAACTTTTTTCATGTACATTTTTAAAACTTAAACTTTACTTAGTCTTCTTTTATAGAAGATACAAATACAGGCATAACAGAGTGGTAAGAAACAAGACAACAACAAATTTTATTTATTAACTGTCACGACACACGAATAGCGCATACGTAATATGCAGTCGTACAGGTCGCTCACGTATCAGTCTTCTGGAAGACTAGAAAGAAGTTATAGGTATATTTAATAATTGTTTTCCTACTCCTCTACTGTTATCTGTCATTTATGCATTCATTAACACGAATATAAGAACATACATAAAAGATTTCAAGAAAAGTCTATATTGTCTATTCCTCATAAAAGCTCTTGTGCTTTTATACGCTATAACATTACTGCGATTAATGGCTACCAACCTAACAAAACCAAAACGAATACAGTTTTAAACTAAGTGCATTGATGCCAACTTACAAAATATTCATTTGGTTGCATAGTAAAAATAATTACTTCATAAGTCAGAAACACGCATGTGACACCCGTAATATAGCAACACCCATAGACTACGAAGACCGCTTAGCGTTGCTTGTTAGTCTCCGTAGGCTACGGTGGCCAAAATTAAGAAAAAACTGTCCAAAAAATTAATTTAGCAAGTAGCAAGTACCAGGGCCTCATGAGTTACGAGGAGGTGTCGCCGACCGGCCGGCCGCGGCCCGGGGCGGGCCGGGCGCGGTACAAGGTATGCTCGCGCGTCTTGGCTATATACTTTTGCTGTAATTTGTTTACCTAAATTAAGATTTATTTTTGTTGACTCGTAGGAAAAATATTGTATGCAACGTTGTATAAGTAGGTCAAAAAATTCTCGTGGCGTATTCCTTTACAATGTTCGCCTACGCCTTCGGCTCCGGCTCACATTGTAACTCACGCCACTCGCCTTTTTTGACCCTTCTTATACAACTGTTGCATAAAATACTATTACTTAATTTGTATATTACTTACTAAACATCAGCGCCAAGGGACCCGAAGCATTATGATAATTGGTGTACATTTTTAGCTGTACATAGATATTTCTTAAAAATCCAGTTGCTTTGATAAACTTTGATGCTGTGGTTTTTTCCTGGAAGTATCGATATAATATCAGTAGCTTCTAAAATGTATACAACCAACAATACGATCTTCTAAAAGTTTAGCTTAGCTCAGAAATTACGTATTGTAATTGTAAGCGTTGTCATATCTCTTATTACTTAAGTAATCATAATGTCACTTATTCATAATATTAATATAAATTTTCAAAACTGTGACCAATATGCCACAGTCAAAAGGTCAACACTTATTTTAACGAAGCCAACTCATCTGTTAAATCTGTTTTCTAAGTTAAATAGACACGGAACACCGCGATGATTATAGCCAATAGACTTGACCGACTTTGTTGTAATGGATTTCTGATTCAGAATTAATGTCTGGAATGGAAATTAGTCCATTTCGTCTGATTGTTTCAAAATTATGCTTTATTTATACCATGTGTTTTTATTTACAGGTAAAACAGTTTTTAACGGAATTTCGAATCCGGACTTCTTGGTGCCGTAAAAACCGCACTCTTTTTGGAAACAGGTTTGTTTTATGTTGGATGCCAGTCAAATTTAAACGCTGCTTTTAATATTCATGATGTTATAGACGTTCCTCGTAAAAGTTTAAATTACAATGCGTGAGGAAAAACTTTGCCACCAAAGTGGGAATGTAAAAAAAAATAAGTACTAAATTTTATTGTACGTGCATGTTACTTACCTGGATTTGTAACTATCGGTAGGCTACGGTAGGCCCTTGCTATCAGGTATGCTGTATGTTCGTTTAAAACCGACGTGATAAAAATCTTCATTGGTTTCTTGCATTCACGGGCACGGCCATAGAATGCACTTATACTATAGCAATCTATACTTTTTTCTCTAAATCCTTTCTTTATTACTTTTAAGATTAACTTAGGTATACATATTTCAATGAATGATTTTGATTTATTGTACGATCTAATACATATTAATTTTGAATACGTTAGTTAGTTTACTATTCATTATTTCGAATTTGTGAGTCTGTCTGACCCTTAATTTCTATAATATTATCTTTGATATTAATAATCTCTTCAAGTTTTTTAACTAATTTCGTTTTCGTTTCACTAAACTTTTTCTAATTTGCATTTTACTTTCTCGTGAACTATATTCATTTAAAGAAACTTTTTTAGTTCATCATAGTCTGTGAATTACTATAATTAATATCAAGTCAAAAGAATCTTTCGTTAATTAGGCATCTGTTATTTTAGTTAATGATCCATCGTGCACACTTAAGGGACGTCCATTAATTGCGTGAGGTGTTTCTGAGGATTTAGATTTTTCGTGAGAGTTGCCCCGAACCCCTCCTTTATATTTATTTATTTTATTTCCAAATATGCAAGTTTACAGTTCTGAACCAAAACACTTACATAATATTACAATAAATCATATCATTGAATTAAATTATATTAATTTATGCATGTCAAACTATAATTTAAATCTTATGTCTAAAAATATTAATCTTATACAATTACCTATATTATTAAATTACATTATAAATAATTCATACATGTCAAATAGTAGATTAAAACTTTTTTCAAAAATTATTCATTTTATATAATTCATATGAAATTTAAATTAATTGCCTATCTATATTGTTCTACATTTTCCAAGATACGTCTCGCAAAAACACCCATACTATCGTGGAATATATGCATCAGCAACCTGCGCGTACAAATGTTCAGCAGCAGAAGTCCTTATCCCTTCTCCAGCCCTTATCTCACGTGAGATAATTACGTTGAATGTATTTAAAAAGCAGAATTTGCAGTTTTGCTAAGAGTACTATTATCAGGGTTGTGAAAAATTTCGCCATATCTTAGTCTAGATAAGATAAGATAAGATAAGATAATCTTTATTGGTAGCGTAATGGTACAAGTCAAAAGTCTAGAAATGTATTTAAATTTAATTTACATATTTTATGATATGCGGCTTGAGAGTTTTCTTAAACACCTCACGTAGTTAATGGACGCTCCCTGAGTTACAAATTCGTAAACCTTGTTGCAAAGATTTATGATTCACCAATGGTCAGTAAATGTTAGAACTATTTCATCAGAAGTGAACTCGAAGATTTCCGGACCACCCACTTCATTGTAAACTGCTATTAATCTTCTAAGTCTAACCAAATAGAATTTGAAATAGAGGTGGATTGTCAAAGAACTGTCACTTCTATTTCAAATTCTCTTTGGTCTAACACAATGGCACTGACAACGCGAACTGACGCGCGAGCGGTGAGACAGATTTAACAATGCAAGCCGAGACATCAATTTGTTAATAAAACACGCCCTATGTAAGGATGCGTCAATGTGTGAATCGCGTTGCGGATGTCAATGTGTGAATCGCGTTGCGGATGTCAATGTGTGAATCGCGTTGCGGGTGTCAATTTGTGAATCGCGTCTCGTGTGTGACAGGCCGATTCGGTTAACGTGCACTAACGGCAAACCTATATAAGACTGATATTGGAATCATATCAGATAACTGTCATTCGCGAGGGCGTCTCGCTCGCACTAATTCTTGTGGGGACAAGTCTTAGCGAAATGCTCACTCGGCTCGAATAACCAGCTAACTGATATGATTCCAAGATCATTATAATATCGGTTTTTTGTCCATCTTTCATTTATAATTACCTGCTCCCCCCTTATTCATCCCCCTCTTATAAACCTTTGTTAAATTTTGTCTCTTTTAAACAAACAGAAATGTCAAAATCTCCTGCTTATGAAACCGATGGTCCCAGGTTCTATTCCTGGTCAGGGCGTTTATTCGTGTGATGAGCACGGATATTTAGTCATGGGTGTTTTCTATGTATTTATATATTATATTATATATATCGTTGTCTAAGTACCCACAACACAAGCCTTATTGAGCTTTCGACGACCGGTCTGGCCCAGTGGGTAGTGACCCTGCCTATGACGCCGATGGTCCCGGGTTCAAATCCTGGTAAGGGCATTTATTCGTTGATGAGCATCGATATTTGTTCTTGAGTCATGGGTGTTTTCCTATGTATTTATATATATCGTTGTCTAAGTACCCTCAACACAAGCCTTATTGAGCTAACTGTGGGACTTAGTCAATTTGTGTAGGTAATAATGTCCTATAATATTTATTTATTTATTATTTGTTTATTTATTTATTGAGCTTGCTGTGGGACTTAGTTCTTCAGTACTATAAAGTCTAGTAAACGTCAGCTGTCGCTCCATTGGTAGATCGAAAACAGTACCCATCTAAACACATAAAAACAAAACATTTTGAGTCGTTTCCTCCGAATGAAAAATCAAATTACAGATTAAGCTGCTAAACGTCAGCTTATGATTTTCACGTATTTTCACAGCTGATGTTTTGTACAATATTTCATTTAGGTGAACTTCAATGCTTCTTCGGCCCACCCACTTTACTTAATTCTACTATCAATCTTCTTAATCACCAACATAAACAAGACGATTCGGTCACGCCTGCGCGCATTGATTTCGGTTAACGTAACCAAAATCTCTATTTCACAATAATGTGCCACAAAACCGCACTTGCCTCACCCAAACGGTGAGCACTCGAAAAAAAAGCTTATGAGGAAAGAGGACAACCGCTAAATAAATAATAGGGGGCAAATGTTGTCCTCATTTTCCTCCCTGTATATTACTTATTTGTTGTTGTTGTTAGTACTTATTTATTTAAACTTTATTGCGCGATGTTAAATTGTACCATGGCGGATTTAATGCCACATATATATTAACATTAAAGAAAAAAATGCAATTTGATGAATATATTAATCATAGCTATGCCACATTGATGTTTTTCTATTTTCTAATTAGACTTAGGATCTTTTAAAAATGTGTTTGAAATTTGTTTTACGCCTTATGTTGTATATAATCGAGATGGCTATGATTGATATCCATAAAACGGTAAAAAAATATTTTTCATAATGTTAATATCCAGACAAAAAAAACTGCGTTTGTCCCCGTCCCCGTCCGCGGCCTTGTCCTTTCCCGTCCCGTCTTAAAATAACCAAAACATCTATTTCACAACAGTATGCCACAGAACCGCACTTGCCCCACCCACTTGACCTAAAAAATTGAAAGGCTTAAGGGTGAACCGAAACATTCACAAGTAAACGAGTGGTTGTTTACAAGGGGCAAATTTACTTACAGGCCTTGGATACCAATTGTAAGGCGAGCCGATATAGAGATGGGCTGTGTTGGTTTCTGTGTAACGTAACCGTTATCGGAGAACTGTATCGAAAAGAGTAGATATATTATCTTAGGGGGCGTCCATTAATCGCGTCATACGTTTTTGGCTTGTTTTAGACCCCCCCCTCCCCCATGGTGATCTTTGGTGATATTTTCAGGACCCCCCCCCCCCATCCAATATGACGTGTATTTTTTTCGATAACTAAAGAACAGTTTTCTAACAAATGAACCTAAGTACACGTGAAGGATTATTATTGACTATAATACAGTATAGCACAGATGAAAAAAAAAAATACACGTGATACGTGTCCATACCCCCCCGTCCCCTGTGGTGATCATTGGTGATTTTTTGCTGACCCCCTCCCCCCCCCCTATACAATATGACGCGATTAATGGACGCCCCCTTATGAGATTAGTTACCTTGTGTCTAGCGTCCAAGAAATTTCAGAAATTGAGAGTTTGTGTTGCGTCAATTTAGACTGTTATTTCGAAAGGAGTAAAGTAAAACGCAAAAACTTAAACAAATATATTGTTTGAAGAAACGTCAATTATGACACTGAAATATCTGATCCATATCGTATCTAGACCTAATAATTGACGTATCTTAAAGTTCGAATCTGGCCGTAAGCTTCAAGAGTAATTAAATGTTGTACACTAGCCAAGGTGACACATCATCAAACGTAAAACGATTAGAAAAAAATACCGGGATGACAGACTTAAAGTCACTTGACTATTTTCATACATTAGTTTATTTTTTATTGGCGTTTTCTATCATCGATTGTCATCTTGGCAAGGTTCCCAATAGTAACAGTTGCCATCCGAATATAACCTTTCCGATAGTCGAAGTACTAAAGATACTGTGTTATTTACCTTGTGTGTATGATGTCGTTGTATGAGACGATTTGCGCGTATTGTTGCCTTATGCGAAATTTACGTGTCTAGGCCGATTTTTATGGTATTTGGATTTCGATTAAATTTGGTATAGATATTTATTATTATTATTATTGAAGTTAGTAGGCCTTAGAGTGCCACGTCGACCAGGCAGTGATCTATTGTGACAGCCCTTTAAAGTTCATTACTGATGCCCGTTGAATCCAGGAAATTCCAGATTCTTTGAGCCGTAATAATGTTTGTACCTCATAGGGTTGCAATACGTGCCGCCCTAAGTGGGTTACTTCTTTTTGACATTAAAGGTCCACAGAAACAGAGAATGTGCATTGCAGTCTCCTCTGACTCCTTGTTTCTTATTTGTATAGATAGATAGAGTTCCCTATTCTGTACAATATAAGCGCAATTTCGCCGTATGTCCAATTGTCCAAAACCTTCCTCCGAGTTATTTTTTTTTGGGACCAGTTGTGATTTTGTTTTTACTCGCCTAGAATAAAGAGCTCTTCCAGTCAGTCAAAATTTATCCAAATCTAACAAAAAAAAAAACAACAACAAACAAAAAAAAATCGGCACGTCTATAAAAAAACCGTTACATTAAAAGAAACAATTTTTCAATATCGGTTACGGAAAGGCTCGGCTCTTACAATGACAGGGCAGAATGAATGTGTAGCACTCGAGGTCTCGTTTAGACGATGTAAAAATGAAATGTGTTGTTTGGCCGGGTCGCAAAAGGGGAAAAGGTGTGGAGATAGGTGTGACGCGTTAAACACGTCCCTCGTCTTCATTTCACGCAAACGAGGTTAGGCTTGTTTAGATGTTAAATTCTTGTGCGGTGATATATACGCGGTGGGGATGATTCTGGATGATGGAAGGTGTTTTGAAGATTCAGAGAAGACTGAATGTACAGAATTCCATTATTTTCGTCCTTCGCTCATAAGAACAATTTTAAATAATGTTGATAAAGCACATGTTCTATGAAACTAATGCCTCTAATGAATGATTCAAATAATAATATTCAATCATAATAATAAAAATTGAATAAATAAACATTTGCACTCTTCTTATAGTTCGTGTTACCCACAATGACGCGCAGATTTGTCAAATCTAAACTTTAATAACATGGAAATACGAGTCAAGACACGCGTCTTCGTGAATGTCACCATCTAATTACTCGTGTTTCCTTGAGATGCAAATACATACACACCACGTTATTGTATAGCATTAAGAGGCTGTCAATACCTAAAGCGCGCACACTGTCTATTTGTATCGGAGTAAATGAGATAGCACTGTCGCATGTTACTGGGCCTGGGCAAGGGAATAATAAGAAAATTATTAAAAAAAAAAGTGGATTATTAGTGTAATATTTTACTGGTTAGCGTTTTAGATATAAATGTTTTGAAATTGTAGTTTTAATTGCAGACCCATAAGTCAAAACAATAAAGACATAGAACCGTTTAATTGTGATTTTAAGACCAATCTTTGCAATTATTTTCTATCGAGCCGATTTCGTTCAATCATGTATCGAGTACGACCACGGTCTTTGAAATATAATGAATATTAACATTTATTTTTCTAACTTTACTAAAACAAATAGTCTTTCTTAAAAAACTGTTTAAGTAACATCAATTTCAAGGATATTGGGTGTGGACAGCCCCTTAAGTTAAATTTAAATTCTCATTTTAAGTGAATAATGTATATTCTTATGAGAATAAATGTCTTAAACCATAAACCATAATTTATTGTGTACTTTATAATTAAATACTATAAACAATATTCATTGATTATTGATATCTTAAGCAGTTTATCAAACTAAATAAAAATTATGCCCATTTGTTTTCGCATGCGATGTTACGCGAATGTTATAGTCAAACATTTTCTTTACGAGTATGCCTCGACTCGAGGGCTTTTTTATATGCCAATTAAACATTTACAATGCCATCATTCAGTGACATGAAAATATATAGTAATACATACAGCAGCCAATAAATAGCCTGGTAAAATATAAAATATCAAATAATGATCTTGAAAATAAAGACAGTAAAACGACTTGTTCTTTTTTTATGATATAGGAGGAAAATGAGCAGACAAATTGTCTGATGGTAAGCAAATGCCGTCGCCCATGGACACCTGAAACACCAGAGAGTTGCAAGTTGCAAGTGCGTTACCGAATTAAAGATAGGAGTACGCTCTTTTCTTGAAGGTTCCTTTGTTCTTAAGGCGATCCACAGTTTATTAAACATATCTTTTTTCTTAAGGCGAACCGCAGTTTATTAAACACATACTCATATTTTAAACGAAGGTATCATTGTGATGCAACACAATAACAAACGATGTGAATTTTGTTAATCGCATGGCACTACAATATAACAGAGATAATAACTTATACTTACATGGTCTTTTATCAGACTTTTGCTAAAACAGACGTCCAAGGTCACGGCGCGCCCGCCATGTTTTTCAAAATGGCGGCGCTGCATATGCTCCTGTCTGAAAGCAGCCTGCTCCCAGCTTCTAGCCGCCTGAGGGGATGAGGCATTTGAACGTGAACTGGCTTTATTGCCATATTTCTACTGTTAAGATCAATAATGCTCGGAGCAATGTAAGTCCAAACAGAACGTGGGATGAAAGCCCGGCATGGAGTTAGTTCTGCGTCCGACGAGAACGTTGTTATTGAGACTATTAAGAGTTCTATTCATAGGATGAGATACAAACGCAAATATTGATACCTAGTTACATATTTTCCGATGAGATCTGATTTAAAAGCTGGCGAAGTGGCGACAGATTTTAAAGATGTGAGACGCGCTAAATTAGTTTCTTTTTAATGTTATGTTATGGTATAGTCAGCAAACGAACAGACGAGCCGCCTGACAGGAAGTGGTCATCGTTGCCCATGGACATAAAAAACATCATTGGAGGCACTTAAGCTTTGCCGACCCTTGAGAACCCTAAATACCCGCATAAAAAAATACCGCTCTTCATTTATAATTACTTAGTAGATAATACAACCTTCAGGCCTAGAGGGTAGTGCCTAGTGACCCTGTCTATGAAGCCGATGGTCCTGGGTTCGAATCCCGGTAAAGGCAAATTTATTTGTGTGATGAGCACAGATATTGGTTCCTGAGTCATGGATGTTTTTTTTGTATTTAAGTATCTGTATATTATATGTATCGTTGTTTAAGTACCCTTAACCCAAGCCTTCTTGGCTTACCGTGGGACTTAGTCAATTTGTGAAAGAATGTCCCTATAATATTTTTTTATTTAAAAAAACCTCTCATAGATTACGATGATTAAGTTCCTGTCACGCGATATTCGTCAAGTGCTAAAGGGAGATGTCATGAAGCCTCGTGAACGTTGGCTGATTACAACATATTTATCCGAAAAGTATTTAGTATCAATAGACTTGTGATGATTTGTCGAACTTTTGCTAATTTATTCCTAGAAAAGAGCGGGTTTTGTTATAATATTGCTACAGTCTACATCAATAATGGCTGGAGCAATGTAAGTCGAAACAGAACGTGGGATAAAAGCCCGGCGTGGTGTAAGTTAAGTTCGGCGTCCGACAAGAACGTTGTTATTGAGTTCTGTTCATAGTATGAGATACAACCGCAATTATCGACACCTACTCGTACTTCTATCTACTTTCGATGATATATTATATGAAAAGCCTAGAGGCACCCTTGGATTAGCAAAAAATAGCCGCAGTTAATGTATTATTACAATTAAAGTTATTTCGGTTTATAATTAGAGTGAGTTTCCAATTTAGAGCGAGTTTTCTATGTGGTTCTCTTGAAAGTATTGTGTTGTTGTTGTAAATTAATGGAAGAGAAAATAAAACACATATGATTCCGATGGGAATATTCAGGATAACATTTAACTTTAATCCCGAACGTTTTTATTATATTTTGTTTTTGTTTACGTCAAAAATATGTTATCGTCATTTGTCGTCTTGTTATAAAACAGGAAGGCGCTAAAGCGTAAATTCGTCATTGACGTTGACTGTGCGTGTTGTGCTATGATCTTTTTGATCTTGAGGGATCGCTGCCCTTGTATTGCAGATGTTTCCTGTCCTAGTTAATAGCATTAGAAAAACCGGGATGACAATGCTTGTAAAATTCTTATTCGTAACTCAGTCTACACAGTCCGCCTTAAAATTCCGGTCACGAGACATCGTAGTTTCTTTCGCGCCTTATGTTGCCACTGTGGTTTCACGCGCGGCCGATTTAGGATTCTGTACGGGAATCGATCTCAATATATCATTTTCTGCTCGTTAAAGTTGTATTGGGTGAGCTCAGTATTTCATGTTTGGATGCTATGTTAATATTTAGATGTTAAGACTAGCTCGTTGCTCAGACACGCGTTCACATCAGTAATAAATACTTGTAATGTTTGGAATTATACGTATATAGGATTGAAGGTATGTTAGCTTTTATTTTCTTCGGCATCGGGCATGAAGGAACGCACGCAATGTGACAGATAAACTGAAGCGTACCTAAATAGACAACCAGAGAAATGTTGCATATGCATTTGGTGTGTATTGTCCTTTATTTAAATAGTCGCACGAATCTGGCCCCCGTCGTAAAATCAAAATTAGGTTCTCTTTTTAAAATGATATTCAAATATAACATGAAATATACAATTAGAACAAATTAAAGTATTTTTGAAAATAACTTTATTTGTGTTATCTCAAGCTCACTTTGTGCTCTGAACAGTTCTGAGCGAGCAATCGTTCGTTCGTTCAAACATTTGCTCTAAACAAAATGTTTGCTCAGAACACTAAGTGGAAACGCGGCTTCAAGTAAAAACACTAGTATATAAATTATAAACCGGAAAAATGACATAATATACTACGAAAAAGTGACCACGGCCTCCAGTGCCCAGGACTGGAAACGAACCAGAGTCCTCTGCTATCGCGGAAAGTGCCTAAGCCCATCGGTTTCCCAAGCCACGGCGCCATAGGTCGAATTTTTCCAAGTATATGCAATTTTTGCTGAGGCCGGGGCACTGGAGGCCTTGGTCACTTTTTCTTAGTATGCAGCGTGCCTAGTGATTGATGGATAACCTTCTAACCACCAAGAGGGCACCTAAGGCTGGTCCAAGGTTTAGTAAGTCCCTTAGTTTTCGAGATATTCGACTGTTCTAATTTTGGTCCCTTGCATCACTGTAACGATCATCTAGAAAACAAATGAAAAGATTTTTACGTTCTGTTTTTTGAAAAACATTCTCAAATCATTCATTCATTTATTTCGGTTTATAAAATATTCACTTATCTCCTCCCATGATACTTAATTGTCTCATTCCTCTATCATGACGTCATATAAATTGTTTCAAATTAATTTCTCTGAATTTCAATCTATATTTACCGTTCAATTCCCGATTCCATTTAAACTATTCCTTTGTCAATGCTTTCTAGCAATGAAGCAATTCCAGTTGACAACTCCACATAAAGTGTCCTATTTAAACAGAATCCAATAAGCTGGATAATCCATATCGAGATTAAATCAACCGACGTGCGTTTATAACTGGTTCCATTAGCACATTGCTAATGCGATAGATATTTAGCTGTATGGACGTCGCATGTGAAGTGGTTTGAAAAAAGTAGCCGGCCCCTGTGGTGTATCTTACCGTGTGAGTGGAGCCATGCGCGACTACTTAGTCTAATTGTTTGATTGCTGTTATTAGACCCGTAAACCTCTTGTCTGTTATGACATTAACCAAATTTTTAATTATCCTTTTGAATTTTTTAAGAATGATTTCTTGTGTAGGTATACAGCACAACTGAGGATTTTTGACCAACACAGTACCATTTTTGACACCCGTCTACTCATAAACTAAATTCCCATTAGTACATAACATGCGCCTATACTCTGTATCTGTAGGTATTTAAATAAAAGCAAACAAAATCTACCCTCAAATGGCTCCTTAAGCCAGTTGAGGGTAGATGAAAACATTACATGATCAAATAATGTAGGTTAAAGTCAGGTCGTTTAGTGACAGATCCAGGCGTTGCACGTTGGTTAATCAACTGTTATAACTCCCCGAAAATTACAAATTGTTTGTTTACTTTTATTTAAATACCTAAAGATACAGAGTATAGTTTGCGGACGACAGATATTTTTATTATTGTAGTCTTTCAGTTATGGTAAGATTCCAATATTTGTAAGCTTCTGTGTCTGAACTTGCTCTGACAAATAGAGGTTTCGTTTTTTTATGTTTTTGCGCCTTCCTGTCCATGATACCCAAGCACCAAGTCGCCGTCAATAGGAGGTAAACGAGCAAACGAATCGCCTGATGGTAAGCAATTACCGTCGCCCATATACATCCGCAACACGTTAGGGGTTGCAAGTGCGTTGCCGCACTTTAAGACGGGAGTACGCTCTTGTCTTGAAGGTTTGAAGATCGTATCGGTTAGGAAATACCGCGGGCAAGAATTAATTCCACAGTTTATCAAACATATAAGTAAGTTCAAACGAAAGTCTTATAGTGATGCAATGCGACAATCAATATTGCGTGGTCTACTTAATAACTGTCTGTCGCTATTGCTAACACCGACGGGTCGTCCATCTGTTATAATCGCCGTTTGCGTCGCTAATGGCGCTCCGATCGCATGCCACGTTGGCATTACATGCACATAGCCGTTAGCTGGACATACAATACATTAAGTACTATATACGGAATTATCTATAAACAAAACCGATTTTAAATAGATGTTATGTATGGAAGAAAAAGCCTGGGGGCTTTGCTTCCAGTGCCCGGAGCTGTACGGTCCATAGATAAATACCTACCTTAAAACTAGCATATTATTATGAAAACACTCCATGAAGGCTGCGATGCATTTCGCAACCCCGCAGTGTTAGGAAGCCGGCCGCGAATCCGCCGGAACTTGACACCCTTCGAGCAAAACTCCTCCTTGGTGAAGGTCGCTACACGCTCTTTCATCCCTTCCTAGCCGATTTAGACCACAGCTACTGCATTATATTCCTTAAGTGCGGGATCTAAGTTGGTCGGCGCGCTCGTGCGCCCTCATGTGACTGCAGTAGCCAATCTTCGGCTCCAGTACTCGTCCGCATCGAGGGCATGACAAGACTCCGTCTAAATAGTTATAGGTTAAGGTGGTCGGGTCTTCAGAGCATCTCGCTTATTATCGAGGACTACTTTTCTTTAGAAAAAGGCACGAAATTCAAATTTTCTATGCAAGAAAAACCCTTAGCGTCTACATTTTTAAATTTGCTTCCTTTTTCTACTGACGGAAATGGATTGCCGTACTATAGTTTCTATCTACAGCATAGATGGTTATGGCGCCTGCCACGAATGCAGAAGTTCAGTGATAATGCCACTGGTCGTACTGTATCGGAAACGTAATAATATGTACCGCAATAACTTTGTAGGATGATTGCGGAGTTCGGAGGCGTTTGGCTGAGTACCAATAGTGCACAGAATAGAACGGCAGCTCCTGTGGGATTTTCTTCAATGTAGTTTAAAATATACTGCAAGCTATATAATTTCCACATATGAAGCAAAAAAAACTGTGTTTCTCCAGAAACTTCCTGTCTCGCACGGCTAAACTGTGGAATATACTGTCGTGTGTGTTCCGGACCAATACGACCTAAAAACGTCCAAGAAAACCTTATGCTAGTTTGCCTCCTACGCGAAGCATTGTTCCAAGGATGCTGGCGGCATTTCCTCGTTGTATCGCAATACTGATACGTTGTGCGAGGAAGCCACCAAGCTCTTCGGTCACCAGTTCGCCAAATAGGCACTTCGCGATTTCTGCAATAAACTTGTGCGCGTTGGGACCCCATGGACCTAGAGTTTCAACGCTAAATGGTCTCTACCGAGGCTCCTATTGCAAACCTGGGATATAACAGTACCTACGTTTTTTTAAACTGCACAAATTTACATAGTTAGGTGATGCAGCTGACATTCTTTCTGTACCACCAACTATATGTGCCATAATAATGCCATTTGTTAAGGAATACCACATTCGGAATAATCGATAGCAGGGAAATAGGTCAGCCGGGTGTTGCGTCCGGCTAAACATATACGATATTACTTTTCTGGCCAGTGATTCGCCCACCTTTTTCTGCGGGGCTAATATCAAATTACGATATTAGGGGGAGATGTGTACGTATGTTGTATTTCTGATTGATTGATTATAGGTAAATGGAATAATACGATAAGATTCGGTGAAAGTAACAAAAATAAAATCATGTAGGATGTGACAATAATGAATGTATAAAACGGAACGGGAAGAGTGATAATAGTATGAATAAATTAGAAAGAGATAGAGTTAGACCAAGTTAAGTTGGCAGTTATTTTGATAGCCCAGACTGCAGCGCAATAAACGTCAAACTTCTATCAAATTATGACGCGTAATAAATAACACCTACACAGTGTAGGCTATCAAAATCGCTGTCAACATATCTTGTTCTAACTCTAGAATCCAGATGGTTTTCTAATTTTCTTGTAACTTCAGGAATTCTAGGATATTCGAGAAGATTCGATTTTTACGCCGAATGGATGATTGTTTTGTTTTTTAAACCTTAATAAATGTTAGTTTCAATGAAAATGTTCTTCTAATTTCTACTCATATTGAGTTTTGGACTGAAGCGTTTGTGGCCTAGCGGTAAGAGCGTGCGACTTTCCATCCGGAGGTCGCAGGTTCAAACTCCGGCTCGTACCAATGAGTTTTTCGGAACTTAAGTACGAAATATCATTTGATATTTACCAGTCGCTTTTCGGGCCTAATTTACCATCTGGGTTGGGAGGTCAGATGGCAGTCGCTTTCGTAAAATCTGGTGCTTACGTTAATTCTTAGGATTAGTTGCCAAGCGGTCCCCAGGCTCCGATGAGCCGTGCCTGATGCCGGGACAACACAAGGAAAATGATTGAGTTTCGGACTGTTCACATTAAAATGTGTTTTGTTATTGAAAAATAAAATCAAATTTGTCTGTACAAATACCACTTATCACAACCTATCATGTGATTTTTTTAATACCACATCGGTGGTAAACAACCATACGGCCTCCCTGACGGTAAACGGTTTACGAAACATATGGGCACCTGCATGTCTAGGGGTGTTACATCCGCATTGCTATTATATATTTATGGTATTACAGAGCCTTCGCTTTAAGTGTTACTTGTAACATTACAACAAAAGTTGTAGATTGTACAACAAGGGCATAAAGCGATCCATTTCTATCCGAGGCAATTTATTGGTCAGAGCGCAGCGAGGATAAAAATGGACATTTATGCCTGAGCTATACCCTCTGCTTTTCACTTCGATTGCGAGGAAATTATATATAAATATCCAATATTTTAGGTTATTTTGCCGTATTTTTTCAAGGCCGATCGGGGGTGCGCGGGCAGGGGCAGTTTGTATATAATGAGGGTCGCAAATGTCGCAATAGATGATTTTACTTTATGCTTTAGAGCATATTAAGCAATTTTATGCCTCTTACAATGTTAATTGAAGAGTGATTTTTTTTTTAACTGCAATATCGTATCGCAAACAACATTTGGTATAATTGTTGAAAAGCTATTTCATCGAGTAAATTATTACAAAAAAATAGCTACAAAACTATATTTTTTATCATTTAAGGGACCTCAATATTACATCACCTATAAGAGTAAAAGCTGTTTCCTGAACGCTTTTGACGACCGGTCTGGCCTAGTGGGTAGTGACCCTGCCTACGAAGCTGATGGTCCCGGGTTCAAATCCTGGTAAGGGCATGTATTCGTGTGATGAGCATGGATATTTGTTCCTAAGTCATGGGTGTTTTCTATGTATTTAAGTATTTATAAATATTTATATATTATATATATCTTTGTCTAAGTTTGAGGGTTCAACACAAGCCTTATTGAGCTTACTGTGGGACTTAGTCAATTTGTGTAATAATGTCCTATAATATTTATTTATTATTATTATTATTTATTTATTTTGAGTCCATTTTATCCCTAACCGAATTAATGAAATTAATAGCTTACAACTATCGTCCATTATCGTTTCCCATTAATTATTAACGTGCGTGTATGTACACGCGTCCATAATTCATTTTCGACACGCTTACCATAAATATCTTGGGACTAATGTTACGAGTGGTACACAAATCAAACTGTATCAAATCGTGTCACACATAAACAGTGCTTGTGAACAAGTCACACACCCATACAATCCGTATTCCTATACGGATTTCTGTCAACTGTGTCATGATAAATGATAGTTCAGCGGGTCTATGGTTGCAGTTTTATCATTTGTCAACGTAGCCGTCACGTTTTAACATGCATGGTATGTTAGATGATTGGACGGCCGGCAAAAATGAGTACCGACACATGGTAATTGCTGAGTTGCCTAAGTAAGGTACAGTCAAGGTTTTAAATATAGATACGGACACAGTGCCAAAATATGTATACACGACCTTATTGCCTATATATTAAGGTAGTGTGTACATATTTCTGTCACTTTGACCGTATCCATATTTAATACCTTGACTGTACGAGATTGAAAAGTTTGATTATATCACTATTGCATACAATACTTTTTCTACGAGTCATCTAAAATAATACTTTTTTTTACTATAAAACCTAAATTTGACGTAATTAATTTGTTCTCAAGCAATAGGCACCACATTGTTGCCTATGATAAGGACGAAATTTGCTCGTATTTTTATACGAATAACCTGGCAGAGCGTCTTTATGGCAAGCGACAATGTGGTACCTTTTGCTTGAGAACGACACAAATAATCAATGAAAATTTGTAAGTATCTCAGTAGACAAAAATATAGTACAAAAGACTTAAACGCGCGACTATTTGGTCCTTCCCCGCGCCCGTTTAGTGTTTTCTATAGGAGCGCGACGACACATTATTGGTCAGTTTTTTATTGTTGACTACAGCGTATGATATCGTAGTTCAGTTGGGAGCCTATACATAAAAAGTACGCAATTATACTTTGGTATACGAAATCTTAATTCAACCATTACAATCAACGAGTAGAAAAAACAATAAAGCCACGGCTGGAGTAGGAAGAATAGTCCCACGAAACGTGTCACCAGCGACGTCGGGTGAAGTGCCGCGACGTTGCCGGACTTCGCTGGACATGTCGAGCGATATTATATGTAAGGCGCACCACCATCGTGGACACTTAGGCCTTAGGCCCTGTTAGGGCATTAACAGATAAAAAATAATTATTGATTATCTTCAAAATTGAGTTAATTGGAACACAGGTCTTTGGGAAATAACTTTATGGAATGCACTTTCGAAATAAGATTCCTAGTCGGAGATATCAGTTAAGGTTAATTTCCAGTGATATCTGCGGTACCGCGCAACAACCCTTAAAAATTTACACGTAATTATTTCCTTTACACATTATTTGTGTCGTTTCCAAGCATAAAGTCCCACTTTATCGCTTGCCATAAGGACGCTTTGACAGGTCCTTATGGTAAACGACAAAGTGGGACCTTTGACTAGATTTCGACACATTTCACTTTCGATTGTCGTTTTCTTTCAACGATTGTCACTTTGCTAGGCCTCCTTGTGTTATAAGGCGTATACGTAAAACCGTTGGAATCGGACTAAAAATATAATGCTTGGTCGAGTGGTCGTGTTTAAATTATATCTAATATTGCGATTATTTTGTTTTGCGTGGATGCGTATAGCTATTAGAATGGAATTATTGACCGTTTCGTTTCGAAGCAGTTTCTAGGGTACGACGTTTACGGTATAGGTAGAGTGGAGTCAGACCAGGACGTGTCTGCAACTGTTTTGATAGCGCGCGCAGTGCGGGTATTATTCTGAACGTCAAACTTCTATGAAATGAGTCGCTGCGGTCTTGTCTTGGTCTAACTCTAGCCTTATTGCAACTTCTTGCAATAAAGCTAGAGTTAGACCAAGATGCAGTGCTTGCCTGAAATAAAATCAATTTATTTTATTTTATTTTTATTTATTATTAATCCCTGCCGCTTCTTTCCCCCATCGCTCTACGTGACAACATTTCCATGTTCACCAGATTTTAGATGGTTGGCAGTCCTCAACTGTGCGTCCATAAACTTCCTGCTTCACACACATAAACTGTGAAAGGAATTGTCTTTCGCGATATTTCCGGATCGGGACGACCTTTAAACCTTCATGAAAAGAGGTACTGCCAACTAAATTGCAACCCCTCTGTTGTGCAGATATCCATTAGCGATAGTAATTGCTTACTATCAAGATGCGTAACCAACGTGCCAATCGTTTACGCCCCGTAGCGAACTAAGCGTAACTGTCTCTGTCGCTCTAATATGGAACAGTGGTAGAAACAGATGACTATACGATACGCTTCTTCTTTTCGTGTCGAGGTTCCTTTTTATAGGATGGATGCCCAGTATGCAGCGGTGTTGACAGCCCTGGCTGTTGCGTCCCTCAGATCCAGCTCCGAGCAGTGATGCGGGCATGCGGGGCACGCCAGTTGATGCGCCATGGCTTGCAGTGCTTTGTCGAGAGGCTACGGAGCAGCCCCCATTTGGTCATGTTTTGCTTGCAGCTACCAACTTGGGACCTGAGCCTGTTTAAGGACGATACGCTTCGGCGTGTAAACGATTGTCACGTTAGCTAGGGGTGCCTAGGGGTGCGGATTTGTCTGCTCGTTTGTACCCTATATCAGAGAACAAAAATACCTTGTGTATGAAGATATTCAAACCACCCAAGTAATTCACATAACTTCCGTTATTCCCCTAACCTCTTCCCGACCAGTTACAGCTACACGTCAAAGTATAATAGGTTCATGGGTACGTACGACATACATGGTATAGCCCCGGATGGCGAACTACGATGATGGCGAAGAGATGATACTTATTAGAATTCCCGTTTATAATAACACTCCCACTTAGTTCTATGTATTAAAATTCGGTGCGAAGTTAGGTTAGTATCGAAGTCTAAATAGGTTTTATATATTTTCTATGTTTTACATGTCACTTTATATGCATAATTCTTTAGTTTTTTAGTTGTCATAAACCTTTACTGGAAGCCGGTTATTTCATTGCTCTCCTCAGCTATTCCTAAATATCCTTTCCCAATTCCGGACAGTTAGGTTTTAAATACCATTACACATTAATTACGGGAAATGTGACCACTTTAACACCAGTAAACTTCATCAAATCAAGTATCTATGGGTATAAAACATACATTACTGCTACCTATTATTTTATCCTCATTTCCCGTCACTGGCCATTTATTGTAATGCCTTTCATGCGTTTTGTTTTACACGTAATGTTTGCCGTCAGTTATGTGACCGCTTTGAGGTTTATTATTATCGTCAACGTGAACAGTTAGTAACAGCGTGTGCACTTGGACAGGTTACCGCTATGCCATTGCAACTGCAGATATATGAAGTAAGAGGCTTCTACGGCTGATTGTACCTTACTATCTTTATTACTAGATCCGGGTGTCTGGCAAATGTTTATTGGTGGATATCTGATGGGATTATACATTCTGTCTATTTGAAAAAGGTATTTATTCACCGCCGTTTTTAAACTGCTTCGTTCGTTTTCGTTACTGTCCTTCCTAAAACGTTTTGGTGACCTCTGTTAGTAGTTGTCTCCTATCTGTCCTGTCCTTAGCTTTCTTCATGGCGGTCGTTACTGAGAGGCCTGTTAGAGTAGTAACCTGGTCTGGGAGATCGGCGACGAGGTCGTTTTCCATCTATTTTTCTAACCATCACTAGTTTTTCTGAGTTGTCAAGTTCTTTACGAGTGCTCAATATCACTAAGAATTATTTGGTAGCAGGTTAAGCAGTTTAACCACCAAACTGCTTAAGCTGTTCTTATCTACAAGATTGGCCGGTTAAGTCGTTAATGGCCGGACGTTAAAACCACTTGACGTTTAGTTTACGCTGCTCATGTTGTTGTCCTATTAGGGCTATCACACACTTCGATGTTTTACATCAAACTCAATGTGAGGGCAAGTGCGCGATCGGTCAACGATGACATCATGAAGTTTTGCTAGGGACTGAAATTTCTATGTTCTTATTTTATTGAAATATATTTATCGAACATCATGAGTGACTTATGCGTTGCTAACATTTGAGTAGCGTGAATACTCACTTCTTGAAGAACCTCATTATCAAAATATAGGCTTGTCAAAGGGGCTAGATTATTCATTCCAAATTTTGAAATGTTCAAAGGAGAAACCGTGATGCTCGTTATTTTGATGAGTAACGGAATGAGGATGAGCTTTGCTTCTTTGATAGGATCAAAATCGTTTTAGAGTTTGTACATACGACATGTCTGTATATGCAAGGTACAAAGTTACTTACGGCAGTGACTTGAATTTTTTTTTTGTAACCTTGGCAACGTGGTTCAAAGATGTTATTAGAGGTTTTTACTGAATTTGTTAAACACCCATACATGGAACAATTGTCACATTACACCACCAACTTTCTGTTATCGCGTTAGTACTCTAGGATCGGGATAAGTGGCGTACGCAAAGAGAAAACTATGCTCAGCAGTGGGCGACAGGAGGATAAAACGATGATGATGATGATAATGATGATGAGAACGAATGCGTTTAAATCACAATATAGTAGCAACACATCCACCAATAACACGAACAGAAAGTTAACCCGGTAGCCCTTTTTACAAAACGCAAAATTTCGCCATGTGCAGTGGCTCTTAGTTGTTGGCTTATAAGCTGTAAGTACCTGGGCGACCGAGCTTTGCTCGGTTATAACTATTTATTGTAATATGGTGGTCTATAGGTGATAATCTTAACGACATTTTTTTACTAAATTAAACTTGTCTAAAACAATAAAATATAAAAAATTATATATAAACTTGAACATATAAAAAAAAAAACAAAAGTTAGTCACCGGGCGAGATTCGAACCCGTAACACTCGTTTAGCAGTCCGCGTCTTAACCCGCTGGACCAGACGGACAGTGGCCGGCAACACGAAATTAGCGACCATATTCTGCGTCGAAAGAAAAACGCATGAAAACTGGAAAACACGCGTTTTCCCAAACATAAGACTAATCTAGATAGATTGTATACCCCCAAAAACCCCCATATACCAAATTTCAGCGAAATCGTTAGAGCCGTTTCCGAGATCACAGAAATATATATACATATATATATATACAAGAATTGCTCGTTTAAAGGTATAAGATTATAAGTGAAAATAAAAGGACAGTTTGTGGCAGTCCTTCGGTCTCAGGGACATATATCCGAGCTGGTAGTTCCATAGTTTTTATGATTACGATGATAGTGTGTAATTTTGCGAGCGTTAATTATAGTTTTTGTCTTTGTTGAAATTGTTAGGGTAGAGGTTTTGTTAAATTGGTAAGATGTCAGTATCATTATAGTATTTATAATTGATAGTGCAGACGTTAATATGAAAACTCGTCTAGAAGTGACAGACGGACAGAAAGACATCAAAATGGAGGTTTGTTTTGTTGGAGGACTTTGAAAAATAATTATGAAAAAAATTACTTTGACGACCGCTCTGGCCTAGTAGGATGTACCCTGCCTATGACCCTATCTGTGAGGGCTAACATGATCGCCCGTAAGTTCGCTAGATGTACAAAAGAAGTAAAAGTCACATTGTTTAGAGCCTTTTGTACATCTTTATACTCATGCAGCTTATGGAGGTATTACACGCAGAGAGCCTATGGAGCCCTCCGAATACAATATAATAATGCGTTTCGGGTGTTGGTGGGGCTGCCCCGCTTCTGTAGCGCATCTGGGATGTTTGCGGAGGCGCGTATTGATTGCTTTCATGCGACCATACGCAAGCGATGCCCTTCCCTGGTGCGCCGGGTGCGGGGCAGCCCCAACCCCATCCTGCGCTCAATTGCGGACAGGTTCGACTGTCCATACTTGAGGCGTTGCTGTGAGATGCATGTGTTTTACAGCCCATATTATGTTTAATTTATTAATTATATACTAACATTAGATATAAGAATTAATATTGTATTGTATACTAACAAATTGTATGAGTCATGTTACTTGATAAATAAAATAAATGAAATGAATGTATGACATAGTGCCTATATGGAAAACATTCGTGACTCAGGAACAAATGTCTGTGCTCATCACACACATAAATGCCCTTACCAGGATTTGAACCCGGGACCATCGGCTTCATAGACAGGGTCACTACCCACTAGGCCAGACGTCTTTTAGGATCTCTATGTAGTCGTATAGGATACAATACAAATACAAAATTCTTTATTTCCTTAAAAAACACATGGCCATGATTTAGGGGATGGAGCCGCCCGGTAAGCAAAGAATTGCCTGTGTTGGGCGGCACCGCTCTTCCCTACATTAACAACAAAAAATAGTTCTTATTATTCTTCATCATTCCAAGCAGACGGAGCCGCGGAATATAGTTCTTAAATAAATGGACCTTACAAAATTCTGTATTCTAATTAACGCTACTTTGCCCCGTACGGATGTTAATTACACATCTTCAGATTGTAAATTGATTAAGCCAGCGGATGGCAGATAATTAAGCAGAGATTTACGTATTTTGCGTAGACATTGAAAACCCAAAGGCACCTTCATCCAAAAAAATATATTTTTCACCACACCAGCAGGTGGCTTTATTGATTGTTCAAAAACGGATGAGAAAGTTGCAGTTCTCAAGAGGTTAAATTATGTTTTTAAATCAAAATGAACCTCCCGGATTCTATGACGTCATCACATTGGATCCTCATTATCCAGATTGGAAAGTGATTGCGCAGATGGCGGATAATTAAACAATGATTCACGCGACTGCACTCCCACGACTCGATATTGTAATGATTGTTGGGTAACTACCTGCTTGGTTAACGTGTGCTCACACTGGTGATGGGACCATAATCGGAGTTTTTAATAAATTAACATACAATTAATTGACATGCTGCTCTTCTGGCCAGCGAGCTATTGTCACTCATTAATCCGCAACATTCAGGAAACTAAAACATCCCCTCACGGCTCGTCACTTTTTGGGTTAGAAGTCAGACGGAAATCTGCACCTGGGCCCCCTGTATTGAGGAGATGTTCGTGGTTCTCATTTATTCGTAAACATTTTGAGTATTTGACCGCTTTATCAGCCAATTCCGATCCCATAGACTGGAAATTAAGATTAACCTACAACAACTTTGGAAGTGTGTCATTGATAAGGATTTAATCTTATTTCCTTCCGTCCCTTCTTCAATTTTTTTATTTCGTCAGTTTTTATTAACATAATTTAGCATCCTACTGCTGGACAGTGTCCTCTCCTCCTTTCCTCCACTCGACCCTGTCGTTTGTATTTTCCCACCAATCCAGGTAGAATGCGTCCAAGTCATCCCGCGATCTCCTTTTCGGTCTGCCTGCACGCCTACACAATCTATGGTGTTCCGTGGGTCTCACTCAGTAACCTAATGGTTACTGTAACCTCTTTAGGTTACAGAGTATTAACATTTCCGGGTAACCATTGTTAATATCTCTTCTACTTTTGACGGTGCCTATTGAGAACCATCGAAATTAGAAGAGGAAATATGTTAGGACACCTGTTACGAAACAATGAATTCATCAAGACTATCATAGAAGGGAAAGTCGAAGGAAGGAGTACATGAAGCAAGTGGAGGAGAAAGTGAAAGTCGTGTCGTATCAGGCTGTCAAGGATAAGGCCAAAGAAGGACAGCCTTGAGATTGCTTCACCGACAAGAGCGCAGCTCTTAAATTTCTGATGATGATTGTTAACATAGACAAACCTTTAGAACAGATGCGCTCAAAAGCCTATGACGCGTGGTTACGTGTCTGTCGCGCTTGCGTTTTTACAACATACCTAACATTATTCCTTCTTCCACCTTACCTGTGTCTTATCTGTAAAACTTTAAAGTCTAATTTACAATAACAAGCTACAGAGATTATGAGACCTAAATTTTCAAATATTGAAGCAATTCCACGTACGGTAATGGTTCTATTTAATGTACGGAACGGTCGTTATGGGAGCGCGAGCGTTTGAAATGGTTGGATTTCTGGCTACGCACCAAAGGTATTTACTGATTGATGTTTGATATACAATGTTGATTCAATACTGTTCTATCTTGTTTCATAATTTAATAGTTAGTGAACATTATTTTAGTATAGCAGTAACTTAATTAGTGTAAATATAGCTTGAATAAAAAAAACTTAAAAGTGAAAAACATCCTGAGAAACTTTGTTTGGAATGTGATAAGACTGCCTGTCGTCTGCCTCTACTTTTATTCTGTGTACTTCATAGGTAAATTATTTTTAAATATTGCTTTGGAACAATATTTTTATTTGCTCATACATTACTTGTTGTTGTTTTTTTTTTTTTTGATACCTATTTTTTTACTATCACATATTCTTAAAGAAAACATACTAGTGCGAAATATGTAAAATCTAAATGGCGTTTTACATACCTACTTTAAATTTTACAACAACGAAATAATGTACAATGTATAGGATTTAGTAAACTAGTTCCTTCGATCTACCTGTGTAAAGTTAAAAGACACGAAACCATAACACGTTAGCATCTTTCGATCCGCTCTACTCGTATCGGTATCAGGGTGCCTAGCTAAGATGTCAATCGTTTGCGCTACGACAACAAACGTTATATGTCTCTCTATCGCACTAATATTAAGAGTGATAGAGAGACATAAAGCGTTTCGCTGTCGTAGCGCAAACGATTGGAATCTTGGCTAGGCCCCCAGTTCCCACCGGGACTTTTCGTGAACTCTGTGTTTAATTAAATTAAAATTGAACTTCGAAGCTAAAGAGCTGGGCCACTACTAGTAGTCCTGAGAGGTTCGTCGCGGCGAACGTCATTGGGTTCAACTTCACTGTGTTGTTATTTTATTTTGTACTAAGTACATATATATCGGCAATGTATTATTTTTATTATGTACGTTGATTATTTATTTTAATGTTATTTGCTAATTTTATTGTTCTTGTTGTTTCAGGTAATTTCAATGAGTGCCTACGATGTTCAACTTGATATCAATGAGGTAACTTCCATTTTCTAATATTAAACATCAAAGTAGCCACTTGATGACTTGATATTGTGGTCGAATACAATAGTATAGTGTTTTTGTCTTCATGTAAGGGGTGAGTGGTCTGTGGATACAACAGCGGGAACCCGGAAACTTGGGACCGTGAAATAAGTATACCTATACAGTATTGTTTTCATTCGTGTTGGTTAAGACTCGAGTCCTTTGAGTTCTCTGCTTTAAGACTCGACTCAGTCTTTCAGACTCTTATAATTAAGACTAAACTAGAGTTCTTTTCAACTTATTAGAGACTCAAGTCTTTTGTAGAGACTTGAGTCCTTTTCGGAGACCTAGTAATTCTTTTACAAATAATTTCGAATTGTCTTTATGTAAAATTCATGGATATACATAACATAAATCATACAATAACGCCTATTTCCTTTACTATTGTTTAAAAAAACCTATAAAATTGTTGACAGTCTTTATTCGGAGACTCGAGTTCTTTGAGTTGCGCTTATAAAAGACTCAATAAGAGACTCGACTCGGGACGTAAAAGACTCAGAAGTTTTTTAAACTCTCAGTCTCGTAAAAACAAGTCGAGTTCTTCAATTTAGACTCAAAAGACTCGAGTTCCTACCAACACTAGTTTTCATTACGAACTGTTGCATAAAACGTATATACTGTTTGGGATGCTAGTGCCACATACACTAATTATATTCTTTTGGTTGCTTGATTTAATAATAACAAAGTATTTTAGTAGCATAAAGTGTTTTATTTCGGCAATATTGTGAAACTATAAAAGAACGATATTATGAATGATAATGCAAGTGAGGACAAGCTTGATAGGTGCTGATGACTAACGTGTACTAACCAGTTAAGACCTGGACCTTGAAACCTTCTGTAAAACTCAAAAGTGATCACGTTTTTTCATTTGTTGTCTGCCTCTTTCGCACTCATGAAATGATCATATACCTACGTGATGGCTTCATTCTTTCATGAAAAAAAGTCTTATTTGACTTTATGATAAAATAGCCAAATGTATGCCCACACATACACATACTGTCCACGCTAATGGAAATGCCACGCGCAGAGCTCTGAGTAATTGTCCAAGACTTTAGTGGGTCAAGGGTCTTCTTGAGCGCCGATGCCAACTCCGTTAAATCAGACTCATTATGCGGATTTTCCTCATGTGCAATTTTATTGAAATTGGGTTTACATGTTTCGCAGCGATATGGTTTCGTGTCTTTTTAACTTTATAATTGTACGTACAAGATTACTTAACACTACTGCCTTTCGTGATATGTGTTGTTTTTCATCCAATTTAATGTGTGTAATGCCTTTGTGGGTTTTACATGCTTCGCTGTAGTAGATTTTTTATTGCTTCTTATGAGACATGCATATTTCACAGTGATATGTCTTTAATTATGTTTGTCGTCGCGGGACTAATACCTATATTATTAAAATTCGTGAATAGTAAAGTATAAATGTAAGTAGGTAGGTACGTGTTTAGTTGTCTACACTAAGATTAATTTTGCAACTAAATACAAACCGTAAACTTTAAACTTTGAAATTATTTGCTAGTTACGACACAAGTAATCCATAACTCCTAGTTACCCCTAAGTTGACTGTCAGCCGTCTTCAAAGCAATATTAAGTGAAAACTAAGTCTTGGTTAATGTTTGCTCGACCTCAGACACTAAAGTTGTGACTTTTGGAACTCATAAGTGTCAGAAGTTAACGCGGTGCCGCGGTGTCTAGTGTTGCTGAACGAAATAGTCGAGTCTCTGAGGCCTCATTTCAACGAAGACTAAAAACAAAGTTTACTTAGCGAGTCTTTAAAGTTACCTCCTATGACCAAACAAAAGTAAAAGATCTTTATTCTTCAATTTGGGTATATTACAATGAGTTCATGTCATGGCATATGTATATGCCAAATAAGAACTGTGAAACTTCCTGCCTCGCACAGCTAAACTTTGGTATGAACTGTCGCTCGCAGTATTTCCAATCGCGTTAATTATTAAAAATCGCGCGCGGCATTAAAAATGACACGAAAACTAAACTATATTTGAAAGGCCAGACTCGAACCAAACCTTTTTTCAGTTGTATTAGTTACCATGCATACCAAAACAGTATAATTTTAGTGTATACGAGTAATAGCTATTGAAATAGCACAAAGATATGAGTAGAGAAATTTAATATTTCCAGATAAGTAATTTGAGCAAGTTTCGCAGGTTTTTTTTCCTTCTAATTTCATGGGTTTACGCCCCTATTAAAAGTATTTTTTTTAAATACCTTGACGGTGGCCAAAAAGCATACGGCCCGTCTGATGGTAAGCAGTCACCGTATAGTCTATGAACACCTGCAACTCCAGAGTTGTTACATGCACGTTGCCGACTCGTTCAATCCCTTAAGTTTTCTAATGTTTTTTGTAGCTTATCATATTAACAGCAACGGCTGTACGCAATATAGTATATATTTACTTCAAAGTTCACTGTCTTCGAGATATTTGGCATCAAACTTGAGCAACTTTAGGCCAAAAAACTGGTTAACTGGCCATAACTTTTGTGGTAATTAGTTTAAAATTAAAATCTCTGACCAGTTTTTAGAGACGTCAAAGGCGAACCCAAATGTGTAGATTTCGTACATGTAAAATCTTTCACAGCAATCTAGTAACGGATTAAGGAGCTCCCCGCGGTAGGTATTCATCGAATTTTGACTAGTTTTAAGTCGTTACTCCTTCATTTGCACTTTAGATAGAATTACAAGACAAACAGCTATCTGTTCTTCAATCTTTTATCTCCATTCTGGTCTACCGGATTTTGAAAGAAATGAACACTTATTTTTTAATCTTTGTCTTAAAAAACACTTTTTTCGTTACTCGATTGTAGTGAAAGATTTTACATGTACGAAATCTACACATTTGGGTTCGTCTTAAATTAAAGATATAAGATCTCTTTTGGTATATTATCGCCCCGTCTGTGAAGGGCTTAAGTTGAATGTAGGGAGCTACTGACCCATGCTAAAGCATACCAAAGTTTAATGCCAATTATTTACGAAATCAAATTCGTGCCAAACGTTTTTTTTTTCCTCTATTATATTACACCTACGATCTAGATCTCTAAAAGTAGGCGGTTTTACCATTTTAAAATACGATATGTCACATGACATTTTCAAGAAATTTGTTTAAAATGTTTATTAAAAACAGATGAAGAAAGTACATATAATTTTATAAATTCACCCTGACATACCTAAAAAAACAAATAACAACATTTTCAAAAAGTGATTTAAACCAGTTCCGTTCGGCTCAGCATTGCTACGACGAGCAATTATTAGGGTTGGCAGGACTTGGACGTTCCTTTGCGTGCACAACCACAGATAAGATAATCACTTGAATTTTGACAACCCTAATTAGTCGATATGGATAGTGTCATACATCAGAAAGGGACAACATGATTTTTCCCTGAATCGCTGTCAAACTTCGGTTTTGTAGGAAATGTCCTTTCTGTGGTATTCTGTGGTTTAACCAAATACTTATTTTTACGTACAAAATTTCGGTAAAATGCTGAAACATTTTATCATTTTATTTACCTATATTATATACAATGGAAGTATTAACCCGGATAAAAATGGAAAAGGTTACGCGTCTATTTTTGAAATCTGTGAATAAAATAGCTGATTGCGTGAGACGCGGACATATGTTTACCGCAGATTACATACCACTAGACAAAGCATATTCTTTGTTGACAACACTTTACTAGACGCAGCACTGCTTATGAACTATTTCTATTGATTTTTAGGTAACCAATTTTTGCGGATCAGGTAAATTGTAATCCAAAATGAAATAATCCGCGTACCCACCGATTGCTTATCAAAATTTGATTAATGGTGGATCGCTTGCTGGCGATCAAATAATTAATTTGCCTACCAAATCAATTTAGAGCAGCTCAGTATGACAATAATTGCGAACTGGTTTAGAAATACTTGCTAACCATAAGTTGCTGACCAAGTATACATTTTGACTGACCAAATATATATTTTTGTTCATCAAAATAGGAATATTTTAGATTTGATAGGATTTTAGGAAACGATACCCTTTAAAAAGATACGGAAATGCACCCAACTTGTCAGTTACTTAGACTAGGTATAATATATATTATTACAATATTTACAATCAAATAAACACTAACACTTACAGATTGTATAGCGGATACGAGTGCAGACCAAATACATACCTACACATACATATTTGCAATGTCAAAGTCTGTCAATAATTAAATAAATCAATATTATAGGACATTCTTACACAAACGTCATGTACAATTTCAACCTGAAAGTCAAATTTCTATCAAAACATGACATTTACAGTGACAGTCGCTTCTGTTCAAATCTGTGCAAAGCTATGTACATATAAGAGGTCCCGGGTTCAAATCCTTGTATTTTGACATAAACAGATACCAGCTGTTCATCTATCGGTAGGCAATCTATAGTTGGGTGAGTTGTGGAGCGACATTGATAGCTATACGATTTAATCCCATTTCGCGGAATGTGAAAAAACCGCGTCCATTAAATCGTTGGGGCGCGCCGAGCCTTATGTGGCGGTGTGTCCACAGTTGCAATCAGATATATCTGAGCGGCCGAGGTGCTCAAAAATATCTGAACACGTACTCTGTGCTTTGACAATAGAGGCGTGTTCCGATATTTGTGAGCACCTTGGCCGCTCCGATGTATCTGATGGCAACATCGCCTCCCGGCTGATACTTTGTCAGATGATAGTTTAGATGCAATTTTAAATAAATAAATAAACCGTCAGCAGGTTATATCGCGGTGGAAAGACCGTCAGCTGTAAAATTAACTTGTAAGAAATATGCGCCTTACCACTTTAAGTCCGCAAAATATGCGTAATGTGTAAATTGTGTAATCAGTTTATGCCGTTTCAGGTGTTTCACCTGATAAAATGCTACATGCAAAGTTTCATGGTTTGTTTTTGCTATCATAAAAAAGTACTTAAAGCGATTATTTTTTACATGTTCATGCGACCAGCTGAGGTTCTTACCACCGCGGTATAACCGGCTGTCGATTTTTTTAACTAACAGCAGTTGAACACTTGACAAAGTATCAAACGGGAGGCGTAGACAGACATTGTGAATGCCATAATGCTTTCTGTCGTAGGGCACAGCACAGCTTACGCCATTCCAGATCTAGAGCAGAGCCCAACTGGGGAAGTACCTTACAGAAAACCGCAGCCAAACAACACTAGACCCTACTCATAGTGTTGTGTTCCTGCCGGTGAGTAAGGTTGCCAGAGCTCAATGAGATTGCGGGGTGTTAGGGTCGGCAACGCGCGAGTAATCCCTCTGGATTTGCAGGCGTCTATTGGCGGGCCGTATGCTTGTTTGCCACCGACGTAGTATATTAAAAAAATCGCTGAAGTCTTGTGTTGCGGCGCGTCAACACTTGACAGTTATAACTTACACAAAACCATAATTATAAATATTATAATTTTTAAGAAAAAATACCGACTTCAATGAGGGTGACCGGTGAAAGAAAGATTATTGTTGATTTTGGATTTCATACAATGAAATTAAAAAGACTGTTAAAATACCCGCAATAGGGAATTCGACTATATTTAAAATAAATTATTTCACACCATGCATGAAATAATTTTAAAAATGGCTATAAGTTTGCTTAAAAGAGTTGAGAAGTACCCTCAATTCCTCATGGAATTCATCATTAGAACTCAAGCTTAACTAAAATGTGCCTTGAAAACCTAACTGCTTCACAAACATGCGAAGAGAACAAATTGCCAAATGTGAACTATGCGGCGTGAGAATGGAACTCTTCCCATTCTGTTCATCATCTGCAGCAGTTCCGCTTCTTCGCGCTACAAATGTAAATGATTGATTTGATGATGAAAATACTAAGATCACTATATCTATGCCTTTAACATTTGAGGAGTTCCCTTGATTCCTCATCGACTTCATCGTCAGAACTCGAACTTGACAAAAATTTGTCTTCAAAATCTAATTTTCTTCACAAACACAGCGAAGAGGACAAATCGCCAAACGTAAACTATGCGTCGTTGAAGAGTTCTATTCTGATCATAATCAGCAGTTCCACTTCATCAAATGTCACTTTTTAAATGTAAATGCTTGATTTGTTGACGAAAATACAAAAATCACTATATGTATATTGCTCTTCACATTTGAAGAGTTCCCTCGATTCCTCATGGATCTGAGAATGGAAGCGAGTTTTGACAGAAACGGGACCAATCTGTACAGTCACGTCTCAAAATATTGATACGGACAAGGTGCCAAAAATATGTATACATTACCTTAATATGTGGTACTTTTAGTCGTGTATACATATTTTTGGCAATTTATCCGTATCGATATTTATCGATGTGACTGATACTAGTGGTGAAGAAAACTTAGGTCATCATCATCAAACCTCAGTACCTAGTTTTATCAATTATTTGAACTTTTAAACGATATTCCAATAACCGATTCGTATTCGTTATGAGCTAAAAGTGGACCCATTAGGGTAGAATTGATAATGAGTTTTAATATTCTAACGACTTGGTCCGACTACGTAATTAAGCTGAATAAAATATTGGTCAATGGATAAATGGGTCATTAATTAAGGTTAGTTATAGATAGTGAAATGCTAATCTAATGGGGCAGTAATATAGTACATTATGTAATTAAGGGCGGTGAACAGGAATTACGAACTCGTGTTAATGAAGCCCTCGCCTTCAGCTGCGAGCTTCAAATTAACACTTGTTCGTAAAGTTTCATCACACTTGTGAGGAAAAAACTAAAATTTAAGCGAAATAATTCTTAAATACGGTGATATTTCAAACATTCGTCCGCCATATTGTCATTTTTGACATGTTAGGCTATAGGCATCGAAGGCACAGATCTATCCGGCATTCAGCCACGATTGAAAATTGTGTAAAAAATTAGAATTCATCAATTTCAATATTTATAAACATACACAAAAAAAAATTATAAATGTCAGTATTTTAAAAGTAAAACTCGTTTATACCTACTTATGGAAGGTAGAGGCAAGGAACAGAAACTCCTTATGCAGAATTGTTGCAAAAGTGTCCAGCTGGGGTCTCTATTGTTTCCCATAAAGTTTTAAGTCATAATGTATTGTTTGTCCGCATTTTCGTTAGTCATAATTTGGTTTTTCTCAGAAACGCGTAACTTTTCAGGATTGCCATAAAGCAAACCTAACCTAACCTAACCTATCTATAGGATAATCTAAGGAAATTCCTGAAAAGTTAACGGTTTCAGAGTTATGACTAATGATAATATGACTATCATTACATTATGACTTTCAATAATTATGTCAAACAAAGGGATCCGGTCCAGCTGTCAGCTATAAATAACAGTTCCAAATCTCTCCAGGGTAGCGCTATAGAGTAGCTAAGAACCTAGGCGTTATTGATAGAGTGAAGTACGCTGTCTATGATTAGATTTTTTTCTCAAGTATTCTAGGTATTGTAGCGCCACCTATTTATGGTTTTTTGTCGGACACTTTTTGGTATATGGAGATTCTGTTCCTTGCCTCTACCTTCCGTAATACCTACTGTCGCAATTTAAATGTATTGTATAATACATATAAAGGAGCCCACTGATTAACAGTCCGCCGGAGGGTATCGGCCTGTCAGTTAGAACAAAAAGTTGACAGTTGCGAACTACTGAGGCCGATACCTTCCAGCGGACTGCTGTGTGGACGTAGACACTATATTAGTGTTGAGTTGCTCACTCGTGAGGCACCTCATTTGTACCACTCATTTTGTTAAATTGTCGCAGAACTTCACACCGCATAAATGTCATACATCACTCCTCAATTAATTTTACTCATTTACTCGCGCGCATCACACACAGCTCTTACCACTCAAACCAATCAAACACTTCAAATTTAAAAAAAAACTCTCAGCCTTTCAAACCTTTCAAACTCACTCGCGTTCCTCACAACTCGCAAGAGAGTCGCGAGGCGCTCGGTGCTCGCCGACATTCAAATGAAGAAATGAGTCATTGACGTCATCATACTTCATCGCTCACACTATCAACTGCCCAACTACAAACCTTATTGCAAGGACAAAAGGTCCACCGAGAAATGCGTTGTGTTTGTACATTCACTCGCCTCACTGTGACATCCCCTCAAAAATCCTTTCAAAATGAAACAATGAATTAGATTTACCGAAAGAGGGAGTGAGACAGACACGCGCCGTGCTTCAATAACACCTCATCGAAAATACGTTAAAAATGAAACACGAAAGAAAACAAGCGTAAGCGTCCGCAAGCTTACATACATATTACGCCATTTTGATCCTAGCATTGCTAAGTTACTTGTCAAAAGCGAAAAATCTAAGTCATCAAAGAACCTACCGAAGAAAGTTTTTTCTCTCTGTCGCACTTGTAATTTCATACGTAAGTGCGACAGCAAAGCAAAACTTCGTGGTTCACGGTAGGCCTCCATATTTGTTAGCTATTATTGTACTAATGCGCATACCAGTATAACCTGACCTCAAGACTCATATTGCTGGTGTCATGTATAATCTAAATCAATTAGACTGGACATTGAAATGGTTACTTGATAAGCGATTGAAATGCTAACCAAGTCTCACTGGGCATTTACGAAGCTTGCTTAAGAAACAGTTATCGTTCAAGAGACCAAAATATTATTTAAATTATTGAAATATAATAGAGTGGCGTACACAAAATATGATATTTTACATTAGTTTATTAATAAAAAAATAAATATAATTTGTATAGGTGAAATAAACATGTACATTTTAACGATTTGAATTTGTAATACTTTTTGTTAACGTGCTTCGTATAGTATTTCGATCATTTATGATTTTGACATATTTATAGTATGAGAAACTCGAAAAAGTTGTTCGTAATCTTTAGTTGTGTTTTATAAATAGTGATCAGTGACCATTCTTATAATTATGCCAAAATAACAATATATTAACATTGTTTTCGCGATAAAATATACCTGTGGGTCTTTCTTTGTGTCTTTTGCATACAAACATCAAGTGTATATTACACGCCGGTGGCATTACCGCGCGAACGTTATTGAGGCTTTCGTTTGTTATCATATTACAATGATATTATTACTGATAAATTATGAGGTGGTAAGTTAGTAATTTCTATATAATCATGGTACAAAAAATATTGGATTTGTTCTCCTTAGTTTGTTAATTGTTTGTTTGGTAGTTTATGGTTAGTATTTATTTCAATATATGAATGTTAAACTTAAAATGATATCAAGTAGCAAGGATTGATACTGAACAATCTAACAATAAAAATAATAAACTGCTAAATTAGAACAAGTTTCATAAAAGCATCAAATTAAGTTGCAATAGGATGTATGTACTTTAACTCCTTAGTTTGATTCTTAACTGTATGTGTTCTGTTTTAAACCTCCAGAATTGCACTCCAATTAAATATTTAAAAGGAAGTTTAGCAATGCCTAAATATGTATTTACATTAAATATGGTTTGCTGCCGTTGGAGTTGATGGAATAGTCGATGCTGCAAAACTGCTAGTACCTCTCCTCATTTGAAGTAAGACATTGTAACACCTCATTTTAGAGAATGAGGTACTCATACAAACTCATTTTAAATTGATGTCCTACCCATCACTACACTATATCCTGAATTTCGTCCTTTTTCCGTAAAAAACACTAAACCTGGCATTTATTTTCTATTGTCCGGTAGCAAGGCAATTTGACAAGCTATAAGCTAATGGGACAGGACACACGATAGGCGGTAACGACGTGGAGCTTAACGAAAGGATAATTGGACGGTTTGCGTGTACGAACTAACGATATGACGTAGTTAAAGGCTATATGGATTTAAAGGATAATTTGTTCATTTCGTTCGTATTGCCAATACTCAATATTGTGTAGTATATCATCAGAATCAAGCCGAAAAACCTCAATTGCTGCTCAATATAGCCCTCATAAAAACAACACAGTAGACCTCCTGCTACTGAACATCGTGGATATTTGGAGGTTTTCTTACCCTGCGTTTTATAATGCTTGATCGGCACTCATGACTGCCGTTTTTCAGAGGAAATATTAGTCGTAATTTTTCCATACAAACATTCATTCATTCAATGAAAACTATTTATTGTTTGATAACATAAAAACAAAGAAATGAACAAACATAATAAAACTTACTAAGTACTTAAACTTAAGGGTAAAAAAATTGTCCCAAGAAGGCTGGCCGTATTTCTTCGCTGTATGATACTTGTGCGTTAATGAAATGGAGTTCAATGATCTAGTGACTTTACTAAAGCCTAAGTCTTTAAAAAAAATTGGCTTTTTAATTGTATTGCATTTTTAAGGGCTTAAGCCTTTTTTAAAGGTTATAACTCCTTAGCGTTAAGCCTTTTACTCATAACTTTTATGAATGCATGATCAGTCTTTGCGGAAAACGAAAAGTCGTACAATATATGGGTTCCCTTACATTCCACGACTAAGACCGGCAACGCACAAGCTTCTGCTGTTTCAGGTATTCAGGTGTCCACGGGCGACGGTATTTGCTTACCATCAGACGATTCGTATGCTCGTTTGCCTCCTATATCAAAAAACCTGCTCTAAGGAAGACAGAGCCAAATAATAATGATATTACGATGTGACGGTCAGAGAAAACACCCGAAGAGGCTAATCAGAGGCCTTATTGATTTTTAGGATAATTTGTTCAGTAGTGGCGCGGGCGTTGTATTTGTACAATAGTCGATACTTATAATTCGGTCAAGTTATGTTCTGTTGTATGGGGAAGACAAACAAATTATATCCAGCTTGAAACGAATGTAGTATGAGTATGGTGCTTTACGCACACTAGCGTTCCCTCCCCTCCCCCTGACGCAACCCCCCCTTTTAGCATGAAATAAGTCCCCAAATCAACAGACTGTTTTGTACATAAAATTACAGACAAGGCATCTCTAGGGTCTAAGGTCGATAGGCCGTTTATTTATACATATTTCTGGTACTTTGCCCGTGTCGATATTTACTGTTATATATAATACCTTGACTGAAATTCTTTCTAGTATAGGGAGTTACGTCAAATGCCAATAGTTATCTCGGCATCTACTATTTTGGATGTTTGAAATACATTCACGTACCTGCGTAACTTCGTATTTGTTCCCGTACGCTTTGACTCGTTATTAAATTACCTTGGGGTGGAATTAATTACAACACGGGGCGAAACTGAATTAATGAACCGACGCTAGGTGTGTTCGGAACGAGAATTTAACACCAATCTAATACTAAATACAGGTGAGCAAATAAGAAGTATAAATTTAGTTTTTAAATTTAAATATATTAAGTTCAAAGATGATTAAATATTGTTTTAAAAATATATTATTCAGGGTTGACAAATACATGCGGAACATAATGTCTGACATATGTCCACCAATAACAGCAGGCAATGTGAGCGCTTATCATCGCAATTTTCAGCATATTTTCGGCGTTATCTTAGTAAATTTGTGTCGGATGTATTAACTGATTAAATTTCATCAGCTTGTTAGCATAGACACGTCATTTTAGATAGCCCTACAGAAATAAGTCAGGAGCTGCAAAATTTGCGGAATTTGGGTGCTAAACACTGTCACTGTTTCTCGAAATGAATGGAGCAAACGACGTTTTAAACAGTGTTATTTTACTTCACGAATGTCAAACATATTTCATCTTTTAATGTATAGCCTCTAAATCCTATACGGGCGATGAATTAAACCAGATAAGTATAGAATTTATCCGTGTAATAATTAATGGAGAAGGTTTTGTAAGTTACACTTAATTATGACCCCGTCATTAATTTTTCAAAATTTACCGACATACAATATGACATGACATTACGAGATACGAGCTTTTTATAGTAACTGCCACCAAGCGTCGACAGGTTACTTTAAATAACTCGTAACTTAAATGTTGCTTTACATTGCGGACCGAATTATCTTGTACGGTTAATATTTTCATGGTGTTTCTAGGTAAAATTTATCTGAATATATCTAACCTAACCACCGTTTAAATATTCGCAGGTGTTGAATTTACACACTGGATATATTATGTAAGCATTTTGTTTTATTAATCCAGCAATAAAATGTAAATCAACGCCAACGTCAATACAATTTTGTATTTGTATTTGCAAAAGCGGAATCCGTCAAGCCATCAATCTGTGTTTCACTTGGTGAAAAAATAACGATAACGCTTAAACCCTGGTGTATAAAAACCGCTAATTAGATGTGTTTACTCAATTTCCCGGTAGATGTCGCTTTTTATTTCTACAACTAGCGAACGGTTGTCCATCGTTGATTTTATAACAATTTTTTTTAGTACTAGTGACCCTAAGGTGTATCATTTGTACTACCAGTTGAACTAGATGGTAGTTCTACTGTCCCAGAGGGAATATAAAATTAATGTTCAATTGCCCCAACCGATCGATTCTTTCATGATCCTATCTACAATTTTAGTACAAAATTGGTACATAATCAGGATGATTGGTTAGTAAATTGGGCAATTTAACTGTTATTTTGTAACTACCAGGCCAACTCGTTCGATGTGTCACCCGGTGCTGTGCATCTGACATCAAACCGATATTTTAATCAAAACTGGGTGCGTAGCCAACGTGCCAATCATTAACGCTTCGTACCGGACGAAACGCAGAGCTTACTTACGCAGCGGCTTACGTGAGCGATGACTCGCGAATGCGACGAGGCGCGGCGCGGCGGCCCAACGGCATTCGGAGATCGCCCACACACTTCCATAGGTTGTCAAAGGATTGAATTCACCCGCGCCGCGCCGCTTCGCGTTCGCGAGTTATTCGCTAACGTAAGACACTGCCTTACATACGTCACTGGTTCAGTGACCCAAACAGGATCTTGATTTCTGACACAAGAGAGCGCCATTCTGCCCTATTCTGCGCCACGTCATGCCAACTGAGCTTGGTCTAACTCTACCTCGTCGCTCGCCCAGCGCGCTGCGCGGCGAGCTATACTACGCGGCGCACATCTATCGTGACAGCTACTCAAGCACTGGTCATCATCATCATCTTAGCCTCTGTCCCATGTCCTAGGGTTTGGGGTCGGCTCTCCGTATAATTTTGCGCCATTCCTCTCTATTTTGCGTCATATCAGGGCTTGCGCCTATCGTCCTCAAACCTTTCGACACTGTGCTCATCCATGTCGTAAGGGGGCGGCCTCTGCCCCTTCTACTTTCGGGAATGTCGTTTAAGGCTCTCTCAGTCATGTGGTGGTCGTCTCTTCTCATCACGTGGCCGAACCGGCGCAGTCGGCTCTCGCACATTTTTTCGGCTATAGGTGCAACCTTGAACGTTCCAAGGATATGTTTATTCCGCACCCTGTCCATTACTCAAGCTACTCAAGCACTGGTAATGCTTGAAAATGAAGACCTGCGTTCTCCAAAACTAAAAATATGTCGATTAAACCGAAAAATTAGCTTTAGAATCACTGTATTTGTTAGAGACACACATGAGCAAATTCCGTTCCATCAAAATTCAATTAACATTTATTATCACAAATCTCTAGTGTGAATCGAAGCAGTGATTTAATTTCACACAAAGGTTCCCTAAAGCAATGATTTCCCAATTAAATCGAACGCTGAACCTTCAAACTACGGCACGTTCATGGCAAACTAATAACGTCTGAAACTGCAAAGCCTCTTTCACCTTAATTGGTGTGGGGGAGCCACCTGCGAATTTCAATGGGAACAGTAGACAGGGTAGTGACAGTATCTTAATGTTTAGATGACGATGACGAACCAAAATCCTTTTCTTTAAACTTTATTGCACAAAATATATCCAACAATGTACACATGGCGGACTTAATGCCAAATGGCATTCTCTACCAGTCAACCATAGAGCCAAACAATTGGTTCAGAGAGAAAACAAAATCAATGAATTAAAAAGAAAGCTAACTAATATACTTATATTACATAAATACGAACTTCTCTTATCTTATCTAATAGTAATTTGTCCACTGTATGTTATTTTATGTCTTTCTTCTTTTATCTGTTACGAGTAACTTCCGTGATTATTTTTCAATTGATGGCCCCATCGGAAGATCAGCCCTGGAAGTTACCAGAAACATCTCAAATGAAGTCATTTTGTGGCACTTTATTCCTTGTATGTTTTTGTTTTAATGTGTAATTTGTCTCGTTTGTATAATATTCTGTTCTAAATAAATAAATGAATAAATAAATATTTTAGGACATTATTACACAAATTGAGCTAAGTCTACACAGTAAGCTCAATAAGGCTTGTGTTGAGGGTACTTAGACAACGATATACATAATATATAAATACTTAAATACATAGAAATCACCCATCAGTCTTGAGACCAAATTTCCGTGATCATCACACGAATAAATGCCCTTACCAGGATTTGATCCCGGGACCATCGGCTTTATAGGCAGTGTCAATACCCACAAGGTGAGACCGATCGTTAAATACTTTGAATACCTCCAATACTTTGACCGCCAAAGACGTCAACTAACGCACACGCCTAGACCCATTAGCAACTTTCGTGCATCTGACCAGGTTTATGATGACCACAAGATAGGTGTGGCGTTCAAAAGGTTAAGCGTGGAATCCTGTTACTCTTATATCAGTTTCATTGTCTATGAGACCGTTAATGTAGTAGAAGAAACATTTTGTTGTATAGTCACATCAATGTCATTCGAATAAAATAAAATATTCCTTCGTTTAGTTTAGCGCAAAGGAATTCAAAATGTTCATGAAATGCATTTTTGATTCAATCTGTATTTCTAGGAGAAAACAAGTCGCATTATTTTATTAATATTTTGATTTTAATTATTTTTGAGTAAATATTTGGTCACAATACTACTGAATGTCATGGTTCTAAAGAATAAAAATTAAACCCTTTTAGTGCGTTTACTATAATTTCTATAGGTACGAGTATGACATCTGTTTCAGTTATTGGTAGAATTTTGACATTCTTGACTCAGGTATTTTTCGTCAACTTACACGGGTTCCATGCTAAAAATGTAGACCTGAACGCTCATAAAATGGGTCTTTAAGGATGACTCACGCTAAAACTCCCGCACCGGGCCGGGGCGTCCGAAACTTCGTTTTCTATAGAAAGGATCACCAGCGGTGGCAGCACGGTTCTATTTTTATCGCCTGTAACTCTGCCCGTCACTTTCGCGCTAACATACTTACTCGTATTAGAACGTAACAGGCATGGTGACAAATGATAAAAAGCCGACCATCTTAGCCCTACTGATCACCGATCACCCACCATAGAAAACGAACGGTCGGACTGCGACCTTTAGCGTGAGTCATCCTTTATTGTTCCCCCACCTATCGTCTGTCCGTACTGATTCAGCAGTATTCACTGCGGCGCCAGGAAATCTCTTCAAAATTAAATGTCGGCACGGGCTTTGTACTAAATCGTTAAATAGCAAAAGCACTACAACTCGGAATTATTTGCCCCAAAAACATGTTGGTTGTTAATTGAATATGTTGACATTTCATGGGAGGAGTATTCTTCCTTGGGACAGGAAAAGTTAAACAGAAAACACTCGGCTGTTTAGTTGGATCATGTAATTTTGAAGTGAGTAAGTTGTCATTATAAATATTAGCTTCTTTTGTTGCACTTTCCAAACGGTAGATCTTATATGAAATCTTTGCGTGTCAAATACGTCACGGCCAAATTGCTAACTCTTTTAAGTTCTTTCTGATAAAAAAATAAAAAAGTATCCAATAATGTCTGCAGACTACGCGCGTTTTTAATAATTTTGTAAATTAGTATGTAATTATGTATTTTAACGAAAACAGTCAACATCCCTGTGGTGGGTTAATGATCGTTAACAGTCATTGCCGGCACTATTGCCGCGAAGAAGCTATTAGCCGGCGCAGATTCTACGTTCAACAGTCAACAATTTTTGTAAAATAACACAGTAAATATTGTCCATTTCATATTTAGAGTTGGTTTTCATGGTTAAAATATCAACTTTTTACACGATATTATACAATTTATCAACAAAATGCATGCTATGTAGTATTCTTTACCACATCCCATCTCTACCAGCCAGCTTACACGGCGAAGTAGTCAAGAACGAGTAATCTGGGCACCCGGACCGTTGAATATCTATTCTGCCGGGCGGGGTTGTTCCATAACTGAATTGCCGCGCCGGCATTCGAAATTCGAAATTACACACGACCGTTGGCTGTTTGTCGTAGATTTTGCTTGAAAGTATGCCATAGGTGAGATGTGTCTGTATCTCTAATGTCATCATCATTTCCCTTACGTGCCAGATGTTTTCTGTATTTCGAGAGACATTGTAAAAAAAGTGCAGAAATTATAAACAAAAAGTTAATTTTTGGATTGAAAATAGTAATATTCAAAGACAAATTGGTTACTTAAGTCTGCTAAGTGTTCTTTTTTACACACTTCTCTCCCTTGTAGAATATCTCCCCTAGTTTCACGGCGAAGTAGTACAGAATGAGATTAGTTCGGCACCCGAATCGTAATATCTGCCGGCCTGAATTGCCGCGTCCGCACTCGAATTCCGGAATTACGGGAGTTGCACGTCCGTCTGTGGTTTATAAAAGATATAACTATCGCGATCGTCAAATCGGTCCAGTCGTCCTCGAAAAATCGAGACAAAAAAATAAAAATCGCACCTACTATGAGGTCGGTTAAAAAGTCTGATGGGAAGGTTTTTTTTACTGCACATTTATCTTTCCTGTATATGATTGGTCTCCTCTAAAACATTGAAAAATGACTGATAATTTTATGGTTATGCATAAAAATCTGTTTCAAGAAAATATCATCATCATCATTTTAGCCTCCCGTCCTGTCCTCCTAGCCTATTGCTGAGCATAGGCCTCTCTTCAATCAGAAGTGTGTATATAAAACTACATATAAATATATGAAAAACAAATTTACGAGGGTGCAATTTTTTCCTATAATTTTTCCTAGCATTTGTTTAACCTTGATTCATAACTTTTTTAGTCGCGCTTTATTATGCCAAGTTACTGACATCATTATTGTTAGACCTTATGTCTTTGTAATAAGGTTTACGAAATGTTAGTCAAAAAAGTGTGTATAATACAATCTCCGTCTAATTTACCCTGATCGCTCAAGGCTCCCAAGGGAATATTTCCAACGTCAACAATTAAACGAGCTTTTATTTCTTCTTCGCTGCGTCCGAGATCTTCCGCAAGAGATTTAAATGAGAAAACAACATTAATCTTAAACTTGGTAACTATATTACTTCGTATTTTCATTTTTATTTCCATGCTTTGTAAGAAAAATGTGCTTTTGTCCGTTAATTGTTGAACTAGGGAACAAATCAAATTGTTTGTATGAAATATATATATTTCGTAAGAACAATTTGATTAATTATATCTTATACCTTTAAACGAGCAATTCTTGTATATATATATATTTCTGGGACCTCGAAAACGGCTCTAACGATTTCGCTGAAATTTGGTATATGGGGGTTTTTGGGGGTATACAATCGATCTAGATTAGTCTTTTGTTTGGGAAAACGCGTGTTTTCGAGTTTTCATGCGTTTTTCTTTCGACGCAGAATATGGTCGCTAATTTCGTGTTGCCGGCCACTGTCCGTCTGGTCCAGCGGGTTAAGACACGGACGGCTAAACGAGTGTTACGGGTTCGAATCTCGCCCGGTGATTAACTTCTTTTTTTTTTTGATATGTTCAAGTTTATATATATTTTTATAATTTTTATTGTTTTAGACAAGTTTAATTTAGTAAAAAAATGTAGTTAAGATTATCAACCTATACACCACCATATTACAATAAATAGTTATAACCGAGCAAAGCTCGGTCGCCCAGGTACTATATATATATATATATATATATATATATATATTGTTAAGTTGTCACAGACCAAGTACCTGGGCCTGTACGGTTTGCTTTTTTTGATATTCTTGTTTTTATTAGAACTAGGTTACTGTAAAAAGCGTTAAAAACGGTCAAAAAAATGCGCCGTAAACAGACTCCTGGCATACAAAATCGGCAACAATAAACGCAAAAATTAAAACAGTCAAATACAGATAATTTCTTTGGCATTCCATTCCCAAAATTTCGTTACTACTGGTTAAGTTTTGGAGGAGGAAAAGGTCGAGGACAAAACTTCGATTTCTCAGACTTTTACTCAGGATTTTTCGCCTGAGGTGCAGTTGTCCTTATCGCACTAATTTTAGAAGCCGCTTTCGTCAGAGCGACGGAACATTTACCTAAAATTCTCCCCTAAAGAAGGGGCTCAGCTGGTTCCTCTTAAGTAAACAGCTAACATTGGCAACGCTAAGGATAGAATTGTACATTACCACATTTCATCCAAGTTGGACAATGTTGGAGCCAGGCTTCAGAACTAGTTATACGTTTCGTTCGACAATTCACCTACGTAAGTTTGGGCGTGTTATGTTAGCGAACAATCCACGAATACGATTGATTTAACTTTTGTGTTGGGAATTTCTTGCATTTTTGTTTTTTATGTCTAAGGAACCGTCGTCGTCATTAAACATATATACTCGCTTAAAAGTATTTACTTACGGTGGCGTCGTTGATCGGGTCGCCACTTTCCCGAATGAAGGTTGAGGGAGGCGATGGCTGAGATACGCGTCATACTCGTGAACGGCTGCTGTTTGTGGAGACAGGCTACATGTTATGTTATAAGTATGTAACTTTACTTTTGAGTGGCATTAATGTGAGAGACTTCATTCGGTTCTTGTCTGATTTAATTTCTTGTCTTTTTTTATATTTTATCTCTGACACTTAGAGACTTATACATCTCTAAATAATGTTAGTATTCGTTTGTTCTATTTTTTTATTATAGTTTTTTTTTTTGTGTAATTTGACATTTAGAGACAGTATACATCTCTAATAAGGTCTGGGTCTTAAGTTATTAAATATGTTTATCGAGATATTCGAAGTTAATATCACTTAAAATAGGGGCGATTAGATGAATAATGCAAACTCCACTGTTAACATTTATCATCAAGGTGCAAAACCATGTCATTTTGAAGCTGTCAAGAAACCTAAATGGAAACAAAACGAAGTATCATAAAGTGTTTTTATTCTTATTGTGACCTTGTAGGTATAAAAATCTTAGCTGAAACTCCGTCAAAAAAGGTGTTAAGTCAAGTTACGTTATTAATCCGTGACGGGAAAGCAACTTCAGGAAAATAAGTCGTTATTTTCGGTACGGAAACTTTAAAAACTCGTTGCTGTTGTTACAAACAAGTTGTACTTTTCTGTTTTCAAATTTTGAACTCGGAAGTTGAGGCTTTAACATGCTGCCTTTATAGGAGAGTAAAATGTTTTGTTGGACCGAGGAGTAGTTCTTACGGAAGTTTTAATCAACAAACTAAATACGTTTAAACTTTATACTACAAACCAAAGCTACTTTGCGAGTTTCTTTAGAAACTAGACTTTGGAAAATTGTGTCAACTGATATAGCTCCGTACCTATGCAGAGGCGTTTCAAAAGCTATCTATAAAAAAAAAAAACAATGAATGGAATGATAAAGAATATGAGTTCATCGTTATAAATCGTGTAATTGACGACGACGCGTACTGTCATGTTAGTAAAGGATATTAGATTGGATAGATTTGATAAATCTGCGCGTCATAGTGGATGACACGAACTATTAAGCTCTAAGTCATATCATTTTAAGTAAATATATGTTATAGGGACATTCTTACACAAATTGACTAAGCCTCATGGTAAGCTCAAGAAGGTTTGTGTTGTGGGTACTCAGGGACGTTATATAAATAAATAAATAAATAAATATTATAGGACATTATTACACAAATTGACTAAGTCCCACAGTAAGCTCAATAAGGCTTGTGTTGAGAGTACTTAGACAACGACATATATAATATATAAATACTTAAATACATAGAAAACACCCATGACTCAGGAACAAATTTCCATGCTCATCACACGAATACATGCCCTTACCAGGATTTGAACCCGGGACCATCAGCTTCGTAGGCAGGGTCACTGCCCACTAGGCAAAGCCGGTCGTCAATCGTCGTCGGTCGTCGTCAATATATATAATATACAAATACTTAAATAGAAAACATCCATGAATCAGGAACAGATATCTGTGCTAATCACACAAATATATGCCCTTGCCGGAATTCGAATCCAGGACCATCGGCTTCATAGGTCAGACCGGTCGTCGGTCGGTCATGATAGCATTTTTTTATCACATTCAAAGCTAAAAGTTCACATAGACAATGCGAAAACTCGTTGTTAGGGCTCATTGAGACGGCGCGAACTGACACGCGAATTTAGTTACATTGCGGCATTTGCGGCCTATTGAGGTTACATTCAATTCATCTGACCGATCAAATACCACCACAATGTAATGAAATTCACATGCGATGGATCTCACTGCCTAAATGACTCCTTAGTTAATTAAGTTACAACTAATTTGACCGATGGATACAATACCGCAATATAACGGTGGAGAACAAAATGTTTCTTCATACCTGAGTGATTCACCCTGCAGAATGAACATGGGGACACTCGCAATAAATGTCATGGAACGCTCCTCCGTTCTACCTCGTAAACACGATGTCTCATAAAACGGATGGTGTTATCTGGAACAGCACCAAAGTCGAACAGATTGATAAACGTGTTGTTTTACTCCTAAGTAAAATTGTGCAGATATTTCTGAGGTTCATGGTGGTTTCGTTACGGTTAGGCATATTAGATATGAATATGTAGGGGAAAACACCCATGACTCAGGAACAAATATCCATGCTCATCACACGAATAAATGCCTTTACCAGGATTTGAACCCGGGACCATCAGCTTCGTAGGCAGGGTCACTACCCAATAGGCCAAGCCAGTCGTCGAAATGTGGCTAGACATAACGACTCCCTGTATGTCGCACAGCAGGCATGCTATCATGCTACACTATGTATACTTAATGTGATCTACCTTTAAATATATAAGTAGGTATATGGCTTTCCTTGCTTGGAGAAGTGTGTCTTTTTTACCCGGGTATGTCCTTAAACTACCTCTAAAAGAGAGGTATGAGCACTGTGAATGTCTTTGTGTGGTAGGGCACAGCACAGCGGATGAACAGAGCCTACCTGAGTAAGTAACTCCTTATAGAAAACCGCAGCCAAATAACACTAGATCCTACTCATAGTGTTGTGTTCCTGCCGGTGAGTAAGATTAATAGAACTCAACGAAGGTGCGGAGTATTAGGCGACATCAGGCGGGCCATATGCTTCTTTGCCACCGACGTAGTATAAAAAAAAGTGTCCAGGTCATCAAAGAAGAACCATTCTCTGATGAAAAACCACATATTGTCTTGATAGACACATACAAACGTATCCGAAAAAATGCCTCGAGAAAACATCACTACCTACTTCAGTACCCCTAGTGTAAATTTTATCAACATACAATATTTGTGTTTTTCAGGTTATTCTGGACCGTTGTCAGCCAAGTAGCGTGACCTGGTGACAGCGTACATTGAATGTAATATTTAATTTGTATGAAAAATAGGAAGCATAAAGACGCTGAACAAATGATGTTAAGTTTGAGGAGTACAGCCTATATACAGTTTAATTTTTAACTCGTGTTATAGGCTACATCAGTACCCCTAGTGTAAATTTAATCGACATCATAACGTGACGAACGCGTTTGCGTTAAGTCTCATTTTGTAAAGGATTTTGAGTTTCCAAAACGTCCCGCTTGGCGCGCTCTTTCTAAATCCAATACAAAATGAGACTAAACGCAAACGCGTACGTCACGTTTCAAAATCGAATTTATTTACACTAGGGGTACTGTAGTCCGTCGGCACGTAGACGTGTCATCTTCGATCGACCTCGTCAGGTGTCCGTAGTCTGTTTAGCATACTTATACCGTCGCTTTGTTGCAACGGCGATTACTGGATACAAAGTCTAGAGTGAAATTCCAAAGCCTGCCGAGCTAGTTAAGTCAAACGCTCAGAAGAACTAGTATTTAGCATCAACTGTCTTCGGGTTACTGTAGAGTATACTGTATGGTGGCAGTATTGGATAACGATTGATTTTTATGATATAGGAGGGAAACGGGCAGACGCATTGCGTGATGGTAATTACCATCTCCCATGGACACCTGCAACACCTCCAAGTGTGTTGCCGGTGTTTTCTTGATGGCTTAAATGTCGTTTTTCGAAGAAAGAAAATATATTTATAACAAAAAAAACACGGATGTCAAAAACATGTTGACAATACAATTTATAACATTTAGCGCAAAATGCCATAAAAGGGTCACAACTCAGCATTTACGGTTCTGCAGTAAAAATAAATAAATATTATTACACAATTTGACTAAGTCCCACGGTAAGCTCAATAAGGCTTGTGTTGCGGATACTTAGACAACGATATACATAATATATAAATATTTATAAATACTTAAATACATAGAAAACATCCATGACTCAGGAACAAATATCCATGCTCATCACACGAATAAATGCCCTTACCAGGATTTTAACCCGGGACCGTCGGCTTCATAGGCAGGGTCACTACCCACTAGGCCAGACAGGTCGTCAAATCTCTAAGTAGTGTCTAAGTACACTTTCTGATTATTCATTACGCTACGCATAGTTCCTATAGAATAGCTAGAAATCACTGGTTCATCGAAGAACTCGACCCACTCATGAATTAGTATGCGAGACACCTTTGATACTTACTAGACCTGCCCAGGCATCTAAGCGATTGTATAATGACGGATATCGTACGACATGTTTGTCTTATATCTCGTGTTGGAATGGGGATCACTCGCTACGTTCTCAGTTTCACTTAGGGCCACTCCACAAGTCCACACTAGCGTCTTTTGAGCGTCGATGTCTAGTCAAATCTATGGCTGCTACTCGATGCAACGCGCGCGCTAGCGCTGAATAGATGCTGCCGCTCGAAAGACGCTATGTGGGGTCTCTTTTCACAGCCCTTTGATATAGCCCTTTCTTTAATAGCTTTATTTATCAAAACGGGAAAGACAGATTATAACTCGAAACACACCCAATTCGCGTGCTGCACTGGTTGTATGCAATATATGAAATGATGTGTCATATTATAGGGCATATTGCTAGCGCTACGTGCCATCTCTAATGTAATTCCATACTTTACAACCTGCATTTGTATGTAACAACCTCACTGAGCTTGGGTTTGTTAGAATCGACTTTATAAATAAAAGTATCTAGATTACTGTTTAAAAATTCAGTTGGCGAAATTCTTTTTTTTTTCCTTTGCGAATTTAAATTAAACTTAAAAAACTAATTCTAAAGTGGGTCACAAATTAACAATACTTAATTGCCCTGAAATCCTAAGTTTAACTTGAAAAGTCTGTTCAGTAGCTGCAAAGTTTCAGCATATATTTTGCAGACAGGTCGTTCCTGGGCCATTATTCTAGCGTTAAATAAAAATATTTTACAACTTTACTTCTACGAGTTGGGATTTAAGCGACACCAAAGATGATAAGATTATTTTTTTTGAGAAATTGTGAGTTTACATAACCTTATAGGTACCTTCGCCTATAGTTCTTCGAATAGAAATATAAATGTTTTTATACAATGAGACAGACGGTTGAGAGACATAACAAAAACATGAAAATATTAAATGTCACGAAATGACCTGATCTCAGGATATTGCTGGCGACTTCCAGCGCTGATCTTCCGATGTAACCATCAAGTGAGAAGAATCACTGCAGGTAACGGAGAAAAATAAGAGATACATAAAAAAACAACGGGTTGCATTCCGGGAGTGCCGGCAGAAGTGAAAACTTGAATATTAACTTTGTGCATTTTTGACATTTTGGAATGGTTAGGGAATAATTTTGCACAAATTGCTTTAATTATCAGTATAAAATTACTATGATTTATTTAAAATACAATATTCATTTATTGCGCTATCGTACACAAACATGACAATTTATATTACATTAAAAAATGAACACTTCAGAACTATACGAATGATTTAACATTAAAAAGTTTATCTCTCAGAAAAATCAACTTCCATCCATAATTGCAACGACTCTAATCTACTGGCTTCAATGACATTATAACAGTTTTTCGATCGGGTCACGTGTCCCATCACAAAAAGTGCACAGCGCCGCTAAAGAAGTTTTCACTTCAATAACATACAGTGCACGAATAGTTAAAACAAGAAAGGTTATCCAGCAAGTTGATATAATTCATCGCAATGGATTGCCACGACTGCCGATCGTACGCTTCATCCGTCCTCGGTTCATTACTTCAAATAAAGTGTAACGCTGTCGCTGGCATGTTAAAACGTGTCAATGCCTAGACTGGTCGAGAGAATACGAAAATTGTAGGTATAATTTTTTGTAACTTAGTGTAAGATTTTATATGACTTACGGGTGAAAGGCTGTAGCCGTGTTTCTATGCAAAATTAGCCTTTCTATCAAATGTTTTTTTCACTTTTTAATTATTTTCTTGAATTTGGTATTTGCGATTTATTTGATTTTTTGGTAGGCTACTACATATTAAAATTCATTATTACAAAAAATATTATCTGAAACTTAAGTTCAAATATATGCCTAAATAATGGAAACTATAACCTACAGTTTTTACTACTACCTACTATGTACATATATTAAATTCAAAATATTAGCTTTGGTACCTACTTCATGCCAAAAACTAACTACAAATAAAATTATTCCTTATTATTTATAATGAGTGATGAAATAAATGTTTTTTGGCTATTTGGGGACATTTCATTTCGTTTATACAAGTAATTAAAGCAATCCTGTAAAATCATTGAAACAAGAAAGGAATAATTTTATTTTACGAATCCACGAATTGCTGTTCCTGCCGAGGCATATATAGTTTCTCCAAACATGCGAGAAAATCAAGTAAACTAATTATAATTTAAACATGAACTAGCACTCAAATCGAACATTCACATCAAAAACAATATCCCTCTTAATTTTTTTTTTTAAAGTTAAAGGCACAACTAACTATGCATTCTGTCATTGAGTATCATTAAATATTCGCTCATTTGATAGAATTGTGCAATATAAACTGTATTTGCGCGCATGAGATCCTTAAAAAAATATAAAGGTTTAGTTTGGTTAATCTTTGATTTTATTAAGCAGTATTCGCACGAACATACACTCACACGACTCTATCCTATACTTAGCTTGAAATAATGCTGACCTGGTCGTGTAGACGTATAGCCCGCAGCTATATTATTTGGCTGTATGCGTTTTTATTAGTGGATAAATGTTTTTAAAAAGTAAAAACAATACAATAATAACTTTCCCGTCCGCTAAAACACGACAATAATGGTTTGAATTTTTTTAATTTGAGTTTGACCATAATGAAGAGCCTTCCGTACTATTTTTGCTACAATAAGGTGAACATTTCCGAGCATATTGGAGAAAAAGATATTAAAATTCACGTAAAAACCAAAAATAATATACCCTTTCCTTAGCTTCGGGAACAGGTCCGGACATTTTTTTCCCATCTTCTTACAACGTATTTGCGTAAATGGCTTTCTGAATCCGATGTCAGACTTTAATGTGCGACCTTGGGCAAAGTACCTGTGGGCCTATTCTAGTTAAAATATTTGACTAAGTTTTTTTTTTCGTCGTTTCTACGTCGGTGGCAAACAAGCATACGGCCCGCCTGATGGTAAGCAGTATCTGTAGCCTATGTACGTCTGCAACTCCAGAGGAGTTATATGCGCGTTGCCGACCCTAACCCCCTCCCGCCCCTCGTTCAGCTCTGGCAACCTTACCGGCAGGAACACAACACTATGAGTAGGGTCTAGTGTTATTTGGCTGCGATATTCTGTAAGGTGGAGGTACTTCCCCAGTTGGGCTCTGCTCTAGATCTGGAATGACATCCGCTGTGCTGTGCCCTACCACACAAAGCGAGATGACATTCACAATGCCCATAACTCTCTTCCCCTACCTACTACTTAAGTCCTATAGTACTTAATTTCAATAAAGCTAGTGTTTAGACAACGATATATGTATTTTTTACATGGAAATTTGATTCGGCCAGACGTAATCCGGCGATAAGTCTTTACACTGAGTAAAACAAATATATTTATAAATAAATAAAATAATTAAATAAATATTATAGGGACATTCTTACACAAATTGACTAAGTCCCACGGTAAGCTCAAGTAGGCTTGTGTTGTGGGTACTCAGACAACGATATATATAACATACAAATACTCAAATACATAGAACACATCCATGACTCAGAAACAAATACCTGTGCTCATCACACAAATACATGCCGGGATTATACTTACCGGGATTCGTACCCAGGACATCGGCTTCATAGGCAGGGTCACTACCCACTAGGCCACACCGGTCTTCAACCTACCTACATAGAAAACACCCCTGACTTAGGGACAAATATCTGATTATCTTATGATTTAGAAGTACATAGCATCCTATTGATATCGATTACACGAGACGATTGCGATATAATCGACGATTAGTGCACTGATAATTATATATTGCACCCGATAAACCGTGGCATTCTCACCAGGCATCCTGGTGGCATTGGTGCGTTTAAGTCCTAATGTGACAGAACTTACGGTCGTATCAAAACTAGATAAAAATAATATCATATTTTAAAAATCGAATCAGCCTCCTAGCAACATTTCGGATCTTATATTGTGAATACAACCAACAAATCATGTGTGACATGTGTGTGCACAGGAGTTGTAACTTAGCAATTTTACAATTTGTTGGCAATACAGCGTGTAAAGAGAACTTACAAAAGACGTTGTTTATGTATAGATGTACGTTATCTGCAAATACATTAAGTACTCATGATATGCGCACACGTTATACATTTTTCAATACAGTAATGTCATCATCTTCCTCGGGTTATCCGGGCATTTTGCCACGGCCCATGGGAACCTGGGGTCCGCTTGGCAACTAATCCCAAGAATTGGCGTAGGCACTAGTTTTTATGAAAGCGACTGTCATCTGACCTTCCAACCCAGAGGGTAAGCTAGGCCTTATTGGGATTAGTTCGGTTTCCTCACGATGTTTTCCTTCACCGAAAAGCGACTAGTATATATTATTAAATGATATATCGTACATAAGTTCCGAAAAACTCATTGGTACGAGCCTCCGGATTGCAAGTCGCACGCTCTTACCGCTAGGCCACCAGCATTTCTTTCAATACAGTAATGTGTTTTTTTAATACTTTATCATTTTGTACACTATAATACACCAAATCAAGTTACAATTAGTCGAGTGTACAGTGGAGTTCATAAAATAGGTGTACATTGATTCACCTTAAATTGCAATAAGGTGAAAAATGTACACGTATGTATTAAATTTATGAATACGATATACGGTGTGTACTGGACAAAATATATTTAGATTTTTTTATACTGAAAATTATTTGCTTTAAGTGTACGGCCAATGTGTTAGTAAGCGAACACAGTAGCCTATATGCGCTCGAAGATTTAAAGGTATCACTGTTTTAGTCAGTTGGGTCGAATTTCTTTTCGTTGTCTTTTTTTGGACCACTCTGTTACGCTTGTATTTCGGTTGAAAGAATTTATTTCTTATAATTTTTTTTTACAATTCACTTACATGGGATATTAGAAGTAACTAACAATAAGTTAATATTGTACAGTACCCCTAGTGTAAATTCAATCGACATCATAACGTGACGAACGCGTTTGCGTTAAGTCTCATTTTGTATAGGATTTTGAGTTTCCAAATCGTCCCGCTTGGCGCGCTCTTTCTAAATCACATACAAAATGAGACTAAACGCAAACGCGTACGTCACGTTTCGAAATCGAATTTATTTACACTAGGGGTACAGGTCAGCGTATTGACATTCACACAATACAAACAAGTACCTTAAATTAACTAAAAACATACACATATTTCTACAGTTTTCATTTAGTGTAACCACGGAAAAGGCAAAACATTATTTCTGCACTAAATTCATGTATTTTTAGCTGTACCGTGAGAGAAATTAAAGACTTAATTTCACGTCATACAAAAATCTACTACACTCTGTCACATTTTTGCGGACAAAAAATAAGAACGACCCAATTGCTATGATTTTTCATATAGAGATTTAATTTGCGATGTTACCTATACTTAGCTGTTCTTATTCAAATTAGGCCTAAGTTCGTCGAAATTTTCTTGACTGTCAATACCTTTGTGTACTTTACCGTTTATTAACCCTATTTCTCTTCTTCCAGGTAATTGCGGTTCAATCATCTGAACTGGGTTGCTCGTAGCAACGTTGCCTATCCTTCATTAAGGATATCTTATTAGGTAACTTCGGCTTTGAGTGGCGTTGTAGCTAGAGATGGGTGGGGGTGAGTAAATACAGGGGTTTTTTAAAGAAAACTCAAAAATGGCTCAACCGTATATGTTCAAAGTATTTATTTAGTTCTCTATTCTACGGCTAATCATCCGATAATTTTCCATATTTTATTTGAACTTTGGTTCGAAAGTTATAGAGGGATAAACTTTTTTTTAATACTACGTCGGTGGCAAACAAGCATACGGCCCGCCTGATAGTAAGCAGTCTCCGTAGCCTATGTACGCCTGCAACACTAGAGGAGTTACATGCGCGTCGCCGACCCAAACGCTCCACACCCTCGTTGAGCTCTGGCAACCTTACTCACCGGCAGGAACACAACACTATGAGTAGAGTCTAGTGGTATAGTCTTTCCCAGTTGGGCTCTGCTCTAGATCTGGAATGACATCAGCAATGCTGTGCCCTACCACACAAAGCGAGATGAAATTCACAATGCCCATACCTCTCTTTTGGACGTAGTTTCAGGTCGTACCCGGATCCCGGTCCCGGGTATTTCGGCCTTAAGAAACGATTTTTTTCCAAAAGTTTTAAATTTATCCAAAAAAGTTTTTATAAAAATTCAAGTTATTTCAATGCCCCATTTAACGATGTGCAATACGTTGGTGGTTTCTGATTTTTTTTTGTGACAAAAGTAGTATGTATGGAGTGCCCTCCTTGGAAATTTATTTCTTATAATTGTGTGTACCTAATCCAGTAGCGGTTTACAAAATATATTAAGTACGCATAATTCAAATTTATATGCTCCTTTCAGCACGCTAAATAGTTAAACCCACCAATTTGGGTATAATCGAGTGAATATGGGTATAATTACTGAGTATTTACTCGATATTTACCCGGGAGTATTTACTCACTACCCATCTCTAGTCGTAGGAAATGTTGCTTGTGATTAAGTTATGACTAAGGGTGGTTATATTGTAGGCGGAAATAAGTTACCTGTTTTCAGTGCTGGAAAATAGGCCACTTTATTGGGAAGTTTGTATACAAAGTGATATATTTTAATTGTTAAAAGTCTACACTCAGGACGTATGTTCGTACATGTGATCGCATATTGCGTTGATTTACATAAATTGCATAACATCTAAATTACTTACCTACTTATGCGTCCCATATATTATGTTGTTGTTCAAGCTACATCGGAATAATTTTTTTATAGGGTTTGTACCTCGAAAGGAAAAAACGTAACCCTTATAGGATCACTTTGTTGTCCGTCCGTGTGTCTGTCTGTCAAGACCCTTTTTCTTAGGAACGCGTGGAGGTATCAAGCTGGAATTTATATCAAATACTCAGGTCTACTGTCCCTTGGAGCTGTGAAAAAATGAATCTTCTAAGCCAACACAATCAAAAGATACAGCCGTTTATGCCGCAAATTTCCGCAAATTTTCGACACTCGCAAGGGAATCAAAACCTACAGGGTACTTCTCGTGAACTCAGAATCTTGAAATTTGGCACGGGCACGAAGCAACGTCTTATAGCACAGATAAAGGAAATTTTATTATTTATTAAAAAAAATTTTCCATATTATATTATTATTTACTAGTCTAAATTAAATGTGTTTATTTTCCTTGTATACCGTAACCACCTGATCGTAATATTAAAACAGCCTTCCAAACTTATTACGAACAATCCCCGCTATATCACAAATATCCTAAACTCTTTGGCGAAGTGTTCCGAACAGTTTGTTATATTCACAACAAACTTGATACCGCAAATAACTGTTGCTAAACTGTATACAAGATTTGGCAAACACCAATTTTGGTACGGCAAATATGTTTAGTTTAGTCTTGTTAAATCTTACTAGGACGGCTTCAGGCGACGATTTGAGTCGCCATGTGTAGTTAGCGCACCTTGCGAAACTTGTACCTAGCATAAATCGAAATCATTTACGACAAATGTTCAAAGACATATACAATACGGGGTTTTATTTACTTTTATTATCTATGATTTAGATTTTGGGTTTCTTCAATTCGTATCAAAGTCAAAGTCAATATATTCTTTATTAAGCACTTTAAAATTGTCAAATTTTACAAATATCATCTTAATCTAAATATCGGAGCAATTTATTGATGCAGTTATTATTTGTTCTTAAAGAACATTGAATTAGAAACCTTAAATATGTATGTAAGTCATATTTAAGGTTTCTAATTCAATGTTCAATAATATTATAGATATGTCTTAACTTAATAATAAGAATTTCAGAAAAGGATCATCAAACACCAAAATTATATAAAAATACTAGTCTAGATACTTTCTAGAATAAAATCTAAATGTCAAAAATACGGAATATATACATTGAATTATCAATTTCATCACTATTAACTTAACACTTGGTAAACTTGTATGTTAACATACCTTTTAGTTAAGTCCGTTTATTTTATGTATGTTTTAGTGAGAGCGTTTAAGGAAGTAAGTGTTCATCTCTATATTGTTTGTACCTAACAATGTAACCTATTATCCTGTCGCATACTTCTCTTGTTTCTCCAATAAAATGAAAAAAAAAACAACAAATAATTCATTATTTACAATCACACTTAATCCCAGGGTGTTTCATCATTCATTTAGTCTTGTGTGCTATAATAGGCTTCAGAGGTAAGCATACGTTTTACATATTTTTTAGATTTACTAACAGACAATTCAGTTATAATATTCATATTAGGAAGTTTATTGTAAAATCTTACACAATTACCCATAAATGATTTTTTAATTTTATGATGAAAAACTATGTAACTAACATAAGTACTTTTATAAGTTTTACACGATTTATATATCTCACGTGTCCAAAAACATCGACCGCCGTTTTTCCCTCGCAAGTGACGTCACTACTAAAACTGTATGCACTTGAGGGTTAACCAATTTTGTGATTTCTTATCTGTCGTTTCCATTCCACAACAACAATAAAATTTCTCTGAAACTGCACTGCCGGTTTGTGTTTCCGCTCTTAATGTTTAGAGTTGGTTGCATTAAATTATGTAGAGTTATCGTCCATTTTCTCCCGCTAACTTACATTGCGTGAACTTCCCCAACAATCTTGTTTCCACCTTAAACTGGATCCAGAAAACTCGTTACTTCCCTGGAAGTTGTATCCTTTATTCTGCCGATGAAAGTTCGGGGACTTACATACATATTTATAGTGCGTAGGGTGACCAGACGTCCCGAATTTTTTTAAGTACTACTACTACTACTACTGGGGCATTCTAAGAGAATGTCGCTTACGTAACGACATTCTTCTTATACTTCTGAAAATGTTGAGAAAGCGATATTTAGTCTGGTATTATTTCATCGAGTTTTACGGATTTGATTGGGGTAGCTGACATACAAGACAAAAGCGTTGCGTAAGCGACATTCCCCTACTGAATTTGGACGTGTCCTGAAATTCGTGGAATGCAATGGGGATAACATTGTTACGAATTTTGATCATTAAGCACCAAAATCGTATGAATTAATAAGTTTTTTTTTCAGGTTTCTCAGGGAATGATAAATATAATTAGACATATATTTTAAATAATCCCTTGTAAAAATGGTAAAATAAAGGTAAACGGTATTTTCATGTTGTAATTAAAATATATGTACGTTATGTTTATGTACCCTCATTAAGGCAGAAAAACCGGCCGAGTGCGAGTCGAACTCGCACAGGAAGGGTTCCGTACCATTATCTTTAAAAACGGTCACCCATCCAAGTAGGTACTGACCCCGCCCGACGTTGCCTAACTTTGGTGATTGGATGAGAACCTCGAGATTGGAAAGAAATATTTGTTTTATTCTGTTTTTAGTAGTTGTTGTCAGCTATAACAACAACTACTAAAGCCAAAAGAGTTACATACTCTGTAGAAATTTCAACTGGCTAACTATTACGGTTCATGAGATACAGCCTGGTGACAAACGGACGAACGGACGGACGGACAGCGGAGTCTCAGTAATAGGGTCCCGTTTGACCCTTTGGGAAGTACTGGTATTTGCCATTCCCTTTAAAAGAGGTTAAGGCATGTTTATTTCAAGCAAATACAACAAGTATTACCTGTCCTGAATTTAACCCCGAGTCCCGAATTTTAAATATGTCTGTCCCGTAAAAAAGGTAATCTCTGGTAACCCTAGTGTAACCCCTTTATAGAGAATAGTTCGGATTGTTGCTGGACCAGGGGATCAAAGGAGGCCCTTTTATATGGAATTGATTCGCGCACAAAGAAAACACCCCTAGGGTTTCATTATTTATGAACTCGTATGAAAATTTCGGCTTAGGTTAGGTAGTGCATTTAATCTTTGATATGGAGTGCCCTTAAAAATGTCACAGTTTACGTTTCATACAGGTCCAGTGGCAGATTTTCAATTTCAAATTCATACATTTTAGAACGCGAGGTACGAGGGAGACGCGGGGGGTGTTTTAGTTTCGAGTGTTGCGGATTGATTTGTGACAATGGATCGCAGATCCGATTAGACCAGCCGAGCAGCGTGCATATGGAGGCGTATCTCTCCAAGGGCTTTTCATTTATTTAGTAGCGCAAGGCGTACGTTTTGTGCATAGTGACTATTGCCTTAACCCCGGTTCTTAGTGGAAGAAATTTTCAAAATTGAAAAAATAACCTAAAGTTTAATGGATTTTCATGTACTTTACAATGATCCCAAGGGCTTTCGAGGTGGAAAATTTGGATTTGTTGTTACCATTTCATCACTACCAACATATTAAAAAAACAGAACTACCTCATTTGATGTTAGGTAAAATGTACCAATTCCATGGGCTAGTATCTCGGTTATCAATATACTAAAATGGTTTAAAACATTTTTTAATGTGGGTTACCGGTCCCACGCGGACCTAACTGAAAGCTACTTACACTTTTATGACTCATGCGTCATATCCAGAGTTAACTGGGAGTAAATAATAAATTTACGCCGAAAATAAAACCTGTTTATATTCAGCTACCTTTCCACACGAATTTTACAACACTCATACTTCTTTGAGTATCTAAATTTTAGCACAACACTTAAAACTTTGCGAGCCGCATCGTTGATTTCGAATTGACGCTTATTCGAATAAAGTCTAAGTTTATTTTCGCGTGTATAGTCGACGGTGGCCGTAATCGTAAAGCTGGCCAACTATATGCGTGTTGCCAAGTTCAGACTGTTAACTGACATATTGTAAACCTTATTTTAAAAGACATAAGATGTAGCGATGGTCAATTACGACTGTACTGTTCGCCCAAATTAGGAAGCCAGGCAAATGTTTAGCCGCTCGCTTATTCTATAGCCTTTTCGTTTTGCCGTCGCGTTTGTTATCTAATTTTATTCGCGGTGGAGCTATAGCTTTACGGTGTACAACATTGGTGATGCTGTTTCGTTGATTAGATTTCCCGTTGTTAGTGCGTTTAGTTCTAGTTGTGGTGAGGCTTTTACTGTACCGTCGATAAAATTTAATCACCCGTGGCTTGACGTATAGTCAGTACCAGAATTAGCTAACGAAGTATGTGATAAAATATTCTGAACACAATTTTGTTGTTACGAGAATAGTGTCACGTCCTTTGAGTCCTCTGTTGTAAGACTCGACTCGGTTTTTCAGACTAGTAATTTTTTTATTATTAAGGTCTACCAACAGTTATTACATCCAATACATTTACATAAATCAAAAAAGTGGCGGTGACATAATCGGACAGACAGACGGACATGACGAATCTATAAGGGTTCCGTTTTTTGCCATTTGGCTACGGAACCCTAAAAAGGACACATTCAGCGATGCATAACTAATTATAGGTATACAGCATGCAAAAGAGAAACAATTTCTTAATTCTTACTTAACATAAAGTGAAAGTTACAGGTTAAATAACAAAAATAAATTAAACTTGTGTATACTATAGATTAATATTCAATAATTTTCAGAACTGAGCAATGAGTCAGAACGAATATCGCAGGCATTTAGTCGAAACTTGAGTCCTTATCGAGACCTAAGTGTTTTGTAAAAACTTGAGCCACTTGAGCCCTTTATAGAAAAATCTCAAATTATGTACAATAGTTTTCTTTCTAAAAGGCATTGTCTCCGCATTAAATTCCTGGTTGATGGGTGTTCACAAATCATTAAAAAATTACAATTTTCCTTTGTGTATTCGTTGATAAAACCCAGATTTTTTTGACGAAATCTACATTCGAAGACTCATATGTACTGTAAAACATTGTACGATACATGTGCGAATAGGTAATTCGCAACTCGTGTCGATTTAAAACACTACCTTCGGTCGTGTTTTAATTTATCGCCACTCGTTACGAATTTTCTATTTTTCGCACTTGTATCGTAAATAACTATTATTAAACATCTTTCCGGATAAATCTTCCGTCGTAAACATTTTCAGGTAAATAACTTGAACTTGTAAACTTGCTTCTTCTTCTTTATGATCTTTGTGTTAAATGTTGTGAATACGTAGCATTGAATATCTTAAATGTATGTAAGGTAAATGAAGGTATTGAAAACATTTATTTCATGTAACTGTGACACACACATTTTGTTGTATAAGGCCCTTATGGCGATTTTGAAATCGACCATAATTTTTAAGTATACAGGTTACCCTCAAATTTATTTTTAAATTTTTATACTTATGCTAATATTATGTTTACTTTAAAAGACACTGCACCTACTTAATCTTTCTGGTTTAACCCATTGGTTGACTGGTAGAGAATGCCTTAACGCATTAAGTCCGCCATTTGTACCTTCATGTATTGTGCAATAAAGATTAAATAAATAAATAAATAACTATGTTTATAAAAAGTAATTCTTAAGTTACCTGTACTTAAAGGATTATGATGTAAGAAATAATTGATGATGTTACTGAGTCGATTGTTACTATTACCGATAATAATGGCTGTGAAGTTATTAACGATTTTTAAGCAGCTATTTCCGATGTATTTAACAACTTTTAAATTATGAATGTCTTAAATCATACTGTTGACGAGAAATTCAACCAAATGAAAACAATGGAAACTTAAGACTACAATAATATCAGCAACTTTGACAGTACAATGTAATAAAGTATCACAAACTTGTCCCGCACTTATAATTCATACTGCATTATGGCCCCGTACAAAAGCCAACCGGGACTTAAATGTCCTGTATAACAGCGTATACAAACTAATTTTGAACAAAGTTTTCGAATTTTCGCCGTAAAGTCGGGGTCGGGCATTGTAGTAGGTGCTCTTGTATACAGTGGAACCTGGATAAATGGGACCCGGATAAATATAAGTAAAACTTTGTCTACAAGTCTACAAATTCTCGATTTTTGAACAAATGGAATGAAAAGAAATGCTCATTTTTTATATTTTGTTCTATTTATGACCCATAAAAATTAAAGAGGAAAAGTATATATAAAATGATGTGTCTGTAAATAGATGGAAAAACATACCAAGACCGTACGCTGGTTAGAAATAATTACTATTCTTTGTATACAACGTCGAGTTTCCTGTTTTTGTTTATGCGAATTATAAAATAATGTAGCTAATTGTTGTAACATGCATTTAGAGGGACACCCTTAAGTTACGCATTTTGACTTTGATTGCATATCAATTCTGTGTTATTGACAGAAGCAAAATGTATAAGATAAGAGCTGTCTGTGTTTTTACCCGTATCTTGAAATTGAAGGTTTATGATCACTTGAGAAGCCTGTTAATACGTGTTAATTATAAGATGTAATGTTTTGAAAAGATGTGCCCCGCCGAGTTTCTTGTCGTTCCATATTGGGATACCATCGGGGATCGGGTCAGAGGTGTAGGGTTAGAGCCGGTGTAGCTTTATTTGACGTTCATAAGCGCATTGTAATATGCCTACTTGAATAATAAACTATCTTTATTACCCAGGTTTCACTGTATTCCGTACGTTTGCGAAACTTTGATACATGGCCTGGCTATAAAACGCAGTGTTACGCCGGCGCTATTCTCAAATGTGTATTTGACGTATCGGATTTATATGGAAAACATATTGGTTGCGTGCGCATGGCTTTATATTAATGCGTGCGTTATATTAATTATTCTTTTGTATTTCATACACTAATAGAGGCTCAGGAGCGGGTGACAGGAGGCTAAAATGATGATGATGATTTAATACAAAAGCCGTCACTGCTGAGCAAAGGCCAAAATGATTATCACAATATGATGGTCGATTTGTGTAAAAATGTCCTATATTGCCTGGTTGTTCTCATCCAGAGTATTTTGACATTAGGGGCGTGTCAGATATTTTTGAGCACTTTCACTGTTCCGATTTATCCAATGGCTACTGTTTTATCGTGTGTTGGACGGATATACTGAGGATCGATGTGAAAAAAATGTTTTTAATGATGACTAATAGGCGCTTTCTAACTTACAAAATTCATATTTTGTCACACATCATTGTCTGGGCGTTTTTTATTAGCATGCTGGGCAAAGGTCTCCCATCGTTTCGTTCATTTTATTTTAATTTTTTTTTTTTACTTTGTAAGTATTACTGAATATGATGTCGAAATTTCTTGAAGATATAGTTCCATATTCTGTTCAAATAAGCGCAATATCAACGTATAATTTTTTTTCGGTACAAGGTGTGATTTCTCTTCTCATCAAACAAGCCAAATCTTATCCAAATCTCACAGAAGAAATCGACAACAGTAGAACAAAATCGGCCCGCCTCTTTCATACAGAAATTTGTATTGGATTGGTGTTATATTGGTGTCGAACTTAGTTTTCCGAAAACTTCGCAGTAGAAATGCCGGTGCCCGCACATATGCGGAAGTGAGCAGCTGTAAATAAAGATATTAAAAATACGGGTTAAGCGTGAGTCGTCCAACTATACCTGTTCCGTAAAATGTGAAATTTTAACTTTATTAATGTTAATTATTATTTACCTACTTTAAAGGCACTTTAAATTACCTCTATTGTTTCGAGGATGGCATTGTTCTCCTGGTCTTGGAGAAAGATTGGCTAAAGTTGACATCAACTAGCTGCGCGAGCTTTTCGAACTAGGTACCCGTACTTGGTTTTGTTGTTAAGTTCCGTTGAAGTAAATTAATGTGTGTAAATCGTGAAAGTTCAAATCAGAACTATGATGATGTTGATGATAATGATGATAATGTTAGTGTAACTCTCAATTCGGGTATCGCATCGTATTCCTCAAATGCCAACGTTTGACAACCCAGCCAACTACAAAAACATCGGCGCTAAACTGCTAATGCAATCAAAGTAAAAATACTTTATGTTCAAGTAGGTAAAAAGCACTTTCGAATAGGAGAAATATCATACGATACAAGATACAGCAGGTCTGTCATGTGACTGTCGCGAAGCATTTGACTGTCCAGTTATCACAAAACGTATGGCTCCGTACAACGCTACCCAAACATCAAACACTTATTCAGCAAATAGGCCACCGGAACACTTTTACAAGCAATAAAAAGAACCAAAAATTACGAAATATAATTACAAATAACGAATCAATAAAATATTAGATGTGTATACAGTCTTTAAATGTCGAATTACACAAAGAAAAAAATGTGATAAAAAATACTATCAATAAATACTAAAGCTATGGTGCAGGTGCAGGAAATGTCAAAAAAGTAATTTGCTCAATTTCTGTAACGCTGGTGTAGTCTGAATACAAACGTTACCTTAATTCACCCTGTCATTGTGGCTGCAATATTTTACATTACACGTCTGAATATTCTATTTTGTCGCTAGTCTCCAGTCACTGTTACTTCCGCCTTCCGCCCTGAAGCCTAAATACACCAACGCCAAAGCTCCCCCTAAAGTTGCCAGTATTTATAACAGTATCTGCTAAATCCGTGTATTGGCCCCTAAAATGAAAATAGACAACGTTTTACAGCCACCGTTGGCCCCGCCATTAATTTCACCCTGGATAAACATGGCGATACTGAACATTCACCTATATTTTTTGCCAATTTATGCGTTCACAGCTTTTGGGGACTTCAATAAATGTAACCGCGTATTTGGCTATGAAAAGGGGTTACTTTTACATGAATAAAGGCTTTTTATAAGTATTATTTATTGGTTAGAGTTAGTTAATTAATGCATTTTTCAATCACTGTTATAATTGTTAAATCATATCTTATACTAAATTTAAAGTTAGGATCTTAGGATTCATCTTCTTTGACCCATTTTCACTTAAGCTTTAGCTTATCAGCTTTTGAACTGCTATATCTAAAACTTGAAACATCGCTGCTCACTACCTACAATACCTAGAATCGTAAAGAGAAGCCACACACACAACTGCAGTATTGTTTTCTCCATACTATTTCATAAGTATATTTGTGTGATATTATATCATATGTTATTCTTTGCTAGCATTCGTTTTAAAGACAGCGCAAAATGGTTACTCTTATATTACCGCATCGTTGCTTATGCAATAGTCTTATGACTATTTACAATGTGTACAAATTCAATTTTAGTGTTTCTCAAAGCAAAACCAAAGTTCAAAGTGTTTTATTGTATAGAAGAATCAGATTAGGGAAATGTATACTTATTTAATTCTAACATGATGTTATTTTTCGTACTATTTGTTTAAAATTGCAATCACAAGGAAGAGCATTATTTAAAAATATCCAATGCAAATGAAAATACAAAACAAATTTAAAAATAAAACCGTCAAAGTGGCTTCGATACTTACTGGTAGCCTTTCCGCATCCAAATATAACACAAGCCTCAGCCTGCATCGACCCGAATACGAAGCGACTGGACAAAGTATTATTACCGTCACAGACCGAGAGAATTTTGTTATCCACGTAAACGGAACTTGCCCACCGCTAGCTTAGTATTCCTGTTGCTTTTCAACTGCAAAAATGTTCTAAATCAAACCAGTACAAGCATGAACTCCGACGCAATCGCTTGTAGGGGATTATAAAGTCACAGGTGTTTTGGTGGTGTACCTCAGGGAACAACTCTGGCCGTGTTTTATTACTAGTTTTCGTTTAGTCTTTTTTCACCGCATCGGTACTGTTGCAGCCGTATTGTTTGACAATGAAGTTAGTTGGATCCCGGTGTCTGTGTTGTTTATATCGATACGCCGGGACAATTGAGCGTGAAGAAAAATGTTGGAATTTGAGATTGCAGTGCTCGAGATGCAGGAATTCTAGACACGATTGCAAGATAATGCTCAAAGTATGCTATGTGATCTGGAGGAAAGAAAAGATACAAAAAGGGAGCTATGTGAAACTGAAACTATGTTATGTATCAATAGTAATAGTAGGAGAATATATTTGCTTTGATGATTATGAATATGTCTATGGTCTACATGAATTTTCACCAGGGAAGATTCATTCTTGAACACACCTACTAACACCGTGAATCTACATGTGCATGGCATCATGTGATTCCTTTGAAATTGGAAGCTTCCATAGCTTGTATGGTTTTTTATGCCATCGGTCATAAATTCTATTGTCGCCTGCCGTTTTCAAATCAATATTAACCTTTCGAGACATTTTGTGTCAGAAAGAACAAATTATTGAAATGACAGGTCTCAAAATTACATCTCTTATACATACTTGTTTGACTCTAAACTTGCTTTGCTTGCATCATAGAGATATTCAGCAGTAAGCCAAGACATGGGCTAGGTTAGGTTATCTTTGCTAAAGTGATATTAGTAAAAGTGGCGAAACACACAGACCGTAGAACATCAAATTCTTCGCATATTTCCTTTGCAGGAACAAAATATTGTGAGGAATCCCCTAAATTTATTTAGGACAAAACATGTAAGAACGCAAAGGGCTTCGTGAAACAAGTATCAAGGTCGGGCCGGCAAGAAAATGTTTACGCACAAAACATTCGGCCGAAAATATCTGGTTAAGAAGGGCAAAAAGATTTTCTCTGCGATCAAATTCTTGTACATGTGGTTTGTTTTTCGGTTCCATACTTGAAGAGTACTTTATGAATAAAGCTAAATCGTATCGATTCTACAACTTTTAAAATATATGAGAAAATTGGAGATAACAAATAAAATCAAATATTTACTTTTCACGAAAAAAAAATATGAAAATGATCTATCTCACCGTTTTTAGGGCTCCGTAGTGCACTAGGAACACTTATAGTTTCGCCATGTCCGTCCGTCTGTCCCTTATGCTTGTAATGTTCATGATACTAATAGCCCCTGTTTTGCCTATTCTGAGAGATACGGAACCGTACACTGATGAACGTAAAGATATTTTATTTAATCTTATTTTTACTCGTACTTAAGCGTTACAATAAGATTAAGTAAAGCATGAATGGAAGATTCAACGAAGCCTTCTAGAAAATACTCCCAAATAAATACAGAAAAAAAACGCTTGATTTATTTTTTTATCTGTATTTATTTGGGAGCCTTTTTTCTAAAAAGCCATGTTTAATCCTCTATTTATTAAATACATTACAACAGTTGAAAACTATAAAGCAAAACGGTTGCAGGCGTCCATAGGCTGCGGTGGCTGTTTACCATCAGGGAGGCCGTATGCTTGTTTGCCAACGTCGTGGTATAAAAAAAACATCTCACTCAGACTACATATAAAGAAAATGCTCATTAGAATTAACTAAAGAACTAACTTACACATCGTTTGAAAATCAGAATAGAATAGAAGAAGCTTTATTCAAAAACTATTTTTTATTTATTTATTAGTTGAACATGTGTCGATCTCAACTGAAGTAAATAAAATCAGAAAGTAATAACATTTTACGACGGTTTCAAAGATCCGCTCGAGGTTAGCCAAATTATCCTTACATATATTCCTACGCAAGGTAAAAAGAATGTGTACTTTCATTACCAGCAAATACTCGTAGTTCTCGTTCTAATCATTTCCGTTCAATAAGTCTTTCATATCTAATCGGCTTAAGCCTTTTCATTTCCCGGCATTTCTTTGATTAGGCTTCTCTTCTTGTTAGAAGTAAATGAGGAATATTTTTCCAAGGAATTTAAATACGTTTGATGATTATTTGATGCCGTTTTTACTTTGTCAAATCCAAGAAAACGGGTTGGGTTCGATTGATGAATGAATTTTATACATGCGTTAGACGATAAATTCGATAAAATCAAAAGTAGAAGGTTAATTACCATGCACGACTAAATTATATGATATATACAAATGCTATATCTAGTGATATATGCCAGTGATATGATATAATGATAGCTAGTGATTATAAGTACATCGACATCAACTTTTAAAAGTAGTTAGATTAAAAAGTATTTAATTGATCTTCCAACTTTCCAAACATGAACTGACGTACTGTGCTAGATTTGATTACCTATAATTTTTTTGTTATTAAGTTTGTTTCAAGTTTCCAATCGTTCAAAGCACAGATTATGTACTTTTTTTTTATTTAGCATTTAGTTTAAAGTGTTTAAAGTCACTTTCTCCAACATGCTTATTTTTTTAAATTGTGTTTTTTCCTTGGTTGCGCAGCAAATCAGCGCCACGGCTGAGTGTCTTAGTCATAGTTATATACCGAATGGCATCCATTTTGGTGTTAGCATGTATTACAATATGTATTATAGGTTTTGTTTTACACCAAATAAAGTATTTCTGTTTATATGTCCGTCAGTACTGTCTGCGGACACATCCTTCCCTAATTACCGCTATACTTTGTCAGATTTGAAATATATAGGAGCCAGGAAAGGAACACGGGAATATCTAATTAAAAAGGCAACTGCACGTCCGTTCGTATTGAAAGATGAATTTCGGAAGAAAAGTAAAACTACCACCAAATTATGACATTGAATAAAATAATGAAAATCTTAACCTACCCGCGAGTTCACTGACCGAGCGATCAGCCGTGATACGTGCCCATGTATATACCTTCGGTACTATACATGTACATATATCACACCCTACCACTTAACTAAAACTACATCGTATACGGTCGTTGGCCATGTACTAATATGGCTAGTAAGGATTCTGTGAAAACTTCTCCTCCAGGTCAGATAAAATTAAGCCTTAAGCGAATACTAATAAGACTGACATGGCCAAGCCGTTCCCACTATATATATATTACTATACAACAATTACATATTGCCATAGCAAATTAATAACAGAACTTAATTCCTTAAATAGGTAGGTATCGTTATCTAGAAAGTACAAACCCGTATTATTCTTTACATTTCAAACTAATTCTATGATTACAAATAAGTACTTAATGTAATATGGGATCACCATATCTTTCTACGGGCACTGGCACACGTTTAGGTATCGGAGGGGGTGGTACAAAGGCGGGCTCCGGTGGCGCACACGGCTCAGAGTTCTCATGGTTATCGTAGTCCGTCGCTGGGCACGCCCTTATAGCTAAGCGTGAATTATTGCGTAACTGATCTATATGCCTTTTAATAATTTGACCGTTTTCCCTTTGCACCAAATAATTACGTGAACCTAATTGTTCCGTGATCGTACCGCTAACCCATTTCTCCCCTTTGCTAAAATTCCTAGCCCAAATATTATCACCTACACTACACGACCTCGAGACGCCCCCTGCATTTTCGCGCTGTCGGAGCTGCGCGGCGCGTGCACACTCGTGCGCCGTGGCGCCGGCGTCGGCGCGCAGAAGATCCAGTCGGGTGCGCAGACCTCTTCGCTGTAGCAACCTCGCCGGTGACTCGCCCGTGCTACTGTGAATAGAGTTCCTATACGCCAGTAAATATGACTGGAGCGCAGCGTCCACGTCTTGCTTATCCCGTAGCGCCTTCAAAATGGTTTTTTTGACAAGCTTTACTGCACCTTCGGCTGCCCGTTTGAAGATGGATGATACACCGGAGAGTACGTTTGTTTTATGCCATTAAATTGCATGAACTGGGTCAGTTCTCCGCTCGTGAACGGCGGGCCGTTGTCCGATACCATCATCTTGGGTAGCCCGAAACGCGCAAATATCTCCCTTAAGACTCTGATGACGTCATCTGCCGTCGTCCTCGTCATTTGTTTTACTTCGATCCATTTCGACGATGAATCCACGACCACTAAATAGGTCATGCCGTGTAAGGGTCCTAGGAAATCCATATGCAACCTACTCCAAACTTCTTCGAGATATGGCCAAGCTTGTGGTGCAGCTTTGGCAGGGGCCGGTGCTTCCAAAGCGCATGTGGTGCATTCCCGACACGTTTTCTCGATTTCAGCATCGATGCCGGGCCACCAAACATAGCTCCGGGCGAGACTTTTCATCTTAACCACTCCAAAGTGGCCTATATGCAGCTCACGCAGAACGTCATTTCTTAACGCCGTGGGTATCACCATTCTGTAGCCCCACATGATACATCCTGCTTCTGAGTACAGTTCGTGACGCCTTACCCAATACGGCTGCAGCTCTGGATCGTCGCACTTCGCCGGCCACCCTGACTGTAAGTACATAAACACTTTTCTTAGTGGATCATCTGTTTTTAAATTGGTTCTGACTTGATCACTAGTAATTGGTAAGAAATCCTGTACGAATTGTACATATGTTACCTCTGTCCTATCCGCTGCCTGTTTTCCCACAGGTAACCTGGACAATGCGTCAGCTCCATTTTTGTCCGTAGGCACATATTCTATGTCATACTGGTAACCGGATAAAATTACCGCCCATCTTTGTAGTCTGCTCGCGGCCATCGATGGAATACCTCCCTTATCTCCAAATATGGAAACCAACGGCTTATGATCGGTCCTTAGCAAAAACCTTCGGCCGTACAGATACTGATGGAATTTTTTTATACCAAACACAATTCCCAAAGCTTCTCTTTGAATCTGAGAATAATTTACCTCCGCCGCATTGAGCACTCTGGACGCGTACGCAACAGGCCTTTCTGTTCCATCTGGCATCTGGTGCGAAATCACCGCCCCCACGCCGCTCGAACTCGCATCTGTAGTTAGACATAAAGGGAGTTCAGGGTCATAGTGCGCCAACACCGAACTGGAAACCAAACAACGCTTGACGGCATTAAACGCTTCCGTACATTCCTTGGTCCAAATAAACGCAGCGCCCTTCCTTAATAATTTGTACAATGGTGTTAACGTCATACTTATATTTTTAACGAATTTCCCATAGTACATAATCATTCCTATGAATGAGCGAAGTTCGGTTACATTGGCCGGAATCGCCATGTCCTTTATGACTTTAACCTTTTCTGGACACGTGTGAACCCCTTGTTTACTAATACGAAACCCTAAATACGTCACCGATTCCGCGAAGAAAGAACATTTTTCTTTCTTTACTTTCAACCCAAATTTCTCGAGGCGTCCTAGCACCTGATGTAATGTATGCAAATGATCCTCCCTGTCTACTCCTGTTATAATTACGTCATCCAGGAAAACGCCTACTCGCGGTAAGTCTGCAAAAAGTTGTTCTAGTTTCCTTTGAAATATCCCCGGACTCGATGATAGCCCATAGATAAGCCTATTATACATATATAAGCCTTTATGTGTGTTGATCACCGTATATGGTTTAGATGCCTCGTCCAACTCGAATTGCGCATAAGCTTGAGACAAATCAATTTTTGAAAACGTCTCACCCCCGTGTAATTTGACCAGCAGGTCCTCCACTCTAGGCAAGGGAAAACGGTCAATTTCTAAGCACCTGTTCAGTGTTAATTTATAATCGCCACAAATCCGAATACCTCCATCACGCTTAACTACTGGTACTATCGGCGTGGCCCAGTCTGACGTTTCGACCGGCGTGATAATGCCGTCCCGTTGCAACTGGTCCAGCGCGCGCTCCACCGGCGCGCGCAGCGCGTACGCCAGCGGCCGCGCGCGCAAGTACACCGGCGCGGCGCCCGAGCGCACGCGCAGCGCCACCGTGCCGCCCGTGTACCGCCCGAGTCCGTCCGCGAATATATCCTTATACCTAGAAATTAATGAATCCATAGTAAGTTCCAATTTGGTATCGATCTTATTACAACTAAACTGCTCCAAACCCATTGTCAATTCGTACAGCCATTGTCTTCCTAACAATGGGTTTTTGCCCCCGTCTATAATAAATAAATCTAAAGATATCTCTTTGTTTTTATATTTAACTATTGGAGTGATTTTACCGACTGGGCGAAAATCTCCTCCTGCGTAATAGTTAAGTAATACATTCGATGTTAAAATAGGTACATTTTTAAATAATCTTTGATAACATTCTAGGCTTATACACGAAATGGCACTACCAGTGTCAACTTCCATTTCTAAACATATTCCGTTAACGTCCAACGTCAGCATAAACGGCTTATAACGACTTAAACTGCCTACAGATAAAGCGTTAAATGGTACCTCGTTCAACAACTCCTCCTCGTCCTCTTCATTCGCGTCCAACGCATGCACTCTCGCTCCGGTTTGTAGTCGGGGACACATCTTCTTTAAATGACCTTGCTGCATGCATACGCGACAAGAATACATGCGAAATTTGCAAGTCGTCGCGTCATGACTGCCGCCACAAGCACGGCACTGGCCCTGATCGCGACCGCGCGGCGCTCCTGCCGCTCCCGCTACGGGCGCCGGCCTCGCCTGCGCGCGCCCGCCCCAGGCCTGCGATGCCGCCTTGCTGCGCCCCGCTGCTTGGTTTGCCCCGTTAGCCCTCCAGGTTCCGGACGAACCCTGTGTTCTGGCCCCGCTTGCCGATGCGTATAGTACTTCCACGACCTCTTTACTAGTGCCGCGCCCCCTACTATCGACTGCCGCGGCGTCTTTCTCTGCTGCCTCCATGGCAACCGCTAGCTTCCAGGCCTTGGCGAATGACAACCCGTCTTCTACGAACAACCTCTGCCTAATCGTATCGTCCGCTATGCCGCATACGAATTGATCCCGCAAATTATTTTCCAGTTCCGTCTTAAAATCACAATATTTAGTCAACTTTTTTAAATCCGCAACATAAACAGCCAACGACTCGCCTTTTTTTTGTATTCGTTGACGAAATTTGTAACGTTCCGCCATTATGCTCCTTTTAGGCTGTAAATGATTCGTCATCAGTTCTTTTAACACTTCATATTTCTTTGTTGACGGTTTGTCCGGCGTACACAATGTCACTAGTAACTCGTAACTTGCACTGCCCATCACTGTGATTAACGTAGGCACTTTCAAATCGTCCGTTACACTATTCACGATGAAATATTGTTCCAACCTATCCACATACAACGCCCAATCGTCCGCGCTAGGATCAAACGGTTGCAACTTTCCAATCGACATTATAACACTGTCTTTTCACTGCCGCACGCTTAATTGTCCGAATTCGTCGCCAAATGAAATATATAGGAGCCAGGAAAGGAACACGGGAATATCTAATTAAAAAGGCAACTGCACGTCCGTTCGTATTGAAAGATGAATTTCGGAAGAAAAGTAAAACTACCACCAAATTATGACATTGAATAAAATAATGAAAATCTTAACCTACCCGCGAGTTCACTGACCGAGCGATCAGCCGTGATACGTGCCCATGTATATACCTTCGGTACTATACATGTACATATATCACAGTTTGGCTGATACATCGGCCAAACAGCTAATTTGAGACGAACCAAGTTAGCCCTGCATAGTATTTGTAATGACAAAGTGTGTCATCATTAATGTCAAATTTCTCTGAAAATATGACGTTTATAATGACACTCTTAATTTATTCTGTTCCAGTCGCTGCATAGTTAGTTTAGGTGGAGCCTAATATCTGTCCATAATTTTTAGATAAATATTATATATATGTATTTAAAAAACACCTCGATCCCTGATTTTACAATTCATCAAATCCATCGTTTTTATGAAGGATAAAGTATCTGTTATATATAACAAAGTATTGCTTAATCAGGTGTTACTTTATTCAGACTTCGTGGAATCCTCTCATTTATTAACGTGTTCAATTTAATAAAGCTATTTATCTGGACCCTTTTTTGTTGATTTTGAATACTTAATTCTGTTTCAATTAACAGATATTTCACTGTTGCTAAGTAAACAAATCGTAAATGGACGAATTCTTTGCTTAACAGTTCACTGTTTTGGTTAGGTTTGATTCCTTAAATTCCTGTTCCAACTGTGCCAGTAATTTCAGCAGGAATATCTGTATTAACAATGTTGTCATGTATTCTCCGAGTTGGCTAGATATCACCACATACCTCGAGTGCTAGTTAGTGGATAGCTGAAATGCCTTTCCACGTAACTGCAAAGTTGCAAGCATTACGTAACTTTTGTGAGAATCTTGGTTCCGTGGACTTTTAAGTGAGCAATTTCGCGATGGACAAAAAGTGACGAGAAAGCGAAGGTCTGGGAAAGCAATTAAAATAAGTTGCTTGGGTAGGTTGCATTAGATGTTTTAAGTCATTTATGACAAGTCTTGTATAGCTGTATGAGTAGTAATTATGCGTATTGTAACATTAATAATGTTCTTATTGTTAAAAAACCCAGAGCACAGAGGTAAGGACTGCTGCTTGTAGTTACTTTAAATTAATTAGTGATAACAGTTTTAGAGTTTTTGTATGTAATGACTGTTTTGTCCAATTGCCGTCGAATAACACTTAATAATGAACGTAATTATCAACAGAGTATTCAATAAGAGGAATCTTGTACACTACATCGTAACCATTATTACATCTTTCCGATTACCCAAGAGCATCATAAATTGCGTCCAAAGCCAGCCTCCTTTTGAGCTGCGAGATCCCCGACTTTCATTACACCATGATGGATAAACAAAGTTTCACCACAGACATTTCACTTTTATATATCAGCCAATGTACGTGAGTAGCTATCGTAATCGCCATTCCCGGTGGATCCTCCCGCGCCATTAACCATGAAAGAAGCGATTGGCTGGAAGAGATTAACTTCCAACTCTGTATCTGTTCGACACTCTTGCACGCTTGCAATGTAAAAGGCGGCGATGGAGACCGCATTAAAGCAAAAAGTCGAAGAATTGAATCGTTCGAGGCGTCTGCGAGAAGCGGTCTGGCTGGTGTGGGGTGGTTTTTAATTTATTGCGTCGTGTTCGGAGATTTGTTGTTCTTTTTGCTTAAGGGATAAATAAAATTGACTCCTACGGATTGGATGGCATGATATTGCATTCAGGTGAAATGTTATCGAGAACTGCAGGATTATAAAACAATGTCCAACCTTTACTGTAGTATTGATATCACTAGAAAATCAATACTCTACTGAAAGAGTTGACATAAATAAATTATTCTTTGCTTGTAAACTCCACGTGTAATGGGGGCATTCCACAAAAAGATCTGCTGTTTTAATAACCAGCAGAAATATGTATTATATACCGTTGAATATAAACCTAAGATATCAGGCGTTATCATGTAAGAAATCGGCTTCTTAATTTTATCAGCATTGTTAAAAAGAAAACGCCACGTGCCTGATACTTTTCTGGAATGCCCCAATGGATGATTAACGGGAGAAAACAAAATAAACATAAAAGAGTCTAAAAGTGCACCAGTCAATAAAACAGGATCATCTTCTGCTTCCAAGTCCAAAAATATCCGCTAGTTTTCGCTACGCCCCTAAATCCAGCACTGTCTATGAATGATTGGCGGAAGGAATAACCCGTCAGCGGGCCTGAAGCGAGAATTCCAAATAAACCGGACCCGGACAGCTGACGAGTGACGGCTGACCGAAGTACCGGGAATCTAAGCTTGGGGATTCATAAATGTCAGTTACAGCGATAGTAGTTTGACGTTTAGTTTAACCTTATACACTGTGCGAAAGCTTGCAAGCAAGCGAAGCTTGATCATTATTTAGTTTGTTCTGCAATGCAAGAATGTGAGATTGCCTTTTTTGTGTAGAAATACCTACGAGAACTGTTCCACAAAACCTACTACGGCCAAATGTGAGCGCGACTATTTTTATCGAGTGATGAAAATAATATGATGTAGAGGCAGCTGCAGAGAGAGGTGACCCCCATGCATAGACTGATTGTATGCAGGGGGGTCACCTCTCTGCAGCTGACTATACATATTTTTGGTTGAAGGTCATTCACGAAAAACATGTTTTCGACGAAAACATCCTTCTGAATCAATATTTTCTTTTCTTATACATTTATCTACTACTAATCTATTTTACTTTTGAATTTAATAACATATATCTATCGCTAAATAATTCAAGAAAATTATTTTGATACTGAGGAACTTAATGCCGAATTATGGCCGAGTCAGTAGAAAGAAAAATGAAAACCAAGTGTGAGGTACATTATTTACTTAGGTCGGATACAAGAGAACCAGGGCTGTAGCAGAAATATGGGATGCGAAGTGGCTTACTTATGACCAGGCTTGGTGTCAACCCTATATATTACCGCACTGTCAGAGACAGCCTCTTGGCTTTCCAGTTCTTCTTTGTATTTTTTGTTGCCATAAAACAAAAAATATCGTTAAATCGTGCACGTTTCCTTAATCTACTGGAAGTGATTTTAATTGTTTGAAGTGTAATTAAAAGCAAAGATTGTTTTTTTTGAGAACTCTTACAAAACAGGTATATTTTGAGTATTCTTAAGATTTATACTTCTGCTCTTATTTGTATTTTTGTTACCATAACGCAAAAAATATTGAAATTACCTATGTGAACTCATAATTATAATGGAGTTCTTAGAAACTATTAGATATTCGTTTGGAGCGGGTATATTTTTGGGATCCACTGGACTTAAAAGATAATGTTTTAGACAAAATATCTAAAGAAATACTTTGTAATACCGTAACAATTTAAATCACCGCGTGTGTAGTAAATTGCAAATGCTTTCTTATTGCAAAAGATATTTTGTGATTATACTTTAGCGTTCACAGAAAATTAAACTTGTTTTCGCAAAATTCAAATTGTTCGAGACTTTCATGGCCTTTGCTTTAAAGTTAAATTTGTCTTGTAGTATTATTTATTCATCTGTGAAATTGATTCAGTCTTACAATAGAGGTGAATAAAATTGCAAACTATCAGATTTAATAACGAATATTGGTGAAACAATTAGACGAAAACTGCTTAAACGCTTGAAAACTGTGGTGATTCTTATAGCAGTTATACTTTTGGCGTTCGCCTCATACAATTATCTATTGTGACACGACTCGAAACTCTTGTGGAGATTTATGGAATTGACTCGGGTCTAGGGTTGCCATCTCGAAAATTTGGAAACCAGGACAAGACGCGTGAAAACCCCGGATTTTAGAGTCCAGAACCCGGACATGTCAACAGGTTTTTTTAAACAGGTTGTGCGTGTGTCGCGGGCGGCCTAAGACTTTAAATTTTTAACCCAGACTACAAAGGAAGCCCTCCCCGGACGCCCTCTAAACTAGGACAAATCCGGGGAAACCCGGACGGATGGCAACCCTACTCGGGTCTAAAGGACTTATTCCGGTTTTACCGTTATTTTTTGTTGGATCTAAAGAGGATATTAAGTTTTCGTGATAAGAATATTTTTGGGATAAAAAAACTAGTATGGTTAACGAAGCTTGCAGTAAGACTGCGTGGGGTTAAAGAAACTAATGGCAAGATAAACACTTGTAGGAGAAGCAAACAGTTAGAGGTACTTAAAGATATTAAACACTGAATTAAACTGAATGAAAAAACCGAATGACGACCGGTTTGGCCTAGTGGGTAGTGACTTCGCCTACGAAGCTGGTGGTCCCGGGTTCAAATCCTGGTAAGGGCGTTTATTCGTGCGATGAGCATAGTTATTTGTTCGTGAGTCATGGTTGTTTTCTATTTATTTAAGTATTTATAAATGTTTATATATTATATATATCGTTGTCTAAGTACCCTCAACACTAGCCTTATTGAGCTTACTGTGGGACTTAGTCAATTTGTGTAATAATGTCCTATAATATTTATTTATTATTATTATTTATTTAAATGATAATGCTGAAAATAAAACCAATGTATAAATAAAGCTAAAGAAATTAAGCTAAGATATGTGCGGACAGATCAGCAACAGACGTGCAGTATGTGTCGAATTACCTATATATGCTGCTGTCAGCATATATAAATCTGTATTTACAAACACATTTATACGTATATCCCTAGCTAATGAGACAGAACAAGGTGATCGACCTCTCTATCCTAGATTAAATTTGTCTATGCGCGTAACTACGTGGGAAACATGGTTGCAATCGCATGATCATTTGTGAATGTAAGTTTGAATCGTAATGTTGAATTGAATAAGTAAAAAGACCCGAAATCTCGCTGCTTCAATTAGCAATACTTGCTATAATCAACCGTGAACAAAGATAGCGTATACAATACTTATTTTGGCATCATAAGTAACATATTACATAAAGGTCACTTCTGTGGATAATAAACTTAAGTTAACGACCCAGATATGTAAATTAAATATTCATCACCATGCTCAAAAAAGATCTTATTTCGTGCAGGTGTACTGAAGGAAAAGGCCTATATTGATCCCGCGGGAGTTAATTGTGAAAACAAAGCTATAACTCACGAGTGTCCCTAATTCATACGAACGAAGTAGGTATAAATGAGTTTTACTTTTAAAATCGGACTGATGTTTATAAATTCGTATTTTTTGTGTATATTTAAAAATATTTAAATTGATTAATTTAATAGCCGTTTAAACTATTATTACACAATTTTGAATCATGGCTGAATGCCGGATGGGTCTGTGCTTCCGATATCTAACCTGCCAAAAATTACAATATGGTGGACGAATGTTTGTAATATTATTGTATTTAAGAATCATTTCGCTTAAAAATTAGTTTTTCTTCGCAAGTGTGATGAAAAACTCCCTCGTTTCCAATATTTCACTTACCCCCCTCGTTGCACAATGCACGTTGCATCACGTTTTTTTTATCTGAGTCTCAAGTGCTGAAGAAACTTATTGCTTCTGTAAGGGTGCAACGTAAAATTAGCTTTTGTTCACCTTAACTTTGCAGTGTGAGGAAAGACGCCAACAAGTTAAGCATACAATAAAAATATGTACGATCCGTAAAAATAAACTATCAACCATAAATTTTATGAAGTGTTTACATAGATCGCGTGGTAAACTTGGTCGCATTCGTTTACTTGTAAAATTCCTCGCAAATCTTTTAATTTAAAACTTACTATTACAGTTTTTGTTGATAATTTGTAAATGTGATCAAAACTACGAGTAAAATAAGCGATTGCGCTTTCAAATAAAATACTAAAATGCTATAGTAGATTGTTAACCAAGGGATGAAATGATGCCCTTCACCCGAGTCAAAAACTCTACTTTTCATTTCGAATACGAGGAAAGTAAAATACATGTGTTTTTTAAACATGACTAAGTATAATTTGTATAGCATTTCTTGATGTACCATTTAGGTAAAAGTATCGTTATACAGGCCGTCCCAAGACTATGGGACATCAAAGGAAAGTACCTTAAATATAAGACAGGATATTTTGGCAAAAGGACACGTTATTTTATTTTCAAAACGGAGTAATACTGCATTCAAAAATTTAAAAAAAAATAAGTTACTTTGTTTGGAAATAAAAGTTTTTTCATTTCTCATGTTCTGAAAGAGGGTCATCGTTGTTTTAAAAAGTGTGCAGAAAGTTATACGTTTCTGCACTAGAGCATTTTAAATTCCGAGTACCTAGGTTTTTTTTACGACAAGCAGTTGAAATTTGGTTTTAAATGAATTTGTTATACAGTTTTAATTCTGATATTTACTCCCCATTACGTATACAGGGCGTCCCAAGACTATGCATGGGACATCAAGGGAAAGTACCTTAAATATCGTAGATAGGATATTTTGCTGAAAGAAGACTTTATTTTATTTTTAAAAGTAAGTAATATTAAAAAAAAAAATTGTACTGTTCTTAATGTTTCTGGGAATTAAACCGAGTCTTGAAATTTTAATCAAAAATTTTACTCTATTCATTTCTTTTGCGATATCATATTTCTGAGATGACTTATTTTTTATGCATTCTTTCGATTGGGATCATAAAAATACAGGAAGTTCTCGTGTCAAACCCAACATCTGTATGGAGTCATTAAACAGTGTGCCTATCCAGATTGAGAGATCCACTCAAACACACAAAATGCATATGGGATGTACAAAATTCGTGTGCTCAATTTTTTTTGGTCAAGATTTCCATAGAAGGTAAATGCCCCTTCCGAGGAAATCTTCGGAGAAGGACGTCCGAAATTGCTGAGCTTGATTTTCTTTTCTTAGAACGAACTTCCAGGAACGTTAACGTGAATATTCCCACCTGGGAATATCGTACATCACTACTAGGATGTAACCACAAGTTTACCCGTTTTCCTTATTTATGTGCCACCAGGTGTGGAGCGCCGTGTGGGTTGTTGTGGGGAATTTAGAATGACGGAGAAAAACTGCAATAAGACAACTTGCCGGAACTGGGGTTCTTGAATTTGTCTATTTTAACTATTTTATGCTTTATTAAAATTATGAATCATGTTTGTTACAGGTAATTATCTTCCTTGAGCCACTCTTCTCATCTCATGACTCACTTTTGGTAATAGATCCCTTTGTAAGTATTATATATGATAACACGTTCTAGCACGTCATCCATAATCCGTACGTATTGTAAATTTAAAATATGTCATCATGAAAATGATAGCATTGTATATAATGGCACGAGAATAATCAAATCAATAAAAATATCAAATCAAACTCTTTATCTATGGAATTATTTCAGACAATATAATTATAAAATATAAATTAAGCATGTTTATCTTTATGAAGTAAGTACGAAACAATGTAGGTTTTTGAAATATAGATAATTGTAATTAGAATTCAAGAAGAATCTAGTGTTTGGCAGTATTTTTCGTTTAGGTACTGCTAAACCTACCTTCTAAAGTAGGTGATGAAAATTTTACTCCGCGTACATAAATACACATACGAGTAGGTATATTCACGTTGGAAAACCTTCTTCAAAGTGGCTTAAAAATGCACGCGGTGCTTTAAAATGCAGCCACCTTGAAAGCCGAACGTTCAATTCAAGATTCTCGACGTTTCTGTAGGACCAAAAGTAATCTCAATACAACCTTTTGAGTCTCTCATACGAGTTGGCGACAAAGGAAGATGCAAGTCACATATATATACTTACTAACAGCGACGGAATATATGAAGACGAAGCTCTTGGTACATTTTTACTCCTCATACACACGTACAAAGTCCAACCACGCCGTATTATATTCTCTTAAATCGTCTGACAAACCGACCTATCTTGGGGTCTAGATAGATGGCAAAGTATTCATCTAGGACATGCAGACTTAGCATCATTCAAATCAGCCTACACATACAAACAAATTTGTTATTCCCCATACACACATATAAACTCCGATACCGTAGTACCATACTAAATTCTAATTATGAAAAATATGAAACTCCAGTCAGACTCGAACATATTAAATATATTTTAATATGTTATCATCATAAATTCAACCAAACTGGCTGAGTAGCGGACCTCTTCTCTTCTCACATTTACGTAGATATAATCGCAGAAAATGATACATGACTGGTTTTTCCATACAAACTTCGAACTTCTCATAGAAGCATCTTCTTCAACCAAGTGTTTCCCCGGCCTAGCGCCAGGGTCCGCTTTCCTACTCAATCTTCTCCACTTTGCCCGGTCTTCGGCATCCTCAGCTCAGGTGTGAGATTGTTCTATTCCATGTCCGCTATCACGACGTTCAGCCAGCGCTTCTTAGACCGCGGCGGTGTGATCTAGGGCCTTGGACAGTGAGGTCGAGGCATCTACTTCCGACGTAGTCTACCGGTCTGATAGAAGCATATACAGGGAAAAAAAGCCTTTAGTACGATACGCCTCAATCGCATATGGACGCTGCGTTTCTAGCCAGCCATGCATTGTCACTAATCCGTAACACTCAGAAAACTAAAACAGTCTCCGCTTCTCCTCCGCACTTTGCTCCTTCTTCTTCCTCGCGTTGTGCCGGCATTTTGCCACGACTCACGGGAGCCTGGGGTCCGCTTGACAACTAATCCCAAGATTTGGCGTAGGCACTAGTTTTTACGAAAGCGACTGCCATCTGACCTCCCAACCCAGAGGGTAAACTAGGCTTTGTTGGGATTAGTCCGGTTGCCTCACGATGTTTTCCTTCATCGAAAAGCGACTGGTAAATATCAAATGATATTTCGTACATTAGTTCCGAAAACTCATTGGTACGAGCCGGGGTTTGATTTGAACCCGCGACCTCCGGATTGCAAGTCGCACGCTCTTACCGCTAGGCCACCAGCATTTCTTTCAATACAGTAATGTGTTTTTTTAATACTTTATCATTTTGTACACTATAATACACCAAATCAAGTTACAATTAGTCGAGTGTACAGTCGAGTTCATAAAATAGGTATACAGCGCTCCATCGCAGTTTGCATTCGAAAATTATTTGAATTTGAAATCGGAAATCTGTCGCTGGACACCCGATACAAATATCGAACCACATCGTAGTCAACCATAATAAATTCTCCCGAACCGTCTGAGAACGTCCCTAAATCCCCCGTCTACATAGATGGCAGTGTAATCGCACAGGAATAGGCAAAAATGCAGCGCGATACATGAATGACGCTTTGCTGAGTTTGTACCTTTGACTTGGGTTTCCTTTGCAAGTACAGGCAGCGTGTCATTTTTCGGATGGGAATAACTTTGTCGTAATATATCTGTGACTCGGTTTTTGCCGCTTTCTGACATGATTTCTTATTTTTTTGGGACACTTGGCTTGGAAATCTGATTGATCCATATCTTCTCAAAGATACATTATTTTATAAATGTTTAGTTTTTATTAAAATAAGTTATTATCTCAAAAAAAGGAAGGAAAAGAACACGATGTAACGTGTTACTTTTTTTAAGGGCTAATCTTAGAAGCTTAATTTGACCTGCTTCCTGATTTCCGAATGAGCTGAAATTTTGCATACATATGTAAATCGGATGACAATGCAATATTATGATGACATGGAGCTGATCTGATGATGAAGACAGGAGGGGGCCATGGAAACTATGATAAAACAACGTAAACAAATCGTGTTTGGGTTTTTGGAATCGTCTCAATGAGTATTAGTTGCCTATGGAAAAAAAGTCCAGTCAGCGATAAAAGCTTGTACCAAAAATAGTTTTTTTTTGCCAAAAACGTATTTCATAATATTTCCTGTAAGCTACCTATGTATTTATCTAACCACTAAATGTAGGTCCTGTAAAAGTTATTTATATTTATCGCACGAGGGTGCGGAGTGTTAGGCTCGGCAACGCGCATGTAACTCCTCTGGAGTTGCAGGCGTACATAGGCTACAGAGACTGCTTACCATCAGGCGGGCCGTATGCTTGTTTGCCACTGAAGTAGTATAAAATAAATAAATAAAATAAATATTATAGGACATTATTACACAAATTGACTAAGTCCCACAGTAAGCTCAATAAGGCTTGTGTTGAGGGACTTAGACAATGATATATATAATATATAAATATTTATAAATACTTAAATACATAGAAAAAATGTGGAACACTTCACGATTTTGCGTGTCATTCTTGTGCAGGCCATGCAGTATAAAAATCGCACCCACATTTGATTAAATTTTGGGAAACTTATTTTCATTCTGAGTGTACTGTCAGTTTTAACACGGCGCATATGAAAGGCAGCCGGAAATCAAAGCGGACCCTCTGAATGGAACACGCAGTTATGTGTACCTACCGACTGAATTTTTTATACGTCTTCTAATATTCTTGCCTTTTAAGAGGAAAGGGGACGACCGCTTTGCCATACAAACGTAGTCCTTATTTTCCTCTCTGGATACAAAGATTATGAAAAATATTTTAAACATAATTTCATACAAATTATCCACTTACAGGTATGCTTGACTTTTTTTATTATTTTATAAAAAAACAATTGCATCTTTTTCTTCTTCCTAGCGTTTGTCCCGGCTTATTGCCACGGCTCATGGGAGCCTGGGGTCCGCTTGGCAACTAATCCCAAGAATTTACGAAAGCGACTGCCATCTCACCTTCCAACCCAGAGGGGAAACTAGGCCTTATTGGGATTAGTCCGGTTTCCTCACGATGTTTTCTTTCTCTGGAAAGCGACTGGTAAATATCAAATCCCATCAAAAACATTTTCATGTAAAATGTTGCCAAGGCGAAACCATAAGGCTCGCACTGTCAAAAAGTTATCAGATCTCTTGTAGAGCCAAGCTTAAGTCTACAAGCCCTAATTTCAGAAACTCTACACCTTAGTCAAAATATGTGGTAAATAAGTTCTGAAAAACTCATTAGTACGAGCCGGGGTTTGAACCTACGACCTCCGGATTGAAAGATACACGCTCTTACCGCTAGGCTACCAACGCTTCAATAACACTTCGAAATATAAAATTCCATACTCGTATGGGGCATAGTTATGGTTGTTCGTCAAATTATGTCAAAATTATTTCAATAATGTTGATATCCAGAGAGGAAAATGGGGACTACAATTGTATGAAAAGGCGGGAACTTTCTGGGGGACGGGAATGCATTTTAAATAGGCACGGAATTTGTGGCTTAAGTTGACGTTCAAAGGAGTTTGCATGGACTTATTTAAATTGAGTATGTTCACGTGTATTTTATGGCTTTACTCTGTTTTTTGTCTGGAATATATTTTGGCAGATTTTCATTTTAGTTAGATGCCGATTATTTTTTCCTTTGATTTTTTTGCAAATCTATTTCGCTGGTTTGAAGAGTATGCAACCACTTATCCCAAAAAATAATTAAGTAATTTTCCATCGATTTATGAAAGTAGCATACCTTTCCGTAGCTCAAAGGATGTTTTGGAACGAAGTTCCTTATCAGAAGGTTGGCGGATGGGGACTAGGCGAAAAAAGTGTAATATTTTTCCGTCACGGTCCACTTTTGTTTAAATTCTTTCCCGAGAATAAGCACCTAGCATGATTTCACTCTCTTACGGATATCCTATAGTGGCGCAGTTGGCAAACAGCCGCTTAGAAACAGGTGGTTACAGCGATGATCCGGGTTCGATCCCAGGGCGTGTATATATTTTTTTGCATTTGAATTTCATATTTTTGATTGACTGAGCGAGTGCGAAGCTCGGTGTAAGCGTATCAGTTTTAGCTTATAGAAAAAAAAAAATCTTATGTTTAGTTGTTGTCGCATTTCTGAACTGATTCGTGAAATTTTGTGAGCAGTTTAGATACTTATTATTTTGTCGGATTTGTTTTTCGTATTTGTTAATCAATAATATACTACGTTTATCAATGATAATATACTTCGTTCCAACCGAGTGTTCGGTTCCCCAACACCCACACATATTTTTTTGGACATACGCCGCAATTGCCCTTATATTTCATATTACGATAAATTTTATCATAATTTGACGAAAAACAAATTCGACAACATAAAACTCGGCTCTAATATACAATTCCGTATTTTGTTTTCAAACTCATATTCTCCGAAACTAAGCCTCTGTAAAAAATAGTTGAACAAAACTAATTTCAAGAAAACGATAGCACCGGGCAAAGTTACACGCTAAGGTGATTATAACTTGGTTTGAAATTGAATCAAATGTATACCTAGGGGCAAATAAGTTAATCCCAAACTTATTTGTTAAGAAGTTATTTGTTAAGTACCGTACACCCAGACTTAATGCTACTGCTTTTAGAGCTAAGTTTTCATCGTGAAACAACTTAATACATAATACATAATCTTGATATCGCATCTTCGACATTACATGTGTAGCTGACATAGATCATCGTTTTCGCGTTGATACGTTTTGTTTATTTTTATTAAAAAATTAACATAATGTACTTTTTCCTACTCCTCTACTGTTATCTGGCATTTATGCATTCATTAACACGAATATAAGAACATACATAAAAGGTTTCAAGAAAAGTCTATATTGTCTATTCCTCATAAAAGCTCTAGTGCTTTTAATCGCTATAACGTTACTGCGATAAATGGCTACCAACCTAACAAAACCAAAACGAATACAGTTTTAAACTAAGTGCATTGCTGCCAACTTACAAAATATTCATTTGGTTGCATAGGAAAAATAATTACTTCATAAGTCAGAATCACGCATGTGACACCCGTAATATAGCAACACCCATAGACTACGAAGACCGCTTAGCGTTGCTTGTTAGTCTCCGTAGGCTACGGTGGCCAAAATTGAGAAAAAACTGTCCAAAAATTTAATTTACAAGTAGCAAGTACCAGGGCCTCATGAGTTACGAAGAGTCGCTGACCGGCCGGCCGCGGCCCGGGGCGGGCCGGGCGCGTAACAAGGTATGCTCGCGCGTCTTGGCTATATACTTTTGCTGTAATTTGTTTACCTAAATTAAGATTTATTTTTGTTGACTCGTAGGAAAAATATTGTATGCAACGTTGTATAAGTAGGTCAAAAAATGCTCGTGGCGTATTCCTTTACAATGTTCGCCTACGCCACTCGCCTTTTTTGACCCTTCTTATACAACTGTTGCATAAAATACTATAATCTAATGTTTCGCCAAACTGTGAAGCAGTTTGTTCACGGTGCGCTCTAAATTAATCTGAAACTAAACACTCAAAAGAACATTTTCTTTTTTCTTTTATCGTGAATTGGAATAATTCCATATATTTGTAAATGTGTATATTGAATTTTCCACATTTAAAATTTAAGGAAACTGTAGGTCTTATAAACATAAGACCTAAAAAAACTTACAAAAATATTTTCTAATAAAAATTAGAAAGTATTTTTGTAAGTATACATTTTTTTTTGTGTATGCCGTTTGTTCCTCAATAAATAAATGAATAGAAATGTTGAAAACAGTTGGACAATACCGAAAAAGGACTCGTATTATGATGGAATTTTGTGTGAATTCCGTCTAATGTTCTGAAATTTCCGACACACAAAATTACCCGAATATACCTTTCAGTTACGTTGCTGCATATAGTTCTTTCTCGCAAAGTTAGCCGTTTAATTAAGCCAGTGCCAATAAAACAAGACATGGTGTCTCGTTTCCTCCAACTTACACGTTGTTATTGGATAACACCGTCCCCGGTGTAATGGTCCAGAAACTTCTGACTTTTGTATTGCCCATGCCAGAGACGAGTTAAAAATAAAGTTCATTAATCCTTGTATGGTCAATGAATTTAATTTCAGTACTATTTCGTATCTTCACAGTGACGAATGGGTCCCTGGTAATTTTTATATAGATTGTCACTGTGAGTGTACGAAATGGTACAGAAATTAAATTATTTGACTGTACAAAGTCATCACCTCACCGCATCACCTCAGACAACATCGTAACTACTACAAAAGTAAAACTGGCAACCGCGCGAAGAAATTTAAATTCATAGTGTTGTGCTCCTACCGTCGAGTAAGGTTGCCAGAGCTCAACGAGGGTGCGAAGTGTTAAGGTTGGCAAAGCGCATGTAACTCCTCCGGAGTTGCTCGCGTGCTTAAGTTACGGAAACTGTTTACTATCAGGCGGGCCGTATGCTTGTTTGTATAAAAAAAATTGTACACTTGTCGAAGCTCGAAGCTCGAAGGGGCCTTATGACCTTATCAGATAAAAAAACATCAACGATTGTCTCCAAAATGGAGTTAATTATGTTACCTGTTTCTTTGAGAAAGTTATTCAATTTAAGCTCAGCCGTATACTGTTGCACAGTTTTGCTCCACAGTTGCTCCACAAAAGTTAACTCCGGTGTCGATGCACTTTAAACTGTAAACTAGGAGTCCCCAGTCTGTGCTTACCTGGTACTATTATCTAGGAGTCCACAGTCTGCAGTCTGCACTTACCTGATCTCTGGCCTCGGGCAAGTTTACTTGGTTAACGTCGCATTGCGACTTGGTTTATTAGACAAGACGATCGGCCATCCTTGTAGTTGTTGAAAGTTGGCAAAAGTCTGATGGGGATATAGTTTGGGATGTAAGTAGGTTTTGTTTGTCTTATTTTTTTTCGCTTTATCAAACAAGCTAGCAATCCTCATGCTAATCGGTTGCCGTAGCCATATACAGTTAAAATATTTAATTTGTGACCCATTTCGAACCTTGTCACTGTGACAAACAACATGAAAGTCGCTAGCGACCTCATACTATTGTACTGATATTGACTGCCTGACAGAGGGGACTTTTTTTCTGCAACTGTCCGCGTGATAAACCGAGTGTGAGATGAATCCCGCATAGGTATAGGCCTTTCAAAATAATAGTTAACAGGTTTTAAGGCGTAAAGTCAGGATATTACAAGAAAACATAAGATATCGCGCGCCGCGCGAAACATGTCACGTGACAGTAACCGGCAAAACGTCCCAATTTGTCGCTTTCCATTAGGATGCCTAGACAGGTTATTCGTGTAAGGACACAAGTAAATCTCGTCCTTATGGCAAGCGACAAAGTGTGACGTTTTGCCGGTTTCGGTCACAATAATGTTCGTGGTGCGTGATTTATTTTAATTTATAATCGGATGTAGCCTATAACACGAGTTAAAAATTAAACTGTATATAGGCTGTACTCCTCAAACTTAACATCATTTGTTCAGCGTCTTTATGCTTCCTATTTTTCATACAAATTAAATATTACATTCAATGTACGCTGTCATCAGGTCACGCTACTTGGCTGACAACGGTCCAGAATAACCTGAAAAACACAAATATTGACGCCGGCATTGCAACAAATCGTCATGTGTGAAGAAAGAGTATTTTCTCGCACATAGTACGATCAAATTCTCTATCGATGAAATAAAATGAAAATGCAGGGTACAGTATTTGACTAGCTTCCGTGGAGATCTCATATCGAAGGCTTATCATTATTTTTTATGCTTCGAACATGATTTTCGCAAGACACTGTAGGTAGTTCAGCCAATGCCGTTTGCATAAAGAACCTCGACATGTAAGCCTTAAGATTACGTCGAAGATATTTCACTTAAGCGTTTTATGATGTAAGCTTTTACTATATCGTGTATGGCGTATGGCTCTTCGTTCAGAATAAACTTATATACAGTAGCCTACCTTTAAATAATATTTGTCTTTTCAATAGTTATTGTCTTTTTTTTGACTCACACTTCCTACTTTTACTCTCTACCTAAGTGTTTAAGGCACAGATTATGTAATGTTTTTTATCTCGTTATAGTTCAAACTCACCTTCTCCCACATTCTAGCTTAGTTCAGTTATGTTTTATTTTATTGTGTTTTTCTGTCTTGTTTTTCTTTGGTTGCCCTGAAAACCAGCGCCATGGCTAAGGGTTTTAGTCCTCGACATATGCTGCGCGGCATCCAGTTTGGTGTAAGATTTTTCTAGAATAAGATGTATTTATTTATTTATGTTCAGGAGAACCAACAGCTAAACTTACAATAGGACAACAAGATTAATACAGAGAGCCAATTACAGGAACTCACAAGTAATTACAAAGTATATAAAAAAAATGCTAACACTGACGCACACACACATGCGTACAAAGTGAGAAAAAAACAAAAATACAATTGAAAATGAAAATAAGAAGCCATTAAAATAGACCCTAGGTTCGGAAACACTTAGTTCAATAGCGCCCAGAATAATTGAGGTCTCGAAGTTCGAAAGAAAAAAGAACATAAAGTAAAATATATCAGATGTTAATGCTGATAAAGCATATTTTAAAGTTCATATCAAGGCGCTAATGCACTAAGTTGATGAATAAAATGCATTTAATCGCCTAATGAAAACTTAATAAAGAAACAAAAAAAACAGTATACAGAGAAAGAAAGCTCACATAAAACACCGCTTAACCAGTACCCCTAGTGTAAATATTTTCGACAGCGAAACGTGACGTACGCGTTTGCGTTAAGTGTCATTTTGTATGAGATTTTTGACTTTCCAAAACGTACCGCTTGGCGCGCTGTTTAAAAACCCATACAAAATGAGACTTAACGCAAACGCGTACGTCACGTTTCGCTATCGACTAAATTTACACTAGTGGTACTGACTATGCCTCACATTAGGAACTTTACAATTGAATATGTCAATATCAAGTTCCTTCGACAACTCCTTTAGCTTACGACTCGCGCGAACCAGGAAGCTATTCTGTCTGTACTTGGAGGATACAGTTTTAATAGATATTGGGGGATATTACCTTTTAGAACGGTAGGGAGTATTGAAAGAAAGTTTGCTTAGTAGCTCGGGACAGAGCCGTATTATAGGTTAAGTTTCATTGTACACCAAATAAACTTCTATTTCTATTTTCTATTTCTATAATTGCTGACTGTTATTCTTTCAGACAAAACTAAAAATACAACAAAGGCGTACAAAGGCGAACTTATTCCTTAAAAGGTATATCTTAAAATACTTCTTGAGACGTTTCTAGGTAGCTTAAACTTGATGTGTTTGTGTTTTTTTATCGAGGAGTTCCTTTGGCTCCGACTACATCATCAGCTCAGCTCCATTTTACTATATTTTTTCATTGTCATCAGAATTACCGAACTCCATTTTTTTACTGAATCAGTCATCTAGAGGAAGACGGTCTAATATAAGATACCTACAATTTGAAGCTCATACATCACTCGACGCTCGCGTCAACACTGCTAAACAGTGCAGTCGCGATCCGAATGTAACATTTAATATTCATAGATAGCTTACTGTATTTAGTCATAAGGACTGTGGCATTATCATGTCTTGCTCGTCGTTTCAGATTCGGAGAACTTACTGGACTTGCGGCGTTATTTAGCGTCGTTTTGCGAAATATTTTCGGAGATGGGTCATTATTCGGACATTGAACCGCCATAAATCTTTATCTTCCATAAGTTTCAAACTGAATTTTTGGAGGATTATGATGAAATACAGCGTAAAGTTCTGGATTACATTATCGCTGAGATATATTCTTATACATCGTGTTTTATTTTTCCTTAATTTCAAGGGTGCATTCCTGAGTTTAAATTAAGTCGCTTTCTCAAAGACACCGTAACTTCATTTCGGAGATAATCAATAATTTATTTTTATCTGATAAGGCCCTTACGAGCGTGTACACTTGTCTTAGGGCCTGTTTACATATTGATTAGGGTTTAGTATGAGTTTAAATACATTTACCCGGTTCTGTGGATTAACCTTACACTCGGGGCAAAATATAATCTAGACAGGCTTTACGTATATTTTACGAGAGGAAGTGCTCGTCTACATTGCATATTATGGTTGCGGCGGTGCTGGATCGACAAGTTTGTTATTATATTTTATTAACGTCGTAGTGTCAGCAATATATTCTACATTTTTACAGTACACGCTCATAGTTTTATTTAATTGTATGGCATATTATAATAAACAGAAAACAAACAGTTATAAACAGTTATTTATTATTCTGTTCCACTGTTAATTACCCCCTAAAAACTCTTGTTACCTACTAAATGTTCTCATTTTTTATCTCAATTGTACAATTCGCTAAATGATACCGATACCTCTCCAATTAGCTGACCAAGGGTTTAAATCCAGCAAGCTGTACCCGCACCGTTTTTATTACTAACACAATCAAATTGTTGCACATTGTTGAGATAAATACTTACCTACACCTTGTACCTAAGATGGACTACTTACCTACCTAATAAATATTCGTACCTATGAACTGTTGTAAAAAGTAATGAAATAAACGTATTTGTATTTGTATTGTATTTGTATAAATATATGGAGTCCAATCAGCCACTTGATGGCCTCGTCGCTAAGGATGATCAGGTCTTCAGGAGGTCCAATTTCTTTCACCTTCATTATCCCCTGTTTATGCCAACAGATTTACTTATTCTACTGCTACCCTCTTTGAAACCCATAAACATATCGTTCCGTAAAAGGCCTTCCACGCGTGTTCCATCCATCCTCATCCCGTGTTACGATTATGTCTGGTTGTGGCCTGAATATTCGCAATTGCTGTATATTTTTTCGCAAAACCCCTTAGAGTGTTATCTGGCATCTCATCGATGCTCATGCCCTTATTCACAGAGCCTAACGTGCTTATAGCTTCAGGCCAGCATTAATAGAAACGTGCAGCAAATGCATCCACACAATTTGGTAGTTGATTCCTATTCTGTACATAATAAGAAGCTCTTTTTTATGATATAGCAGGCAAACGAGCAGACTGATCATCTGATGGTAAGCGATTACCGCCGACCATAGACACCCGCAACACAGAGGGGTTGTAAGTGCGTTGCCAGCCTTAAAGGCTTGAAGGTCGTATCGGTCCGGAAATACCGCAGGCGAGAGTTCATTCTGTTCATTCCACAGTTTAGCCGTGCGAGCTCTTTAAACCAGACAGATTAAAAACGAATAAAGAAAAAAATCGGCAACAAAACAAAAATCTGCCCTTATACGATAGGTCAGAGTATAATATTCTATTTTTTCTACATTTAGAGACATAATATTATCTCTTTTTGTTTTTAAATAATTATAGCTACTGTTCACGCATAGTCTGATTCGATACTTTTGGTGTTGACTGTACATGAAAGACTAGTTAAATAGGTCACTATAGATCGTTTCATTCATGACAATGCGTGCCTTGACTCCTATTGTCATATTATTAAAGGTTAAATTTGAAAAATCTGCGCGTCATCGTGGATGACACGAATTATATAGGTACTGTAACATTGGTGCGCCAAAGATCTTGATTCGCGTAACAGTTAAGAATTCACAGGTCCGACTGTGAACTGCGCCGGTCGTCGACTCTCACGGGGGTCGTGACCATTCCGTCTCATTGTATTAATACTAGAATGCGATTTTATTTAATAGTGTTATTGGTGAAGGAAAGCTGGAGAAATATTTCACAGATAAAATAATAGTTGATTAGCATCAAACGAACATAATGATTTACCTTTTTTGGGACTAAAGCAGGACTAAACCTAATAGCGTTATTCAAAAACGCTTGTCAAGTTTAACAAACCTCGTTTGTCCTTATCTGTCATTTACACATTTTTAGAAGGGACAATTTAACACAGCTTAGCTAATATGTCAATCAGGCCGGCTGTTAACTCGTAAACCTGGGTCGTGAAATGTTTTTTTCACGAAGGTCCTATTTTTATCCGACTTCAATTTCAAGACGAAGGAGACTGTATTAGGTTGTTTAAATTTTTGAGCTGTTATCAGTCGTTAATAGAATAATTACAAAAATAGATACGAATATAGTTTCTGGTCTACCACAATGGCAATACTAGAAGAACATCTTAAAATAGACTATTAAATTAATTAAATTAAATTCGTTTATTTCAGGCCGGAGGCCCATATAAAAATGTTAGTTACAATTCCTTAGACTATATTAGTACCTATTCGTATACAAAAAGTAATTACAATGAAATTATTAATAATGAAAAATTAGAATACCAATTCCACAATAATCAAATAAATAAAAATAATCAAAAAAATAATTCAAATTCAATACATAATTTGAACACAAGGCCGAGCATTATAATTATAATCATAATAATAGTTCGTTTCAGAATTAAATTTTTACATATCCACTTACAATCTAAACACATTTGTGACGTTATCTATGAAAAGGTACCTTATTGTCGATGGCGTTTCCGCCGTCATAAACGATGCTCCGATACAAATACAACGCTGCGCGACGCAGTGCAGCGTAAGCGCCATCGACAATAAGGTCCCTTTTCATAGATAATGTCACATTTTTACACTTAAAACTAGGTGGACAGTATTTGGATGTGGTTCCAATAGTAATAGTACTACATAAAGGTAAATTATACTTACCTATACAATTTAGAGGTATAACCCTCCACGCTACTACGTGTCAATTATTAAATCCAACTTAATTACTTTAAACGTCATAAAATCACGATAATGGATTTACGATGACAGTTTAATTGCAACTTGTCCCCAAAACGACTGAAACGATAATTTAATTCACGAGGGACGATCGTTGGAAGTTACGATATTAGTACCATTACGGGAATGGGGTTGGATTCCGGATATCGCCGAAAACTACTGACGTTGTAGATATATTTGGTTATATGGGACTGAACTAATACTTTATTGCTGTCAAGTGAATTATAAAGAACTAACTTCTGCCCGCGACTCGGTATGAAGATGATGCTGTTAGATAAAAACTATCATTTTTATTTCCCCGAGCTGTGAAATTATATCCGTCACAAATTTCACCTAAATTGTTTCAGCGCTTTAATCGTGAAGAGGTAACAGACAGACAGACAGACGGACAGACAGACAGACAGACAGACAGACGGACGGACGGACGGACGGACGGATGTACAGACGGACAGACGGACAGACAGACAGACTTATCTTCTTCTGCATCTTATAATATCAGTAGGGAATCAGTGTGGACATCAATCACGGTGCGATAAGGTTACGTTCCTAGAAATGAAGCGATGGCTCATGTATTTTTACATTCTAAAACAATGACGAGAATGAAACAATTGTGTAGCAACCAGTCTCACTCGTTTACTGAATTCTGCTGCTAATTCATTCTCAAAAATATACATAATTCCACCACTTCGCTAGACTCACTAAAACAACTTAAACCCGGACTTAGGCTTCTATTTCTTAATAGTTTTCCACACTCATACTAGTTCACCTAAGTACACGGACAGCTCTGAATCCAACAAGATGGAAGCAGTTATCATTCCAATATACTTTCATTTGCACGCCTTGCCCCATTGACGACGCATTGAGTGAATTTATTTGAGATTTTACTACCCTTTCCATAGAAACAACCGTAAAAACCAAGTATAAGAGCCGTATCCGTATTTTTAGGTATCGCAAATTTGGATTAAGATGTCAACGTGATCGTAAAATAGTAGTATTACTCTTATGTGTTCCGAACAAGACGATGAAGGTTGTAAATGTTCTCAAGTGTAGGCATTATTTTGTGGCTAAAATTCGCAATGGAAAAGTTGAGAAGTTATTCAAATCGCAAAAGCTTGCTTGATGGATGTATATTCTTGTTTTTCTTTAATCATTTCAAATAATACAGAAGATAAGTTCAAGGTCTACATTCAAGGTTTTTGCAAAGAAACAGAAGTACAATAAAATTGCCCGCGTAGATAATATGCTAATCGTTAACGCTCTGTAGCGTAGCGTAGTTATCTCTTTCTATCACTCTTTCATATTAGTGCGACAGAGACAGTTGCTCGTTCGCTACGGAGGGTTAACGATTGGCATGATGGCTACGCGGGCAGAATAATAAAGTCGTGTACCTACCGAATAATCTTTATGTAATAGAAAAAAGAAGCACTGAATTACCTTCAATTATGTATGTACCAGTTGAAGTATGAAATACTAAACAAAAATCATCAAAATCAATTAATAAATGAACGATTCATTGTGAAGCAAAGAAACAAAAACATTCAGTCGGATTGAGAACTTCCTTCTTTACTGGAAGCCGTACAAATGAAAGTTTGGCAGAATTTTGTCCTAAAATCACATCAATTGTGATTAAGTCCATTCAACGAAAGCAAGGTTCGTTAAGTACAAAGGTTCTAATTTCAAGGGGTATTTTTGCGCGTTATGAACCAGGTACGATACACGTGTGCTGACAATAAACTGGGTCAATAAAGCCTATAACGTCCCACATGTAAAGAAGTTGCTTTTTATGGTCGTAGCGTTGATAGACAAGGTTAGGACAGTTTGATAGTAAAACGGTGATATTTAAAAAGCTTGTTACTCAACAATAAAATGATTTTTAGGCCTAGTTTATATTTTAAATGATAAAAATTACTATGCGGATGGTGTTGGTGATGGTCACAATGTTGATATAAAACAGGTGATAGTAATGAGTTTGGTGAAATCGAACTGTGAACGACTTATAATATCCATTTTATCCATTTAAAGTTGGTAATAATGTTCTGCAATATAAATCCTTCTGAAGAGCTTCATTAATTAAAAGATGTTCCAGAATTTGTGATACTGTTTAGGATTGAATTTGAACTGCCAAAAATTAAAATAGTAGAATTTTATTATAATCAACCTGTCTAATGCTTTCTTCTTTGAAATAAATTGGTAATACAATTTGGGTTTTCTAGTTCATTTTCAAAAGTCAAGACAGTTGATATCGTCTTTACAACGTCATACGTTTGTTTTCAAATCAACCAGCTGACATTATCTACACGGATACTTACGTAGTTGAAGCGTGTAAATCGAACGGAGCAGGGAAAGGGAGCTCCACTCCACACTAAAAAAGTAACATGACGCTTACGATGCCTTTGCTTGATACCTCTATTTAGAATGAAGGTACTGAAGTGTATATATTCCGTACGTGACACGGTGCGCCGTAAACTTGAGTTGATGGCAATGAGGCTTAGGATCGATCAGCTTAAACGTCTTGGACTACGTTTTGTTCTTTTGGAGTAAAAATACAATGTCTTATGTAGGTTAAGTAAAGATTGGTTCGGGCTTAAGCTAGTTTTATCGCGGAAGACGGTTTTAAACCGTTTTTAAGTATCTTTTTACTTTGCTATTTTGTTTGAAATTCCCATAAGCTTCCTTTAGGACGTGAATTAGAGATTAGTTTGAAGTAATTATTCTAGAATAAATCCTGCACAACTCGTAAATTATAATCATGTGTTAGGGCTCATTTAGACGGTGCATTACATTGCGGTATTTGATCGGCTGACTGTATGTAGCCTCATTAGTTGAGTGGAGTCGTATGTGAGCCTCCTAAATGAATCCTTACATAAATTAGTGCCACTTTAACATAAATAATTAGGTAGTCATCAATAGGTCATTTCGCACTTGATTTATTAAACGTTATAAAAAAACATCGTTTTAATTGCAACGATAAAAGTTCTACAGAAAGTCAGATAAAAATATTGCTGTTGGCACAGAACAAAATAGGAAACATAAGCTTAACATACATTTTGTCCAGCGGAATAGAACAAATACGAATCGCGCGCTTGAAGTAACTTAGTACTAGCAACAAAACTCTTAGCTTACCATATGTGGACCTTATTGTCTTCTCAATAGGGTTTACGAATTGTCGAGTAGATAACAGGAACAGTACTAAAGCGGCCGGATAATAAGGTTCACCCGCTTGAAATACTAGTGTACAGATAAACGTCAAATGTACAGTGCCTTGACCGTGTGTTATGTGTTCTACCCCAGTGATCCGCGGTATTTGAGGCGTTGTTCCAAAAGCTTTTCGAGCTTGAGTCTAAGTTTATTTTTTTGACATTTGAACATCTGAGATTAAATTATTTGGTAATTTAATTTTAGCTGTTTCCCCTCAGGCACTCTCCGATTGCAAAAATATTATAGGTATTATATATTTTATCTGTTTAGTTAAAAATTTCATATAAAAACTACCATTGTGCGTTAGTACTGTCTAGAGCATACCATTATTTGTGTCCGTTGTTGTCGCTACAAACCTTGAAGTCACGTTACATTGGTCAGTTTAAAAACTCGACTTGCATGCACAACCAATGAAGATGCACGTTTAGCAAAACAAACTGCATCCCAGTTGGTGTCAATCTCGCCCCTCGCCTCATTAGCTTTTTGGCAGCGGCGGTGATAGCCCAGCGATACTTTCTTAGCGAAGCGAATATCCTGCCAAGATCATTACTGACTTGTTTCTTAACCCAGTCTTTTTACTTTTTATTTTCTTCATACACAGCGATTCATTTCACAGCGAATAACTGTTAAAGATTCCTCTTTATCTTTTATTAAGTTGTTGCTTTTTGTGATATAAATCTAAAGGTTACTGTTAAGCATCTAATTTACTCCACTAAGTAAACATAGTTTCAAAAATTTTATCTATATTAATTCTATCCACCTACCAATTTATTCTATAGAAAGTTAAGTAGGTTAAAGAAGATAAGAAATTAACCAAATAGAAAAGAGAGATAATAATTTGCTAGTTGATGACATTTTCAAATGACAGATTACCATTTTCCTGAAAACGCTTAAAAAACCTTTTTATAACAACGAGGGTGAAATAGAATTTCTCTATGAAAGCGAGGTAAAATGTGAATTTTAGAGTTCCCAGTAGGTAGGTCATTAACATAAGCGTTGTATTTTTTACGCTGCAACGTCTCCGTCATACTTTAGAAAATATTATGACATAATCCTTTTTAAACGTTAAAAATGTATGCGATTCCGGGCAAAGGAATGAAAAAGTTTGCGAAATAACGTTGGAAATGAGCAACCGCTTCTTATTCAAATGCAATTCCGCGAAATGTCGCAAGACGTGTTAGAAAAATCCTCTTTGCGGATTCAATACGTTCCAGTTTTCAATTTCAAATTACACGGTGCCGTTTGAGTATACGTAAATCGTCGATCCGAAACGAAATCGAATTTTTAATAGAACACTATCGGCTCGTCCAATAAATCTCCTCAAATCCCGAGATCTGGCGACATCTGGCGACTGGAGCGGATCCAAGACCAACCAATTCGTACACGATACGTCGAATCGGATAAATTATGTATAAGCGCTCCTTGGCGTACGTTGGGAAATCGGAAGTCTTGTTTGCGAATTTGTTACTATTTTGCGATACATAAATACATATATATTTATTAGATTATTATTAGTGTTTGAAAAATTCCTTGAGCAGAACTCGTTTCTGCGATACGGCCACAAAATTTGATTTATTGAAATTAGACCTTATTGGAAAATAAGTATATTTTAAAAGCTTTTGTTGCCCATGTGGCCGTATTACAGGCACAATACGGACTAATTTAGATATCGTAAAGTCAAGTTAGTGTAACATAATAAAAGATTACTTAGTAAGTCATATTTGCGAAATTGCGACGAAGTAATTTTAGGATGTAAAACTCTATTTAAGTACATTACATTGCTTTATCGTCTCAAGTATTAATAAATCAGAAAATGTATCAGGAATTAAATTTCAGGATGAAAACAAATCTGTTGATAGGATTTAGAAATCACTCACGAAAACATAAAAGTGAAACATCATAAAGGAAAAGCCGATGGTCAAAGAAACGTACGGTGGAATCGGAACGCATCATAAAAAATGTATGTGCAGACATATAAATCTTAGCATTTTCCTATGTCAAAGCTAATAGACTGACGGAGCTCGGTGTAAAAAGAGAGGCACACGACTCGACTCGTCGTGATTTATCTACCGATAGACAAAATTTATTACCGGCGTTCAATTTGCTAAATTTTGAACAAGGAAATAGAAATCTTATGAAAATTACAAGGATATTAGATTAAGCCGTGAAATCATGAGGGGCGTTTTACTGGCTTCTAAATCAGGAAATGACAAGGAAAATCAGTTTTTCGTGTTTCTCTGAATAATTTAGGATTCGGGATAAGGGAGAAGAAAAACATGTGCGAAAATGGAACAATTTACCTGTAGCTGAGTTATCATCCATCATTTATGTATGGCGAGGGAAGTTTAAGAATGGGTTCCTTTCTTCCACTTATCGTTAGTTAGCTATTGTGATGTTCTTTCTCTTTGATTAACGAGTTAAGGTAAGTGTATTAATTCTTCATTCTTACGATCATAGGAAGGTTATTTACACAAGTTGATTAAAATTTACTTTTGATACCAATATTGGATTTTTTAAATATCATCAAGGAGTTTCTATCAATAACTCTTCGTCCTTCTAAATTATGTGACGTCACTTGTCTCACTGTTCTTGTTTTTCGTCTTCGATTATCGTATTTTATTTTGTTTTAGTTTCAATACGCTTATTAAACATCGTTTATTTATTATATCAATAGAATTTTGTAACAAAAACTAATTAAACCTTTGGAAATAACTCGTAAATAGCAATCATAACGAATTTACCACGAACAATCGTTTCGCAAAAATGAAAACAATTTCTCACCACCGTTCGCCTAATAGGATTTTCTTCGAATTTTTGTTCTTTCCCGACTACTTCGTACGTAATATTTAGGTCAGTATGAATAGCACGTACGGTACCGAAGTTGCTCAAATGAAATAAAACGGAATGCCGCTCAATTCGTTTTTCCTTCGGCGTTCTAGTTAATGCAAGAGGCGATTTCAGAAAATTTGTTTACGGATTTCAATTCAATTTCCAGTAGTCGGTACCTACTTAGTTGCTTTATGTTAGTTAAATGGTAGAAATTGTATACAATAATAGTTGCACTTCACGTATTATGAAAGTAAGATTGGGGATATAATTGAAACGAGAATCCCAGTTAATATGTATATCAATTAAATATCTTATTGAAAAAAAGAACAAGATATGTCTTAATTGATATAATAGGACTAAGATAATCTCACTAACAGTTTAAAAATGTTAAATTTTCAAAATTCGAGATTGAAAGTCTTGTGACATATCATGATCATATTGAAAGAAAGAAGAAAAAGAAACCTACTGAGGACCATAGAAAATAGACGAGGAAAAATGATAGGTCACTTGATAAGACACGACACTTTCGTTAAAACTATTTTGGAAGGCAAGATCGAAGGTAGAAGAGGAAGAGGAAAACCACGAACAAGTTACACGCAGCAACTAAAAGGAAAAGTAAATATCGTGTCTTACAGGGACCTAAAGAACTTGGCCGAGGACCGCGAAAACTGGCGTCTACTCCACCGACAAGAGCCATGCTCTTAAATGATGATGATGATGATTGAAAGAAAACTGACTTATTTTTTTGATATTTCGAATCGAAAGTTCAGCGCTGGATGTCGCCAGCAATATGCTGAGGTGAGGCCATTTCGTGGCACTTTACTTTTTCTACCTACATGTAAATTTTCTTGTGTTTGTTTACGAATAAAAAATATTCTATTATATTCTAAAATCTATAAGTAATATACTATAGGTATTTCTTGAACGAAGACATTTTCGAGTGTTCTTATATCGAAATTCGAAAAGATCTTAAAACAAATTTCAAGAACTTTTCATGTATATACATTTTTTTACTGTTTAATTTTTATACACTTTTTTATGATAGAGGAGGCAAACGAGCGGACGGATCACCTGATGGTAAGCGACTACCGCCGCCCCTGGATACCTGCAACACCAGAGGGGTTGTAAGTGCGTTGCCGGCCTTATTGGTTTTACCGACCCGTTTTGTCTGATCAGTAAATCATAAATGAAATATTTGTCAAGAAACTTAATATATATTTCTTTCTTCGTATAAAATGAACGCCTTCAGCGTTTTCATTAAAATAAACGCGCTTTTGCTACACATTTGAAAAATCTACATAACTTTCTCATAAGCAAGGCTTTCTTTCAATTTTTATGAGAAATTTCTCGTTGTAACGCCTCGAAATGCGGCCCAAGTGCCAAGTGTGAGCGATGGTAATTCAATTGGCTTACCAGTCGCATTTAGTAATTTTTATTCGAGCTGTAGTCCTGACACAGTAACTTTTCTTGTTTTTATTTACTTCTTTTACTATTCTATTGCAAGACACTTGTGCTGCCTGAATTATTTTAATAGTATATAGCAGTATTGTTACCTCAACTTTATTATACTTGCCGCAAACTATTATAATCAGATACGTTGTTCGAATTGAATTAATCAATTTTATCTTCTCTTCTCTCTTCCTCTAAATGTGTTCCCACAGAGACTCAATTTTTCTTTCTTTAAGAGGGAAGTCACTGGAACCTTGACCTTGCCCTTGACTTGAGACTCCAACGTGTTCGGTTCAAATCCGTCGCGCGCCAATAAATCAAGCGGGGCTAAGATGATCACACACGTTACAATAAGTATGTAAAGTCTCGTCTTATTGTAGTAACTCGCTCACATTTCGTCTCTTGTCCTTAACTTTTTCTTTGGGAAGACCTTTATTTCCAGTTTCTGTTGGAGTCAGATTATTTTGAATTAGTTTTAAGCTGATACTGCTATCAACTATCAATCAGTTATAAGCATCATATTTGTCCTTTTTTTTATTGAATATCTTCTATCTCCTTCGCTCTTTTTCCTTCCTCTTTTTTGCTTTTTGTGGGCCTTGGGTGATAAGATATTTTACGCTTTATATATGTTGGCGGCCGATTGTACGATCAGGCTGATCGTAATGTTCCTGTGTAATGTTTGGACGATGGTCACATTAAACCGATAGATCGGTAGGATAGGTTCATTAGGATGCTTCAGATGGCCGAAGGGCAAACTGTCCAGAAATATGAGCACCGCATAGCGGGGCTTCGTCAGCTTTTCACGTTTCACGATATGCCTGCCAGACTATTGGCCGCTCACATATAGTTAATGAAAAGTCTAGGAAGAAAAATTTGACATTCATATTTTTGAAAAGTAATAGTACATTATTGCAGAGGCTGGGAAAGGGCAATTCGTGGATGAGTTTCGATTTTGTTGGACGGATATAGAGTCCGACAAAGAAGACGAATCCGCGAATTGCTGCTCCTGCCGAGGCATATAAAGTGCTTTTCTCCAAACATGCGAGTCAATCAGGTAAAATAATCATAATGTACGAGTAAACCTCAACCAGCACTCAAATCGAACCTTCACATCAAAAACGTCATAAACAATTTCCCTCCTTAATTATTTTTTAAAAGTTAAAGGCAGAACTCTTCTGCCATTCAGTACCATTCAATATTCGCTCATTCAATACAATTGTGCAATATAAGCTATATTTGCACGCATGAAATCCTTAAAAAATATATAAAAGTTATATAGTCTTTGATTTTATTCAGCATTATTCGCACGATCATACACGACGGTCTTACACGACTCTATTCTATAGCGTGAAATGATGCTGACCGGGTCGTGTAGACACAGCCCGCGGCTATATTAATTGGCTGTTTGCGTTTTTCTTAGTGGATACATGTTTTTAAAAAGTAAATAACAATACAGTAATTTCTCGGCCGCTAAAACACGACAATAATGGTTTGATTTTTTTTTAATTTGAGTTTGACTATAACGAAGAACTTCCTGTACTATTTTTGCTACAATAAGTGAATATATTTATTCTATTTCTCGCTCACATTTCGTCCCTTGTCCTTCGTTCGGAGATTTCAACGTGCTCGGTTCATATCCGTCGCCCCAATAAATCAAGCGGCGCCGAGCAAGCACTTCCGGCCCCCAACCGGACTCTTATATTGGGGGGACCATTTATTCCAGGTTCCGACGGGGATGATTCATAATTGCGGACACGTGTGGACAAGTTGCGATTGGGGTTTAAAAACCTGCTGGTAAAACCTGATGGGGTCTGCTTTTGCAGCATTTCATTGTTATATACAAACGCGAATTTTCTGAAGATTATATTACCAGATATTTGATATAGAGATTCAAAGCAATAGGGCCTTTTTATGTAACAAATGTAATGTATATGACATTTATTCCGGTTTAATAATGAAATTTCTTTAAATTAATTTATTGCAAATTATATGTCTATTTTTTTGTTTTTAGCGATTAATGCATGTTAGACATTAAGTAATATTAGCAAGTAAGGTATTCTTAGTGCTGATTGAATGGAAAATACCTAAATGAAATTAAAAATTAAAAATGAGATGAGAGGTGTTCGTTTTTTTGTGACAAGGGATCAAAAACTAGCTCTGAAAAATAATGAAAAACAATGAAAAAAAATTGTGTTACACGAAATAAAATGTGTTTGTACTGACAGTCCATGAAATCCTTCTTTTGGCAACCTGATCCATAGAATTCCGCAGACTAGTTCACACAAAAGCCACGCAATCTGACCTTCTAACCAAGTGGATACAATTTTGGTAGTTTGGTTTTCTCACCGTGTTACCGAACAGGTACTTTTCTACTTTAACGATTTGTAATTCATACGTTTCAAACATTTTCAAATCCATTGTTACAATATAGAATATTACTGCAATGTTCTGCCGCCAGAGTGCAGCATTAGCACCGTTCGTAAACCATATTAGAACTTATACATACTGTGCCTTAAAATGTTTCTTGACAAATGTTCACAGATAATAAAATATGACATTGATGCATCAAGGCGGTTTGTTTATAAAGGGCCTATTGGAAACGCGATAATCGAAATTTACTTACCTGCTTGTTCACCGCTCAAATATGCAAGAGTGATAGAGAGGTTAGATAACGAAATTAAGATTTTCTTGTTTCGCGGTAGATTGTGGAAGTGGCGCACCCTACGTAGAGTTAGTAATATTCCCTATGATAAAATCACGAAGTAGAACGAAAAACTTACGAAGAAAAAAGTAATACTGTATAAAATAGAGAAATCACTACAAGATTTCCTTTACTTTTTACCAGTTCTATAGATTAACTGGCGTTTTGAAATCCTATTCAGAGATATTGCTTTTTTATACTTGCACGATTACCGTGTGAATAAGCACTAATAGCCTTTTAATCAGGAATCATATTGAAAAACTCGACTAGTCTATTGAATGATCTCGTAACGGCCTCTCCACACTCGTTTCATTCCTAACTGCATTCCCGCTAGCTCGGGGCGTCTCGAGGGTGCTTTTCTCGTTACGCCCGCCCATTAGGCCGTTGCAAACCGCTTGGATTTTAGGTGTTGAGTTTAATGGAAAATCTACCTTAGGTGTGATAGTGTAAAGTTCAAAATTGAGTATTTTGAGTGCGTTCAAAGTTTAGACGTTTACATGTATGCAGTAAACAAGACTGTGCTTTGGGTAAAGACTTAATTGACAGTTTTGATGTTTGATACGTAACTACAGACTTATTAATACAATTTTAGAAAATCGTAGTAAAATATATTGTTAATAGTGCAAATAAGACGTTTTCAACATAAAGGTACCACATTGTCGGCTGACAGTAAGGTTCATTTCATATTGAAGCTTTATGGAAACAGTGACTTATTGACAACCGACAAAAAAACCCTTCCCTTTTGGTTAAGAATGGCAGAAATGTTGAAGAGACAGAAAAAAACCACCCATCATACAAGCTGACAACGCACTTTTAACCGCTCTGGTGTTGCAGGCGTCCATAGACGATGGTAATTTCTTACCACCAGGCGATTCGTCTGCTCAATTGCTATATCATTAAAACAGTACTTTGTAATATTTTCAACTAAGTTTTATAATGTATTGTATGTATTTATTCATTTCATATTTTGATTTATTATAGAACAAAAAACTATTCTATTCTCCTCTTCTTCCTCGCGATGTTCCGGCATTTTGCCACGGCTCATGGGAACCTGGGGTCCGCTCGACAACTAATCCCAAGATTTGGCGTAGGCACTACTAGACCTTGTTGGGATTAGTCCGGTTTCCTCACGATGTTTTCCTTCACCGAAAAGCGACTATTCAAAAACAAAAACTATTCCATTATTTACAAGTTACTAAAAGCAACACCATTAAACCACATGTTTAAGTTAAATGGAACACTTTTCCTCATCGATATCGATCGTACCGCAGTATCGGCCTGGAAAGGATTAGTATAATCAAATTATCGGCCGCTGACCTTTAATAGGCCTTTCTACTTCATTCTTGTATTATTCTACAATACCATACATATATGACTGCCCACTCCATACATCAGTTACCTACTTTATTAGTTCCTTATTTAATAACAATAAGTTGTATGATAAACCTTAAATCTTATTACAAGTAAGTTTTCGCAAAGCTCGTTTGTTTAAATCTTATTATAAATGGGTTTTTAAGTGTATGGAGTGACACTCTAAACTTACTTATTTCTCTATGACACTACATTTTTAATTACGTATGGGCTCTGGAGGGATGTAATCATTATTTTAAAGTTATATTATATTTAAAATACACACTAATTCTAACGTCTACGTTGTGAAAAACAGAACTTTATAGCGAGGGGTTCCTTTTAGGACAGGTACTTTGGATTTACTGGCAAATAATTATGGTTTTATAACGTAGACGACCAAGTCCTAGGATCAAATCTCCTCGGTCTCTCCTACTTTGTTACTTGAATGTTTAGTGAATGTTACATTGGTTGGTTGAACTTTAAGGAGCGTAAAGATATGTACGGAATGTCCAAATATGGGATAATCTTAACAAGAATCGTACCAATTTACATGATAGAAGCAATTTATTGTCCAAAATAGGAATGTTTCACAATCCTGCATGAGTTATGGTTTTAAGCACAAAATTTATAACTAAATTTAACCTCGTACGGTCCAATGTTCACTCCGTTTCAATCTTGTTAGAGCTTTTCATAAACCAAATAAAGTATTATTTTTTTTTTCACTGCTTTCTCAAACAAACGAAATAGACTTTACGAGGAAGCAAGTAGTTTTTTATTTAATTTATTTATTTATCACAAAAAACTTAAACGATGTTTACATAATTATATTCCGCCAAACTGAAGATAGTTTGTTTGTAGATAAAGCACTCTCTAATATGTTGTGTTCAATAAAATGTCAGCCAAGTACATGCGCAAAAAACTGACTTAGATGCAAAAAATATGGCAAGTAGCGTAGGTATTTAAAACACTTAAGTACATTAGAATCCGCTTCGGAAGATTCTGAAGTCAAATTTATACGCATCTTAAGCGTGAAAGCGTATTAAGCTATTACCCATAGTACAAGCTTTGCTTATTTGATATTATGATTTTTGGGGGCCCTAGCGGATACACTTCGACCCATAGGGATATTTTGTGTAATTAATTGCCCTCTAGGAAAGATCGGTCAGCTACTCAAGAGCTTTTTTGACCATCTCCATGTGCCGGATGATGGAGCTCATTGGTAGCCCTTTGCATTCCTTTGGTTCCAGATAGCCTGCTTCAAAGTCCTTATTTTTTTGTCTGGCTTTGCTTAGTTTTGGGCTAGATCGATCTGTGTCAGATTGTCTCCAAATATTTATTTATTTAGTACCCAATGCGAAAATTCAGTTGGCATTTCAGCAATAAATGAAAAATTCCCCAAACGTAATACGAAATTCTCAAAATTCAAAACATGTTACTTTGGCGGAAAACAGAACGGCCAAGTAATTTACAATAAATCAAGAGGCGCTGGTGGCATTTTTTTGGCATTCCGCCTTACTCATTAACAGCTCACTGGCAGGCGGTGGCGCGAATCTTTTTCATGGAATTTATGGCCGGAACCGAGTGGAATAGACAATGTATTGTCGTGAAACTTGTCGGAAACCGGCGTTGCTCGAAGCGTGAAACACATCAGTCATTATTATCATTCTAGTGTCCGTACAAAACTTTGTTCACGGTGTACTTATGGAATTATTTCGGTCGTGCTTAAATGCATTTTTTTTTCAGAGACCGTTTGAGATACCTAAAATTTGGAACGGTTATGGCAAATACCTCTACCAACATTTTGAATAAGTATTATTATTATTTATTTATTTGTTGTAAAGTCATGTACATAATAAATCAAGATGTTATACCATAAAATACAAGTCAGACCATGACACCCTGTATGGGCACACAACATTAACTTAAAACTAAACAAAACAAGTCTTCTCATTTAAACATGACAATTAATAATAAAAACCGCTTTTTTCTTATTTTAGAGAGTTAAGGTTTTTTTTTGTGTTAAAACTCCTTGCAGTTTACGCCTAAAGATTTTTTTGAAATTTTATAGGTAAAATGAAATAAAATTAATGATGAATATTACTTTTTATAGTTTTTGTGGCACGGCACAATAATGATGAAATATCTCGAAGAAACGTAAAGAAAAATGTACAACACTGAGAGGACAAATTTCATGCAAAAATACAATTGTAATTTATGTGACATAGTAAGTAAGTAAGTAAATATTCTTTATTGCACCACAAAGAAGACAAATTTAAAAAAACAGATTTACAATGTAAAGAAAGGTAGCAACAGGCGGTCTTATCGCTGTAAGCGATCTCTTCCAGACAACCTTAGGGTAGCAGGATATAAAGAACAGTAAGTTTTTAGAACAGGTAGTGCACGAATGAATTAGAGTTCACATAGGTGAAGTGAACTTAATTTTAGCGTTCCCGCAATCAAAAATGGCGATGAAAATATATGAAATTGTTAACCTAGGTATTAAGCGTATATAATAAGAGTTGATTTGTTTTACTATGTCACAATAAGGGTGACATTTTCAGTTATGAAAAAACCCTTTTTTATAAACATAAAAAAGGACAATGTAACTTTAGTGAAGGGAGAAAATATTCAATTATAGGTAATTATCGTATTACTAATGGCATTATATACGTACTCCCCATTATATTACACTAAATGCCTTTTATCTAGCGACACATCAATATTTACCTAACCCCACATCAATTTAATACACAAACCTAATAAAGTACGCCAATAGCCATCAATAATATGACCGTTCTATTGTCCACAGAGCCGTGAGCGGAGTAGACATAAAGGTAAGTTCCCAAAAAAACACATCAACGGCTTGATTCTCATCGCTGAACAAACTCCAGTCGCAGAAGGACCATTGTAAGTCGGAAAAACCGTTATAAGTCTTGACTTGAATATTATTAAAGTGCACTGAGTTCAGGTCCTTCTCCAAAATCAGCTTGCGCACAGCAGCGGACGGCCGTGCGTGCCTGAGATCGCGGATATCTTTTGTATTTAGTTGTTATTTATTTAACAGTAAAAATTAATTGATGTGTTCGATCAAAAATATCATTTTTGTATGATATAGGAGGCAAACGAGCAGACGAAATTATCCATACTTAGAAGCAGTTTTCATGTATCTAATATATTCTATGTAAAAAAATAGTAACACATTATTTTTAATGGTGCGTGGTTTTAGACCTGTGTTCCTGATTTTCTATCGGGTGAAAGTTGTTTAATGAAGATTGAACTCGAGGAAGTGACTAGAGAAAGACCTCAAGACTAGTAATCATATTTTGTAGCTACTGTGTTATGACCTAAAAAAGCGCTACGATCTTTCAAAAACTCTGCTGACTGAACGCACTGCCCTTAACGACTAGTGTTAGTAGGAACTCAAGTCTTTTGAGTCGAAATTGAAGAACTCGACTTGTTTTCACGAGACTCATAGCTTAAAAAACTTCTGAGTCTTTTAAGTCCCGAGTCTTCCATTATTGAGTCTTTTTTAAGCGCAACTCAAAAGGACTCGAGTCTCTGAATAAAGACTCAGTCAACAACTTTATAGGTTACCTAAACAAAAGTTCTCCGAAAAGGACTCAAATATCTACAAAAGACTCGAGTCTCCAATAAGTTGAAAAGAACTTGAGTTTCGTCTTAATTATAAGAGTCTGCACTGAAAAACTGAGTCGAGTCTTAAAGCAGAGGACTCAAAGGACTCGAGTCTTAACCAATACTATTAACGATAGTACGTAACCAGCCATCATACTATTTTCGACTATGAGTCTAACCCTCGGTAGGCTATAGAAACACCGCTCTAGATTGAACGAGACATGAGGGAAACGCCATTAAACATTTTCAATAAAGGGCAGGTTCATGTCAATTTTTTTTCGGCCCCTTAATGGGCCGTCGGGAGTGACGGCCGATCGGCCACGAATTCAATCAATTGACCTGAACGAGGCTAACCGTTTGGGATGCCGACTTTTTTAGGGGAAATATATAACGTGCGATCCAACCTAGTGCGAATCTAACAATATACCTATAGTTTGTGCAGAATTGTGAAAGTGGATTTAACTAGTTTTCAATTCGGGTTTTATTTGCTTGGTTTTTTGTCATACCTACGCTGAAAGTAAATTAAAAAAAAACATATCAAAAGAACCTCAATTTTTACGTACCTAACTTTGGAACGACAATGTGTGGGAAGATCATTGTTCCAAATGGGAACAAGGAGTTTTTGATGACTTGAATTGAAAAACAAAGCAAAAATTAAATTATAAGATACTGTTTGTTCAATACAATTTAAAGATACAAATTATGGGGCTTTTAGTAGTGTCGTTTGTGTGGCGATATATAAGAAAGCAAGCTGAAGACTCCAGCATAATGTGTCGTGAGAATGCGGAGCTGTGATTGGCTAATTATATCACGCGATATTTAGTTCTCATGATTGGGTGCGGCTCCGTGTAGTGGAAAATAAGGTTTTCATTAGAATAAACATAAAATGCAATAGTGAACGCAGCGAAGCGCCGTAAACAATTATTATAAACATCATATTTTGTATATCATAGAAATTCGATATTAATAATGGCATTGCCACATTTCGTTATTGCTAATGCCCTCCAGAATTAGCTTGATTCGGTTTCCAGAGTACCAGGTTTTCCTTGTCATGACATGACAATTTAATTTCACTCTAACCGGCGAACCGCAATACCTAGTCCCCCTTCCCTTTTTTGCCCCAACCTTTGGGTACAATGATGCCTCGAAATCATTCGGGGCATTGTGCCTAATGGGAAACCCTTCGATGAAAATCGGAGATAAAATTAATGAAACTGACTCATAAAGCCCGTTAGTATATTCCATTAACTAGTAGTAAAAGGCGCTACGCGGCCGCCGATATTCATTCGTTAGCTAGCGGTCTAGCTTGGGAGACGGCCTCTGCTATCCTCAAGGTGAACCAACAAATGAGCACGGGTTGAGAAACGTCACTACGTACCGCCCTAAGCTTCATACTCGGTTGAGCTTTAGTATATGCAGTGGACATCTCTGAGGGACCGAGCAAGGGGTGAGAACGCCGCAGCGTACCGCCTTCCGCTCATAGTTATATGTTTTATATCTAGGAAATTAACCTGTATTACTTGATATTGTTCTGTTATAAGTTAAAAACCAATAAACCACTGGTTACCACTTGGTGTCTCATTCCATTCCCTACAGTAGTGAATTTCTGGTTTTTGTGGATATCATTTTAGGTCAGAGAGTGATGTCATTCGTCATCTATTGCGCCTGATAATTATTTTGTTGTCGTTTTTCTCGTCAAGATTTCGATAAAATTTGGTCAATAGATAGAGTTCTCTATTCTGTACAGTATACGCGTAATTTCACCGTACCTATTGCCTAAAAATATTCCTCTGAGTTACGAAAACGTATGAAATTTTGGTAACTCGACGAATAATTACATACATTTATTTCGCGACAAGCTCTTCATAAAATTCGGACATCTTAAAATTCTAACTAAGACTGCTAAAATAATTCGCTAAGTAATAACTCAACGAGGGGGGTGGGGTTAGGGTCGGCAACGCGCATGTAAATCCTCTGGAGTTGCAGGCGTACATAGGCTACGGAGACTGCTTACCATCAGGCAGGCCGTATGCTTGTTTGGCACCGACGTAGTATAAAAAATACCGATACCTCTCCAATTAGCTGACCGAGGGTTTAAATCCAGCAAGCTGCACCCGCACCTTTTTCATTACTTACACAATCAAATTGTTGCACATTGTTGAGATAAATACTTACCTACACTTTATACGGTCACGTCTGAAAATATAGATACGGACAAAGTGCCAAAAATATGTATACACTACCCTAATATATGGGCTATAAGGTCGTGTATACATTTTTGGCACTTCGATCGTGTCGATGTTTTCAGACGTGTCTGTACCTAAGATGGACTACTTACCTACCTAATGTTTATACCTATGAACTGCTGTAAAAAGTAATGAAATAAACGTAGGTATTTGTATTTGTAAAAACATAACCTTATCCGTTTGTCGGGTAAAAACTTAACGTCCCTATAAACTTAACTCAATGAAATCCATTTATAATCAATAATTTCCCATCATCAGTGAAACCCAACAGGTTATTGATAAAGTGGACACAGAAATTAGGGCACTAGTCCACACCGCAATCGGTCCATCCTACCGTTCGTCTGACACGATTAGCTCTGCGTTAGTGGTGATACACGCGACCAGTGTGTTGAGGCCTTTACCGCCCCTGTATGATGCAAGTAGTGATGCGCGGGTATATGGGAATATTTCTCTTGGGTATAATCTTGAGCATATTTCAAAATCGGGAATATTGTCATACAGGCCAATTAGAAGGTACACTGATATGACTTGTAACTTGTCCGTACATGTGTAATGCCGCGGACGAGACGCTGGATAACTAACCAACGTCATTTAAGTATTATTTTGATTCGAGTTGGCAGCCATAAAAATTTAAAACGTTGTCGATTAAAATATCCGAGCAAATTATGGCGATAGAGGCACGATTTGTATGCATACATAGATATAATAAACAAATGTTAGACTGCAACTGTTTCAGGAATAAGTGCAATATAAACGCCATTTTGACTTGTAGCTTGTAGGTATTCGATATTTTCATAGGACGCTTCTGGTAAGCTTCGGTAGCTTCGTTGGTTAAGAGCAATTGGACCGGTCGGTTTTCCGAAAGGTCGTAAGTTCGAGTCTTGCCCGTAGCGGTGAATTTTCCATTTTTTCTTTTTCTTTCCTAGACTTTCCAGGATGTCCAGGACATCCCGCCATCTCCATGCAGCATAATTTTTCGTTTAATATAAAAAAATATTCTCATATTTCCCAAAATATTGTCAAGGTACATCACTAAAGCCCACAACTCAACAGTAACACGGGAAACACTGGGATTGACATGGGTCCATGTAAAATGGTTGGCGCATTAAGACATCAAACACGTTCGACATTTATTGGTGCAATTTCATAGCTGTAAAACGCAGAGTATTAACCGGTGTATTGGTTCGTATAGTTTCTAAACGTACTAGCCCTAATGCAGTGAGTTTTATCTAGCGAGTGAGACACAAATTTTACCTATACTTTATACCTATTTATTTTAATATTTTTTACACATATGTATCAAACGACTCACTAATAGACTCGGAATAGTAATGTTTAATAAAGTTTATTTTCTTCACGATGCTCAAAAATGTTCACCTTATTGTAGCAAAAATAGAACGAGAAGTTCTTTATGGTCAAACTCAAATTTAAAAATTTCAAATCTTTATTGTCCTGTTTTAGCGGACGGTAAGTAATTACTGTATTGTTTTTTACCTTTTAGAAAAATCAAATATTATTATAGCCGCATCTACACGGATCAGCAGTCATTTTAAGCTATAGGATAGAGTGAGATAGGAAGATGAATTAACTTACATGTCTCGTTTCTACAAGACCGTCGTGTATAATCGTGCAAATACTGCTTAATAAAATCAAAGACTCACATAATTTTTATATTTTTTTAAGGAACTTAGGCGTGCGCATACAGCTTATATTGCAAAATTATATTGAATAAATAAATAAATAAAAATAAAATAATAATTATAAGACATTAGGTCATTTTTAGAACGAATATTGAATAGTACTGAATGGCAGTATGAGTTGTGCCTTTAACTTTAATAAAATAATTAAAGAGCTCGCTTGCTTGATGCTTAAATAATGATTAGTTTACCTTATTTCCTCGCATGTTTGGAAAACATCTATTTATATTTTGATATTAAAAACTTATAAATAAAGAATTTGGCCTAAGTCGAGGTCGTTTGGTAGGATGCCCAGAAGGCTGGCCGCATTGCCCCGCTGCTTATGATATTTGATTTGGTTATATGAATATTTCCACATATACTCATATATCCAAGTCAAATATCAATATGTATACGATTAATAGGCATGCATAGCCATTATAACTTCGAAGCAACTTCTTAAATTCATCAGAGAATTTGACTACTTTAAAATGATCAAAAATAAACCAAATGCACCCATATTCACCCATCAATGCCCGAATCGGCGCCATAAATAAAATTTAAACGTAATAAAGTCACTCGTGGCTTCAATAAGATAAGCGGGCGCATCCTGCGATGTCGACGACCGGTGTTTGCGATCATGTATTCCTATTCGTTGGCCGAGTGTAGAAGACAGACATACCAGACTAGTTGTACGTGGCCCCATATGCAAAAAGTGTAAGTAAAGTAAATATTCTTTATTGCACCAACAATTATACATTTTACATGTAAAACTACAAATGAATTTTAAAGGAAAATAGAATGCGTGTAATATAATAGTGTAATGCGTGACAAATAACCCTTTTGTCAATAAGAACGACGTTTCTTTCTCATGAATGGATTTTGTACAGAAAGCTCTTGAACGCTTGACGCTACGCTGCACGCTCCGCCGCACGCTGCGCTTGACGCGCGCCACTAAGTACTGTATCGCTACCACCGATTTTGACGTTTTTTTTTTTATATACAACGTCGGTGGCAAACAAGCATACGGCCCGCCTGATGGTAAGCAGTCTCCGTAGCCTATGTACGCCTGCAACTCCAGAGGAGTTACATGCGCGTTGCCGACCCTAAACCTGCCCTTCGCTCGTTGAGCTCTGGCAACCTATTTACATGTTGACATATTTGCTCACGTCTACGTACTTATATACACATATGCAATGCAAGCGAGATGTATAGAAAGTAATTTACGTAGACGTATTCGAATATGTCATTGTCAAAACTGGTACAGTCAAGTGCAAAAATATGTATCGAAAGAATCGTCTCATAAATATGGTACTACGTTCTTATTACACTGGAATAAGATGATATGGGACATATTTTTGAGTAAGATGTGTACACACATATTTTTACACTTGACTGTAGTAGCCGTACATGTGCCGTCTGAGAGTGTCCAAAATTACGATATTTCCAAAGAGAACAATATCGACACTTGTATTTGTGTAAGGACAGCGAAATATTCCGTTTCCAAAATGATACTCTCCTTAAAATTCTATGATTATTTCCGGAAATTTCCAAGAATTTTTTCAACTTTTTTAAAGTTTACATAACTTATACCACTGAGGCAATGCGCTCGATATATACCTGACGGCGATATATACCTGATATTTCCAAAGAGAACAATATCGACCCTTCTTGTATTTGTGTAAGGACAGCGAAATATTCCGTTTCGAAAATGATACTTTCCTTAAATTTCTATGATTATTTCCGGGAAATTCCAAGAAATTTTTCAACTTTTTTGAAACTACTCAACTTATACCACTGAGGCAATGCGCTCGATATATACCTGACAGCGACTACAATAACACAGCAGGCATATAAATAGTGACCAATAAAACGATTCCCGGGCCGGTTTTAACACCTGTTTTGCACTATAATAATTGTCTCTGCCATATCCGTCGGTTTATGCACCGTGGGAATAATATCAGTTAAAATGAAGCCTACGTTAAGAGGCTGTCAATACCTAAAGCGCGCACACTGTCTATTTGTATCGGAGTAAATGAGATAGCACTGTCGCATGTTACTGGGCTTGGGCAAGGGAATAATAAGAAAAATATTTAAATAAAAAAAAGTAGATTATTAGTGTAATATTTTACTCGACAGCGGTTTAGATATAAATGTTTTGAAATTGTGATTTTAATTGCAGACCCATAAGTCAAAACAATAAAGACATAGAACCGTTTAATTGTGATTTTAAGACCAATCTTTGCAATTATTTTTTATCGAGTGGATTTCGTTCAATCATATATCGAGTACAACCACGGTCTTTGAAATATAATTAATATGAACATATATTTTTCTTACTTGACTAAAACAAATAGTCTTTCTTAAAAAACTGTTTAAGTAACATCAATTTCAAGGACATTGGGTGTTGACAGCCTCTTAAAATGAAGCCTACGTTAAGTATCTAATATCGATTTCCATAAGGACATAATACAGTAAATATACGCCGGGTTCATAAAACTTAAAAAAGACAAACAAATCTACCAAACACAATTCAAATCGTATTTAGAAATAAATTTACCCACTAGGCCAGACGACCGGTCTTATGAAGCCATCGGCTTCGAATCCCGGTAAGGGCATTTATTTGTGTGATGAACATAGATATTTGTTCCAGGGTCATGGGTGCTTTCTATGTAGGTATATAAGTATGTATTTATCCATATAAGTAAGTATATCGTTGCCTAATACCCATAGAAAAGTCAGACAAATAGACAATTAGTCAGCTAACATTGAGCTGTTCAATGTCAGGCAGACAAAACAAAGTCAATCTGTCGATAGATAGATATACATATAATAGTATATTCATCACACATAGTAATAGTCCATTTAAAATATACATCATGTACATAATATCTATACTACATATTGACAATATCCTCTTTTCTTGGTAAAGGTTTCATTCGGATTTCGACTGCAGTCGCGTTTCTCTTGCTACTGCTACGGCGTTGACGCGGGTGATGTCATCGCGACACTTTTTATTGTTTGTTAACTTTCTTTAGTGTCCCAATGCTGGGCGATGGCCTCCCCTCGTTTTCTCCACTCGACCCTATCATTGGCATTTTCCCATCATTTTGGATAGAATGCTTCCAAGTCGTGACACTATGGTAGCAAAATCAAAGTAATTTATCGAGGAAATTGGAGAATTGTTGCAGCAGTAACGTGCAGTCATTATGAGGAATTCCTAGTTGCGATTTTTCCGTACAAACGCTCTCGACTGTTTCCTCCCTGGATTTTTACCTAGGGCACTGATTTTTTCAAATAAAATCAATAATATCTGTGCCGCTGTGTTTTGCTTTTTTGGATTATTTTATTTTGAAGAAACTTACAGCGCCTCGAAAATCACAAAAACGGCTCAATTGAATTGGCTGCAAAAAAAGGCGGAGTAAATAAAATATGACAACAAATATCTAAAAATCAAAACATAGATTATTTCTTCCTCTTGCAGTTTCCAAAATTTCGTATTGATTGGTTGCGTTTTGGAGGGGGAAACAGTCGAGAGCGAAACCTCAATTTTTTAGTTTTTTGAGTAGGAATTTTAGTCCGAGCTGCAGTTATTCTTAACGCACGCACTCCCAGCCAACCGCAGCGCGACGAGAACATAGCTTAAAAAAATTGAGATTTGAGAAGTTGCACAGCTAGGAATTGCTCTTATCCGAATGTAACCTTTAGCCGGTGAAATATTAGTGCCATAATTATCTCAATTAGTATGCACTAGGACATTAATACGGCACTTTTTCTCCATTACCGCTCGTTAATGTTAAATGGGTACGCCCATGAATTTCACTTAGCGTTCTATGCTCATTATGCGCAAGTCAATTAGTTACTAAAAACGAGTATAAATGCAAATAGTCGTGTGTTAATTTATTTAGATTACTACGGAAACAGGGCCCCATGGGTTATTAGTTAATTACATTTGTTTGTGACTTTTTCGGATTGCACGAACTGCTGTACCTTATTTTAAAAAACTGGGGGCCTAGTCAAGATGACAATTATTGATCAAAAATTCCAATCGATTTTTTAAATACTACGTCGGTGGCAAACAAGCATACGGCCCACCTGATGGTAAGCCGTCTCCGTAGCCTAGGTACTCTGTAGAGCTCTGGCAACCTTACTCACCGGCACGAACACAACACTACGAGTAGGGTCTAGTGTTATTTGGCTGCGGTTTTCTGTATGGTAAAAAGTCATCTGATTTTATATTGACACGCGTTTGACCACTATTTTACGGGAAAAAAAAATATTACAACTGGCGACCCGTCCCGGTTTCGCACGGGTTACAAAAAACCTTAACAAATTATAAACCTTCCTCAAGAATCACTCTATTGATATGTAAAAACCACATGAAAATTCGTTCAGTAGTTTTCGAGTTTATCGCGAACATATACACACACATGACGCGGTGGAGTTGTTTTACAAGGTGTAGTGATTTCACTTTTTGCTCGGGGTAAAATTGAAGTACCTACGAGTATACACTTGGGTTATATTATATCGTCGTTATACTTACTCAAGCTCGTATCTATATATAAGATACGTATGTCAGATACGAGTTTGCGTAAGTATAGCGACGACATACATTCATTGAACAAGAAAATTAACTTATTACATATAATAAATATGAAATTCGCTTTAACATTTAAGAGTACACTTAATTCTCATTAGAAACATTAACGGAACATTGCGCTCATGGAATGATTAAAATTTATAAATAATTAATAATTTAATATCCTGAAAGGGCGTGGGAAGTATCTTAATTTATGGATATTTGAAAATTAATTGGTTCAAAAATAAAGCACTCAAATTGAAGGAGCTGTATTTGAACTTAGCGCTAATAGGCAGCCGTATAATAGGGTTGTTATTTCCATCTATAAATCTTAGGGCAGAATTGTATCCCAATAAATTCTTTTGGATTATAAGAACATGTTAAACTACTTTTAGGGGACCTATAATGACCATATTTTTGTAAATATTGAATTTAAAATATCTTTTGGCACACGTCACGAGACCAAACTCGAAACGTCTTTGAAGATTCTGATGACGTCACAACTCTCGGATTGACACTGTTGACAATTAGGTGATAAACAACAAATGACAAATGTCAGTTGACAGTTCGTATCTTCTACGTGTGTATGAAGTTGTGTGTGAAACCGTAAACTGTGACGTCACACAATTTTCAAAGAGCGTTTTGGGCGCGAAAGTATCTTTCAAAATATATTTTGTTAATTTAACATATTTAAAGGCGTTTTTAGTATAAAAGTTGAATTTTAGGGCAACTTTTATTTAATATAGAACGTAATAAAAGCGTTTCAAAAAAACGGAAACAACCCTATTTCATAAATAATATGTTTTTGGCAAAAAAATAATTTTTGTTTGAAGCTTTTATCGATGACTATACTTTTCTTTCCAAAGGCAACTAATATTCATCAAGACAGTTTTAACTACCCTAAACACAAGGTTCCGTTGTTTTATCACCGATTTCCTATGGCCACCTCCTGTCTCCATCATCAGATCAGCTACGTAATATATAATGGTACCATAATATTGCAATGCATGTATTTTTTTTATACTACGTCCATGGCAAACAAGCATACGGTATGCCTGATGGCAAGCAGTCTCCGTAGCCTATGTACGCCTGCAACTCAAGAGGTGTTACATGCGCGTTGCCGACCCTAGCACTCTGCACCCTCGTTGAGCTCTGGCAACCGGCAGGAACACACTGAGAGTAGGGTCTAGTGTAATTTGGCTGCTAAATTTCCAGCTTCATCACAAGCTTGTAAAAATAAAATAAGACCCCGTCGCCCTAATACAGGTGAACCAATTTCAATGGAATATATCTAAAACCAGTGCTAGAAAACCTGATTTCAAATTTAAAAAAAAACGCATTCAAATCGGTTAACCCGTTTAAGAGCTACGGCTACACACATATATTATAGTTATTGACTTATCAAAAATATCCAGAGGTACGCAACATTTTACATCCGAATTCCTAGCTCGAGTCCTCACTCCAGGGATGCTAAACAATTCGGCCGTAATCCAGGGGAGTGCAACATTCGCTGTATACGATATAATAACACAGGAACGCGACCGTTTAATGAGACCACAACTTGGCCGTAACGAATCGCTCCCAGTTTCGTCTCACACTTCTCGTAGGCTTTAATTTAGCGTGTCAGTAATTAGTGCATGTGTATGTACGGGATGTAAATGCAGATGTAGTGTGTTAGAGCCTTTTAGTAATTGAGCTTTTAGTATTTGATGATATTTTGTTGAAATCGCTATTCGTCTTCTTGGTTACAGTATGAGGTCAGGATGGTTGTAGATAGTTTTATTGAATTAAAAAATATCCAGGGCTACGCAACAATTTACCTCACGAGCTCGATCCAAATTCCGAGCTTAAATACTCACTTCAGGGGTACTGAACAATTCAGCCTTAATCCAGGGGCGCGCAACATTCGCTGTGTGATGACGCGGGAACGCAGCCGTTTAATGAGACCACAACTTGGCCGCAACGAATCGCTCCCAGTTTCTCGCAGGCTTTAATTGAGCGCTTCAGTAGTTAGGGCGTGAACGCACGTGTTGACAGTGCAATCAGTGTGTTGGAACCTTTAGCGAGGTTGCAACTTTAGCTTGAGTACTGTTTTTTGTGATAGTTCGTTTTAGAACGTAGGTTGACATTTAAATTAATCAAAAATGGTTACCTATTGATTGAACTGGGTGTTTGAATTACTTATATGTCTCCTTTGTGTGAAGTAGTATGTAATGAAGACTATTGAGTGGCGTTGTAACTCCTTGAAAATATATTGCATATTTCTCAAATAATTATACGAGTATGTAAGTAGACTATAAGGAACGGGCGGAGGCCCGTAAAATGATAGTATTTTATACATGGTATTGTGACGGCTCGATTCGAAGAATAAGATACGATAACGATAAGTTCTGGTTTAGATAAGTTTTCATTTAGATATCGTTTGTATGTCGTATAATTGACAGAAGCAGCTCGATTCGGGCAACCAATGTCACTTTGACGTTAGTAATATCGTAGATAGATCTTATTGGGATCACAGCGGAATCGAAATAAACGTCAATTTTGACATGTCGTTTAGTTATTGATCTTTTTTGACGACCGGTCTGGTCTAGTGGGTAGTGACTCTGCCTATGAAGCCGATGGTCCCGGGTTCAAATCCTGGTATGGGCATGTATTCGTGTGATGAGCATGGATATTTGTTCCTGAGTCATGGGTGTTTTCTATGTATTTAAGTATTTATAAATATTTATATATTATATATATCGTTGTCTATGTATCCTCAACACAAGCCTAATTGAGCTTACTGTGGGACTTAGTCAATTTGTGTAATAATGTCCTATAATAATTATTATTATTATAATTATTATTTTATAGATCTTTCCAAGATCTTAAACGTGTCTTAATCGTTCTTCGAATCGAGCCGTTAGACAATAAAAGTCAAAACACTGACCCAAAGCCGTATTCTGATTGTTATAACAGGTTATGAATTTGATCTGGATTTCTGATGGATATGATCTGTCCCTTTTAAAAGTGACGTTTCTGGTGAAAATATGCCATTTTTGAAAATGCCGAATAATATCCATAACAAAACCAGATCAAATTCATAACCTGTTATTACAATCAGAATACGCCTTCCAGAAATCCACCACCACATCCAGTATTTACTGAAATTCTTAATTTTCAAAAAGTGTGTAACTGCCTTTACTTCCTCTTCCGCACAGTGCAGTGTGAAATATTAACCGGCGCGTATAAATTCTTACTACGCCAGGAACCTATTCATTCCCAGCTTTGCCACATCAATACAGAAATGTCGTATCTCTGTACGAATTTTCTCGTAACATACGACGTTTTGATTCTAGAATGCAGAGAAGATTCAAGGAGCTTTATTTGACGCCCGTGTGATCACTGAACATTGAATATTTTATAAATTACTCGCCTTTATGCATGGGTAAGTTAAGTTTACTCTAGAAAAGGTATATTTTAATAGGGTGTTTATATCCATTCCAATTCTAACCAGTATTAATTTGACACAATTATTATACATATACGGGCTGAATATATAGGTCGTATTGAGCAATTTTGACTACGGGCCCAACCCCGTAATCGCGAAAAAAAAATTACTCTCCCATAGAAAATATCCCACGTAAATTATTGCAGGTGACTAAATAAATACCCTGTATAGGCTGATTTTTATTTTGATAAAATTTGGTGAATAGATAAAGTTTCCTATTCTACAGAATTATATTTTGTAGGACATACAGTAAACCGTATGTCCTACAAAATATTATAGTCCACTAGTTACGAAAACGTATGTTTTTTTTTTTCATTTATTTATTGCAGTCATGAACATAGTTACATAATTTACATCAGTTATGAACATAGTTACATAGGTGTTACAATTAATTTAATCAATTCATGACACCCTGTTAGGGCACACAATATTAAATTTAACTAAATATCTAATACCTATTAAAACATTTCATCATAATATGTCTCGTGTATATAAAATCGAATAATAATAATAACATTATAAAAGTAATTGTAAAGACTGTAAATGTAGACTTAATTTTCCTAACTATAGAAAATTAAGTCAATTTTTTGGGACATATTTTGATTTCGTATTTATTCCACTCAGAATGAGGAGCTTATTAAACCAATCAAATTGTGTCGAAATCTAACGAAAAAAAACGTCGGCAAATATATAATTGGCTTTTATTATTATCACAAAATTGCTGTAATGGAACGAAATAATTAAATTCTTAGTTGTATTCAATTCAAGTAGCTAATCTTCATTGCATATCTCAAATACAAGAAAACGAACAATAGAAACAAGTGTAAATCTATGAAATAATTAAGCAACAGACATAAGTAGTATAGGTAAAAAACTTAAGTAAGTCACCTGTTGTATGTAGTTGTGACGTGTTCGAATAGACAATACATGTTTAAAAGACACACACACAAACAAAACAAATGTCTATTCGAACACGTCACAACTACATACAACAGGTGACTTACTTAAGTTTTTTACCTATACCTACCTACCTGAACTATTTCATTATTAAAGTTGTACATACAACTTTTTTAATATGGGATTTTTTATATTATTCCTATTCAGAATCACAAGCTCTATCGATTCTATAAGGAGAAAAAAGTGTCCGAAAATTTCCATACATTTTTCGTTCCTTCTATTCCGTTGTCGCCATACAATATAAAATGGTAACGGAATGGAAAAATCATTGGACACTTTTTGTCCTAGTAGGATTGCATGAATATGAGTAGAAATAACATAAGAAATTAGAAATTAAAAAAGTGAAGTTAATATTTTAAATAAAATGACCAAGACTTAATCTACACACATATCATAAACCCTCTATGACTCTCATCATAAACAATCGTGTTGTCCTTTTAAGCTCAGACTCGTATTATAATGCCATTCATTACGTAGCAGTCACACAAGCTACTATTTTCTAGCCTATTCTGGTGTCGAACTGCTGGACAAAGACCTCTTCCGTTCATCTCCACGACTATCGATTTAATTCTTCCAGCCAGGAACGCCATGACTAACGTTATACAAATAAATATTTTCACAAATCTACTTTTAACCATTGACATATGTCTAAGGACGAGCCTTAACAGGCAATAAGAATAGGGCCAGTACAGTGGTGTCACGTCACGCACACGAATTCGAGCCAATCGTGCAGTCTAACGCCACAACGCGATTGGTTGATGAGTTCGCATTACGCGCGCGATTGATGGCAACTAGTACCACTGTACTGAACTAGCACCAGTCTTAGTGCCCGTAACGCCCATCCTTAGATATATGTCAATGCTTTTAACCCTTTGGCCGCCAAAGACGTCAATTGACGCTCGTGGCTGCAGCTCAATGTCAATCTTCGTGCATTGCGACAAGGTTCAAGATGACGCGCCACCCACGATAGGCCAAAGGGTAAGATAGGCCGTCAATTCTCAGAAGACAGACAGACGTCTATCAAATTAAGAGGTTGCATTCGAAAATGCGCTAACGAAATCGTGCCTTCCTAGAGACGTGCATCACGCATTGAGATTACACACAATCTGTTATATCACCAGTATAAATTGACCCTAAACAATAGTGTACTAGCCAATAATATAGGGTTCAAATTATTTTGGTCGTTATTCATACGTCAAGGTCATGGCATTACAGATGAATACTTGAATACTCATATCAAATAATTGTTATGTATTTAAATATAAACCTTAATGTGAACGTTTTAAAATTGAGTTTACGACTTCTGCGTTTATTGGGATACGAGTTTGCGAAGGTTATTGATATAAGGATGTGGTGGCGGAAGATTGTTTCAACCTTCGTCTGTATGTCAAAAAAATGGTTTTATTAAATTCGTGAACCAATCACGGTTTGTTATTACTTATTAGATGGTGTGAAGTGCTAGTAGGATTGAAATAATAAAAATAAAATCGAGGTTACAGTACCTAATTGATAGCTCAGTTATAGTTAGAAATAGTTGTCGTAATTATAAGTGACTACCTATTAAATTGTGAAATTATTCTTACTATATGAAAATTACGCAGTTCATAAATATAAAATAAGTACGCCTCTTTTACTAGGCAGAACTTATAAATATATACTTTTACGATGTATTTTACTCGCAAATCGGAAATAAATTATGCAGATAACAAAACAACTTCCCTACATTTTGGCTACATCAAGTTAAGCTAAACCTTTTTAACTAATTAACACAATAATGGTAATTAAATGACGTCAAATACCCAGATAATTATACAGTGAATACTGAAATACTGAAACTATTCAATTGGACTAATCGTTTTTTGTCATTTACCTAGTCACCATTTTTCATATATTTTATACGATGGTAACGGAATGGGTCAAGCGGACCCTAGGCTCCCATGAGCCGTGGCAATATGCCGGGACAACGCGAGGAAGAAGGGTAACGGAATGGAAGGATCAAAAATGTATAGAAGTTTTGGGACACTTTTTTTCCTATTAGGATGGAAGGAGCTCGTATTCGTAGAAATAACACGATCATTCCCCAATTTGAAAAAAAAAAGTGTAGTGTAGTTACTTTACAGTCACGGACTTTAATTGTTCAGCCATTTACCCCCTTATTCATAAACGTCTACTAAAGTTAGCAAGCCGCTAATAATCGTTTGTCCCTTTGCGACGTATTGGCATGATGGAAAGGGACAAACGATTATTAGCGGCTTGTCAACTTTAGTAGACGTTTATGTAAGGAGGTTAGGGTTTACTTTACATTGGACACTTCATAGCTTTATTATTGACAACCGAATTATCTTGAACCCTAAAAAGCTCATCAATTAAAGTCCGTGACTGCATAAAATTAAACATTTCTATGAATATTTTAAGTAAAACAAACTTCAGCCGAAATAGGAATTGCCAGTCTTCTGACACACTCGGCCGGCAATGTCTTATTTCTAGACCCGTACAGTAACGTACTATGTTTGCACGCCAACTAATTGTACACCTGATTGGCAGAACTGGGAGCTCGGCTCGATTCATACCACTCCGGGAATAGCTGATACCTATTACTATTCAATACTGATTCGATCAGATCTAGTAGATTCCAATTCTGTTCAATGTTCAATCGGCTCTGAGGAAGTGATTGTCTTATTGTTGTATGTACATAATCGGTAGTTTGTAAGATTATACACGTCACTTTTGACACTGAAAGATCAGATCCATAACTAATCCAGATCTAATTCATAACCTGTTATTCAAATCAGAACAAGCCAGTATTAAGTTTTATAGAACTATGAAACCTCTGCTATAATATGCCTTTCTAACGTATAACAAATGTCAAAATGACAGATTATCAACGGCATGTTAAATTTGAAAAACGTTTATTTATTAAAGACACGTTTACATGATATTACAATGTGTAACTAATGCGCCATGAAAGTTAATTACATTTAAATTACACTAATGAATACCTAATGCCATTAAGTATACTTTACTGATATGGCAAGTATTGTGTTTCAAGAGGTTAGGGGAGGAGGCACGGTTCGTCACAAGTCTTTCGAGTGTTTATTTGTTATTGCCAGTTTTTTTGTGACCTTTTTATTATAAATGTTATTTTATTTCTAGTCAGAATCTCGAACCCTTTTCATCCTTATACTTACGAGAAAAAAAAGTGTCCAAAAATTTCCATACATTTTTCAAACTTTTCTTTTTGTTACCGCCATACAAAATATATGGGGAAATGGTAACACAATAGAAAAAATCTGGGACATTTTTTATCCCTTTAGGATCGAAAGAGATCGTGATTCTGGGTAGAGAACACAAAATTTATGAAAAAATACAAAATTAATTAGTGGCATTTAAAAAAAACGCTCCTTTAGAAGAAGCATGGCAATTGAGACAGCCATTATAAATACATATAATGTTAGTTTAACGATAATGTTGATTTGACTTCTAAATTACGCAACTTAAATAAAAAATATTGTTTTATAGATGTAAAAAAATATTTTTTAAGTTTCCTAAGTTTGTGGGTGTAATATATAGTATTTTAGCTATATAATAAAAACAATGCTTTGGGAGATTTTCCGATACTTATGTTAACATGTCACATGAAAGCCTTTTAATTTATTTCACATCCTTACTAACTTAATGAGTATTTTATACGTTCTCCAGCTCAGTAAAACTATGTAATTATACAAAAAAAAACGTGTCAGAAGAACCCATAAAAGCTGTACGTGTTTAATGTGTCCGTGATGAAGGCGACTGACAAGACTGGAATTGCTTCCAGCCTTTGTTCAAGTCTAAGGCAGTGTCTTTACTTGAGCGAATAACTCGCAAACGCGAAGCGGCGCGGCGCGGCGCGGCTTGGCGCGGGTGAATTCAATCCTTTGATATCTATGGAAGTGTCCTACGTGGGCGATATCCGAATGCCGTTGGGCCGCCGCGCATTCGCGAGTGATCGCCCACGTAAGACGCGCTGTTTTAAGGTTTTACAATGTTTCGAGTCTATTTTGAGTCTTTTTTTTTTACTTTAGGCGAAAAATAGATAATAATAATAGTACATTACTTATAGAGGCCGGGAAACGAAGGATTGTAGGCCAAGTAGATTTAGACTAGGTATACGCGGCCGGCAACCACTTTTCTCGCTGCAATTTGTTTAGTGCATTTCACAAACTTACAATGAAAAATAAATTGTAGTCAATTTTTTTTTATTCGTAGGTTTAAATGGCTAAAATTAAATTACGACTACTACTATTTGATGGTTGACTATCAAGACACTGTGTCACAATTAGCGATGGGCAAATTCAGAAACATTTCACATATTTCCTTAACGGTGACATATTTCAACTGTTGAAAATTACATATTTGACAGGAAATATTTCTGATAGAAATGTTACCGAATAAATTTCACTTAAATTTCATGTAACCTATCTGCTACTTCAGACGTCAGTAGAACGGACTGTCATCGAAAAATTCGAGATTAGATGACAGTAGCCGCGTGGCTTAGGGGTAATCGTACACGGTTGTTATACGGTGGATGGAAGTTCAAGACCACGTTATGCTGCGTCCTATTTCCTTTTTTTTCACATCTGCTATGGTTTTGCTTTGTATGCATATATTAAACATGATGTACTTACATGATATTTCAGTTTAATCTCTAATATCAAAGTCGCCCCGCAGCGTCTATGTCTGTTCGCAAAAAACTCGAAAACAAGAAAAAATAAAAGAAATATAAGCGAAATTTTCCATTTGAAACTTACAGAAACTTACATAAAATTTAAGTGTAAGTTTCACTTACAAGCTGCCCATCACTAGTCACAATTTGACGTTTAAAAAAAATAAATATTAAACTTGCTTTTTAATTAAGTAACTCTATTTATTAGCTGTACGTCCAATATGCAGTGCGTCCAAATCGTATTTCGTCCATTCGTCTACTGCGCAGTTCGTCATCAATTGCACAATACCTAACACAGAATAACTAATATGTTATCGCCAAATATTCCCGTAGAATCATTAACAAACACAATTTCATCAACAAATAGCCTCATATTATCACGATTGATTCAATCAGCCTTCAATCAATTACAAATGTAATCATATTGCTAATTGGTGAATGCAATTATGCAGTTATCCCGTCCAATGTTTACATGCATCATTGAATTTTAATGGCTTTTGATGGCGATATTTGTGTTGCAGTTTTTGGACATTAGGAAAAATCAATGACGGTTAATTTAATGCTCGTAATAGTTGTTATATACGTAAGCGATACGATCCGTAATTCCTGAATTTCGAGCTAGGGCTGTAATGTAGTTTATTGTCACACTTGCTGCGCCATGCAGTCAGTGAATCCTAGAATTCGACTTACGGCCCGATTCGAAGAATAATTAACAGAAGCAGCTCGATTCGGGCAATCAATGTCACTTAGACGTTAGAAATATCGTAGATCGTATTGGAATCACAGCGGATTCGAAATAAACGTAAATTTTTACATGTCGTTTAGTTATCGATCTTTTAAAGATCTTTCCAAGATCTTAAAACGTGTCTTAATAATCGTATAGGGCCGTTAGGCAAAAGTTTTATTTTTTCCTCTTCTTTTCCTCACAAGTATGATTAAAAACATTGTTTATGCCACGGACAGTACAGGAATTACGGGATTTTCGCCTTAAGCTTCGGGCTTGAATTCACACTCTGTTGCAACTTCATATGTAATAAATGGACTCCTCCTGGAATGGATGAATGCACCTCCGAGGTGCCCTATGACCAACAACATTAGTATTACAGTGGTATGATAGGTACTTACGTCAAATTGTATCGACATCGATTAGTACGTGATTTCTATTTTCCTTACACTAGTTAAATATCAATACGAAGTCGCTCCTGTCAATGAAAATTACGTTCAGACAATATTCAAAAATATTTTATTTTTCATATCGTTTTGACACGGCAGGTCAAAATATGTAACGAGGCGTAGCCGTGATAAAAATCCTCATTATGTAACTGTTGCATAAAATACTACTTAAGGAAATAGCAACAAAAATCGACACGTGAAACTACGATTGATTGTAATTATTCTTGCAATATTTTGATTGATTGTGTATTATTTCTTTGTATTTGAGATTTTTATGAAACTTTTTCCCACAAGTTGTCTACCATTCAATTAGTTTTTCCGACATTTCATTATTGTGATTGTATTAATATTAAAATAAGAGATTATTATCATTTAAATTTTGACAGTTTGTGAATTGTGAGAATGTCTTTTCAATGATAATTATACTTTTATTTATATTTAAGAGGCTGTCAATACCTAAAGCGCGCACACTGTCTATTTGTATCGGAGTAAATGAGATAACACTGTCGCATGTTACTGGGCCTGGGCAAGGGAATAATAAGAAAAATATTTAAATAAAAAAAAGTGGATTATTGGTGTAATATTTTACTCAACCACGGTTTAGATATAAATGTTTTGAAATTATGATTTTAATTGCAGACCCATAAGTCAAAACAATAAAGACATAAAACCGTTTAATTGTGATTTTAAGACCAATCTTAGCAATTGTTTTCTATCGAGCCGATTTTGTTCAATCATGTATCGAGTACAACCACGGTCTTTGAAATATAATTATTATGAATATATATTTTTCTTACTTGACTAAAACAAATAGTCTTTCTTAAAAAACTGTTTAAGTAACATCAATTTCAAGGACATTGGGTGTTGACAGCCTCTTAATACGGATTTTATCTAAATTGGGACACGAAAACTTATAAGGCTTAACCTTCTTTCGGATAGTCATTAAAATTTCAAACATAAAATTAAAAGAGTTTGAATGAACGAACATTTAGAGCGAAAGGACAATGGGCACTTTTGTATGGGGAGTGTCCCATGGATGTATACTGTTGAGACATATGTTGTTTTAAAGCTCTTAATCGTAGTATTATTTTATTGTATGGCACCAACCTTGGACAACTTGCAGGGACCGAGCTATATAAAAAAAGAAGTTGCGCATATAAGCGGTTATATTTCCTTATACGCGAGATATAAAAAGTTTTAGCGTATTTTATTCGAAAGAATATAAAAAATGCTTTATGTTTTTTGTATCAACACCAATGATAAAGTATTTAAAGGGACACAATGTACAGTTTTAAAAAATCGCCATACTAAAAATTACTTGATACACAGCGAAATAAGAGTGTATACAAATGCCATGTATATCATGTGAAAAGTATTTTTATAAGCTATTTTTTGTATAATATAGCTGGGGTCAAATCGTTGCACGGATCAAAATAAAACCATTTAATAAGTTAATTAATTGTAGTTAATTACGCCGTAACTTTTCTACTCAACGCCAGATGTCGCTCTAAAGCAAAATTCTACTTGACGTAAAGCATTTATACATAGCGGTAATCTCGTCAGTCTTACTCCATCATTTTAAAAAGTATAGACTAGTTTATGGATTTCTAAAGTTATGTCAAGATGACTGAATATAATAATGCCAACAATAATTGTCAAAACACGCAATTTAAAATATTCAACATTGTAATTACAAAATAGTATATTTTTAATGCGCTATAATTTTCTCCAATCGAAAGGCACTCCATTCCATTGATCTCAGAGAGTATGCTCCTTGATGATCTTCACTATTCATGGGGTAGGTAAGATAAAAGTATTATTTTTTCTCGTATAGCTACTATATAGCGTTCGACTCCATGGAAAATAAAGGCTCCAAATTATATACAAAATGTAGCATATATACAAAGTGCAATTTAGATAGTATTCCAGAAAAAAATGCGCCAATGTAAATGCTGAAAAGTTTCCTATCGTATTGTCGAACAAATTCATATCTACTTCTGTACCCCTAGTGTAACTAAATTCGATTTTGAAACGTGACGTACGCGTTTGCGTTTAGTCTCATTTTGTATGGGTTTTTGAACAGCGCGCCAAGCGGGAAGTTTTGGAAAGTCAAAAATCTCATACAAAATGACACTTAACGCAAACGCGTTCGTCACGTTATAATGTCGATCAAAGTTACACTAGGGGTACTGATCTACGCGACCTTAGAAGTTTGGATTGTCCTACCTAATCATTTTACATGTTAATGTTTTCAGAACAAGAATTATTTTACTTCCCACTGTCTATGTAAGGAGACTTAGAGCGGATTCATACTTTACTATACGTGTCGTGTCGAATGATAGTCCCTATGTCAGTTTCTTCAATTCTATTTTGCGTAGGATAAGTTAAAAAAATAATTAACAATATGTGTTACCCTATTTTTATTCGTGAAATGTTACCTATAGGTATTTCTAAGTTAATGATTGTACTATACTTCCAAAAATATGTCTGACAAACATTTTACATGAAAGCCATTTTTCCACGTAAAAATGAACTGTTATAGGGACCATCTTTTGAATTAATGATAATTTATTCATTATCCTGTCCCACCCACCCTCCTTGCAGGTAACAGAACTCCCCAGGAGCACTCGGGTGTGTAAGGTCGCTACTCCTCAACTTATTATAATTGTTATTACTTTCAGCATTTTTAAGTTGTTCATCGGACACTGAGGCCATTGAAGTTTCAAGCTGGCGGCATCAAAATGGAGTACCTAGGTACTGTTTCAAATAAATGGGTGGTAAGTAAGTACATTTGGTGAAGTGGAACTGCTGATGTTGATCAGAAACGGAACTCTTCCACGCGCGTGATTTGTCTTCTTTGTTGTTTGTAGCGAGTAAGTTTCAAGTACCAAGGTTTTTAGGAACCTTTGTATCAAGGTAAAGGTCTGACCATGGGTTCCACGAGGAAGCGAGGGAACACCTCAAATCTTATAGGCATATAATCATTTTGGATTTTCATCAATACCTTAAGTTTTTCATTCCCACTAGTGGCATTTAATGAAGTGGAACTACTGATGTTGACCAAAACGGAACTCTTGAACGCGTGAGATTTTTCTTCTTTGTTTTTAATTATGATATAAGAGGCAAACGAGCAGACGTCACACCTGATGGTAAGCGATTACCGCCGCCCATGGACACCTGCTTAACCATAGGGGTTGTAAGTTCGGTGCTGGCTTTTAAGATTGGAATACGCTGTTTTCTTAAAGTTTTAAATGTCGTATTGGTCCGGAAATACCGCAGGCGACAGATCATTTCATAGTTTAGCTGTATGAGGCAGGAAGTTTCTAGAGAAATGCACAGTTGAGGACTGCCAACTATCTAAGTGGCGATAATAAAAATGTTGTAGCGTAGAACGCTGACGAAAAGAAGGGGCAAGGATTAATCCAAGCAATTCGATGGAACACTCTCCGTAATAGATTTGTCCTGATAAGTTTGTAGAAAGTAAGGTTGTTAAGAAACATCTGTGTCTAGATCCAGGTCTGATAGATACCTCAAACCTTATAGAAATACATATATTTTTTTTTTGGATTTACATCAATATCTTTAGGCGTTTCATTAAAAAAAAGCTACATTTGATCAAGTGGAACTGCTGATGTGTTCCAGAACGGAACTTTTTAACGCACACGTTTTGTATTCTTTATTAAGCTTGTAGTGAGTAAGGTTCTTAAGGTGTACTTGATACATCAATGTCCAGTTCTGATGATGGGTTTCATGAAGAATCGAGGGAATTCCTAAAATCTTTTAGGGATACATGTAATAATTTCTGGGATTTTATTTACATATCAAGCATTATTATTAAAAAAGTGTAATTTGACTAAAAGTAACAGCTGATGTTGACCAGAATGGAACTCGCCAACTCGCGCGCGATTTGTTTTATTAGTTAAGTTTGTAGCAAGTAAGTTTTAAGTATTAAGGTTTTTAGGAACATTTGTGTCAAGGTAAAGGTCTGATGATAAGTCCCATGAAGAATCGAGGGAATTTCTTAAATGCTATAGGCATATATGTAGTACTTATTGGATTTTCATCAACATATTATCAACTTTTATTCACAAAAGTGACATTTGATGATGTGGAACTACTAATGTTGACCAGAACGGAACTCCAACGCGTGCAATTTTTCTTCGTTAAGTTTGTAGCAAGTAAGGTTCTTAAGAAACATTTTTGTCAAAGTACAGTTCTGATGATGGGTTTCATGAAGAATCGAGGGAATTCCTAAAATCTTTTAGGCATACATGTAATAATTTCTGGGATTTTATTTACATATCAAGCATTATTATTAAAAAAGTGTAATTTGACTAAAAGTAACAGCTGATGTTGGCCAGAATGGAACTCGCCAACTCGCGCGTGATTTGTTTTATTAGTTAAGTTTGTACCAAGTAAGTTTTAAGTACTAAGGTTTTAAGGAACATTTGTGCCAAGGTAAAGGTCTGATGATGGGTCCCATGAAGAATCGAGGGAATTTCTTAAATGTTATAGGTATATATATAGTACTTATTGGATTTTCATCAACATATTATCAAGTTTTATTCACAAAAGTGACATTTGATGATGTGGAACTACTGATGTTGACCAAAACGGAACTCCAACGTGCGCAATTTTTCTTCGTTGTTAAGTTTGTAGCGAGTAAGGTTCTCAAGAAACATTTTTGTCGAAGTACAGTTCTGATGATGTGTTTCATGAGAAAGCGAGGGAACTCCTCATTCTCCTCAATTCTTATAGACATATAGTCATTTTGGATTTTCATCAATATCTTTAGCTTTTTTTATTCACATTAGTGGCATTTGATGAAGTGGAACTAGTGATGTTGACTAAAACGGAACTCTTCAACGCGCGAGATTTCTTTCTTCTTTTGTTTGTTGTGATATAAGAGGCAAACTAGCAGACGAATCAACTGATGGTAAGCGGTTACCGCTGGCCATGGACACCTGTTACACCATAGGTATTGTAAGTGCGGTGCCGGTATTTAAGATAGGAATACGCTCTTTCCTTAAAGTTTTAAAGATCGTATTAGGCCGGAAATACCGCATGCGACAGATCATTTCATAGTTTAGCTGTATGAGGCAGGAAGTTTCTAAAGAAATGCACAGTTGAGGATTGCCAACCATCTAAGTGGTGAAGATATAAATGATGTAGCGTAAAGCGGTGACAGAAAGAGGCGGCAGAGATTAATCCGAACAATTCCTCGGAACTTTTAAGTTTGTAGAAAGTAAGGTTCTTAAGAAATATCTGTGCTAGACACCAGTGTCTAGTGTCTAGGTCTGATGATGGACACCTCAAACCTTATAGAAATACATATAGTTTTTTTTTTCATCAATATCTCTAGGTGTTTTATTTAAAAAAAAAGTTATATTTGATCAAGTGGAACTGCTGATGTTGTCCAGAACGAAACTCTTCAACGCGCGCGATTCTTATTCTTTGTTAAGTTTGTAGCAAGCTAGGTTCTTAGGAAACATTTGTATCAAGGTCCAGTTATGATGATGGATTCAATGAGGAATTGAGGATTTTAAATCGATTTGAATTCTCAATTGGGAGGAATTGAGGATTTTCGTCAACATATCAAGTTTTTTTTATTTGAACAAGTGACATTTGATGAAGTGAAACTGCTGATATTGAGCAAAATGGAACTCTTCAACGACAAGTATTTTACCTTAGGCGTTTTTTTTATTTTATTTCGTTTATAGGATGTAAGGCTTTTAAGGAAAATTTGTGTCAAGCTCCAGTTCTGATGACAGGTTCTACGAGAAACCGAAGGAGCTTCTCATATTGTATAGGCATACATATAGTCATTTTAGGATTTTCATCAATATTACAAGCATTTTTACTCAATAAAGTGACATTTGATGAAGAAGAATTGCTGATGAAGAACGGAACACCTCAACGACTTCCAGATTCTTTATTTTTATTACTCTTCTTTCTTTTTCATTATTCTTAGAACAGGTATTTCTACTAAGTGAACCGAACTGCTACTATTAAAAGTAGGTAGGTAGGTTAAATAGGTTAGAACTGTAAGGATTATTATGTATAAGTAGTCTTTCTTTTAATTAAACATAGGTAAGTAATTCTATTTAAGTATAAGTATCTTTAAAAAAAACATCAATCGACTCTTATCTGTTACTAGTTCCAGTTTCAGAGTATAAAAGCCGGGTACACAGCTAGCCAGGTTACGTTAGGTAATAAATAAATAAATATGTAGGGACAATCTTACACAGATTGGCCCCAAACTAATCAAACCTTGTACTATGGGTACTAGGCGACGTTAAACATACTTATTTAGATAAATATATATTTACGTATATACAAAGTAAACACGCATGCCTTAGGAACAAATATCTGTGTTCATCACACAAAGAAATGCCCTTACGCGATTCAAACTCGGGACCATCGGCTTCATAGGCAGGGTCACTACCCACTAGGCTAAACCGGTCGGCAAAAGGTAAAGATAATTAGGTAAAGACAATGAATAATTAAACGTATTATAAATTGACACCAATATCCATCAAATAAGTAGTATAACTAGGTATGCTAAGAGCGGGCTTCAGGCCATTACGTCGCACCTTTAGAATGAAACTAATTTGACTCAAAAAGTATGACTACTTTATATATGTAGTTTGGTAGAACAGTAAGAACTCACTATATGTGTCTCTTTTTCATGCGGTGAAATCCCCCCCACCCGGAAAGGATAGCGACGCCCATTTTATCGACTCTCGAGTCGACTCCAATCTGATACTAATAGTAAGTAAGCCCTTATTTAGTAAGCAAATTGTAGTAGTCATCCCTTTTAGTAAAAGGACGGAAGTATTGTAAAGATACTACTTTTTAACCGACTTCAAAAACGTTTTTTTTGTATATATGTTAAGTAAGATCTTCGTCATTTCTGAACCAATGTTGAAAATTAGTTATCGTTTGAAAGTGGGTATATGGTTCCAAGATGGTCCTATTTTTGACAAAACCACGAGGAATTGAAGGAACTTCCCAAATCTTATAGGCGTTTTTTAGTTTCATCAACAGACCAAGCATTGCCATTCAAAAAAGTGCTATTTGAAGAAGTGGAACTTCTGATCAGGACCAGAAAAGAACTCTTTAACGATGCGTATTTCACGCTAGACGATTTGTCTTCTTTGTTATGTTTGTAAAGAAGCTACTTGCTTAACGAGGTTTAAGGAATATTTGTGTAAATCATGGGTTCCATGAGGAAATTGAGGCAACCTCTCAATTCTTGATGGAACGTAAAACTGTTTATTGACATAATTGTCGATAGGTATCCCATCTGCTCTAATTTACCCCACTTGACGGTACTTACATGAAAAAAAAAACTTCTCTTAAAAATAGGAAACCGACTTCAAACATAGGTATTAGAAAACAATACAAAAACTGTTATTGTATTTTCAGAGACCATACGGCAATAATGAGGATGCATCGACATAAGAAGAATCGATCATGGGCAAGATAAAGTTCAAGAAAAAAGCAAATATAATGTGTACTTGTGTGTAGTCAAAGAAAGTTGAAAAATAAAGCATAATTAATGGCCATAGAATACAGAACCGATACAAGAACATCAAGACTATTAAAAATAGACATATAGGTTGATCGTACTACTCGTACTAATGTATTTCTTTTGTTCAATTATATTGCATTAAAGTTAGATTTAGGTATATATTATTCATAGGTTCTGTATTCTATATGAATTGTTTTAGTGTAATTATTGTACTAAATACCGTTGACCGCCTGTCAACAGTATTTATTTCTACATTACTATCACAGATTTTAGGCCCTACAGTAGTTTTTGAATTAGTATTTACTATGGACAAATATAGCGAAATGTGAGTTTTTACCTAAAATATCAATCCAGGAGAACATATTGGAGAGACTAGAGATAATACACCGCTTTAAGGGCGGTCGCACACGGGATTGACATCTGGCGTCTAGATGGTGGGTGGACCTCAGCGAATTTCAAAGAAATATTTATAAACATCCAATGACGTTCGGCTCGGATACCAGATCTTCAATCTCCTGATTCCTGTGGAGTCTCCAGGTTCCATCCTCTCCACGTGTGGGTCCTAGGATTTTTTGCGCTGCCAGACTCCGATGACTCGGGCACGTAGTCCAGATGGGTGAGGATCGTGCAGCCTGGAGGGCGTACTCTGAAGTTCCAAATGGCCGAAGACCGTCTAGACATCCTAGGTAGGTCCCGCTGGAGAGACGAAATGCAAAAAGACCTTAGCGAACTCGGCGCCGTCGACTAGATGGAAACGGTTTTGGACAGAGAAGCATGGCGGTCTTTGGTGTCGGAGGCCAAGATCCACTTCGGGTCGCTGCGCCACAGCAGTAAGTAAGTATTTATAAACATATTGTACCTTCCGTGTACCTAACCCAAAACGAGATATTTAAGAAAAAGTCCACCCGCCATTCTGACGTCAGGATTGCGGTAGGACCTATGAAATCTTGCATTATACCCAATGAGCGGAATTCTTCATAGCAAAAATCAAACTGTCAGAGGGATTGACCTAACTGTTTTATCGACTTATCGATAAATATTTGTCACTTAACGAAACACAGGTGTCCCTAGTTAGCTGACCGCCACTGTATTTTGGTATAATAGTAAAGAATAAAACAAAATACTTTTATGATGTAAATGAACGTAACATTTAGAGCAATATATTGTGGAAGAATCTTCTTTGAAACTGAAATAAGAATCTTTCTGTATCCATTTTTTTATTGTTTTCTTTTAAGATTAACCATTTTAGTAACACGGCACGGAAATCACTCATGAAAACTCAAGTGACATAAATGACATATGTGACGCTGACATGATTTACTTTAATACGGAGATGCAAGTTGCTTATCAAAGAGGTCAAATGTTACAGAATAATCTTTTAAGTTGATTATGGATACCTAATGCGATATTATTCCGTAACATCGATAAGTCGATAAAACAGTTAGGTCAATCCCTCTGACAGTTTGATTTTTGCTATGAAGAATTCCGCTCATTGATTATACCGCACTAAAAGTATGCAGTTATATGGTACAGTCGCCATCAGATATATCGGAGTGGCCGAGGTGCTCAAACATATCTAAACACGCACTCTAACCCCTTGACAGTAGAGGCATGTTCAGATATTCGTGGGTACCTTGGCCGCTCCGATATATATGATGGTGACTGTACCTTCAGTGTACCTCTGTAAATAGAAATAGAAACCGGTGTACCTCTCCCCAAAACAAGCTAGGCTAAGCTCATGCACAATATAACTGCATACTTTTAGTGCGGTATAATGTCATAGGTCCACCCGCCATCCTGACGTCAGGTTGGCGGGTGGACCGTTTTGTAAAATATCTCGTTTTGGGGAAAGGTACACTGGTTTCTATTAAAGGTACACTGAGGTACACAGAAGGTACAATATGTTTATAAATATTTCTTTGAAATTCGCTGAGGTCCACCGCCATCCTGACGCTTACCATATATCTAAGGACCGACCTTAGGGGCAATAACGATAGTGCTAGTTCAGTTGTTTCATTCACAAATTCGAGCCAATCGTGCTGTCTAACGCAACTAGATGCGATCAATCGCGTGCGTAATGCGAACTCATCAACCAATCACGTTGTGGTACTTGTGGCGTTAGACTGCACGATTGGCTCAAACTCGTGTGCGTAACACCGCTGTACTGGCCCCATTCTTATTGCCCGTAAGGCCCGTCCTCAGATATATTATGTCAATGACACAGTCGCGATTTTAAAAAATCCACATCGCTTCTGCTACCAAATTGTTGAGCATAACGTTTTCCTATCCATAGGTTCCATCTGTCCAGTAGGATCCACCATCTCGATCCACCAGATTGAAGAGATTGATGTTACTTAACTGATGGATCGAGATGATGAAACCTACTGAATAGGGCGGGTCGATTGGCTGAATTGGATATAACAAAGTACGCTTATATGAAACGCTGCTCCGGTGTGCGAGTGAGACAGTCAGGCCAATTTGAACTTGCATTTGACAGAAAACTGATTGTCTCCATCGAACGCTACCAGTTCCATTGCCGGCCTCTTCGCTGCCTTCTATAGTGGTTCAATCTTACCTTGCTTGTGAATAAAAAGGGGCGTGCACACCGATATTAGAGTAATATTGGAATCATATCAGTTAGTTGCGGGCGTCTCGCTCGCACAAATACATGCGTATAAGTGCGAAATGAACGCACGAATGACAGCTAACTGGTATCATTCCACTATTATTCTAAAATTGGTTTAATGTCAGTTGCACTTTCGAATTGGCCTACATAGCGATTTCCTTAGCCTGCACACCGGATCGGCGTGTGGGCCGGCATCTACCTAATGTAAAGCTACCTCATTCGGTGCTTTTAGCCTTTTGAACGGCAAGAACACCTAAAGATGTGGTGAGAGAAAGCCGCGCGTCCCTCATGCACTAGCTTTACAGCTTGCATTGCGACCAATGTATGCCGCTCACCGCCCCGCCGGTCGCATGGGTCCAACCCGCGGCCCTAGAATACGTACTTTACATATAAACAAGAGCACGCGAGCATTTTGCGAGTTGTGTATGTGTACTTGTGTTATCTAGGCGCACAAACGGTTACAATAACAAGAAGTGTACAACGCGTGTGCAGTCCAACACGGGAGCACGGGTGCGATTCGAAAATAACGCGCTAGCAACGCATTACGACATTGATACTTTACCCGTTGAACGCCATAAACAAAAACGTTACTCACACGCCAAGGTCACGGGCGCAAGTGAGCTTGAAAATGCATGAGTATTACATTAGGGACTTTGACAGCGATTATAACAGCTAGAATCATTAATGTGTTCATGGCCCTTAAATCATGTCTAGTGACGGCGCCTTTAGGTGTTCTTGACGTTCAAAAGGTTAAGGGCAAACGCTAGCAAACGCTAGCTGGCGCTAGTGCACGGAGCGGGCAAACACGCGCAGGTGCCTTTGTAAGTAAAATCAGTCGCACGCGTCCGCGCCAGCTAGCGTTGCTCATACTGTAAGCCGCACGCCCGCTCCATGCACACGCGCGACGTTGCGGACGCCCTATGCCCTAAACCTTACTTGAAAGTGTGAAGGTTACTCTGACAGCGGCTATATCAGATATAATGTATTTATGACGCTTTGAGCATAGCTAGTTACGACGCCTTAAGGTATTCTTGGCGTTCAAAAGGTTAAGGGCGTTTGCTAGCTGGCGCGAGTGCACGGAGCGGGTGCACGCGCGCGGGTGCCTTTGTAGGTAAAATTCGTCGCACGCGTCCGCGCCAGTTAGCGTCGCCAGTTACTGTCTTTCGTTAACCCGCTCCAGCTAGCAAACTAATCGCAAATGGTCCGAGATTGGCGCAATAACCATGCATTCCCTTATCTGGATCTGGATGCACCTATTCACCAATGCTTGCTTTAAAGTAACTTGTCGACTCGTCCTGATAATATTTGTGCGACCGTGAAGAAAATCTATGCCGTCACTTATTTTTCAATTTATATGGAATAAAGATGTTAAATGTATTCAAAAGTTTTTATTTAATAAGGTATGTATAAGTGCTCGGTGCATCCGCACCAGCTAGCGGTGCCCTTAGCAAACCAATCGCAAATGGTCCGAGATTGGCGCAATAACCATGTATTCTCTTATCTGGATCTGGATGCACCTATTCACCAATGCTTGCTTTAAATTAACTTGTCGACTCGTCCTGCTAATATTTCTGCGACCGTGAAGAAAATGTATGCCGTCAGTTATTTTTCAATTTATATGAAATAAAGGTGTTAAATGTATTCAAAAGTTTTTATTTCATATGTATATATAATGGAACGAAATACAGCTACTATCTCAGCTTGGCAAGCAGTTAAGAGTCGCTGATGCTTGTAATGTATTCACTGTGTTAATTTTAGCATTTAGATTCTTTATTCTCACTAAGAATTTGACAATTCACTTACATGAGAACTTAAAACTACACAATTTAATCCTGCTTCATATGGCAAATGAAGGGAACGTTGCTTTGAACCGCGACGCAATCTCAAATGTTTCACTTTTACACAATTTTCCTGCAGAGAGACAAAACAAGTATGTACATAGTACCTTTTTACGATTTATTTTATCGTAACATATAAACTTAGATTTATTTTCTTGCTGCTAATTATGGTACTCCAACTACTCCATAAATACATTTACTTACCTACTTATTGCTTAGGAATCTTATTTCATGTTTAATAATAAGTTTATATAACGTTTCTAGCGGGACATAACGCGAACTTTAAAAAATATAATGCTTTTTCTACCTTTATCACTCGAATATGTAAGAGCAAGAGAGATAAATAGACGAAACTTACTAGTTCAAGGTAACCACTCGTTTTATTGTCAAAGTTCCGAATTAAACAAACTTATTCTTCGGTGACATTTTTTAGCGTTTATAAGCGACTATACGGATCCAACATTTGCCGCTCATTCGGTTCTCCTATTGCACGCAAGATGTCAGTACTAGAGAGGATTTGAAAAATCATAATTAAGTAGTTTAGTGCCATTTATTGAGCGGTAATAATTTAAAAAAATATATAAATTACTTTTTCATTATATTTCAGGCACGCAAAGTGATGTAAATGGTTACAAAAGTAACTCTATATGAATGACATTTTTTAGTTCCAGTTTACGCCGCAGCGCATGATCAAAATTATTAATATCATCTTCCCTGGACACTTTCGGTCTTTGGTGTCATATAAGTAATTAATGCTTAATTGAAGACCTTCCAAATAGGATATGACTCAATTGTATATACCAATAGTAAAAATTACCCAAACTGCTACCAAGGCTCCATCTAGTGCCAGGTAGAACAAACAAAGCGGCATTTACCACAATTAATTAACGAAAAAACTAGTTTTATTACCGTCCCTGCAAGCATTTGAGTGCAAGTATATATATATTAAAATACCTTATAAAAATGTCTTTTAAATGATATATATGGCTTGAGTATACAAGCAAGTTTCAGTGTTTAATAGCAGTATTTTTAATTCAAGCATATGTTTTATCAACTAATTCCAGCCCTGTACGTACTTAAACGTAAGTAGTGGTAAACAGAAATCTAGAATTTCTCATATTCTTTCATACAAAACACCTAACAACCGGCTACATAACAAGTACTTTGTAAAACAACAGTTTATATTCGCCACTCTTTTTTTTAAATTGCTCAGTCCCTGCACGTTATCCAAAGTTGGTGTCATACAATAAAATAATGCTAAGAGTAAACCCTTTCAAACGAGATATGTCTCAACAGTATACATCCATGGGACAAATTGCCCATTCTCCTTTATGGACAAAACTTAAGTGAAGTTTTTTCATAATTTTGTATGTTCTGTAGGTTCCAATTAGTACGCTATGTTGAACTTGTGAAATGTTTAAAATATGCTCGTTTTCAAACATTCTGTATAACGCTCTTTTAGACTCGTATTTTATTTATTATTTAACATTTTTATTTTATAAAATGTAGTTTTGAGATAAAACTCAAGTGAGACTTTACAACTCAAAACAATTTTAACACCTAATATATGTTTTCCGTATTTTTGATGAATACTATTCTTTGAATATAATAGAATGTTGCTATTTATATTTACGCTGGTGAAGTTAGTACCTACGGTCACGTCTGAAAATATCGATATGGACAAAGTGCCAAAAACATGTATACACTAACTTAATATATGGGCAATAAGGTCGTGAGTACATATTTTCGGCACTTTTTTCGTACCGATATTTTCAGACGTGACTGTACCTATTCAATTAATATTTTAGTTATTTGTTTGACAAGGGAGCAACTTTGTTGTTTAACCCCTCGTGCTAATACTGATACCCGAGCGAGCGAAAGATGTGAAAAAAAATATTTTCGAAAAGTGATATATTGAGCGTTGCGAGGGTTTGTTCCCTAGTGTAACACAAAAATGTTCACCAAACCAACGCGAGGAAAATACTGACTATAAAACATTACAAATGAAATTGATATGAACGTTAAAAAATATTTATCATTCAAAATCATGACGTAAAAGTCAATTCTATAAGCCAACATGGGCCAAAGTCAAAATTTGCATATGATTATTTTGCCACACGTGGATAAAATAAAATTTTCTTATCCGTTTTTTAAGTAAAAAGAGAGTCGTAACGAGCTGGTGTGGTGAAAAATAACATGATGTTCAAGTTCATAGTTTCAATTTTATACAATAAGTGGGTTCATTTTATATAAAACTAGTGGGTAAAAAAACAAAATGTCCTTACAATAACAGGAAGGGCGAGTTCTCCTGACACAGGTGTCTCCATACCTACTCAACACTTGTAACAATTGTATAGGTACGTGTTTTTTCACGAATTTTTTTTTTTTTTAATTATTATTTATAGTTGACCGAAGCGTTAACGAAGGTATACGTTTTGACAAATGAGTTACCAGTACCCCTAGTGCAAATATTTTCGACAGCGAAACGTGACGTACGCGTTTGCGTTAAGTGTAATTTTGTATGAGATTTTTGACTTTCCAAAACGTCCCGCTTGGCGCGCTGTTCAAAAACCCATACAAAATGAGACTTAACGCAAACGCGTACGTCACGTTTCGCTATCGACTAAAATTACACTAGGGGTACTGTACCCCTAGTGTAAATAAATTCGATTTCGAAACGTGACGTACGCGTTTGCGTTTAGTCTCATTTTGTATGGGATTTGGAAAGAGCGCGCCAAGCGGGACGTTTTGGAAACTCAAAATCCTATACAATATGAGACTTAACGCAAACGCGTTCGTCACGTTATGATGTCGATCAAATTTACACTAGGGGTACTGTTTCATTTTGCGGCATTATTGTATCAAACATCGTTCAACTTCGCTCACATAAATATTAATATGTTTCTCAATAAACTTCTATTGTACCTTACTAAACAGATTCTGTAATTATTTCCATGGGCTCATTCATAAAATATGTTTATCCGGACAAAATATTGGGGAAGATGCCGTAACGTAACTGCTTAAATTAAAATATAACATAGGCATCGTTTATAGGCGAGAAACACAGTAAAACAGTGGCAGTAACGCAATGTCATTCAGGCTATTATAAAAAGAAGTAGGTGAGTTTAAAAATAAAAACAGATTTTTTTAAATTTAAGTTTCAAACACTACACTAGAAAGTCACCCCGCGATCCTCCTGACGCAAAAGTACCCATGATGCTCGCCACGTTGAACGGCTATGTATAACCTTTGCATCAGAAAGGTCCCTGAGCGAGGATCCAACCCTCTCCCTCGCATGCGTCTCCCCACTTCAAAAAGGCCTTGGCCTCGGCACCAGCACCCAGTGGTTTCTACTGCAAGCGGGACAAATAAATAGTTGGCAAGGACCTCATATTTCTTCCGCTTGCGAACCGCAGCCAACTTGGCTGCAGCCCCTGCCGCCCTCACCGTTCGGCCAATATGCGACGCTACACAAGTGCTGGCGCACGTTGCGTCCCACACTAAAATACACATTGAAAAACTGATTCTTTCAAATCTCGGGCTCATTCTACTCAGAATCGATAGCATACTTCATCCTACCATTAAAAAAAGATGGCCCGAAATGTCGGTTCCACGCAACGGATGGGTCAATGTAAAAAAATCTATGTAGAAAGGGTCTCTATTCTCTTTTTACAATTGTTCTACTGTTTTTGTAACTACTGTGGCATTTATCGATTTATAAGGAGGAAAATGGGAGTTTCCTCGAAAAATATTGTCAAATTATCCAATTTAATCGTCGGGTCTTTTATATTTTTCGGGCTTTTTATACATTATTAGGATTGTTCCCGAAGTTTGTTGCTATGTTTGCTTGGCTTAATTAAAATGTTCGATGCTTTTGTCTTTATTAAAAAATGTCCAAAAATGTTCGCTGTATAAATTAAAATAAATTCGAATGTATTTCGTGATATTCCACGATAGCGGCACCGCTGAAAGTTTGACAATTGATATCCCGAATTTATAGGTGAAGTACATATTATCCTGATGAATATCATACGGGTTGGAGGGGAATTGATAAAATAAATGATAAAATAAATGATAATGACATGTAAATTAATCAGTGTTATTATGTCCCTATTCATATACTTATGGTACTATTTTAATAATTATGTTGATATTTTAATTGATAAATGTAAATACCTATGTATGTATTAGCACTTAAGTTAGTTTTGAGGGTAAAATTGCCATACCCATTCTGGGTCCATGAGACACTTACTCTTTCGCATGTAAATACCATTTTGTTATTACCATGGTGCAATAAACTTGACGACCGGTTTGGCCTAGTGGGTAGTGACCCTGCCTACGAAGCTGATGGTCCCGGGTTCAAATCCTGGTAAGGGCATGTATTCGTGTGATGCTGATGAGCATGGATATTTGTTCCTGAGTCATGGGTGTTTTCTATGTATTTAAGTATTTATAAATATTTATATATTATATATATCGTTGTCTAAGTACCCTCAATACAAGCCTTATTGAGCTTATTGTGGGACTTAGTCAATTTGTGTAATAATGTCCTATAATATTTATTTATTTATAAAGGAAAAATAAAGAATAAAGAATTTTAGAAGAATTGGATCTTTGCTAGAAAACTGATATGACAGGTATTGATTTCGTAACAGTATCTATTTTTCAACATATTAACTTATACACCCTACATATTAACTTTCTGCCTCGCACAGCTAAACTGTGGAATGAACCGTCGCCTGCGGTATTGCCGGACCGATACGACCTTCAAACCTTCAAGAAAAGAGCGTACTCCCATCTTAAATGCCGGCAACGCACTTACAACTCCTCTGGTGTTGCAGGTGTCCATGGGCGGCGGTAATTGCTTACCCTCAGGTGATCCGTCTGCTCGTTTGCCTCCTCTACCATAAAAACAAAAAAACATAAGTTACAACGAGCAAGTTCGATAATTAAATTGTTTTTTTTTTCCGATTAAGTTTTTGTACATTTTCCAAAATGGCGGAACTATATATTTTTCCGGTTTTTAGATATGCTCGCGAGGTCTACAGCTAACATAACCACTAGTTATTAAGAAACAATGTCAGGCACGATTGTAAACAATTTTAATTAAATAGTCGGTCGGTGTCACAACACATAATTTGCAGAAGCCTCGCTATTTGGATTATTTTGTGGTGTTTGCTAACCAGTTAAACTTGGGGCCACTAAAGCCGCGTTTTCACGATAATATCTGTTTTAGTTCACTTTTCTTTTAAATAATAAAAAAAACATTAAAATAATCCAGAGATAAAATCGCGTTTTTTCTAACTTTCGGCTACTTAGTACAAAAAAAAAATCGTAAAGATTTCATAATAATTACCAGTACTACCGCGGCACACTAGGTACGTAATAATCGTTTAATATTGTAATGAAGCCTGAAACAAACTTTAATATTTTCTTCTGAAGCAATGAATAGTATTGTAAAGTATCCAGATAGGTGGTGCCTGAGGCCTCGTGAATGTCAGATGTGGCTTCGTTGGTGGATTCTGCGGCGCTCGTTTTTTTTATACCACCTCGGAGGCAAACAAGTATGCGGCCTGATGATAAGCATGCATGTAAAAACACAATGAAATAATTTGTCCTAATCGCGCTACACATATGGCAACATAGCAGGGCAGAAATAATATAAGGAAAACTAATAAGTACTTACTTGTGCTACAGTCTGGCGGACAGATCTATCAATATTCGGGTGAAATGTTTTAGGTGATACAAGATATACATACGCGATTATACTCATTACTGTAAGCAATTTTTGTTATGAGAGCCACCCTAGAATCGCAAAAAAAAGATCAGGTGATTCATATTAAAGTTCAATTCGACAATTATATATAGACCAGTAGGGCTAAGATGTTTGGCTCTATATCATTTGTCACCATACCTGTCACGTTCTAACAAGTATGTAAGTGCGAAAGTGACGCGTGACATGACACGTGATAAAAATGCGACCCTGATAGCGCTGCTGGAGTTTTTATGGTTTCAGAGTTACTGCTATAGTAAAAGTCGATGAGTGAATCGCATGCATATATCTTGTATCACCTAAAAATCTACACCCAGTATAGCAGGAATTAGGCACAGATATGTCTGACTAAAATATATACGCAGACACATCTGAATCCTACCGTGAACCACGACGTGTTGCCTCTCTGTCGCACTTGTAAATTCGTACGTAAGTACGACAGGGACGACGTCGAACGTGTTTCGCGGTAGGCCCTCTGTTCTTCATTACTATAGACGGTATTAGACGCCAGTTTCATAGCCGCACCGCGCCGAGATGCGTGAACGCAACAACCATGACCTATGCGGCGTGGCACGCCGTGGGCGCAATGCAATCTGCTCGTACATTCCTATTGGCTGTATTTCTTGAATAAACCACTGTATAGCGACCTCTATAGCAGTAACAAGGTATGCGTAGTCAGAGAGCGCTCTTATAATGGTTATCAAAGGCTTAGAAATTGGAACGATATGACATTACACTGATGTCATTATGCTGCTCATCGTGTCGTGAACTAACCGGTTTTGATCCTTAACCCCTTGACAAACAAACAGGTAAACTATACTACTAACACTAACTATACGTAAACTATACTAATAACAAAACTATAGGTATTGTAAAACTAATATCGGGTCAACTTTTCGGTTTGGACAGCTAGATTGAAAAAAGTTCTCGTGACATTAGCTCGACTATATTATTTTGAGTGTATGCGACCTCCGGCCGCGTAACCGTTTGGAATGCTTAAGACCTTATATAAATACGTAGGTACATTATACGTCAATGAATAAATAGATACTGTCCTGGTATCTCTTAATCTTATATTCCAGTTTCCAGTTAATATTCCCAAGAAAGTAACGCTTTATTATGGCAATGCAGAGTAACCACTATTACTGAAAAATACACAACTTCGTAAACTAATCTCTTTCTCATCAGCGTTTATACCGGTAGCCTGTATGACTACCTAAAAGCGTTAGCTATATTGCATATATTATATTTTCGCGTAAATATCCTGATACGCGTCGGTGCTATGCGATAGAAATATTTTGCACTAAAATGATACAAATGAGGTTTTAAGTAAGAATTTATCTAAATAGGTTTAGTACATGACGGTACTACAAAGGCCGGGAAATAGGGAATTGCAAGCCTAGCGAGCGAGGCCGCTTAACAAGGCAAGGTTTGTAGTAAGGCAAAGGTTTCTACAGACGACGTAGAAATAGATTTTTTTAGTCTAAAATTAACTATAACTTATTTTTAAAGGTATAATATTAATTATTGCAAACTCTTAAAACCCAGCGGACAAAGCAAATAAATGAAAATATCATAACGATATAATTTTCCATTTAATATCGCTCCCAAAATAGATTATTTCCGTCATACTGTCCTTTCCTGCGGCTTTTTGCCGAGCTGGATATCAAAACGCTCATGAATGCTTTATAGCTTTCCAGGCTGGTATCCAATAGCTGAATGGCCATCAAATATTGACTAGTTTTTTAATCTATTTTGTACGACAGGTCCTTTTCCCACAATGACGCAGGGAAATTCATTGGTTGACTGGGAGAGAATGCCTTAAGGCATTAAGTCCGCCATTTGTACATTCATGTATTGTGCAATAAAGATTAAATAAATAAATAACTATCCCTTTGCCATTTCCATAACTATCCCTTTGCCATATCCATAACTATCCCTTTGCCATTTCCATAACTATACCTTTGCCATTTCCATAACTATCCCTTTGCCATTTCCATAACTATCCCTTTGCCATTTCCATAACTATCCCTTTCCTATTTCCATAACTATCCCTTTGCCATTTCCATAACTATACCTTTGCCATTTCCATAACTATACCTTTGCCATTTCCATAACTATACCTTTGCCATTTCCATAACTATCCCTTTGCCATTTCCATAACTATCCCTTTCCTATTTCCATAACTATCCCTTTGCCATTTCCATAACTATCCCTTTCCTATTTCCATAACTATCCCTTTGCCATTTCCATAACTATACCTTGCCATTTCCATAACTATCCCTTTGCCATTTCCATAACTATCCCTTTCCTATTTTCATAACTATCCCTTTGCCATTTCCATAACTTTGCAAGTAACTCTAAATAGTCTAAATCACCTCAAGTCGGTACACCATCGCTTTTATATCTATATACTGTTGTTATGATTACACTTGACCTTACATTACGTTTGAAAGAACGGAAGGTATAACAAAGGAGATTTTTTTTGTCGGGAGCCTTCCTCGCGTTAATGAGCAAATTAGTCTTACTTTGTACGTGAAACCGCTAAAAAACCGGTGATTAACGGTTCCTTCTTATAAAGACCGTAGGTATGACGAGAATTAACAAAGACCCTGAAAAATGTGTCATGACGTCTTTATATCGTCGTAATAAAGTCGCCTTTCAGAGATGTACCTGCTTACTTCACAGATCGCGTATACTAGAAGGAGTATACTCGGACATTTTCATACAAAAAATGCACCATTAACTTTTTTCTAGAAAAACCATCAACTTTTGGGTTATTTATACTCAGAATCACAAGAAGTACTTACCTATTTATACTATCTATATACTACTATCGATATTTAAAAAAAGGGCCGGAAAGATGCCAGTTTTGTGTCGCATTTTCACATACGTTTTGTATATACGTCACAAAAATGACATCCACAATTCTTATTGAAAGTAGGGACACTTTTTTTCTTTAATTTAATCAGTACTCCTCGTGAACCCAAGATTTGTTAGTTTTTCGAAAATAAAGTGATAAATTTTTTTTAAACCCCTGTTCGTAAGGCGACTGGCTCACTTCGCAAATGCGCTTATAGTTATAAACGCTAGGTTAAGGTTAAGTTGCATTCATAGCCAAAACCATTTCAGACCTGTTCACGTGTGAAAAATTAACAATCAATGATAGGCATCATGAACTGGTAGTTGTATAAAATAAATAGTTAAAGGTATTATTAAAGTGGTAAACGACCAGATGAGGCATTTGATGAAGTAAGCAACACCTAAGCACCACTTTGGTATCCTTTGAGAACGTTGAATAACCTTAAATTTCCAGTAAAATATTTGACAACACAATAAACCAAATTACAAAAACAATCCTTTCAACACGTAACAGTATAATCAATCCAGAAGGATAACCCGAAAACCGAGACACAAAGGCAATAAATATTTGATAGAGATCTCAACGGTTTCAAATATCGCGTAAATAACATTGGACGGCAAATAGCAGTATCTGAGAGCTGAGAGCCCATGAGGCCAATTCTGCTTTAAATACTGACAAGATTATATTTGGTCCTGATATATAAGTAGTGTCATTACAAGCAGCTTATATATATTATACGTGCGTCTGTTATGTATAGTCAGTTTATATGACCACAACCACGACAAGACTGACACTATGTCAGTACCGGATCTTTTGACGATGTCCTTCTTAAAATTGTTGAGACAGGTCGGCCTCTAATCAGCGCGAAATGGTGATGCTGCGCAGTTGCGTTAACGTTGCATCGAGCAGCAGCCATAGAGTTGACTAAACGCCGACGCTTGGGAAACGCTATTGTGGGGTACCTCTAAGGATATGAAGGATATGGTCTTATCCAATTGTCAATGCAGAACCTGCTTCCTTGTAATAAATTTGATTGAGCGCCTCCCGTGGGGTTAATGCATAATGTGGGAAATTCGAGCTCAAAGCTGACTTTGAAGTTGGGAAGCGGAAGTCGACATGTAAAGTCAACTGCGATATAACATATATTATACAGGTAAAAAAACCTATGGATTCCTTAATATTAATTTACCTTCTTATACGTAAGTGAACCAAATGTATGAATTAGAATAGAATAGAATAGAATTATATTTATTCAGACAACACATCAGTTATTACAAAGAAGATAATACATTAACAACAACAAGAATTAAAAAAAAAAGAAACAGTGGAAGTTGAATAGTACAGAACAGATAAGGATGTGAGGCTGAAATGGTCTCCACTCAGCATTGCAGTTGGCACGACTAAGCGTTGTCAACGGCGCTGGTTTTCCATGGAGCCAGTGAGGTGAGCGGAACGGCATACTGCGCGACTTGTGTGACAGATAATAATAAATAATCAGTTATCAAAAGGCAATATCAAATAAAAATACTTATAAATAACAGCTATTAAGTTTCACATATTATACATATAATTAGAACTTAATATAAGTGGACCTATCTTAGTTTAAAAATACTGTCTAGTCGTACTTGTAGATATTATGTACATGATGTTTATTCAATGTATTACCTTATGTGATGATTAAACCTGTTTCTTTTTATTGATATAATTAATTTTTTTTTATTATTATTATTTTTTGTGCAAATTAGCTTTTCATGTTACATTACTTCGGTTCTTCCCCCCAAAGTCTGTCATTTTCATGGCCTTAATTTACACACTTTAATTAATTAATTCTATATACTCGTGTAGCCACGCAAAATATTATGTTAATACTCCAATTTCCGTTGTTTCAGATTTCAATCTTCGAATCTACAGTTCCTAATCACCTTTATTCATACAGGTAAGCAAATAAAATAGAATAAGGTATTTTAATTACAAAATAAAGACACGGCTAGAGGTATTCCGACAGGTACCTAAGCAAATAAAATAGAAAAAGGTATTTTAATTACAAAATAAAAACACGGCTAGAGGTATTAAAATTAAAAGCCACACTAGGAGCTGCACATCTTTGTCCTAACCCCCATGAGGAAGGTTTCAAGTACTTGAAAACAAATACGTGGGTAATACTGAAAGTTTCTGGAATGAGCCATTTAGAGGTCACGCAATGAAAATGTTTATTTGTTACAAATTTAACTTATTGTCTATTTTTAGATACAATTTGTTCGGTGATATTTCTATTTTAGGAATGCTGTTTATTTTTTACTTTATTTAAAGTTTGTATTAGTATTTATTTAAACTTTATTGCACAAAAGAAAAGTTATCGTACAAAAGGCGGACTTAATGCCAAAAGGCATTCTCTACCAGTCAGCCATAAGGTAAAGCAGAGAGGTTAGCTACTACTAAGTACTATTAAAAAAATAACGTGCTTATGTATGTTGAATCTCAGATAAGCTTTTGTGTTATTTTGTATAAATAAATTATATAAACTAAAGAATAGAAACTAGGAATCCTTCATACTACTAGCAAAGAAAGACCGTACCGAGTATCAAAGTATTTAAAAAATCAGAACGAAATAATTTGATGCTCGGCGAAACGTTAGCTGCATTTTGATTGCCTATACAAGGTGCCCGTGAGCATTGCGAGAGATTTTAACGGCGCATTCCTGATGGCAACAGAAGAAAAAAATGTTATATGACTTTTTGTGAAATTCGACAAAAAAAATTTTTTTTTTGTTTTTTTGAGCACTTCTGTACATAAAACGTAATTTTTATTGCTAAACACATAACCTAAAATGAACTAAAAAAAATATTATTTGGGGGTAGCCTCTCGAATACATTTTTTTTTTATTTTTCGATGTCAATCAATAGGTATGTCTAGACTAGACCTCAAAGTGGCAATACCGCAGTCAAAAATGTGTTTTGTACCGACTTATGGCGAAAGAATGATTTCGAAATACATTTAATTATCTCTGAAACTAGGCCTAATCCAGAAAAATTTATATGACATTTTAGTTTCTAAATATTACCAGGAATGCTTAGTTAAAATGTCTCGCAATGCTCACGGGCACCTTGTATAGGGACCGTGTGCATTGGAGGGTCTGCCATCTTGTGGCCTGAATCGGAAACATAAACTATACATTGACCGCAACATTGTTACTATACGCCAAAGCAAGTGCTACCCTCTATAGTTCACATATGTTTGTCGTGTGAATTGTAAGTTTTGCCATCTCGTGGGCTACATTGGAAGTTTTAACTTGACATTTCTACTTCACGCTAATAAACAGGGGGCTCCTGTGCTGCCCCACTACAGTTCATGCACGCTCCCGATTATTACATTGGTTGCGCCAATATGTATGGGTATTTGAGTGGTAAATGCCCCGTCTAGTGGGGACCACAGAATAAGCACTAAATATTCTGTCATTACCGACTTAAGTGGTTCAGTAAAAACTACATATTTCGTCTAGCTTAACATTAACTCATCATCAATCCATCCATCAGTCGAAGCATAGCCGTTAAGGTCAATATAAATACCTACCAATCGAGTCATGAGGTCAGCAGATGGAATCATCGCTGATTCGTATCAGTGAATTATAAGCTTTTTACTACATATCGGTTAGTTAAGGAAGCGCGTTACGTTAAAAGATTTGAAGATAATTGGTATTCTGATTTACGATTTGTTAAGAGTTTTGTTCATATATCAGTATCAAGATCATATATCAGTATCTGGGGGCACGGCAGTGCCCCCACCAAGTCGAGCATAAAGAAGTACTTAAGGTGATAATTTGTAAATATATCTTTGACGTCGACTGTACATCAAATTATGACCTTCCAAAATAAACGTTTTTTAGGGTTCCGTACCTCGAAAGGAAAAAACGGAACCCTTATAGGATCACTTTTTTGTCCGTCCGTCCGTCTGTCTGTCTGTCATGATCCTTTTTCTCAGGAACGCGTGGAGGTATCAAGCCGGAATTTATATCAAATACTATCCCTTAGAACTGTGAAAAAAAAACTCTAAGCTTAAACTCAAACATCTAAGCTAACGTAATCAAAAGATACAGCCGTTTATGCCGCAAATTTCCGCAAATTTTCGACACTCGCAAGGGAATCAAAACCTACAGGGTAACTTCCCGTGAACTCAGGATCTTGAAATTTGGTATGAAGCAATGTCTTATAGCACAGATAAAGGAAAAATTGCGAAAACCGTAAATTTTTAGTTACATCATATAATATAAATATTTTTAATAATTGATATGACTCGATTATCGTGATGGGTAAACTATTACTTACGAGTATATACCTACAGGTTTGTAAGGAACCCTCGGTCTATTTCTATTAATAATCCCGAGTTCTTACAATATTGGAATTTAAACTACGTTATTCATTTAATTAATTACATTCATTAATTGAATTCATTTATTAGTATTAATTAATAGAATCAGACGTTACTTTGCGGAAGCCCATACTAATTAAAACGAATATTACGTTGCGAATCCACGAAAAGATAACGTGCTAGTCAATCAATGCTAACTCTTTATACTTACTTGCGTATTTTTACATGCAATTAACCCCCCCCCCCCCCCCACCGCAAAAATAAATGCGCAAATAAATATGATGGTGGGTTGTTATATTCGTGGATTAGCAAAGTAATATTTTTTGTTTTAATCACACACTAAGTCTCTGAGTGTTTCAGTATATCCCTTGTTCGAATTTCGCTCGTGGCAGTGTATTTTTCCATATACGAGTATAATTAGTAAAAAAGCCGTTAGCAGTCAGCTCTGCTTACTTAAAAAAAAAGCTGTTGAATGAATCGAACAAAACGCTCCATAAATTAAACAGAGTCACTACCATCCTCCCTAATGAGATCGGCGGCGATAAAAATAAAGGAACTCAAAAAGTACAAAAGTCTGCGGCGGGCCTGGCTCGTAAACGTAGATCGCTCACCTTGCCTAATAGATTGAGCATGGACTCACAGTCACCACTCATAAGAACAGTTACTATAGGGTGAAATTGTTATGTTTGACCATACGCTGAGAGGTGGATATGTATGTTATACTGAACAACTTTTACTATGGGGCGGTAAAAAAAAATCTGCCGTCTCAAACACTTCGGTGAATCACATGTCAATGTTTTTATGAAACAGCCGATTCTTTTTTTGCGATAGCGAGGTTGATACCATAATAAAAGTTTTTCAGTATGACCTACGTATTCACCCCTCAGTGTATTTTATATTTCACCGTGCATAATATAAACTTAAGTTTGAGTATAAACTAAGAGCGTGATAGATTCATTCAATCAAGTCTACGTTTAGTCGTTTACCACTCACGCAAAAAAAAGTGCTGTTGTGGGGTAAACAAATCCATAAACATGCCACAAACCTCAATTGGTTAATTTATCTTGTATCCCTTTTTTATATATGTGACGTGAAATGACAGATTAAGACTAAAGATTATTAGCTTATTGAGGCTTGTAGCGCATTTATGAATAAAGGGGTTGCTGTATAAAAGCAGGCTCAAAAAAAGCAGACAAGTGCAAGTCGGACTCGCTCACCGAGGGTTCCGTACTTTTTAGTATTTGTTGTTATAGCGGTAACAGAAATACATCACGTGTAAAAAAAACAAAATTACCCGACTATGGTTTGTTCGTAACCAAACCTCCTCATTGAAAGTCTGGTAAAATGAAGCCCATGTCACCCTAACCGTAAAAACAAATTGATATTTCACCAAAATCAGTTCAGATTTGAAACTAGCGCGGAACACATAACTCATACCCTCAGAACCTTAATAACACACACCTTCCATAATTGGGTAATAAAATGGCATAGGATGCAACTTATTGCGGTTCGTAGGGAAGTATTTAATATTATAAGTAAAATAGCAGCTGTGTAAGCTAGCGGTCTTCGAAAACGCAAAACAAATGTAAAGGTATTACCAATTCAATTGTTTGAGCAATGTAACGAAATTCGCCTGCCGTCGAAATGAGCCTCAATGCAGAGTCTACGGGTGGTAATCTACCCTCGTAAAAGTCGGTCATTTGCCGTACAAATTGTAATGTGTTCGGCTGAAAAATAGCCCAGCCACTAGAGCCGATAATGTGGGGCGCCATTCGTCAGTGGTGGACCCTTAACTGGTGGGATGGACCATCTGTATTGTAATTCCCAGATGCTGGAGGTCAGTGGTAAATACGAGTAAGGTCGAATTCTAAAAGTCAGCTTGGGAATGAACTTCGAACCATAATGGATATACAGAGAGGATTCCTATAACCACAGAATAAATAATAGTGCTACCATACAGAAATGGCACTTCCTACTAAACCGAAGTTTGACAGCGATTCAGGGTCAAATTATTCTGTCCCTTTCTTATGTATGGCTCTTTCCCTTTCAGCCATTTAGGGTTGTCAAAATTCAAGTTATTATCTTATTTGTGGTCGTGCACGTACAGGGTCGTCAAGTTGTGCCAACCCGAATAATTGTTCGGAGCAATGCTGAGCCGAGCGGAGCCGGGAAAAGCCGAAAGGAAGAGTGTCGCCTCACTGCTATAACTAGCTTAAATCTAAAATAGGCCCTTGAGGCATTGTATGTACCAAGGATGCTGGTGGCATTTCCTCGTTGTATCGCAATGCTGATACGTTGTGCGGGGAAGCCAGCTCAGCCGCCAGCTCTTCGATCATCAGTTACGTTAACCAGACGCTTTCCGATTTCTGCAAAAAACTTGTGCGCGCTTGAACCCCATGGACCTAGAGTTTCAACGGCAAATGGTACAAAATGTTACACACTACCGAGGCTTTTATATTTATTACGTTTCCAAATTTCGGCGCTTTCCGCCGCTGCGCCCGCTTTTATGTTAGTCCGTTGGAGATTGGATGGTGCCAGTGTGTCTTCGTACCTATGTGGACCTTACCTTTTTACCCACGGGCCTATTACCAGATAGACATTTTGAAACACCTGACTAAATTCCTGATTTGTAACGCGGTACATTATAAAAAAAATAAAAAAAAATAAACGTTTATTCACGTTTCACGCCTTATAAATATTTACAATATACTTCTGCCAAACCACAGAGTGGTTTGTTGGCAGACGAAGCTCCTATAATACGCAAGCTAGGTAGTCTATATGTTACTTATATTTTTATCTATTTAAGCCCTTACCGCATGCGCAGCCCTATATGGCAGTTATAATATTCAATTCTATTGATAGCTATTAAAGTTTATTTTTAAACAGATATAATACTTTTGTTTACGACATGAAGTAAGGGGTTAACGCTACAATCTGATCATACAGTATAAAAATGCAGTGCATGTGTACAATTTATAGCGGTTGTATTTTACCTTTTATTTTATTTAATAGATTATTGCTAACCCTACCCTACTTATTAAAATGCCAGACATTTTCTTGACATGGCCATATTCCTGACAAACGTCCAATATTCCTGACGTCTGGTAACCCTGCGCATGGCACCACCACAGCTTTGGGTGAAACCATTCATCATTCCCTAGCTTCACAAATGTCTATATATGTCTGAATCTAAAATTCCAAAAATTGCACAGGTTTGCCGAAGTCAAACATTCGGCGGGCGATTGGAAGAACAATATCTAATGTTCATTGATTATTGGAGCCCTAGCCTCGTGTGGTGATTATGATCGAATAATGATTGCTATAATTTTACGAGAAATTCGTTTTCGTAGTGATATGAGTACAATGGAGTACGGGGGAGGGGCCCCCGCCTCTGTTTTCGCCACCCCCTTCGGTCGTCACAATGAGGCCCGGAATTCATGAGTCGTTAAATATTTATTTATTTAAACTTTATTACACAATAATAAATAAAAACAAATAGCGGACTTAATGCCTTAAGGCATTCTCTACCAATCAACCATACGGCAAACAGAAATTCTCGAATGTGGGTGCAGGGAGAAAAATAATCTAGAAAACATAACAACTACATGCAATTATCGGTATAATTTGTTAGCATTTACAATTATACTGAATACTTAATCATTAAAATAAATACTTTTTCAGGCGGCGCGCCATATCTTTTGTCCTATTCTAAATTGGTGGCTTGTCGTCCCTCTTAAAAGAAAAGATGAGTGGACGATAAAAGCTTTGTGTTATCAATAGTGCATTTTGCAACGAGGGGGGTAAATGAAATTTGTGGCTGTCGTGCATCTAAAGACCTCGTTTCCAATATTATTACCCCCGGAGTTACACACGATGTTTTTCATCACACTTGCGAAGAAAAAACTAAATTTTAAGTGAACTAATTCCTAAATACGGTGAGTTTTCAAACATTCGTCCGCCATATTGTCATTCTTTGACAGGTTAGGCATCGAAAGCACAGACCTATCCGGGATTCAGCCACGATTGAAAATAATGTAAAAATATTTTAAACGGCTATGAAAGTAATCAAATTTATTTAATTTAAATGCAATAAAAATTAATTATAAACATCAGTATTTTAAATTTAAAACTCATTTATAACTACTTGGTTCGTATGCATTAGTAATACAATAAAAAAAAAGCGGCCAAGTGCGAGTCGGACTCGCGCATGAAGGGTTCCGTACCATTTATGACGTATTAAAAAAAATCTACTTACTAGATCTCGTTCAACATTTTACCACTTTGGACACACATTTTACCACTTTGGAAGTGTCTCTCGCGCAAAGTATTCAGTTTAGAAAAAAATGATATTAGAAACCTCAATATCATTTTTAAAGACCTATCCATAGATACCCCACACGTATGGGTTTGATGAAAAAAGATTTTTTGAGTTTCAGTTCTAAGTATGGGGAACCCCCAAAATTTATTGTTTTTTTTTCTATTTTTGTGTAAAAATCCTAATGCGGTTCAATAGAATACATCTACTTACCAAGTTTGAACAGTATAGCCCTTATAGTTTCGGAAAAAAGTGGCGGTGACATAATCGGACAGACAGACGGACATGACGAATCTATAAGGGTTCCGTTTTTTGCCATTTGGCTACGGAACCCTAAAAACTATAACCTTCGGGAGCTATAGCTTTTTTTCACAATCCATAACTCCCCCGGGAACAATACATGCCTTTGTCCTTCAGTATACCTGCATGAAATAAGATCTTTTTCGAGCGAGTGTGATGAGAAACAGTTATTTTTTGACAACAGTAGGATACGAACGTTTGCTAAGATATATTAGCAGTCGACCTCCCCGACCCAGTACCATTACCTTCCTGGCAGTAATTCGAGGAAAAATCGCCTGCAATATGTCAGCTCACGAATGTCAAGGGTCCATTATTGCCATGCTCTGTTTCGGTCTGACTTTTTTAAACGGGGGATATTAATTGTGTGCTAACATATATAAATGATGAGTGTTTTAAAGGTTAATATGTTTTGTTTTTTAATAGTAACGGATGTGTGAAATTGAAATAGATTTCGCTTTACGGAAGGTAGTAGGAGGTAAGGAAATAAATCTCCATGTACCAAAAAGTGTCATCAAAAAACCTTAAATAGGTGGCGCTACAATACCTAGAATACTTGAACATAAAAATCAAATCATAGACAGCGCACTTCACTCCGTCAATAGCGCCTAGGTTCTTAGCTACTCTAGCGCTACTCTGGAGAGATTTGGAACTATTATTTATAGCTAACAGCTGGACACTTTTGCAACAGTTCTACTATAAGAGATTTCACTCCTCTTAATTCCACACTCCATAGTTTCGCTTGAATGAGTTTGACGTAAATGTCAAAAACTAGTATGTTTATTATACTTTATATTTGTTGGAGTTTCGCAATAGAGAAACCAATATCTAAGTACGTCCATTAGTTATTTGTGTCCCAAGGGAGGAAAAGTAAGTACTAACTAACTACGATTCCTCCCGTGGTGCGCATACTATTTTTCGGCTCGTCGGAGGCAGAAAGCGGCAACTTCGTTTAGCGCCGCGGGAGCACAGTTGACGCTTTCCGCCCGGAGGGCAGAAAAAACTATTTAAACTATGAAACCCTCTCATGACAACCAAATTCACTTCACTGCATAGTATAAAACAAAGTCGCTTTCCGCTGTCTGTCTGTCCCTATGTATGCTTAGATCCTTAAAACTACGCAACGGATTGTGATGCGGTTTTGTTAATAGATAGAGTGATTCAAGAGGAAGGTTTATATGTATAAGACATACCCGTGTGAAGTATAGTTGCGGGGTGGGACGCTAGTTACGTATAAATTGAGATTTATATCGTCATAACTAAGTCTCATTTTAAGAGTAATATTGACCAATTCAAATCCGCAATGTAGGTTTCGTCAGATTGGTACAGCCATAAATCAGCAACAGGCGTCACCCTCTCATAGGTAAATGTCATAAGAAACCTGTGCCCAACATATAAACTAGGTATCTAATAAATATTATGAGTTATTTGTTTATTATCTACAAAGTGACATGGAGTTATTGAGGGGAAATTTATGCAAAATGTTACTTACTACCTTACTTTTTTTCCTTTAAACTGGTTATGTACTGAGTCGTTTTTCGTTTCTTAAGAAATTGTTATACATACTTAGTTGACTAATTAAGCTAGACTTTGTTTTAACCTCAGTTACATTCTAACCGTCTTAGTGGTACATAAAAAATATGTAGTTAGATTGTAAATGAATTACTTTCTTTTATTTTCAGGTTGTGAGGAGACCTCAAGATTATGGAAGGAAACAAATTCTCATGGACACATTACATATGAAACAAGAAGACAAACCCAGTGATTTCTGAAGGAAAAAGTTTCAAGACGAAACTAAAACATTAGTCATGTGAAGGAAACATTAAAGCTAGATGCAAACGGTCATATCTATAAAGCATATCTTGAAACGCTAAAAGCTTACATATCTGATTCATTTTATGCTAGTCACCATTTGTGATTATTCTAGATAGTAAAGAATTGCTCAAATTTTAAAACTTTAAGTTCTATAAGACTCGATCTATTGAAATGTATAAAAATTAGAGTAGATATAGAAGCTTGAGATAATTAAGATGAAGTTCTTCAGTATGTTGTTCTTAAGAAGACGCACGTGGATATTGAAGGCCGTGCTGGTATTAACGGCGTTATGGTTCATGGTAGCACTGCTGACTACCAATGGTAGTAGGAATTCCTTAGTTGCACCGCCGATAGAATACGAGGACGCAGAGGCGAAACCATACAAGATGGCGAAACCTACGTCTGTGAAGAAGAAAAGCGATAATTATGGAAATAATCTGTCTGATGGTAAGTTCCATTAGTACTTTTATTTATTTCTAAATAGGCTTAGGTCATGTTTTTTTTAATTATTTTCGCAGTCAGCTGGGTTATTTTATTGAAAGTTACACTACACTTTTCTTTCAATATTTATGTTATTTCTACTCAGGATCTTTATCCGCTCTTTCGACCCAAACAGGAAAAAAAGTGTCCTTAAATGTCCGTAAATCTGTGCTTTCTTTCATTCCATTACCGTCATACAAAATCTATGAAAAATGGCTACAGAATGGACATAAAAATCTTGGGAATTTTTCTTCTATTAGGATCGAAAGAGCTTGTGATTCTGAGTAGTGATAGCATAAAAAAAATCAAAATTTGCAAAAAAGTGGACTTAAATCAGGCCCAGCTATGAAAATTGACATTACTTATTTACGATTCACACTAACTGGATAAAGTCACAACTGCACGCGACCATTGCCAGTTGAATATGACATTTAACTTCTGTAAATAAGCTTCAAAATCCTTTGGCTTCTGTGAACTTTAGCCAGTTGATGTTTGTTATGATGGTGATTATGTTTTAATTCAACTAAGCCTTTAGGATTATGACTCTTCATTGCATGACCCGTGGTGTTGGTAGGTGTATGATAACTGTTTGTGATTACTTGTACATTAATGGTTTTGGTTATTCTATATTGTTTAAAATGTTAAATGTTTGTGATTAAATCGATATCCACTATCTCCTTAATAAGACGAGTTTGCAGTTAATGCAGAATTGCAAAGACTAATTAAGAAGCACTTAAAAAATAATAAAAGTTATAAATTTTTACCGTTGCTGCTCTTAAATGAGAATGGTCATTAAAGCACCTTTAGAAACACATAAAGACATTAAAACACTTAATTTGCATAATTCCCCCATACAATCGCATCGTTTGTAAGTCATGCACAGGAAATGGTTATGATAATCTGAAGCTAGAATTTCCTTTCCTTGAGACTTTCGTCGTCGACGATTGTCGAGTGCATTTTCAAGAGGGCTTATTTTTGTACGGTTTTCATTGATAAATAAGCCCTTTTAGAAAACACTTCTCGATTGTTCTAAGATCCACACAATTGAAATGCTAATCATGATAGCGTCTATGAATTGCATGAATATCAATCGTACTAGTACCGACTTTGGAGTGGGGAACTTGCATTTAAAATATTTGCCTCATTTTTACGTTGGCTTCGAATTGGCTGTTCTTTTTTTACACAATCAAGCGATGGAGGCTAATTCGAAAGTATACTTTGACATAAAAACGATATCTTGGTGCATTTGGTTATCTTTCGCTCGTATTTGTCCGTACATGTATTGGTGCGCGCGAGATGCATGGGCGAATGAGAACAGAATTACATAATTTTCTGTAGGTCGACTGCAGTCGATAATTCTTTCTATGCCTGTAAAAGGGTTCAAATGTGAACTGTGAAGTCACAACTTAAGCAATGTTAATAGTGTAGCTTATAACTAGTTTTATTGTGCTTGACTAACTCTCATTTCTAATCTTGCTGTATTTATAGAACACAGTTGATATTCGAGAAAAAGTCATTTCTCACCATTGAAAGAAATGCAAGTTCCCCATTGAACTACAAACTTTGTACGTGTTAGTTGTGTCTAATGTTGCTGCATGTTTGTTAACTGTGTTGCTTTTACTTTTATGTTTTGCATGATTTGTTATCACAGCAAAGAAACGGATCAATTGGATGGCTCGGATTGCTCCTAAAAGTGAGGAAGGTAATGTTGATGGTGCTTTATTACTAATACGCAATTTAAAAAATAATTTAGATTTATACACAGTAGTGAGACATCGGTTCACATATTATCATATGTACGGTCAAGAAATTTTATTTCTCTAGTACCATTTAGTACCTTGTAACAATGAGAATAATATAGAGATCCCAATGACTTGAACATTGATAGTCACAGTAACTAGATACGAAAGAGTACATAATATCACATTTCTTGACTGAACATGTGTATTAAATGCCACGGTAATGATCCCGGCGTTTATTTGACTTGATCGCACTTATTGAATATAGTATTTTATCGATCTAGATTTCAGCTACGACTACCTAAGTGTAGTTGTTTGCTCGAATTGATTAAGCATAGCAGTAACTTTATTAATATGAACCCAAGCAATGACATTAGATAGATAGGAATAAGAAAATAAAATTAGGATATTTTTCCAAAAAACTTTATTAATAAAAATAAATACGATCATGGGCGCTTTCTTTAATATATTTATACTTACATGGTGAATAGATCCATTTGCTTTCAGGCTTGCTTTGGGTGTTAGTATTCTCTAGGGATTTTGTTATATAAATCATATTGTTTCTTAAATTTATCATTTCTTCATACAAGAAGCAAATCAATGTTGCTTTATATGAAGCAAGTATAATGTGATGGTAGATTTAATAATTGTTGGTCTGTTTTGGTCTTAAAACTAACATTATCTGTAAAATTTTATCCATTTATTAAATTCCTTCTCTTGTGTCCACTGGAAGAGATTTGTAGCTTGAACATTAGTCCATATAGGCTTATGATAATGATGGTGACGATAGTAATGCTAATGGCTAACGTTTCGTAGGTCTAGGTGTGCTAGCAGCGCCTGGATCAGACAATGCACCAGGAGAACTAGGAAAGCCTGTGGTTCTTCCGAAGAACATGAGCGATGACGCAAGGATTGCTGTAGCTGAGGGATGGAAGAAGAATGCGTTTAATCAATACGTCAGCGATCTCATATCGATTAGGAGGAAACTGCCGGATCCTAGGGACGAATGGTGAGAATCATTTTGTAACTACCTGCTAGCCTTTTATAATTTATATATTACGTCGTGCGTAGTAAGTACAGACTTAGTAGAGACGATCGAAACTCCGTAATACTTACATTGAAATTAAATTTATTAACTGCCCGATCCCATTTAGGATGATCAGTATAAAGCTTCACTTAGCTTCAATGAACCGGAGTCACATTATGCAAAGACATATTTTGATTGTTAATGTTAACTGGTCGAGCTTATAGCACACCTATTCAAATGAACTTTCATTTACGTAAAGAAAAAATATTAGGTCACGTTAAGCCATAACAACAATGCAACATCAATGATATCATCAGTATCATCACTATTCTATTCATACATTTTGATATTAATATTTTTTTATCAGGTGCAAAACACCAGGGCGTTTCCTGGAAGATCTCCCACAGACGTCCGTTGTGATCTGTTTCCACAACGAAGCCTGGTCTGTACTGTTACGAACGGTTCACTCCGTGCTCGACCGTTCGCCGGAACATTTGATCAAGGAGATCGTGCTTGTGGATGATTTCTCTGATATGCGTATGTATATATAGATGGAATGGAGATGATTAAACAAAATACGCACTCTCTATATCTTAAGAGAAAAACATATGGGGGTATTATTCTGCATCCATAATGTCTATCCGATGCACTTATCTACTTGTATCCTCTATAAAAATTCTTAATATACCTCACTAATTCCTTAAACTTTCGTAAAATAAGAATTAAAACTATACACTGCCACTGGTTTAGTATACCTACACGTATAAGTGACTGCACTGCAGTGTTCCTATTTGAGAAGCAAATAAAACTTTTTATTAAACGACTACTAAAATATGCAAAATACTTGAGTGTTTACTGTGCATCTTCAACCGTTTCATTTGTTTGAAAATGGTGAATTTTCCTTTTTTCAGCCCACTTGATGCAACAATTAGACGACTACATGTCGTCCCTGCCCAAAGTGCGCATAGTTCGAGCTCCGCGCCGGGAAGGTTTAATCAGGGCCCGACTGCTCGGGGCGCGATACGTGACTGCGCCGGTTCTCACTTATCTAGACAGCCATTGCGAGTGTACTGAAGGTAAACTTATTGTTGCTAGTGGGCGAAATGTCTGGGCGTTTGAATCGCCTTTTTTATTCTTAACATCTTGCTAGAACTTTTGTAAGCAAGCTTGAACAAAATTTTCTTTCTATTTCTCAAGTACAGATAATGCGCTAAATATATCTCAATTTCAAAATGAACCCGGCAGGAATCAAGTTATATGCATGCTTTATTACTGGAAGACACACTATTACTTAAACAGTCATGCTGTAGTCGCAGACATTATACATTTGTAACCACCAATTTGTAACAAGCAGCCGATCTCCTAAACTTATACTAGTTTTTGAAGATAATGAGTGCAATGACAGTATTTCAAGCACTTCTATTTACAGCAAATCATTAAAATTATTCTACTATATATACCTAATCAATAATTGTTTCTAGGATGGCTTGAACCTCTATTGGACAGGATAGCGCGAAACAAAACTACCGTCGTATGCCCCGTAATCGACGTAATCGACGACAACACCCTTGAATACCACTACAGAGACTCCACGTCCGTTAACGTTGGGGGATTCGACTGGAACCTTCAATTTAATTGGCACCCAGTGCCAGCCAGGGAGCGTGCTAGACACTCCAACACTGCTGAAGCAGTATGGTCTCCAACGATGGCTGGTGGACTCTTCGCCATTGACAAAGAATTCTTCGAAAAATTGGGAACTTATGACAGCGGCTTCGATATTTGGGGAGGTGAAAATTTGGAGTTGTCCTTCAAAACTTGGATGTGCGGTGGGACGCTTGAAATTGTACCCTGCTCACATGTTGGACATATATTTAGGAAACGATCACCGTATAAGTGGAGGACTGGCGTTAACGTGTTGAAGAAGAACTCAGTTCGACTTGCCGAGGTATGCAGACCTGTATGATATGTAAAAACCCAGTTTGGACACGTTGTAAACTGTTTGGAATCGAGGGTTTATTCTCATACACAGTTTTGTAATGCAGCTAGATGCTTTTACTTTAGAAATCCCATTTTATGATAGTAAATGATTTAAAAAGGTCAGAATGCATAAACGCCAGGCCCAAAGACCGGGCAAGTGATTATTGATCAACTTAAAGTTACGAATCGAGTGGATACTCAAACTGCGAATAGCGACTAGTTCAAAATAAATTAAATCTATTAGAATGGCTGAGGTTTTCAGTGCTTTTATACGGTGCATTAAATTTAAAGTATGCTTCTTTTTAGGTATGGTTGGATGACTACGCAAAATACTACTACCAAAGAGTTGGCAACGATAAAGGTGACTTCGGCGACGTCAGTGGCCGAAAAGAGCTGAGGAGAAAACTAGAGTGCAAATCCTTCGAGTGGTATCTTAAAAACATTTATCCTGAACTCTTCATCCCTGGCGAGTCAGTGGCCCATGGCGAGGTGAGTTTATCATTATTTTTCTCGCGTTCTTATAAAATCGCAATAATCTGAGTAATTTTATGATCCTCAATTTCGAGTGCTAATTTATGTTGACATTGAACGTGCCTTCCAAATTACCTATGCAGATTCGAAACGTGGGCTTCCAAAAGACGTGTTTGGATTCACCAACGCGCAAGTCCGATCACCATAAACCCGTCGGACTGTACCCGTGTCACCGGCAAGGCGGCAACCAGGTTAACTGTCGTTTACACCACCTTAAGCGGCAGTACCATTTTCTAGGAGGTTTTATTTCTTTTTGTGTCCTTTTGAGTTCTTATTGCACTCTTTAAGCACGTTTAGCACGCCGTCTAGCACACGTTGCATGGATTAATGTTTCTGGTTTTTTCATCACGAGTTAGATGCGAAATGAAGCATTTAGCCGCAGATACTGCCTTGATGGGGAAGATGTTGATGAGAATACATCGAAAGAAGAAACTGTTAAGATTCATAAGTGCCACCACATGGGTGGCAATCAGGTAGCCTGAAATGAAATACGTGATTTGGGTGTGTCGCTATTAGAAGGGCTAGAGTGGCAACCTTCTTTTAAGTTCAACTTATTCAATTATGTGGAATAAGTGTTTCATCATCAACTCTTACAAGAGAAATTTCATTATCATTCGGTTTAACATAATCACTTGTCTTAAAGTGGATCGCATCTTTATCCATATCCATAAGTACAAAATGTTAGGGTGCGATTCGTACCCCATATGCATTATGCAAATTTCTTTTATCCCCCTTATCTGCCAAGTGATAATGTTACCCGGGCACGCTTTCTTTTGGCACGCCTTTAAACTTATGGATCACAATAGATCGCGAACCGCGGAACGGATACATGCCTCGACTCCGCCGCCGGTCCAGAAGACATGAAGAAGCCCGTCGGTGCCTGGCCTTGCCATGGGGACGGAGGCAACCAGGTTTGTCATAGGCTGTCTATAGCACCTCACTTTTCCTTTCATGTAGTTGGTGATGGTGATCAATGATCATGAAGTAGCGGTAAGTTGGTGGTAGATTGGCTAGCGCAACTGACTGCGAAGTCTTTTATGTCACGCGATTTTCTTCCATCTTTATTAAATGGATTAGAGCACGTTTACAAAAGATTGTCTCCGGCATTGGACCAAGGGCATTATACTGTTGATCAACATATGTGACATGACAACTAATTTAGTGGAATCGAGTCCTTAATTGTAAAAAGTAGACACGTGGTAAGTTGTGATCCAGCCTTTAATATAGACACATTTAACGTATTTTTAAATAAACAATTTCTCTTAGTTTGACGCACCAAGTTCTAACAAGTATGCTTAAATAATGCTTTCATAATTCATATCATTACTTACTTTAGAATATAATTAATTCGTCACTTTTCCATCATTTAAATAAGGCACGACGGCATGGTAAATGGCTTTGATTATTTCAGAGGTAAATTAATGTTCTAGATAAGCAATAGCAGAAAGAGCTTTGTGGCTACCATGAGATCAGAAAACGTTACTCGATAGCGAGAACGTCACGGAAAATGTATGGAGAAAGTGTACAGTGGCTCAGACGGTTCATATAGGACTAAAATTTTAAGCTCGTGCCATGAGTCACAAAAGTTTTTACTTGATTGTTCGTGTAGTTTTCGATACGTGGCTAACTTCACACCTAAAGTGCTCTCTTTTTATCACCATGGTGCCGGGCGATACCATAGCAACAGCCAACACAAGTCACAGGGCTTACCAAAAATTTCGACGTTTGCAAAATTCGTGCATGCTTCTCTTTTACACTTATTAAGCAGTAATTACACTGAAAGAGAAAGATGCCTGCAATTTGCAAACATCAGTGCTCGTTGACCCTCAGTTGCTAAATTTCGATCGGTAGTTTACCGTTACTTACGATTTTAGTTCTTTATGTAACCGCTAGAGGCGTACATTTCTACGATACAATTCTTGTTCTGTTTTTACTATACTTAGAATGGGACCGAGACAGCTTCGTTTGGACTGAAGTTAGGCACATTAGACCGTAAAGAAACAGAAATATCTCATACTTATTCAGTTACTACTGTAGTAAAGTAATATCATTTGAAAATTAACCATTACAAATTGAACCGTAAATTGCAACCGTCCGTTACGGTTTACGGTTCAATTTGTAATGGTTAATTTTCAATATGATCAACTCTAATTAACGTTCGGTTAACACTGATTGCAGCTCATGGTAGAGGCTCATTTCTTGTAAGGGTTAACAAATGGAGAAAATTAATCCAAACTGGTAATTGTATAAGTTCAAGTTATTTAAACCATTATTACTCCTACAATTTGGGTACTGCCGCTAGGTATATTAATATTAAGTTACGTTTGATTTCACAATCTAACTTATTCATGTTAAACATATTCAATACATCATTCATTGTATTTACCATAGTTGAATATGTTTGGTACATTCTTCATCTGTATTTATTTATCTGACTTGTTTTTGTTTGATTTTTGTAGCTAGTGTAAAATCAGAATTTAACTGAGGGATGGGTTTTCGTGTTTTGTATTTATTTATGGTTTAACCTGATTCCTTTTTCCTATTTAAATTAGATTATAATTTTTATTTGACTTTGCTTTTATCATCAATTTTGTTTTCACTATTAGAAAAATTTACCTGACCATTCTTAGACCATACTACTTTGTAATAGAATTTATAAATGTTCAATTATTGGATTTATAAGGGCATCTTTTATAACATAATGCACAATGTTCACAGTACTGGATGTACTCGAAAACTGGTGAGATTCGCCGTGACGAGACGTGCCTGGACTATTCGGGGCACGACGTGGTGTTGTACCCGTGTCACGGGGCCAAAGGCAACCAGCTGTGGCTCTATGATCAAAATGTAAGTATAACATATTAGCATTCCACGAAATTGTCTACCATTGTCCGGTGCAAATGTGAATGTTTTGAAGATTTATATTGTTTTGTTTGTTGTTGTGACTTGTGTAATTTTTGTAATAATGGATGTGGAAAATACTTAATCAAATAGTAATAAATTTGAAACGTTAAAAGACATGTAGGTAATGTACAAAATGAAATGCGTTTGTACGGGCCAGCTCATTTAATACCCCTTCTACCCGCGACTACGTCTGCGTAGTATTCAGTGATTAAAACTGTCCTTCCTCGGGAATAAACTACCAACCAACATGCAGAGCAGACCGAGACAGTCATCATCTTTCTAACGTTATTACGGCTTTTTGCCACGGCTCATCGGCACCAAGGGTCCGCTTGGCAATTAATCCCGAGATATTACGAAAGCGACTGACTTGACTGACTTTCTACCTCAGAGGGAAAACTAGACAAATTATTGGGATTATTCAGACACCAGCCACAAATGCAGGTTTTAACTTGTAGCCCAGGGCCGCCAGATGAATTTGCTTAAAGGGATGGTAAGGTTATGTATCTATGCCAGCATCACCTGGCGAGCCACCTAAAAAAGCCCGGCGGGCCGCAGGTTGAGTACCGCTGCCTAAAAGCGACTGATACTAGAAAAATATCACAAAATTATATAAAATTATACGTACATAAATAATATGAGACAGGGTTCCATGCAACCGACCCTCTATGCGCCGCTAATCTAGTGAAGATTCATTCAAATATTCATTCATTGAAATTCGTTCATTCTCATATTGGATAGTTAATAAATGTTTCGATTAGTAATATAATAAAAAAAATCCTCGTTTTCTTACAGACGAAGCTACTGAAGCATGGTTCCAGCGAAAAATGCATGGCAATATCGAAAAACAAGGACAAGATCACCATGGAGTCCTGCAACGAAGAGGATATCCGACAACTGTGGACCCTCGAGAACTTCCGAGCCGACAGACTAGGCCCAGAACTCATGTTTATATAAACCGATAGAGTGGGTTCAGAACTACTGTTCATTTGAACTACGAATGGGCCCACTGTTACTTCTGCTATAAATATGGACATTTTGATATTGGACACAATTATGTGTCTTAGTGTTGATTATGAAATGAATGAATCACTTGTTGTTGGAAGCAATATGTGCTTATGTGTGTTTAAATTTAAAAGTGATTTTAAAAATGACGTACTAGTTGAATTAAATAGTGGATCGGTGAAATCATATTGTGATGATACTAATGAACGATGTTTAGTAGTTTTGGAAAATAGTGATGGAACAATATTTCATTCCGTTGTTACTGAAGCCGTGTTGATGTTGTAAATGATTAAAATGCATTTTCACTAAAATGATAACCTATAATTAAAATAAGATTGTGATTATTTTAGTGAAATTGTATTAGTAAATGTAATAAATGTATGTCCATAGATTCTTGATTTAATCCCTTTCGATTAAATAAGGGTGATGTAAATCAACGTACCTATTTGTACCGTTTAAATAGTGATGCAGTTTTTGGCCTAAATTATAGGTTCCTTGAGGGCGAGTCGAAACAGATCTGTTAGCTTTTATAGTGATATTTCTGGTTGAAGAAATGTCACTGTTCGTAGCTGAGAGATCATATCCATAACCATTTCATAACAAGATTATAAAGTTCGAATCGCCCTCTTTGATTTACGTGCCAGTGAATTTTCAGCAAATCTGTACAGTTTGATATTTAACTCCCATTTCAATTCCACTGGAAAACCAGTAATCTCATTGGTTTATTTATTTAATTTAGTAGGTTTTAATTGGATTTTATATTGGCATTAATAATTATAGTATTGTTATTTTTTGTTTTTCTATTTCGTTATGTTATTACGTATTTTATGAAAATATTTAGCTAAAGAGAGTAAAAATTCAAAAGATTTGTACATATCTTAACATACATATGATTTTTATAAATAGTTATATAAATAAAAGCTTCATTAATATTGCAAACAGCAATAGTCACAGATATTTGTGTATTTCAATTTGTGATTTTTTTAAAGCATAAAATAGTACCTAGATATCAATTGACTACAAAACTAGACTTTGATAGGGTAACGATACAAAAGTTTGAATAATATTTTGCTCTTTTATTGAGAATAGGTATAGTTTTGTTTATTTAGTTCTTTTTAGATCGAATTTATTTTCGTGTACAGTCGCATTCAGATATTTCGGAGCTACCAAGGTGCTCAAAAATATCCAAACACGCCTCTACTGTCAAGGCGCTAGTGTTCAGATATTTTTGAGCACTTCGGCCGCTCCGATGTATCTGATAGTGACTGTACATGTGTTGATTATGAAGAAATCGTAACTAAAATTGACTGAAATTACGTAGAATAGTTTAACATGTTCTAGATGCTCTTCGTCTAAAATACTTAAAATAAATAATTCAAATGTAAGATAATGATAGGGATAACCGTTCACGTACATATCTAAAGCATATCTGTATTTTATCATATCGATTCAACAAATACTTAATAATTTTACCCATAGAATAAGGAATTCCATTCCGATCAATTTATTGGTTTTCATCAAGGACCATACATTTCATGCCGTTGACGCAAAAATGACGTAGTTCATCATACAGGCAGTTGTTTTATAACATTACAAATTGAGATAACTAATCTATTGACGCGTAGAAAAAATAGCACTTGATACGTAAAAGAAAAATATTGAAAAGTCAAAATATGTATTATTTAATAAACTAACAATCTGTTATTCAGTTGAGTGACAATAAAATAAAATTTAGTTACCTAGACATTCTATACTGATTGTCAAGTATCTATGTCGGTTAACTAAAGAGGTTGACAAATGATGAACGATTATGAAAATATGTATTTGGAATTTTTCCGTCAACGGCATGACAAACGGGCCCTGGTTTTAATAAAACATCTAAAATTGAGTTTTTGTACAAAGTATCCTAAAAATGATTTACTATGTTATTCTATAGTCCTCTATCAACAAGGTCTGGGACTCATTAAGTTATCTTTATTTTCCATTGCTATAAGATATTTTTCAGAAAATAGTGTACCCATTTAGCGTAAGTAGTTAACCCTTTTCCAGGCCCCACCAATCTACAAGGTTTCCTCAAAAAATCCAAATATATTCCAATTAATCCAGCTTTGATGATTCATTTGAAGACAAGTAACATTTCCTGAAAGTGTAATCTAATTTGAACCTTAAATCGGAATGCTAAAGTTGAAATTCTATTGGCGATAAATCGTACTATGCCTTGAAAAGGGTCAAGAAAAGTAAATCGCTGTCAGTTTTGTGACGACGATTAAAAGGGAATAATAGCTTTGCGATCCTAGCGAAATAACGGTATTACCGGTATCTATGAAATTTCATTTCAGGAGAAACGTTTTCCACTAACTCAATCTTACCAAATCACTTTTTTTTTTATAAGACACCAACAGTACATAAACAAAGCTAGTAAAGAACAAGTATAGTGGACACGTACAATATCTATGGTTCTATGCACCAATAATCTAATTATCTAATTATTAATTATCTTCATAATCTTGTTGTCCTATTGTAAGTTTAAAGCTGTTGGTTCTCCTGAACATAAATAAATAAATAAATAAATAAATAACAGGTGTGCAACAACACTCAACAGTTCGAGGCTTTTTACACTATATTATTAACTACAACTACGAGTATACATTAGGTGATTGAAACATGAATAGGAAAAAACTAACTACTACTACTACTACTATAGTACTTTGGATGTCGATCGCTTCAGCATAATATATTCTAGGTTTCGCTTTAAAAAAAATATTTTGCAGATTAAACCTATAAACCTAGTTTTCTATTGTGTCAATATCATACTAAAAAATTATGGAGAATGGAAGATATTTAGAAATGGAAAAACATTTTCTCTTTTTTTATGGACGATCACGTGGTGACGTGATCAGATATTTCCTAAAAATTTCACGCTAAAGAGGGAAGTATCACCGTATTTCCAACCAACCAACCAACTTTTTGCCTTGTAATATCGCTTCTTATAGTTTATAAAAACAAAAACCCCAAGTTTTTATTAAAAATAAATGCATATTTATTATTGTGTCAAAACTGGCAGTGATTAACTTTTCTCGTCAAGTCACGCTAGTTGGATGCACTACTGTCTGAATACTCCGATATTAAGATACTTTAACATTCCTACAACCATGTGATTCAATTAAATAGTTATTAGGGCGTACAAATTCAACTGCCTGTAAATGTTATGTGTGGATACGGTTACAGCTGCGAAATGGACTTGATCTAAACTAAATACACAAGTTTTTCTTTCTTTCTTTTAAATACTTGCAATAGTTTCCTGTTTTATTAAATTGACAATTTTCTGAGCTTTTCTATCGAGTACTGTGTTTAGGCAATGAGGCTTGCTGAGTTGCCTAAGTAAGGCACGAGATTGAAAAGCTTGATTATATCACTATTGTATACAATACTTTTTCTACGAGTCATCAAGTTATTTTTGTTGATCAAAAGAAATATTTGTTCTAACAAAGGGAGTGACAGGGGAGAGTGGGGTACTGTGCATCATGGCTGACAGTGAATATTTTGTAATAACTTTGTCTGTACACAGTACAGGTTTTTCAAATTCTACGAGACATTCGTCGCGGGCATAAAGTGTAATTAAAAAAATATATGAACGGCGAAAATACCTGCCAACAAATAATTAGTAACTATGAAATTCTCCTTATAACTTATCTTGTTTAGATCATTTACGTTTCGTGCAGCACCGAGCTATGTAAATGCGCAGTGACAGACATGATTAATGTCATTAATTTAGGCGACAATTAGAAGACATCGGCCGAGTCAGCTTCGCCAAAGTCATTAAGGATTGACAGCCACGCTGTCAGCTCAATTTTAACGTAAATGAGAGTAATTAGGGGCTAGAATGTTTTATGAATTTTATGATTATATTATAATTTGTTCTGATTTTTTGAAGCTTTTTCGGATTGTATAAACTGAAGTTTTTAGTTTTTAAACGACATTCGTCTAAATGGTTTAATACTGAAGTTATCAAAATACGCGCTGCTCAACGCGAACAGTACCCCTAGTGTAAATTTATTCGATAGCGAAACGTGACGTACGCTTTTGCGTTAACTCTCATTTTGTATGGGATTTTGAGTTTCCAAAACGTCCCGCTTGGCGCGCTGTTTCTAAATCCTATACAAAATGAGACTTACCGCAAAAGCGTACGTCACGTTTCGCTATCGAATAAATTTACACTAGGGGCACTGGTCTCAGCACTCTCGGTACTTAAATATGGAGACTTATAGGGATACACTACTGCACAAATGTCTGGGGACACTTGTCTGTAAAGTTGCGCGAAGTTACCGGACTTCGCTCGACATTGCGCGTCACATGTTGCCCAAGTTCGGAAACCGGTTAAATTTCCAAACCGTTATCATGTACTTGGCGCTAAACCTTTTAATTTCGGTTTTGCTCGAAAAACCGTTATTTTTAAACCGGTTTTTATGAGAACAGTTCTTGTCAAATTAACCGCTTTCGTCTACGTCGGTGTCCATGTTTACGTGGCATACCACCAGGCCAGCCGGCAGTTTCGTTGCTCGTCAAATAAACCGGTTTTTTAGGTTACAATAAAGTTCTTAAACCGTTCGCGTTCTTATAAAAGTTCGGAAGAAAACCGAAATAAACCGGTATTTACCGGTATTTTATAAACCGGTTCCGAGGCTTGCTGTCACCAGACATTTATCTCCTCGTGTAACCCTGGCTTTAAGCGACAGCGACGTGTCGCCAGCGACGTTGGGTGACTTGACAACGTTACCGAACTTCACTCGACATGTCTGGCAATATCGCGCGATATATGTCGCCAGCGGTGGCAGCATGGTTCCATTTTTATCATCTGTCACTATGCCCGTCACTTTCGTGCTTAAATGCTTGTTATAACGTGAAAGGCACGGTGACAAATAATAACGAGCCGACCATCTTAGCCCTACAGCGTGTTTTGTAAGTCGTGCGTCGCCAGATATGTCAGGCGAGGTTTCGCGTACACGTACGACTTTTCCAGACATGTCGCCGACGCGTGTCGCGGGACATTCGTCCCCTAATGTATCCCTGCGGGCTAAGCACGGTCGCATGTTTATCGCCTGTCACCATGCCTGTCACGTTCTAACAAGTATGTAAGTGCGAAAGTGACAGACACAATGACTGGTGATAAAAATGCAACCATGCTGCCAACGCTGACCTCTTTGAAACATGATATCACGACGACGCGTGCCTTGATTCGTAATGTCATGTTATTAAAGGTTACATTTTACAAGTCTGCGCGTCATCGTGGATGACATGAACTATAGGTACTCAAAAATGCACAGGTTAAACCGTAAAAAAGAAATATTTTTTTAACTCTTATTGCGAATTTGCAGATAGGGTGTCGTTTAAGAACTGTTATTTAATCCTAGAAAATAAAATTATTAGTTAAGTACCTACTTGATAGCGCATATTTTTTTTTTTTAAGTGATCTATTGAAATATGCTTTGCATAAAAGCATATTTCAATGTTGTGTGATTAAAAATAACTTTGTTATTACTGCCAGTAGGTCTTCCTATTATCCACATCAACATTATGAAATCATTTCAAAATAATGTTTTATAATATATGCTGTCTTGATTCATGTATATTATACTTAAACATTTGTTTAGGACTCACCAGAATTCAATATTTTGCAAAATGTCGGATGACTTTTTGCAAAATATAACTATGTTAGTTATATTTTGCAAAAACGTCTTCCTCTCTCATGCAAACAGTATTTTCCGATCCTTCAAGTAGGTATATTATAAATAAATAATAACCATTTAATTTTGTATATTTGACATTCCGAGTAAGATATAATAAGACTCATCCATAACTTAAATTTGACTCCATGACTTACTGAATTCGATTAAGTATGCTGAGACATAATATTAATGTTTTAATTTCAGCTAGATATTATGTAATTACTCATAAATCACTCGTTATATTTATCACATTTGAAAGATAGGTATCAATTAAAATATTATTTTGTGTACCTTGCAGATTTCGACTTGCAAAAAAAAACCGCCTCAGATGAGATTTCGGTAGTTCAGCGGTAGAGTACGTACTGGGCCGGTCTCCCAGAGCTGCGAGTTCGAAACTTGCCCGGGGCGATGAGTTTATAAAATTGTATTGTCTTTCAATTACTAGTTCAGGCTATAAAATACATATTGTAAAATGCCTGACCAGTAATACGAGTATATGATCACGCGCCATATTGCGGAATTTCAATTGGAACTAACTTTTTCATACTCAACTGATTCTCATGTATAGGGTGACAGCACCCTATACTTGAGAATAACAGCGCCCTCTTGACAATGATCTTTTATTTCTGGTCGGGCTTTATAATTGTGAGGTTGGTCCTACCTAGGAGTCATCCATATATTACGTCACAGCAACATGAGGGGGAGTCATGCCAAATGTGGCAGTACATGTTAAACCGACAAGAAAAAGCGTCACAAAGGGCTCCCCCTTCCGGGAGGCTCCGAGGGGAGATCCAACAACTCGAAATTTTGTGTCACGTAATTAATGGATAATGCACTAGAGTTGGAACAAGCTAACTGCATTGCATTTGCTACAGCTAAGTGTGGTGATGTCATCATTTGATGTCAAATTTCTGTGAAATTATGACGTTTACAATGACACCCGCTCACTTTGTTCTGTTCAAGTCGATTCGAAATTAACCGAAACGGACTCTCGGATATCAAGCCTTCTGACGTCCAGTTTTTTGCGGGTACGGTTTTATGCAGGGTCCCGTTTTTAGTAGTATGTTATGTGCTCGTATGAACGTTACTATATTATTTAGAATGTATCACTAAACCTTACAAAACAAAGTCCCCCGCCGCGTCTATCTGTGTATATGTATGTTCGCGATAAACTCAAAAAGTAATGAATGGATTTTCATGCGGTTTTCACCTATCGATAGCAAGTCTCGGAAACCGGTTAAATTTCCAAACCGTTATCATGTACTTGGCGCAAATCCTTTTAATTTCGGTTTACCTCGAAAAACCGTTATTTAAAACTGGTTTTTATGAGAACAGTTCTTGTCAAATTAACCGGTTTAGAAACATAAAACCCTGTTTCTTCCTATGTCGGTGTCTATGTTTACCACTAGGCCGACTGGCCGTTGCGTCAGTCGTCGGATAAACCGGTTTTTTTAGGTTACAATAAAGTTCTTAAAACGTTCGCATTCGCATAAAAGTTTGGAGGAAAACCGAAATAAACCGGTATTTACCGGTATATTAAAAACCGGTTCCGAGCCTTGATCGATAGAATGATTCTTGAGGAAGATTTAGGTGTATAATTTGTTAAGGTTTTTTGTATCCGCTCGTACTAACTACTCGTAAATCGGGGTCCTGCGGAAAACCGTATCCGCGATAAACTGGACATCAGTGGGAAAGAGCTTCTTATACATATATTTATTTACCTAAACAATTTATTTATAATATCACTCAATCTATAGGAAAATGAGATTACAATTCGTAATCTTAGGACCGAAACAGACAGACCGCAGTCATATACTGTACGTACACATGTTGCGATTGTTAAGCGCTTCGTATATTTCGGTCCTAATATTTTTGTACATATGGTTCCAACTTCGTAAATTTAGTAACTATTAAATTAAATATAATGTCCTAAACGTTGGAAATATAGCTGTTAGTTCTTATTAGGGAGTTATAAACGTGCCTTATATATTTTACTTAGTTAATTAATATAAATGAATGTTGAAATTTCTGTATATAATGCGATGTCTCCAATGATGTATTATACTTAGTATCATAGCGTAATTATGTTAGATGGCTATAATATAGTGTTTGTAAAATAAAACATTATGTTGGATTTGTACAAGTTTGTTGTTTTTTTTTACTTCAATAAACTTCACCCCACAGCCTCTTCCAAGCGACGGCTTCTAAAGATGGATGGATGCTGCTTGACGCGACGTTGGCGCAAAGCGCAGTGACGCCATTTTTCATAGCGCTGACTTTACACCAGCGCTAAAAAAACGCTAGTGTGTGGGGTAGCCGCGGGCCTCTCGCTTGCACTAATACATGTACAGATAACTCAGAGCGAAATTAACAGACAAATGACAGCTAATTGATATGATTCCAATATTATTCAAACATCCGTTTGGACTGTAAGGATTTACAATAATTAATAGTTTTGATAAGTTAAGCACTGTCTTTTTAAATCCCAAAAATCCTTTTAAAAGAACAAAAACTAATCGAAGTGTGATCTACAATAATGCAATAAAAGAAGGTTTCAAACAAAGTAGTAAATTACTTGTGTACTATGTATAGGTATTCACAACTGCAAAAATGACATTGGGACTTAGAAGGCTAATACCGGAAATTTTCTAAAATCACACTTTTGAAGTGTGGGTTATCAAATTAAACCCCAGTAATGTGACTACATTTGTTTGTCATAGAAAAAAGTAGGTAACAATTTAAATATAAATAATTTCGATGAAGAAAGACAAGACAATAAGGCTGTAAGGATTAGTAATTAATAATTTTAACAAGTAAGCCCATCAAGCACTTTCCTATTAAACCCAATGTCATTTTAAAAGAACAAAATGGAATCTAAGTTTGAACTATAATGGAATAAAAGATTTCAAATTCAGAACTGCAAAAATTACTTTGGGACTTAGAAGGCTATAGCGGAAATTTTCTAAGATCACATCTTCCCAATAGCCCAAGAATAGTTTAACAAAAAGTTTGTTAGGGTCGGCAACGCGCATGTAACTCCTCTGGAATTTGAATTTGAAAACATTAATTTCATGTAACTGTGACACATACATTTTGTTAGTAAAAAACAGTTTTTTTATACCACGACGGTGGCAAACAAGCATACGGCCCGCCTGATGGTAAGCAGTCACCGCAGCCTATGGACGCCTGCAACTCCAGAGGTGTTACATGCGCGTTGCCGACCCTTTAAAAACCTGTACACTCCTTTTTTGAAGAACCCCATACTGTAGACCCTCGAGAAAACCTCGGAAGGGAACTCATTCCACAGCCGGAGCGTCTGCGGGAGGAAATTCCTCTTGAGCCGCACAGGACGCGACCATTTAGGTTCTAAGGTGTGAGGATGAACTCCCTGCCGACGGCGAGCGGTGCGGTGATAGAAAGTGGCCGTTGGCATCATGTCAAACAATTCCTCAAAGCACTGCCCATTATACAAGCGGTAAAACACACACAAGGAGGCAAAGTCTCTCCTTAGACTCGTAAAATCGTAGTTTCAAAAGGGTTAGTACCTAAACCTAAAAATTGTACTTTTAATTTAATTAATAGTAATTTTTCAGCTTGCTTTATAAACTTTACTGTAGGCCTAAGATGGTCGGCTCTTTATCATTTGTAAACATGCCTGTCACGTTCTAACAAGTATGTAAGCGTGAAAGTGATGGGCATAGTGACAAGCGATAAAAATGGAACCATGCTGCCACTGCTGATTATATTGCGTTTAATGAATTTAAATTACATCCTGACCTTTCGAACGCGATATAATCCATGTAAATAGTTTTTTCTTATATTTATTTAATTTGTACCTAAAATACAGTGTCTACAATTTTAAATAATGAGGAAACTTTTCCGTTCTTAACTAAAGTTCCAAAAAACACGTCTAACTTTAGTCAGCACATGCAGCTATACTTTCCGCAAAACTAAGTGGAGACTGAGGACATAATGCTATCTCCTTTAGCCTTATTAAGATCAACCAAATGTAAAAGAGATGGCATTTTGACCTCAGTCGCCAGTTGATATTGCAGCAAGTGTAGTGACCAATATTATTGTTGCAGTAAGAGCACAGGGAACCATTTCTCGAATGCTATTAGACTAATATTATTAGTCTACAAACTGTCAAATTAAATGGGTTTTCATGACAACACACAAATAATATTAGCCTAATATAGTTCGAGAAATGGGCCCCAGCTCGTATTTCATGTATGTCTGTTTAGGTTTTTTACCTAAGCGCCTGAACGAATTCTTAGAGCAATGTCGTTGATCGCGTCAACTGCAATGAAAATTGTGACATTTGTAACTATAAGAGAGAAGAGAGAGTCCGTCAATTATGGTAATACAACTAGCCGTTGCAGTTAGTGTTAACAATAAGTTTTTGGCAAAAAAATCATTTTTGGTACAAGCTTTTATCGCTGACTGTACCTTTCTTTCCACAGGCAACTAGACAATTCTCATCGAGACAATTCTAAAAACCCCAAACACAATTAGGTTGCGTTGTTTTATCACAGAGTTCCTGTGGCTACCTCCTGTCTCCATCATCAGATCAGCTCGATGGTATCATAATATTGCATTGCCACCTGACTTACATATGTATGCAAATTTTCAGCTTCATTGGAAACCGGGAAGTGGGTCAAAAACTTGCAAGATTTGATTACAGACAACGGATTTTACAAGTGAAAAGCAGTAAAAGTTCTTAAAAATTTATTTTATCCATTCGCATATTTGTCGGCTATTTCTCTCAGCAATATGTCCGACGTATCTGAGGCGCTAAATAATATGTCATTCCAGCTAAGCCGTGTGGACATTGAATGAAAGAAAAAAGAATCATTCACCCAAGTGAATACTCATTCGAGTGAACGGCTTGATATCAGCAGTGTACACACAGGTATTTTTGACTCTTGCTTTTACTTTTATATTACGGTCTTTACAATCAACTACTTTCTTTCACACATAAAAAAAAAAACATTCGCAATACAATCAATCTTATCCCTCAGGCGAAGTTTTAAATCGATTGCCGTACTCTGTTCAAACAAACGTCTGTACAAAGTAACATTTTCGTCCGCAGCTTTGGCTCACTATCTACTATTTTTCTCCCGCCGGTAACTGACAGGATTAGAAACTAGGTAGTTGGAGGCTGATTCCGTTTATCTATCTCTCTATGATGATGAGTTCAAAAAATTACGACTAGAAAAGATAAACTGTTTTGTTTCCACAAATTTCCTATGTGTGTCAAAATGTTATTACTGTGTCATAACAAAATAATGACGTCGATATCGATTTGATAATGGCATTCAAATTTCGAACATATCTAAAAAAACAAAGGAATTTGATTTTACCTCATTTCTATCACGGTCAAAGTAGTGTCAAAATAAGTTGAAACACATATCAAATCGTTAAATCTGAATCAGCCCATTGCGTCTTTTTTAACGGCCATTGATCTGGGTGCATATTGAAAACTGTAAGGTTAAAAGGACAGGTCTTTGATGTAACGATGGTGAAAGAACTGAAAAGTTTAATGGAAGGATTGTTACATTAAAACTTAATCATTACGAATACATAATGACAAAGGAGGTGAGAAGTACTTTACCGCACGTCCCATCCACATTGTGGGAATAGCCCTGGTAGTTGACTCTGTTCACCCAGCAAGGATCACCCAGGTCAATTAAGTAAACTAAAAATAAACTTATTTCACCTCTAGTTATGATACTCGCACATTGTGGGAATAGCCCTGGTAGTTGACTCTGTTCGCCCAGCAAGGATCACCCCGGTCAATTAAGTAAACTAACAATACACTTATTTCACCTCTAGTTATGATACTCGCATATTGTGGGAATAGCCCTGGTAGTTGACTCTGTTCGCCCAGCAAGGATCACCCGGGTCAATTAAGTAAACTAAAAATACACTTATTTCACCTCTAGTTATGATACTCGCACATTGTGGGAATAGCCCTGGTAGTTGACTCTGTTCGCCCAGCAAGGATCACCCGGGTCCCTCACATTCATCCCACTATAGCACTAATAACTTGTAACTTACACGATTGCGACAGTCTTACAGATTCTTGTATTCGTCGTTCTCACACATTAGTCTCATTGCATAAATTTAACAATAAGACATTTCTAAAACGCTACAAATATTACCTTTTACATATATACATTTCCCCTCAAGACTTGTTTTCGCTTTTATATCTATATAATGGATGACATAACTACGATATCTAAAGAAATCGAAGCCATTTCTATTGCTAACGCCTACCTATGCGACCCAGAAGAGTGTGGGACTTATATTGGGCCCCAAACTGACTATCTTAAAATCCTACATCTAAACATAAGAAGTATAAACTGTAATTATAATGGTTTTCTAATCTTGCTAGCGAGAATAGACTTTCAATGTGACTTAATCATACTATCTGAGTGCTGGTTAAACTCGGCACCATTCATTCCTGTTTTACCGGGTTACGAAGCTCATCGATCTACACACACTAATCAAAATGATGGCGTAGTAATATATGTCAAAACTACAATTATTGCTACTGTTGAGGAGCCCAAACTGCACGACGCTAACTGTTTACTAGTAAAAGTAAAACCTGATATTGCCATAATTGCCATTTACCGTTCTCCAGCTGTCCACTCCACTCACGATTTCATCAATAGTCTGGGCAGCACTCTGTCCCTTCTTTCTTCCTTTCGGTCTGTCACTATAATTGGTGACTTAAACATTAATATTGGTACTAATTCAGCTGACCCCCGTGTAGACGACTATCTTCTTTTCATGGCCTCCCATGGTCTTCTCCCTGCCCACAATTTTCCGACCCGTAACGAAAACTGTTTGGATCATGTAATGTTGAAGACAGACAGAGAGGCGGTTGTTATGGTACTAAACACCTTTGTAACGGATCATGCTCCTGTTGTCTTGTGCTCTAAATATAAACCAGAAAGCCACACATACAGATCCTCAGGAAGACTGAATATGACAGCCTTAATCGAAGACATACAAAATGCTGACTTATCTGCCATTTTCACTGTTCAAGACTCTAACCTAGCAGCTGAAACCCTTATTAACTTACTATCATCATTAGTTTTATCACGTACGAGCCCAATATCAATCCCTAGGAGAAAGCGCACTCTGAAACCATGGATTACACCCGGTCTCTTACGGTGTATTAAAAACCGTGATAAACTTCATGTCAAATACAAAAAAGATAGTAATAACAATGTTTTAAAAACAACATACACGCGTTACAGGAATTATTGTAATAATCTTTTAAAAAATATTAAACAAAACTACGAAAAACAACTTATGGATAAAGCCAAAGGTAAGCCCAAAGACACATGGAATGTGATAAAGCAGATAGCCAATATTCAGCAAGTAAAAAAATCACAACATGAACTATTGTCCCTGTGTTCAGATCCTGTCTCATCAGTAAATAGTGTCAATACATTTTTTGCTGGCATTGGTAGCACTCTCGCCCAAAATATCTACAATAATACAAATTATTCGATATTGCCACAAGAATATAATTTGGACAATTCTAGTCAAAATATAAGTTCCATGGCAATTTTAAATACTGACGACGCAGAAATAGAAGGACTTATTCTTAGCTTAAGAAACAATTGCTCAATCGGATACGATGGCATATCTACAGCTGTATTAAAAGCTACCCGTAGTAAATTAGTGCCGGTACTTACGTATATTTTTAATTTGTGCATAGCCGATGGTAACTTTCCTTCTGTTTTCAAAAAGGCTCTTGTTCATCCGATCCACAAAAGCGGTAATAAAGACAGTCTCAACAACTATCGTCCTATTTCTGTTCTCACTAGTATCTCTAAAATCTTTGAAAAAATTCTAAACAAACGTCTAATTGGCTTTCTGACTAAACATAGTATCTTGGCTCCTAACCAATTTGGTTTTAGAAGTGGCAAATCAACCGAGGACGCAGTAGTAGCTCTAACAGATAACATAGTAAAGAACCTAGAAAATAAGCGAAGGACTATTGGCATCTTCCTAGACCTGTCGAAGGCTTTCGACACGGTCTCAGTGTCTATTTTACTTAGGAAGATGCAAGCTATCGGCATTAGAGGATTAGCGTTGGATATTTTCCAAAGCTATCTGTCTGAACGGTCACAAACAGTTATTATTGATAAAACTAGAAGTAATGAGCTGCCATTAAATTACGGAGTACCCCAAGGTAGCGTGTTGGGGCCTACTCTGTTCCTGATTTATATTAACGATTTGTGCTCCCTTCAATTGAAAAATTGTCAAATCATCACTTATGCTGATGACACAGCGTTGATTGTAAATGGTAAGGACTGGGAGGGTGCTAGATCTGCTGCTGAAAATGCACTTCGACGTGTCTCATCCTGGCTTACTGCAAACCTACTAACCCTAAATGTAGTAAAATCTAAATTCCTTACCTTCACCCCAAATTCGACTATGCAACCAGAAGTTGGTTCAATGAGAATTGTGGTTCACAGCTGCTCGGACAACACCGCCCCCGACATGACTTCTCCCTGCACGTGCATGCCCCTTACTCACTCCGAGTGTATTCAGTACTTAGGTATAATGATAGACTGCAATTTACGCTGGCATCATCATATCGAGCGCCTGAACACAAAAATTAGAAAACTTATATACGTATTTAGAAACCTCAGGTCTGTGGTCGGTCCTGAAACACTGAGAACTGTATATTTTGCTCTGGCGCAGTCCTTGTTATCTTATTGTGCTTGTGTTTGGGGTGGGGCAGGTAAAACCTTACTTTTGAAAGTGGAGCGGGCTCAACGTGCTGTATTAAAGGTTATGACAAAAAAACCCTTTTTATATCCTACTTCTAAACTATATCAGGAATGCAAACTATTAACAGTAAGAGGTTTATTTATTAGACAGGTCATTATAAGGAAACATAAAACCCTTGAATTTATAAAGGATGATACTTCGAATAGGCGTCGTAGAGACCATGTTTGTGAGGTTCATAGTTTCCGCCTGGTACTAGCAGGACGGCTTTTTCACTATCTGAGCCCAAAATTATATAACAAAATAAATAGGCTACTTGGAATTTATAAATTGACATTTAGAGAATGCAAATTGAAAGTAACAAACTGGCTGGTCACTTTGACATATGAAGAAATTGAGGATCTCCTTTCAGCTCATACATACACACACACACTCACATAACACACGTATTATAAACTAAATTAAGCATGCACACTACCCTATTTTCATCATTTTTTCTTTTTTACTCTTATGTACCTCATAAATTATCATTGTCAGTCACTTTTTTAGTGTAACTATATAATTGCAGCTTGTATTTCCGGGGTGAGGGCCTGGAGATCTGTAATACAGGTCTAACCTAGTTCAGACTCCAGTCCCTCGCAAAGGTAAAAATAAATAAATAATAATACTTAAGTTTATTTTGTAAAATTATCTTTTGTGAGGTTAAATAAAAACATTTTATTTATTATTTTTTATTTATTTATTGTGGGAATAGCCCTGGTAGTTGACTCTGTTCGCCCAGCAAGGATCACCCGGGTCAATTAAGTAAACTAAAAATACACTTATTTCACCTCTAGTTATGATACTCGCACATTGTGGGAATAGCCCTGGTAGTTGACTCTGTTCGCCCAGCAAGGATCACCCGGGTCAATTAAGTAAACTAAAAATACACTTATTTCACCTCTAGTTATGACACTCGTACTTTGTGTTTCCGGGATAATATTTTTAGGTAAGTACAGGCGAAACATTATTAGCTTAATGAAATGTTTTCTCGACATAAATCGTATTTACTTTTAAATTAATGTTTCTTTACATAAATCTTAATTTTTTTTTAATAATAGACTATGAATTGAAAAGTTTGAATACTAGGAAAACCTAGATATTAAAATATATAATAGTAATTGGGATCAAAATTGTTTAGCTCAATATACTTCGGCTGCTAATTATTAAATACCCTAATTAGCGATAACATTCATTGGTGCAAATAATATTTCGTCCACTATACCCAAGGCACAAAGTGTACACTTCGTATAGGTGTATTTCGTGTACAGTCGATGTCAAAGATATGTTTACATTTTTCGCCTTATTACAAAAGAGTAAAGTGCAAAAGTATCTTTGACGTCGACTGTACAACAATGAAAAGATTTATCACAAACATTATGGGATACTAACCTGACGTTCGCCAGAACACATACGCCGCTTAGCTACGGTCGTAGCCCATAACATGGATTTTCAGGTAAAGGCAAAAGGACTACGCGTCGTGATTAGCGCTGAATGGGTTAATTCATATGTGGGTACCGGGTCGGATTCTTGTAAAATCGGCCTGGCTGGGTTGTGCATTGCGTATCTTCCCGTACACTTCGTGCTGTGCAATAAAGAACCTACATATATGATCCCCCAAAATGAATGCTATCCCCCCAGAGGAGTTCAGATTGTGTAGTATGTATAAATTGTTTTCCTTTTTGCTTTGACCATAAAATAACTTGAAGCGTCGATGCTATGGTGTCAGAGACGACTAGACGAGCGGAAGTAAAAATGTATGGCATCAAGAGAATTCGCTGGAGCATTTTTTTGCGGCTTTCCGATTAATGACCCAATTCTATAGAATTGTAAAGTTGATTGACGAACGACAGTAGAGTTTGTATAGATATTTTATTTATATTATATTATAATAGCCTATTTTGTGTCCCACTGCTGGGCAAAGGCCTCCCCTTTTTTCCGCCACTCATCACGGTTTGAAGTATGTTCCCGCCAGTCTCTGCAATAAGCGTCGAGGTCATCCCGCCATCTCTTTTTTGGTCTGCCTCTGCCCCGGCTAATCTGCGGTGTCCATTCGGTAGCCAATTTAGCCCACCGATCCGGGTGCATACGGCAGACGTGTCCTGCCCAACCCCACTTAAGCTTAGCAGCCTTAACACCCACATCTATAATACCAGTTCTGGAGCGCAGTTCGGTGTTCCTAACTCGATCGGTTCTTCGAACTCTGTTGTATAGATATTGTTCAATAAATTAATATACTTAGAGGTCATCAAGCGGATTCGTTCTGAGTATTATTTTTGTAGCCTTTGGTTTACAGCGGCTTTTTAAACTTGTAGTAGTTACTAACTTGGTATTAAAATACTACTTACATAATACAAAGACGGGACGAGGCCAGAGTACCTAAAGGCCTTGTTCGACGAAGAAGGTGGACCGGAGAGCCGCAGAGGTAAAGGCAGGCCCAAGCTCAGATGAATGGACGGTGTACCTGGATATCAGGACCTTAGGAGTGACAAGTTGGCGAACGAATAGATCTGACTGGAGAGATTTGCTTGACCAGGCTAAGGCCCACCTGCAGCTGTAATGCCTCAGATGCTAATAATGACATTAAACAAAGAAATGCTACACCTAGTTTACTATTCACATAAAACAATAAAATACTTTAAATTCCTACGTACCTTCATAAATCAACTCGACAATTTTGAGTTGAATACACATCTGCAACATGCTATTATCACACTCTGTTTCAACAAACCGCAAACTCGTCTAAATCAAAAACGACCATAATAACGATATGACAAAACTTTTTGAAACGTCCAACTTTACCATCAACTACCACAGATGGTTTCAAATAACATCCTTTTAGTCAAATGAAAATAACTCTCCGAGGTGTATTTTTCACGAAACAATAAGTTTACGATTTCATAAAAGGTTTGTTTTATGAAACCCATTTGGGTTATTAAAAATGGTGATTATTACGCTTGGTTTGTCATCGTGAAAATACGAGTAATATAAGGTTATGAGTCAAACAAATTACGTGCTGCTTTTTGTAGTGGTTGTGTTTGTGCAATAATAATCTGAGTTAATGTTTTACCCAATTATTGTACAGTGCTTTACATCGTACCTTAACTACAAAATAATGGGGTGGGTATTTACTATCGTTTAGCCATAGCAGAAAAAAGGTATAAAAGTTTTTAAAGAAATTATTTGTTCTAAGATCTTTTCCAATTTCACGGAAATGTCTTCGTTCAAGAAATAAAAGGTCTTGTAAAGTCTATTAATTGTCAAATAAAAATTTCATAATATGTATGAAATCATAACAGACCTATTCTAATTCTTTTCACAAGACTTTTAATCTTGAATTTTGAGAATTTATTCTCGAAACGTTAGTGAGATTATCTTACTCCACGGTATCTATATTCTGTAGACCTAGTGAGAAAGGGTAGGTACAAGTCTCGCGCAGCTTAGGGATAAAATGGAACTTACACCCTTTTGCATCTGCGCTGCCTGAGACTTGTACCCTTATTCACTAAGGCCACAGTATATCTTGGATCAAGATATATCAGTTGAGTTATATGTAGTGTTTGTTAATTTTTTTTTTTGTGTTAGGTCTCCATTTTCAAGCACTTTGCGTGCTCGGTTATTTGCCTTAGGGCCACTTTCACCATCCAGGGTTAGCCACTAACTCGGGAGTAACCAGTTAAACCTGGAGTAACCAGTACGATTTAACCCTGGGTTAACGGTTAACTCTGAGTAAACGCCACTTGCACCATCCCACTAAACCGGGGTTAAGCGGTTAAACCGTTAACCGTGTTAAATTTTACTGGTAACCATGGTACTCCAGGTTTAACCGGTTAACCCCAGGTTAGTGGAATGGTGCAAGTGGCACTTATTATTATTATTGGAGTTTGTGGGTCTTTGAGTGCCACATGACAGCCCTTTAAAGTTCATTACTAATGCCCGTTGAATCCAGGAATTTCCAGATTCTTTGGGCCGTAATGTTCTGTACCTTATAGGGTTGGTGGCACTTAGTGGCTTACCCAGGATTGGTGCAAATGGCTTATTGGGACCGTGCGAAGTGCATGGTGGGGGTAAGTAAAGCGATCCCAGCGCATAAGGTGGTAAAAATTTGAACTAACTGCGGATAGCGTCTTTAACATTTCGTACAATTATATGGCTCGAAATGAAACTTTTATTTACGATTACTCCTGAAATATTCATTTAAATTGTATGGTGCAAGGGACCAATGTAATCTGTATGAAATGCTTAATATAACTAACGTATTTATTTTGATAATTGTTAATAATGTATCCATGTAAATAGCTTTGCAAATGCCACATATTACGTGATCTTTTTCTACAAGTTACGAATATGTATAGTAAGTTATCCTTAAAAGATAGACATTTAACATCGCGGACTTTTTTGTAGACCACTGAATGAGAAACAACCCCACCATACATTGTGTTGTTATAGCTCAAACGGATTAGGCAGCGTTTTCTATTAAAGCTCCTAGCCAGCGTGATTATTTCCGACAAAATCGTTATATTTCAAACAATTTACACAAAACCTTAACAAGTTATATACTTAAGCCTTCCTCAAGAATCACTGTATTGATAGATGAAAGTCGTATGAAAATCCGTTCAGAAGTTTTTAGTTTTGGAGTAGTTTTATAAGATGTAGTGAATTGACGTTTTCCCCTAGACTTGCGGACACTAGGTTACGTGACAGTCGTCAACAACAATAGACAGTCAACAGTCTCCCAATATAATGCTACCATCATTCATAACATTACTTAATTTAGAATATAATTAATTCGTAATTTTTCCACCATTTAAATAAGGCAAGACGGCATGGTAAATGGCTTTGATTATTTCAGAGGTAAATTAATGTTCTAGATAAGCAATAGTAGAAAGAGCTTATCTTTTAATAGGATCCTTAAGGGTTAACAAATGGAGAAAATAAATCCAAACTGGTAATTGTATAAGTTCAAGTTATTTAAACCATTATTACTCCTACAATTTGGGTAATACCGCTAGGTTTATTAGTATTCAGTGACGTTTTATTTCACATCTAACTTATTCATGTTAAACATACTCGTATTCAATGCATCATTACCATACCATAGTTGAGTATGTTTAGTACATTCTTCATGTGTCTCTAAGGTCCAGATTCTAGAATAAGTATCAAGCGACTAACAATTTCCGTCACAGTCTATAACTGAAGTGCGCTAAGTTGAAAACTTTTCAATCGACTGCCGCTGATTCCTCGCAATAATGGAACTGTGAGGCGAATGAAAAATACGAGTTTCTAATAAAAGCTGGAAAGATCTTATATTAGTTTTTTTTATTTTAAATATGTAAATGTATAAGGAAACGAACTCCTGTTTTATACTCCCATAAAAGTAATTTTTGTTAATTACTATAATACAAGAACCGATGTCCGGTATACAGCAAAGTGGCAGGAGATAAGTAGCAAAAAGGACCTCGCCACAGTACGGGACAAGCGCTAGAAGGGTGATCATAATGATGACAATATATGACGACTGGCCTGCTATTTGTTTTAAGATAAAGATATTTTATTATTCAAGTAGGCATATTACAAATATTACAATGGGGTTATTCGCGGATGGTCTAAAACGCAAAATGACTAGTGTAATATTTTGCCTATATCACTTTTAGTCTACATCGCGAACGGTCTAGAACGCAAAATGCCTACATCATTTTCGTCGTTTTATCTTTACGTTAGCGATCTCGCGCGGCAGCTGGGCTCCTATTCTGGGCGGTTTGGCCTTCGGCCATTTGAAGATAACTAACAAACCTAACCTACCTAATGAAATAAAAAAGTGGTCATTTTGCGTTCTATCTAGACCGTTCGCGATGTAGACTAAGAGCGATATAGGCAAAATATTACACTAGTCATTTTGCGTTTTAGACCATCCGCGAATAACCGCAACTTTAAATATACAGGAATAATTATTAAACGTCCTCGGAGCTAAGCCTAGAACTAAGGTCCTCCGTAACCGTAAACGTGTTGGTGAATTTTAGGACACGGTTCACCTTCGGCAAAATTTTATATCAAATTCTGTACACAACAAACTGGCCAAATCTAACGTACGTACACTTAGTTATATCAGAATATCTGAATGATGTTATTTAGTTATCGCGCGTCTCGCTCTCGCCCGCGCTTATACATGTACGGACAAGTACTGAGATATGAGAGATGTCAGTCTGATGGGTGTGTAATGTATAATATAATTATAAAAAAAAACTATCAGACACTTGCCATAATGCCATTCCATATATTATTACTGGTTATAATGTAATTATTATTATATGTTGATTTTTTTTTATTATGATTAAATCTAAACCTTTATTGATGTTTTTTAATTTTTAACTGCTTTCTATATACCTACCTAACCTAACCCACTTTTCTGGGAGCCTTTTTTTCTATTAAAACCTACCTTATTATTATATAATGTCACTATGTTAGAATAAATATGTTCACGAACATACTCTATGTAATAATTATGGCTTGATGAAGTGTATAATACATGTATAACTATTATAACGAGAATAAAATGATGTATGTCGTTGATTAGGTAATATAGTAAATAGTATGCCTTTTATTACGTTATTCAAAATGACGATATATCAAACTACATTACTACAATATATGGAAAGTAATTATAAAAAGCGGCCAAGTGCGAGTCGGACTCGCCCATGAAGGGTTCCGTACCATTTATGACTTATTAAAAAACTACTTACTAGATCTCGTTCAAACCAATTTTCGGTGGAAGTTTGCATGGTAATGTATATCATATATTTTTTTTAGATTTTTCATTCTGTTATTTTAGAAGTTAGAGGGGGGGGGGACACAATTTTTTTCACTTTGGAAGTGTCTCTCGCGCAAACTACCTATTCAGTTTAGAAAAAAATGATATTAGAAACCTAAATATCATTTTTGAAGACCTATCCATAGATACCCCACACGTATGGGTTAGATGAAAAAAGATTTTTCGAGTTTCAGTTCTAAGTATGGGGAACCCCCAAAATTTATTGTTTTTTTTCTATGTTTGTATAAAAATCCTAATGCGTTCCGTTTTTTGCCATTTGGCTACGGAACCCTAAAAAATGTAGTGCCCCCATTCTGTTACGTTCGAATTGGCTTGAAAGTCGACAGAATCTCTTCATATGTTTATATCTCTATAGTTCTTGTAGAACTAGAGCAATGCAATCGAACCATAGCGGCGAAAGAGTCATTCTGCCGTAAGATTTAATTTTAAAAATTCTTGGCCCAGCAATTCTTATAGCGAATTTTGTCGGACCGTGCACGGTACGGAAAATCCGGTTTTGCCCCAACTTCAATTACATTACTTGACAAATTCGACGAATTGACATCGCTAAGGTGACTTCTGAATTTTTTGGATTGGTTTTGATTGGATCGGAGGGGAAATTGAGAAGCGATTGTAAGTTACGGCTGCGTCCGCGTTCACTAATGGATTTGATATATTTTTGTGGTAGTTTACTTAGTTGATTTTTGATAAATATACAACGGTGTAACATGAAGAAACGGAATGATTTTAACTACGCATTTCTTAGGCCAAAAGAAAGAAAAAATGTTTATGAGTTTTTGTAAATTACGTCAAAAATTTTATTTAATTTTATTTAAAAAAAAACCTATTTATTGACAATAACAATATACATAATGGATATATACAGATGATTACTATAACTAGCTTATATCTAAAATAGGCCCTTGAGGCATTGTACCAAGGATGCTGGCGGCATTTCCTCGTTGTATCGCAATACTGATACGTTGTGCGAGGAAGCCGCCAGCTCTTCGGTCACCAGTTACGTCAACCAGACGTTTCGCGATTTCTCCAAAAAACTTGTGCGCGCTGGGACCCCATGGACCTAGAGTTTATTTTTAATTTCAAATTTTTGAATGTATTTGTACATAAAAAGTTACTGTTATGATAAAACTGGCACTGAAAATGAATTTTAACGTGTTTTTCTGCAAAACCTAGTTTTTGCAGTAATAGTGTATTAATGTAGGGGTCACCGCTTATTAGCTGATGCGGAGAGAAAGCTCTCGAGTAACGAATTTTGGCAGTTCAAAGTACATTGTTCAGAAAGCTGGCCGCCGTGTCACTTTTTATTGAAACAAGTTGAGAAATCTTGCCCAATTTTTTTCGCAACTGACCAAACCCAACTTGAGTTCAATTTCAACTAGTTCAATGAATTGATAAGATCTTGGTAGTATTGAAATATTTCAAATAGCAAACGTTTTTGACACTATATCTCTGCGAGTTAAGATAATCGCTAGATTGTTAAAAAGGAAAACAAATGTTTTAAATCTAAAATCTATTTTTCACCACACCAACTGGTAAAGGCCCTCTTTATTGTTCAAAAACTATTTAATGAGAAAGTTGCATTTTATCCACATGTGGGGCAAAGTAATCAGATGCAAGTTTTGAGTCGTTTCCTTATGTTAGCCGGTAGAATTGACTTTTAAATGACGATTTTGGATGATAAATTTTTCAATAAGTTCATTTGGATTTGATTTGGTTTGTTTTTTTTTTTGTATTTCATAGTTAGTATTTTCCTCGCGTTGGTGTGGTGAAAAATTTTGTGTTTCACTCGAAGGCAAAGTTTCTTTAACCCTCGTGCCTTGTAACCCTCGCAACGCCCAAGATTCCACTTCTCAAACGACTCGCTACGCTCGTGGTTCAATTTTGGAATCTTTCGCTTGCTCGGGTATCAATATTAGCACGAGCGGTTAAAAAACAACTTTGCCCCCTTGTAAAACAACTATTTTTCGTTCATTCCTAAACAACTAGCAATAATTGATGAACAAAACCGTAATCTAGAACTAGCCCTAATCTGAATGCATAACCAGTAAATTCACGTAATTTGAGTTCAATTCTCAAACTTTCAAGTTTACGAGTTATTTGGTGGCGTTCCAATAGTCATTGAATACAGAAAACTTTTTCATTTACGCTCCCGAACGCTGACTGAATAATATATAGACGTCGGTCTCTTTGAAATCCTTTTATACTGAGGCTGGGGTTTTAAAGCTTTCCTCAGGAATTAATGACAACTCACTGTGAGTTTTGCGATTAAAAAGAGACATATTTCAAGTGCGCAGTGATAGTAGTTTGCTTTGGTTTTCGAATTAAATTAAAAAATTGTACAATAGCTTTTTAGTTAAATTAACAAGGTTAGCCACTAAGCGCCACTTGCGCCATCCTATTAACCCAGGGTTAACCGGTTAAACCGTTAACCCAGTGTCAAATTGTACACGTAACCATGGTAAGTCCAGGTTTAACCGGTTAACCCCGGGTTAGTGGAGTAGTGCAAGTGGTGCTAACTCGGGTGTAACCGGTTAACTCCGAGTTAGTGGCGAACCCTGGATGGCGCAAGTGTGAGTTAGTAAATATTCTAGACAGAATTTATCTGTCAAAAATATCATTTTTATAACGCGCCGCTTGCACCATTCCGCTAATCCGGGGTTAACTGATTAAACCTGGAGTTACTCTGGTTACCAGTACAATTTGACACTGGGTTAACAGTTTAACCATTTTACCCCGGATTAGTGGGATGGTACAAGTGTCCCTTAAATATATGAAAATCAAACTAGGTCTATAAAAAAGGCACATTGCATCATAACAAATAATAAAACATTGTCAAGCGTGAATCGGACTGAAAAAAGATGTATAATGCTCTGGACCCTTGAGGAGCGAGTGCGACTCCCACTTGGCCTGTTTTTTTGAAGGAACCCTCGTCACTGTCCCTCGAGAAAATCGAAGCGTTCATCGAAGGATTCACTATCCAGGCCAATGCATAAACGAGGAGTTAATACAATTTTCCATGGACCGTCAACATTGCTCAGTTTAAAATTCACTCGGTTCCACGTAGGTCAAATAAAGGTACGCAGTTCATGTATTATTCAGCAAGCGAATAAAATACCGCTTCCTATGGTAACTTCTTTAAAGGTTTTAGCACATTTATCAACCCTAGAGTCAGCGGCGGGTGATAATATGCGTTGCCACATGTGATGCATTTTATTAATATACTGTTACTATTACCCCCTTATCCATATAGTTAATTTGTGTGTTTATCCCTTTCTTACAAATACATAAATCAAAGTGATAGATTAAGACAAACGATTAGCTAATTCAGCCTTTAGCGCATTTCTGGTCCACTTTAGGTCAAATAAAGGTACGCAACTCATGTGTTATTCAGCCAGCGAATAAAATACCGCTTCCTATGATAAAGTTCTTTAAAGCAGACTTATTAACTTGAGTATTGTTGGTATATGCTTGTTTGCCACCGTCGTGGTATAAAAAAAAAAATTAGGATATCACATGGTCGCACAGCACAGCAATGCATCATAAATGGGTTATACTTAATCGGTGATATCAACTGCTTTGCAACTTACTTGAGTACTCACACCTAGTGAGTCAACTTGTGTGCTGTTTAACCCAAATGGACGTGTAATTACCTACTATGTTCTGCTGATTTACGCAGATTTGTTGAAGTAAATCAGGATAAATCTAAAATTTTAAGCAAAATTCTAAACTTAGCTTTGTATGTAATGCTATTTTATGTTATTTCTACTCAGGACACCTTGCCCTTAATTCTCAGTAGAAATAACATGGAAAAGTCCCAAATCTAAAAAAGGTGTATACATTTCTTTAAATAAAAATCTAGGTAGACAGCAAATACAAAGTTAAGTTTATACTTGCTTTATAGAAACCTTGCTTTAGATTTTAGATTTATCCTGATTTAATTTTACTAAAATGGACAGAAGGCAAGTGAGCGTCAACCTTCAAATAGTACTTCCCTACGTAAATTCCGTCTTAGTGCTAGACAATTTTAAGCAAGCCATTAAAAAAACGTATAGCTGGGATATGTAACGTAACTTATTTATGTACTTACCAAAATTTCTCAGAATGGCATTTTCTTTCGGTGATTTTAAATATATTCTAATTCATTAATTCTGTTGTATTGCATATTAATTATATAAACATTATTTATATCACTATCCAACATAGTACCTACACTGTTTCAGTTACCAGCTTTAGTTCCTAAAATAGCCAGATTAAAAAAAAGTTTAATGACTTAAACGTCTGTTTGACAAAGTTTTAATGCACTTAAGGTTATATAGATAAAAGGTCCGTACGGCAAAGATGTTATAAAAAAACAATTCCCCAGGGCTAAACTCACTCCAATAATATTAGGTACAGTCAGCCCACTAGGAGTAGACTTATATATGCCTTATATTCGGTTAATTATTAATCTCCTGAGGGAGGGGTAGCAGACGCTCACATCACCCCTTGGCATCGCAATTGACTTATTGAAACATTAGCAAAAACTGAATCCATTCAAATACCTGCCCACGATTTTTTACGAAAATAGGTTGAGAAAATTCTACCTGTATGGCTACCACTAGTTTCACACGGACATATTCGCTAGCGTGAGCGTAACTTAATTTAATAATCGCTCGTACTGGAACATTAGTGCAAGCGAGATGTATAGAAAGTAAGTTACACAGATGTTAGCGAATATGTCCGTTGGACACTGCTAAAGTAGTCGTGGTACGGCTACTGTAGAGGACAGCAACAGGACAGAAAGAACCCAGACGTACGAGGCCAAAAGCATTTTTGCCCAATCTGAACTGGAGACGCTTCGCGCTCGTTCAGCGTTTCATTTAAAATGGTTTTGTTAGTTTCATTATGCTCTGCTTTGAGTATTTTAATTCGTTATTATGTTATAACTGATGAAACAATACAATACAATATAAAACCGACTATAACTAAACTGAGCTATAAAATAAGACTATAAAATCTACTTAAAACTACTGGAACAACCCACAGCACATCGCTCCCGCTGCAAAGGTATCCATCTAATGCGTTACCAGGTTGAACCGTGATGGACAACCTCTGTATCAGGAACTACCCGGAACGGGAGTCGAGACACCAGTCTTGTAGGCGACGCCCTAGATTCATAATAAATATTTTTACTTCCGCGCACCAGCACCCAGACGTCTCCCCAAGGAGGGGGACGATCAAGTAGTTGGACAACCCCGAGTACTTGTCCCTCTTTAGCGAAGCCGCCTGGTACTAGCTGCTCATGCCAACTGCACACATACATAGGTACAGTCAGCGTCAAATACTTTGTAGCAGTCAAAGTGGCCAAATAGTTCGGTACACCATATATTTAGTATGGTGTACCGAACTATTTGGCCACTTTGACTGCTACAAAGTATTTGACGCTGACTGTACATAGAGTGGAGCCGGTCGAATACTGGCCCTCCTGCTTTGGTTGGTACCTCGTAAAATTTCGTTTTAGGTGGCATTGAAACGCGGCCAACGCTTTTGAAAGTTCAAAAACACTTCCAACATGGTAGCAAAGGTCACATAAAGCTTGGCTCACCGTGTAACACGGGATTTACACAAACAAAAGGTAGCATAAAATGGACCGGTGTAAAAATATTCATTTCCCTTGAGAGATTGCCCCTTGGGCCCGTATTAGGCGATGTTATTCATATGGTAGACGGAGATTTTGTCTCACTGCACTGATACCAGTTAAAAGTGACCATTCCGAATGACGCAAATTATTTTTTCTAGTATGGCAGCTACCTCAATGAAATACGTTAAGCTTAAGAATATACTGCCAATTTGTTAGCCAAGTCATAAAATATTATTAGACCAGGTATCACGTTCTACCAGGAATTTTTCCTTCAATTATTAATTTCAGCAGGTTGTATTTATTGTTCCTATATGTCCAAAATCTTCGTTTCTTCATTGTTGATACTACTTCTAGATCTTACTTCTAGTTATTCTATATTTATTTTATTTATTCTGCCAGATTCTGTATCGTTCGAGGCGAACATTCTGTAAGCGATAGTCACATGACACGAAAAGGGTTAACGCGCCCCTGAATATCCTAGTGACGGACGATTTTTATCTTTTACGTGTGCTACTTCTGAACTAAGCATACTTAACCTATCTGCATTAAAAACTCGCTCAATTGTGCACCTTATTGTATAAGAACAAGGTTTAATGTTGAATGGCGTGTTAGATATGTATACGATAGGTTGGTTTCTGAAGGACTAGTAATTTTTCAAAATTCCGTGGTATCGGTGCGTATTGTGAATAGTGATGAGGGTATCTGTTACGTTTCTACTTTTGACCCTACTGTGCGTAGGTAGGAAAGTAAAGTTTCGAGAGTACTTTTTAGTGACAAATAGAGTATGCATTAAAATGTGACAGAAGCCTTTCAAATAAGAAACTTAAACGAAAGAGCAGCACCAGGAAAGCTGATTTTGGACCCGGGTACATACCCGGGTATGTCCTTAAACTACGTCCACAAGAGAGGTATGGGCATTGTGAATGTCATCTCGCTTTGTGTGGTAGGGCACAGCACAGCGGATGTCATTCCAGATCTAGAGCAGAGCCCAACTGGGGAAGTACCTCCACCTTACAGAAAACCGCAGCCAAATAACACTAGACCCTACTCATAGTGTTGTGTTCCTGCCGGTGAGTAAGGTTGCCAGAGCTCAACGAGGGGGGGAGGGGGTTAGGGTCGGCAACACGCATGTAACTCCTCTGGAGTTGGAGGCGTACATAGGCTACGGATACTGCTTACCATCAGGCGGGCCGTATGCTTGTTTGCCACCGACGTAGTATAAAAAAAAAAGAAATACCTTATGTTAAACGGCACCAATTATGAGACATTATAGAAAATATTTGCAGGATTTTTGATATTTTTTTTGTTATTTCACTGATACTTCTAAAATTTCTACTGCTTTGCGCATTTGTTCTATTCGCTTTTTGTTTCAACATATTAACAAATTAAAACTATGTTATGTGCCATACATAATGTTCAAGGTAAGGAGAACAATATCTTATGAGAGAACTATTGCAAAATTGTCCAGCTGGCATCTGTAAATATTTTTATTTATTTGGAGCCTGTCGTGTCCCACTGCTGGGCAAAGGCCTCCCCCCAATCTCTCCACTGATCTCTGTCCAGTGCTATGTCTGGCCACTCCTTCAAGAAGGAGTCCAGTTCATCCCGCCATCGCCGGTGAGGTCTGCCAGATCCCCGATTCGAGTTTTCGGGCTCCCACTCTGTAGTGACTTTTCCCCACAACTCATTCGGCATTCGGCAGACGTTACCAGCCCGTCTGTAAATAATAGTTCGAAATTTCTCCGGTGGCACTAGGGTAGCACAAGAACATGACATGAACTTAGGTCAGCATTATGCTGAGGCGAGCCCATTTCGTGGTAAACTATTTCAATATGTTTTAATCTTATTTTTTTTGTGATATATGTAATAGTACATTACGATACAAGTGCGAAAAATGGGAAATTCAAAACGAGTGGCGATAAATTAAAACACGACCGAAGGGAGTGTTTTAAATCGACACGAGTTGCGAATTACCTATTCGCACATGTATCGTACAACGTTTTACAGTACATATGGCCCTTTAAATGTTCGACACAGTAACGTAATATGCTAATTTTCGCACTAGTGCGGTAAAGTAGCACCATATGTACTGTAAATTAAGTTTTACCACGAAATAAAAATGATTTATGATTATAAAAACTCCAGAATAATTAAATGAGACATGTAATCTGTCTTGTTGTAGGTACAAGAACAAGCGCTTCAGAAAGTGGCGGATAAGACTACGTATCCTAATATTCTCAAACAGCTTATCAAAAAGTAATATATCTCTTTATGTTGAAAAATAAGACTGTAACAAATACTTTTTAATGAAAACTGTACAGATTTCGATCTAATTGGAAAAGTTATATAGATACTTGATAGAGAGTTAGATAGGTGGTAGATACTTTTGGCACATTGTTTTATCCGCTATTGATGCTGACTGTACCTAGCAGTACATAGTTACTTTCCAGCAGAAGTCTTAGGGTAATAGTACATTACGATACAAGTACGAAAATTAGGAAATTCGGAACGAATGAGGATCGAAGGGAGCAAGGGGATATGGAGGGGGAGGAGAGGGCGCACATGTATCGTACAACGTTTTACAGTACCTTCATACGGCCCCCTACATTTTCGACGTAGTTACGTAATGTGCTATTTTATCGAACTAGTGTAGTAACGTAGCACCATACTGTAAATAATTTAATAGGTGAAGTACCTACCGTACCGTACAAGTAGTTACCGTTAACCGACTCATTAATATGTTCAAACCTCTTATTTTCTATCTAGGGACCTATAAATAAGACGTCAAACCCTTTTTCAGCCTTTTTCTTCAGCCCTAACGTATATCCTCAAGGGGTTCACATTAACGAAACAAAATTTGCCTCCAAAATTCTAACATCACTAAACTCTGAACGGTCGTTCAAGTAGTGGTGGGCCGCGGGAATATTTCGCATGAGAATATTTTCTGTTCCCGGGAATATTTTCAAAAAACATTATAGTCCCATCTATTATGTAGCTTTGGCAGGATTGGTCCTTAGGACCCAAGGGTGTATTTAAGGGGTGGAGCTACCAAGATTTTTGATGTAAATTTTAAGGCAGGGCTCTCAATTTTATTTTAATTTAAATCCGGGTTGCCGAATTCAATTGTGGTATCATATTGGCACTATTCATTTTACTAGAGTTTATTTTATTTATTTTATCAAATCAAAATTACCTTAAACACTTTCGGGAATATCGACGGGAATGATAACCAACAACTTTTCCAGGAATTTCCCCAAGAATGGCACAATACTTTAAGACTCTTAAGAGGCATTACCCCCGTATAATTTACGGAGGCCCAAACGGTATAAGTAGATTGGCGCACATCAATTCTGTCGGTTTACTACTTAAAGGAACGAAGAAGAGGCCACTGTGATTAGTATCACATCTAGTTAAAACAAATTTGATGATGAAATGAATATTCGGGAACGGGAAAGTGGGAAATAACCAACAACTTTTCCGGGAATTTCCCCAAGATTGGCACAGCACTTTAAGACTCCTGAGAGGCATTAGCCTATAATTTACGGAGGCCCAAACGGGATAAGCAGATTGGCGCTAATCAATTCTGTCGGTTTAAGGCTGAGGGATGGCCGGGTAATCTTTGGAGTTGATATTGTCGGGCCCTTACTATCAGGGTCAAAAACTTTCTTAGTATTGAATTAAGGTTATACGTTACAGTAGACATTATAAATGGAACGGACCTTAAAGCCAAATTTTCTTATTTTATCCTTAAGGTGACGTTCGGATGTCCACTGCAGCTGTTGTGGCGTCGTTGTTACCGCCACTGTATAGTGTAGGCGGTTATGCATCGCTACCATACTCCTGAACAATTTTTATTAAGCTATGAGCTTCGTCATACAAGGTTTTTTTACTAAGCATTCCTGGTAATATTTAGAAACTAAAATGTCATATAATTTTTTGTGGATTAGGCCTGGTTTCAGAGATAAATAAATGTTTTTCGAAATCATTCGTTCGCCATAAGTCGGTACAAAACACATTTTTGACTGCGGTATTGCCACTTTGAGGTCTAGTCTGGACATACCTATTGCTGGACATCGAAAAATAAAAAAAATGTATTCGAGAGGCTACCCCCAAATAAAAAAAAAACTTTAGTTAATTTTAGGTTATGTGTTTATCAATAAAAATTACGTTTTATGTACAGGAATGTTCAAAAAAAGGAAAAAAAAAAAACATTTTTTTTTTTCCAATTTTATAAAAAGTCAGATAACATTTTTTGCTTCTGTTGGCATCAGGAATGCACCGTTAAAATCTCTCGCAATGCTCACGGGCACCTTGTATATGTTCCTTGAGTAATTCTAAGCATTTTAGTCCGGGAGGCAATAAGAAACGCGAGGCTAGTCGGGGAGGGTGGGATACAAAGATGGCCGCCACCCATCATCTTTAAAAAATGTATTCTCGTCCTGGTGGGTACTAGGGCAAGTTTGATATCATCATGGTATCAACCGAAGACGTAAAACTCAATGCTCATAATAGTTTTTTTTTTGTTTCATAGTAATTTTACAAGAAAAACGTAAAATGTAAAAATTTTGGTTGGAGTTTTTTGCTTTGAGAGCTGATAACTTTTTTTATAGTGAGAATAAATATATCATACAAAAAATACTATAATAAAGCGCAATTCATAATTTTTTTTTAAATATACACTTATAATAATGTCCTAATGCAAAAAGATACTGAAAATATATATTAAATGACCGCAGCGCAGTAATTTCCTTGAAGTTTTTAAGCATACACAGTGGCATAGACCGCCGGCATCATCGAGAATATACCCGTGCGATAGAGATAGAAATAGGTGAGTCATTGTACAAAATTCTGCGTGCTTAGCGTCCTTATTTTAGGTTAAATCCAGCCTCGATATTACTAACGACGACCTCTGTGGCCTAGTGCCCTGCCTATGAAGCCGATGGTCCCGGGTTCAAATCCTGGTAAGGGCATTTATTCCTGTGATGAGCATGGATATTGTTCCTGAGTCATGGGTGTTTTCTATGTATTTAAGTAAATATTATATATATCGGTGTCTAAGTTCCCACAACACAAGCCTTATTGAGCTTACTAGAGTCATACCAAGATAAGTTGACAGCGATTTTGACAGCCTAGACAGTGAAGGTGTTATTTTAAACGTCATATTTCTATGAAATAATGACGTTTACTTAACACTTGCACAGGTTGGCCTATCAAAAGCTTTGTCTGAGTCTAAGTCCCATAGTGAATTTGTGTAATAATGTCCTATAATATGTATTTATTACTTACTAAGTATTGATCTGTTTTCAAAAAACGGCCAAAATATGTTTCAAATTCTTCATCATTTATCCATATGATCTTACTACCAAGGATATCCTAAGAAATATTTTAAGCTAAACAAGGACTTTACGAGTACTTCCTGGCTAAGACGCAGGTTCGTGAATTTTTCAGTCTCACCATCGGCACGCGACTTGACTGGGCTCGTTTTTATGACGCTTCGTGATTCGCTTGAAGAATGAGTTTAGACGACGCTAGGACCATGGAGGGCTTAGGGCTAGGGCAGATTGAAAGAAAAAAATAGTGTATTAGATTTTTATGGGTGTAACTTTTTATATAAGTAATACGGGAAAGCTTAAGGAAAGGCTTGTCATTTATTCATTCACTAATTTATTTATTTATAATCGGATGGAATGCTGACCTACACGCTTTTGGCCTTGCACGATTTGGCTGAAGAATGAGCTTAGAGAGACGCTAGGACCATGGAGGGCTTAGGGGTTGAGCAGATAGAAAGAAAAATGTGAAATTTCTGGATTTTGTATACCTAGTTCTTTTGACATCATTTGTCTTTTACCTATTTACCATTGGCAGGCAAGTTGACTAGTTTTTATGACTCTTGCGGCCTTGGGCTATGCAATGACTTAAGACCATGGAGGGCTTAAGGCTTGAGCAGAAATATAAAGTAAAATTGTGTTCATTCTGGGTTTTTCCGTACGTACATACTTCTTTTGACACAAGTACCGCAAAGGAAAAAATAAATATATACCTTTGGGTTATTTTACTGCCAAGCTATGTACTTATTCATGATATGTGTATTTTTTAACAGCGTGGGTTTGTTTTTCCGAGCATACCACAAATATAGTCTAAGTAAAATCGGCATCGACGTGGTAAGCGACATAGTGTGGAAGCATCACCATAAGTGTTAATTTAATGCAAATATGACATTTATTTTCGAGCTGGCACATTTAGTTAAGACCGAGTCGAATTTTGCTAATCCATAGTGAAACCTTGTGAATTTCTGATCAAAAATCGACGGTATTTATTTAACCAAAATTACCCAAATTAAATCACTTAATTCGCTAAAATAATAAATGTAATTTCCGGGATCCAATTATTTCATCGACCGGTCTTACCTATTGCGTAGTGACCCTGCCTATGAAGCCGATGGTGCTAGTTTCTAATCCCGGTAAGGTTATTTATTTGAGTGATGAGTACAGATATAATAGTTCCTGAGTCATGGATATTTTCTATGTATTTAAGTGTTTGTATATTATATATAGCCTTATTGGCTTACCGTGGGACTTAGTCAATTTGTGTAAAAATGTTCCTATAATATTTATTTATTTATTATTAATATTAATATCCAAACATTCTGTATTCTGAAAGTACAGAAACAGCGTTTGACAGCGCTTTAACTTCTAACTAAGTTCCCACAACTGCTGTTGCACCAACTAGGACAAACTTATGTTTAGCTCGGTGGCTGGGAATACCTTAAACCTCATTTGCCTAGTACTTAAATATTACAATATTGTACGGCTATTATGAATATAAAAACGCGTAAATTTCCGATCGGAATCACGACCTTTTTCGATCTTAGTAGAAAAAAATAGTAAGTATGCGTTTCAGCAAACATCCCCGATGCACTTAAATTGAAAATTTAGCAACATCGCAAGTTTAAATAAATACATATTATATAGATGAGGTGCAATGTTGTATATGACATAAGTGGCTTTTGTAAAATAATACACATCCTTGAAGATATTTTTATTTATTCCAACTTATAATAGTACCTATTCAAATTACGATAATCTCGACTTATTACAACCGTTTGTTAGCACGACTCCAAATCAACTGGACACGTCGGCCGAGTATCATTTCCTTTTGTACCCAACCGACCCAATAATCCGTCTTTTCAATTTCATAACTACCCTTAACTTAAAAAAGGAAATATGTTAAACTACCTACGTTAACCAATATCAGACTATTCAATTTCAAATCTACCCTTAATTTAAAACAAATTAACTTAAACTATTTTAAAAACCAAAAACGCAAGACGCAAGAACAGTCTGCACAGACGGTTATCGATAAGGCATACAATTTTAATGAGAAGCGAACAATGTTATGTTTACGACTCACCAGTTGATACACGCACATAAAATTGTTGCTGCTAAGCTGAATTTATCCCTCTTGGTGTTTTGTTGCTTCCGGGATAAATAAAAACTTCTTATCATTCCTCTTAAAAGCAGTGGGGGCCTGCAATAATCTTCTTTATCTACTTTCTTTTTTATCCTAAAAGATTCGTGAAACATATCTAATATAGTAACTTTATACAAAGCATTTGCGTCAAATCAGATAGTTTTGATTTTTTGCACACTTGTTCATGATGTTGGTGGTTGGCTCAATGAATAAACCAAGTTTGTGATCTCGAGGGTCGAACGCAACTTTGTCAAAAATCTAAAAAACTACGACAGTGTCGTTTTTATTTTAGGTTTGGACGATTATAACCCTAAAGGACTAGTTTTTGATAGTACTCTCTCAGAGCGTTTGTAAAGTAGACTAATTTTTTTACAATACGAGACTAGAATTGTCTTTAAAGATCTAATAGTTTCCGAGATAACTAACCCAACCTTACGTAGTCGAAGTCCCGGGTTTGAATCCCGGTAATAGCATATATTTATGTGTTTATTTTTTATTAAGGAGATAAGTCTGCGAGCAAGATTACAAATTTAAATAAAAGAAAATTGGATTGGATTTATTGACGAAACCTGTGTATGAAATCATAATAAAAAAATAGGAAATAACTTACGTTTAACAAACTATTCTGCTAAACCACTAATCATCATCAGAAATTTAAGAGCTGCGCTCTTATCGGTGAAGCAATCTCCAGGTATTTCTTTCTTTGGCCTTTTCTTTGACAGCCTGATACGACACGACATTCACTTTCTCCTTCACTTGGTCCATGTATGTCCTTCTTGGCTTTCCTTCGAGGTTCCCTTCTATGATGGTCTTGATGAATTCGTCGTATCGTAATAGATGTCTTAACATGCTTCCTCTTCTTCTTCCAATGGATAAAAATGGACTACGTTTGTATGGAGAAGCAACCGTCCCCTTTTCACTTAACCATACATCTCTTCTTCTTCCTTGCGTTGTCCCGGTATTTTGCCACGGCTTGCCAGCCTGGGGTCTGCTTGAAAACTAATCCCAAGATTTGGCGTAGGCACTAGTTTTTACAAAAGCGACTGCCATCTGACCTTCTAACCCAGAGGGTAAACTAGGCCTTGTTGGGATTAGTCCGGTTTCCTCACGATGGTTTCCTTTACCGAAAAGCGACTGGTAAATATCAAGTGATATTTCGTACAAAAGTTCCGAAAAACTCATTGGTACGAGCCGGGGTTTGAACCCGCGACCTCCGGATTGCAAGTCGCTCTTACCGCTAGGCCACCATACATGTATCTGCTTTAAACCGACACGGGTATTAACCGAGCTTTTTAGCTTAAAGCTTCAAGCTAATGCGTACTTTGACCTGAAGCTCTGGTCCCGAGAGGCCGATCTTGCCTTTACAATTTGATATGGTTTTCATCTTGTTTTGAACCGACCTTGAGTCGTGGTGCAATGAGCACTAGCGGCTTAGTTTAAGGCCTGAGTGGATGCTCGAGTTGCGCGTGCAGTGGGGCGGGGCATGCGGCGTGCATGTTAAACAAATGCAAACGTAATAAACGTATAGGAGCGGCCTTAGTGTACGCTGCTCACATCACTTGTGAGCCCGACGCCACGCTGCACGCACCGCCGAACGCTCCGCTTCGAGGGTCCACTCAGGCCTTACACTTACGCTGATTACTGCTTACAAAACGAATCCAGGGAGCGGCTCATCAGCAGGACGAACTTTTAGTGACAATCGATGACGTCAAACCACACATGGGTTTCCAATAGCCTTTTTGTTAACAATTACCACTTATCAACCTTTATATTGAAACATTGAACAAAGGAGCAGTACATAACGTCTTTGACTGACAATGTTATTAATTAAGAGAGAAGTATTTCACATACTCGTTCATACAAAAAGAGAAAATGTTTTTCCACTTCAAATAAATGAAAAACAAGGTTTATAAGCCATACTCATCAGGCATTGCTCGCACTTAATTGGTGCGTGTGAGATGCCCGATAACACTTCTCAGGTTGTGTCCAAATATTGTGAACACCTCATCACATTGTTAAAGCATAATCGGCCTCCGAAGAGTCCGAAGCTTCCGGGCTTTGCTAACTTGCCCGCGATTTTTATTCAAAAGCTCGGTTCTGGGTACGAGGAGCTTGGACGAATGGATAGTGTAATCTTTTATTTTGCCTAGATTAAGTGAAACTGGCGTAAATCCGCGCAGGATTGGGTAAAATGGCGTGCACTTGTGTTGGAGGCCAAGAGTCATTTTGGGTCATTGCGCTACACTAGTAAGTATTTATTTATTTTCTTATTTATTTGGGAAACACAGCACATAATAATAGGTACAATAAGGTACAAGATAAACATAACCCAAAACAGTTTTCACTTATAGCTAATTCAATATTCCTTTGCTCCGAAAAAAAGTACAATAATTGTGTATTTTTAATTTAAAGTTGAATTTAACAGTAACATTCAGTTCAGTAATTATAAATAAAATAAATAAATAAATATTATAAGACATTATTACACAATTTGACTAAGTCCCACAGTAAGCTCAATAAGGCTTGTGTTGAGGGTACTTAGACAACGATATATATAATATATAAATATTTATAAATACTTAAATACATAGAAACACCCATGACTCAGGAACAAATATCCATGCTCATCACACAAATACATGCCCTTACCAGGATTTGAACCCAGGACCATCAGCTTCGTAGGCAGGGTCACTACCCACTAGGCCAAACTGGTCGTAACAAGCATACTTTGGAATTTTGAAAATAACAAGCACAATTTTTAATTTAGACTTTTAAATTTCAAATAATAGGTACAATTACAATATCAATACAAGACAAAGCTTACAATTTTATTACGAGCTACGAAGTAGATAACGGACTTACCATTATTTGTTTTAATTTTTTTTTTGTACTGAAACAAAATGACACTTATGCTGGAACAAATCAATGTGTGAATATTTCTTGTTGTAAATATTGCATGCTCTTACTAAAAATTTGTTGGTTACATATTAAGTAAGTTTTTAACCTTTTAGCTTTGCTCAGTTGTAAGACAAATAAATGTCAGTCGGCGCTTTAAGGCGCATATGACGGATCTGGAGAAAATATTCGCTGTCAATGGGTAAGTCTCGGTAGCTCAATTGGTAGAGGCGAGCTGGTATCTCGGACTTACCAGTTCGAGTCTCGCCCAGATATTGAATTTTTCAAATTTCCCATTATTTTTAAGCATTGTGGTAGGCTTGTTGGTTGGGGCCCCTCTTGGGACAGGGTCCTGTGGCATGTTATCCGCTTTCCACTACTTTAAACATAAAATATTATCTATTTATTTCCTTGAAATTTAAATCCGGCAACAAGTAAATATGTTAGAGACTAGCATATATTTTAATAAACTCAAAAAACTAAACACTTATGCGACAAAACGGCGCGACTCCGTTTAATCGTCCGGTCTTGTGTCCGTTTCGACAGTTTGCCCCGGAACCTCCGAAACACGACACCCTTCGGTAGCCATCGAAGCTGGAACACCCTCAGCGTGTAGCCGGTCTTTTGGTACATATTCCACCACTTCAGCAGCCTTGGAGCCTATTGGAGCAATATACCGAAATCATTCTTCATTGCTCTTGGACCTTTGCATCATAACTGAATAAAGAAAGTCGTGACTTGAGTGGATTTTTCGAACCTTATGTTTAGACTGCAAACAGACTTTGAATCCGCGTTCAGAATATATTTTTCCGCATGCGGAATGCGAAAATATCTAACGCTTTGTAAATTATATTGTAATGATTTTCTAAATGCGTTTTCTTGGTTAACTTTGTACGAAATGTTTACATAGTAAATTGTAAATAATAAGATGTGTCTATTACTGTGTGTGCAATAGGTATTCTATCAATCTTACTATGTTAAAAAAATATTGTCGATCGTCTGGCCAGACGAACGGTCGGTTATGAAGCTGAATTCAAATCCCGGTAAGGGCATTTATTTGTGTGATGAAGACAGATATATTTTCCTGGGTCATGGGTATTGTATTGTATCTATGTACTATGTATTTATCTATATAAATATGTGTTTATCTTCATCTAGTACCAAGTACAAGCTTTGCTCAGTTTGGGGCTAGATTGATTTGTGTAAGATGTCCCCTGATATTTAATTTGTTTATTTATTTATCTAGATCTATCTACAAAAATGTACGAGTTTTATTTTAAGCTTTATTATTTATTTATTAGGAGAACAAACAGAGTGAAATGTACATGAGGTTGTATTAAAACTAACTTATAAAGTAAACATTAATTTTCCTCCACGTAGTCCTCACCAAAAAACACGTTACGAATTATATTTATTAATATTTTCGATTGGAATGAACTATGCATAATTTTTACCCGATTGGGTAAAAAACAAACAGTTTGTAGCATCTTAGATCAAAAGGTACCATAAATTAAACGATAAATGGGTTGGTATTTTTGTAAGGAAGAAAAAGGGAATCTAAATAATACGTGACTTAACTATCAGTCATTTGGGATTATTTCAAGGACTTGCTTTTTATATTGATATATAAATTTCGACATACATTTTAAAATAAGTTGGATTACTATAACAAGCTTATGTCTAAAATAGGCCCTGGAGGCATTGAACCAAGGATGCTGACGGCATTTCCTCTTTGTATCGCAATACTGATACGTTGTGCGAGAAAGCCGCTGGCTCTTCGGTCAGTTGAATAAGTTTAGAAAAAACAAGATAATGTAGATAAGTTTAAAGAGGGATTATTTAGACACCCACACAAAACCCTTCGAAGAAACTTATGTAGCACGGGTAAGACAGTAAGACAAAATGTCCGTAAATAACCCGTAACAGCTTTGATGTTGTCGTAGCGTCAACAGGAGACCGGTGCGTGTCGGACCGCGATGTATCACGGACCGACGTGTTAGACGCACTGTCTTGTGAAACGGACAATATTTCCGTGTCGGTGCCCTAATTTAAGTATGCAATTTTCTGTACAGCTAGTGTGGCAACGTGGGCACTTAAGTTGGAGCACTTATTGTACCATAAATATTGCAAATAAAACTTAGGCAATGCACCAAAGCGTTTGTAATACATGTATGAATACACTGACTGCTTAATAACACAGTTATATGTTTGTAATACATGTATGAATACACTGACTGCTTAATAACACAGTTATACGTTTTATTTTATTTTATGTAATGTAATGGAGCCGACGAAGTCGCATTGACAAAGGCTCATAAATACGTCATACTAAGCGGATGTCATATTGTAACCAAAGTTGATCAACTTCTTATTTATGTTAAGTTTTCCAAATTAATGTCAAATTCCTTTGTGAGACATGAGTTCTTCATTCTAACATAAATGCATGCTTTCCTTTTTTTAGGGTTCCTTACCCAAAGGGTCAAACGGGACCCTATTATTGAGACTCCGCTGTCCGTCCGTCCGTCACCAGGCTGTATCTCATGAACCGTGATAGTTAGCCCGTTGAAATTTCTACAGATTATGTATTTCTGTTGCCGCTATAACAACAAATACTAAAACCAGTATAAAATAAATATTTCTTTCAAATCTCGAAGTTCTCATCCAATCACCGAAGTTAAGCAACGTCGGGCGGGGTCAGTACTTGGATGGGTGACCGTTTTTATACGGAACACTTTCTGTGCGAGTTCGACTCGCACTTTGCCGGTTTTTTTTATTAACAATAGAATACGTAGACAAGTCATAATGTAAACGTTTACCTTAATATTAAGTGAAATTTGAGCGCGACGCGCCAACAAACTGCATGGTTACTCCAGTTTGATGCATTTATTGTACATTGTAACTGTGTAATTGTTTTACATGAAAAAATTAATGAATTAATAAATATTATAGGACATTATTACACAAATTGACTAAATCCCACAGTAAGCTCAATAAGGATTGTGTTGAGGGTACTTAGACAACGATATATATAATATACTAGCTGTGCCCGCGGCTCCGCCCGCGTGGTATTCGGTCTGTGTCAGTAACCGGCTCATTCACCGCTAATTTCTCTGCCTCTCCCCTGGAGGTGGAACTTGAAGTAAAGTTGATAGATGGATACGCTAGAGGACTGTAGTCTAGATAAAATATTTTACAATTAGGTACCACTTAATAAAACTACACTCCAAAATCAATTGTTATTTTTTTCAAAGTCGTCCTTATTCAAATTTTTGACGTGATTTAAACGACATAGAGTAGTAGATGTATATCGGACAATACAGTTCCACTTTTGTATTTTTTTTTTACGTCCTTGACTGTACCTATCCAAATCATGTCCATGGAAAATATCATACAAATTGGTGCTCCAGACCAATCAGTCTAAGCATGAAAAGGTAAGAAATATACCCATAGAAATCCATACTTCCGAACACTATCGAATTTAGGTGTAATACCTATTAGTTAGAAGTAGGATTAGAGGAAAGGAGAATACTCGTAGATATCAAAATCTTGAGGCCGAGTATTTACATTTTGTTTACAGTTATGTTTATATATGCACAACTAAATGTATACATATAATTATATCTACAGTTACATACTAATAAGTAGGTATGTAATAGTATATTTACATAACATTGTCATTTTACAATATTTATTTGTACACCACATTGCGAGTCTCCCCGGCGGGTATCAGCACGAATAGCTCCGTGCAGCTGGTAACGCGCGAGCACGCCACGTAGAGCTGCCCGTGCGAGAAGCAGCCCGCGTCTGCCTCTGCGACTTGTTGATGTTCATGGCGAAGCAGACGCTCACGGAGAACTGTAGGCGCTTGAAGTGGAACGGAAAATTGCTCAGGATGAGGGGGATGCGCGGGATGACCACGACTTCTGCGGCGCCGCACCCCGTCAGGATCTGCACCTCAATGAGGTTTCGCTGCAGCTGCATTACTTTTAGCTGGGTTCCGTTGCATAACTTCGGAGGCGACAAATTCCGAAGAAGCATGATTGGAACTCCAACTTTCAGGGTTAATGTGTGTGCTGGGAGTCCTGAAGCACTCAATGAGCTAAGGAACTCTACCGGGTATGTTGTGACATTGCCTTCATCCAAGACAGAGTTTTTTTTTTTTTTTTTTTTAAGAATCCGTAAGAATAATTTAATGGTACACCATTAGTAAAAAACATCTGTTTAGTGTATTTTTCTGTATGGATAAGATTAATCTATGAAATAGGTGATTTGTATTCAGAAATTACGATTTAATTCCATAGTACCTAAATGTTAATCCTTTTTATTTAAGAGTAAAATGTTCCAAAACGTATTAGATTTGCTAGTACATTTTCAGTTTTACCATCATTCTCACGAACTTTGCCTGCGTCTAAACTCTGTCAATCTATACAAAATGTTTATGTAAAAGTTGACGGAGTTTAGGCTGACCGCAGGCAAACTTTAAGAGAATGACTGTATAATACCCCTAAAAGTTAATGTTTATTTTTTTTTTTTTTTTTTTTTTTATTATTTATTATTATTGATTTAACAGCATTTTGTTTTATACAATTACCATTACAAAAAGTGCATGCAGAAAAAACGCAAACAAAAAATACAATCAAAAATAGAACATACAGGAAGGACATGCGTATTTTTTATGCTAGGGAATATGCTACTCAGTTTGCTCTGGCTCCTACACTAGGCTCAGCCTGTCTCGTAGGTAACCCAGACTCAAAAGAGTTTATACAATTGATACTTAAAGCCTATAAGAAGAGGAAATACTAAAATATTATAATTTAACATTTTTACAATTAAATTAATAAACAAGCAATTTAACACTACTTAAAACTAAATTAAACTAATTTAAATTTATCATTATGTGTGCGACTCGATCAAGTTGATTGTTGCGAGTGAAAGAGTGTGTGTGTGTGTGTGTGTGTGTGTGTGTGTGTGTGGGTGTGTGTGTGTGTGTGCGTGTGCGTGTGTGTGTGTGTATGAGTGTGAGTGTATGTGAAAAGTGAAAGTGGTTATTTATCAACTTTTAGAAGTTCTTCTATATTCTCGTAAGAGAGGGAGCTGAGCCATAAAGAAATTTTTTTCTGAACTTCCCTAACAGTACATTTTTTGATGAGAGTTTTACTATTAACTTTGTTATATACAAAAGGATGGATGAAGTTAGGCAGACGTTGAGCAAAAGCTGATACAGTCGGAGGAACTGGGACTTTGAACGTGCGCTTTTGCAGCATGCATTCGTAGTTGGGAGACATCAAGACTGTTTTGTGAATCCTTGACACCACCCGCAGAACAAAAATACCACGAACGCTGAGGACACCCAGATTGCTGTACACTAGTTTGGTAGGATATCTAATTGGTTTTCGAAGGGAGACCTTGATAACAGCTCGTTGCGCCCTTTCCAGTGTAAGCATGTAAGTTTTGCATGCTCCGCCCCAAGCAGTTATACAGTAGGCTAGTACAGAAGTTAGTTAATGGAATTATATACTGCATGTTCACCTTCGATTTCCGCCTGCTCATTTTTCTGCGTGAGCATGGACCGTTCCTCTATGGGCGTGAGTATGGATCTCTCACAAACCCAAGAATGGCTCAGGTCTCCGTACACGCTACGAATGAGGTTTTCAATGGATGGAACGATGCTGCATAACGTCTCTGGTAGTTGTGGCTATTCGCTATAGTTTCGTAATCTCAATGCGTTGCGAGACTTTCGTGAAAGGTTCGCTTTTTTTCGGGAAGGTATTTTCAGTTTTTAGTTCTTATGGCATTTTAACGCGTATAAAATGCGAGTCCCAAATCGTTTGACATTTACACCGCAAACATCAGAGATTGTTTTTTTCATAGTACCCACCTTCGTAGCCATTATTAAGTGCTTAAAAGAGGCGATACGTATGAATATGGATACGATAAAATTACGATTAGGTATAATTCATGACGGAGAAAATATTTTTTTAAATAATTATGCAGTTATACGCGTGTTGATATGTGTGTTGATTTTGCCACTACTTAATTATGTAAGTAAACTCATTTTAACCGACTTCAAGATTTCAAAAGGAGGAGAATCGAGGGAACTCTTCAAATATGAAAGTCATACATATAATGATTTTTGTATTTTCTTTGACAAATCTAGCATTTACATTTAAAAAAGTGACATTTGATGAAGTGGAACTGCTGATGATGATCAGAATGGAACTCTTCAACGATACACAGTACACGTTTGGCGATTTGTCCTCTTCGCTGTGTTTGTTAAGTAAATTAGATTTTCAAGACAAATTTTTGTCAAGTTCGAGTTCTGACGATGGGGTCCATGAGCAATCGAGGGAACTCTTCAAATGTGAAAGGCATATATATTATAATTAGGCGTAGGACGCTGTCTTTTTAATTTAATTGTATCAAATCAAAAATCAACAATAATCGTTCTTTCACCGATCTACCTCATTGAAGTCGGTTTTTTTCTTTTCTTCTAACTTTAGAGTTAATTTGGCAAAATCCTTCCTTGGTGGCTTAATTTCAGCACCATATCTGTTAGTTTAGCAGGGTACTCGATACTCGTAGCACATATTTGTTGTAAAAGTTTGCTCCCCCTTCCTAAGAAGCGCCATAAGATTCAGGTGCAAACTTAACTCAATCGAGTGTAGTGGCTACCCCCCCTTCTAGCGGTTGAATTTTTATAGCCTATAACTTGGCCGGGCATTTTCTTGACAGATTAGTAAAGTTTGCATCAAAATCCGTTCAGCCGTTTTCACGTGATGCGAGGTCAAATAAACAGACAAACAGACAAACAGACAAAAATTCTAAAAACTGTTGGGACGTGTTCTGTTAACGATTCTTAGTATCCCCAGCCTACTTTTTTTCGAATATCTTCCATGTACAGACTTTCGACCCCCTTCAGCTTTATTATATGTATAGATAGATAAATATTTATACATACTTAAATACGTAGAAAACACCCATGACTCAAGAACAAATATCCATGCTCTTCACACGAATAAATGCCCTTACCAGGATTTGAACCCGGAACCATCAGCTTCATAATAATAATAATAGTTTTATTAATCTTGTACCATTTATCAACTTGTCAGAGATAATCAAAACTAAAACATACTTACACGCCACACGCGCACCAATAGTCCTCGGAAGGAAAGGCGTGGGGAGGACGGCCACAAAACCCAGCCAATGTGTCCGTATAACCGGTCATAATTTGATGAAAATAGTATTAATAGTTCATAGTAAGCGATTTGTCACTATAAGCGAAGTCATCTTATCCCACTTTGTTACGAAGAATTTTATATGAAAACCAAACTTTGCACAGTAATTACGTCATAGCGGATTCCACTGTAGGTGGAAAATTTTTGTTTGATTTATCCTTGTTTTGTTTTCCCTTTTGTTTATGAACCCACCTCCATTTATTCGAATAGATTTTCTTCAAAGCCGTGTGTCCTCGACTCCGGGCTAATGTCAGTCGGGAGATTTAATATTATACAAGCAGACAACAGGTAACGCGGTTTTAATGGTCTCCAGGAAAAAAGGCTCAGAAACGGCTTTTATCTCAAGTCAAGTACAAAGATAAATCTTGTTGGAATTTACGGGGTATTTAACGGGACGCAAAGGGGCTGTAAGTCAGTGTAGCTTATGGACGCTTACGTTTCCAGCAGGCGAATTATGGATGGCTTTATCCACCATGTGATACTCGTAAAATAAGTGTCGATTTTTAACATCATGCGATTGAAACGGGCACTGTTTTTGATCACGTTGTCACGTAGATAAATATGAATATCGTATCCGTGCAGAAGTTTCATATTGTTGACGTTTTCAAATATTTTTGCTTCATATTGAAGGTCCCAATATCAATTGATTCCTTAATGAATGTTACTATGAATACGTGCTATGAAAAAACATACCTCCCTACATACTGTGTAATAGAAGATATAGGTAATTTTACTAGAATTAATATGACATACTTTCCAGATTCCTAACCATTTTCTATTGTATTCCCTAGGTATTTTCATTTAAGTTCTTAAACTATCAGTTTCCATAAAAAATATCAGTTTTCATCGTCCTATTGTATCCCTCATTTAATATTCCGGTTCCCCACACAGAAGTCGGGAAATGCAGGAAACCTGGAGTCTACATTATGAAACAGCTCCACAGCAATTCACGGTTCGTACTTTCCATTTGGCTTTAGGAGTCTGTCTGTGCACATTACTTATTAAACAGTAATACGCTGGATCGTTTTGTCAAAATAGAAATCAGCCTGCGGTGCTATTTTTAACCGACTTCAAGATTTCAAAAGAGGTCGTTATCAATTCGGTTGTATGTTTTTTTTAAATGTTTGTTACTCCATAACTCCGTCATTTCTAAACCGATTTTGAATATTATTGTGAACTCAATATCGAATTCAGTTGAATTTTAAAGGAGCAACAATGCAATGGTACCTACTCGTATTAATATACAGTACCTGGGCGACCGAGCTTTCCTCGGTTATAACTATTTATTGTAATATGGCGGTGTATAGGGGCGAATCAACTTTTACGAGGCCAATTTCCTTGTCCCCAATAGAAAAAAATCGTTTTTTCAAAAACCAAATATTTTAATAGCGCTTTTTTAGTTTTGTGACATATTTAGAACTATAAATATTTACTCAAGATATTAAAATTAGCAATTTGATCAGATTTTTGACAAATTTGTACGGTAACGCAGCAGAAGAAAATTTACTCCCATACAAAAATTGTGTGTCCCTAACGATAGGATCGTCACACAATAGTCATTTCTAAGTTTAAACATAAGGTGACCTATTTTTATATTATCATTAAAAGAATCAGGATAAAATAGTACATTTAATCCATCCCATGCCAACATGGGTTAAGTTTTATAACATTTTCAAGAATTTTTCAAATTGTTGTCCCTAAATTAGCGTCAAATTTCAATTCTCCCGCGTTACTATAGAACGTTGCTAAAATTTTTAAAGAGATGGCGTTGGTCGTGGCTCATGCGCCGGCGAAATATGCCTACGTTTCTGAGAACCCGCGTTGTCAAGGTGAAATCCCGAGCGGGGGGACGCCAGTCAGCGACGAGCAGCCGGTGGGTGTGCGTGACTTAATTGCTGCTCCCCTAAGTTACGTTACGTGTTTCGGTAAGTTTTTATCCTTATTTTTGAAAACTATTGAAATGTTGTGTGTTTGGTGTCTAATATTAACGCGATATATATGCAAATGTAATTGTATTTATAACTAACGTGATAATTCACTATGTAGTTTAAAAATTCCCCTTCGTTACCGGTATCGCTGGAGAAACTTCTCTTGCGTTACTGGTAACGCTAGAGAAAGTACGACTTTTCCTATTTAACTCGCCATCGAACTTATTTGACCTATTACTTTTAAATGTATATTAATAGTTAATATTTTGTTTAACGTGGAGTATAAGAGTTATATTGCCAATAAGTGTCTCATAAAAATTCGTCACAAAGTAAAGGATTTTATGACTAGAGTTTAAGTATTAAATTATTACTTACCTCGCAACTTAGCGACATTGTTTTTATTTATTTCAGCATTTAATGGTGCACACCTAAAAAACAATGCCTCTAAGCGCCGCAGAAAAACAAAAACGGTATCGAGAACGGTTGAAAATGAAACCAGAATGCTATGAAGAAGCTAAAAAGAAACAAAGAGAACGGTACCATAAAACTAAAAGATTAGTGAAAGACTTAACTCCTAAAGAAAAGTACAACGCTAACACGATTTGGCGTTTACGGAAAAGAGAACAGGCGAGAAAAAAACGAACCGTAGAAAGAGTGTTACAAAATACACCACCAAGCTCACCTCAATCTGAATATAGATTTCAGCATATACAAAATGAGCTTCAATCGCCTACTCCTCCGCCAACAACACCTTCGCCAGTGACGGCTTCGCTAGGCACACTTCCACCAGCGACGTCTCCTCTACCATCAAGCCCACTACTAACACTGCAACCAGTAGCATATTTGCCAGCATCACCTCAACCCCAACTTGCAATGCTTCGCCAAGTGACGACTCTGCCAGCAACAACTCCACTTCAATCAGCGACGCCTTCACCAACTTCATCACCACTACCAACTCTTCCACCTCAAAGAACCTTCTCAGCAATGCCTTCGTCACTGACACTTCCATCGGTGACACCCCCGAATTTGACACCATTTCCGGCAATACTTTCATCAATTTCACGTCCACCAGCGACATCTTCGCCGCCGACTATATCTTCCCGACCAGCTAATCCTGTTGCTCTTACAAAACCAGTGGCGAAGCACTTTCAAACTTTGTCATCAGCCTTTGTGAATTTGGATAACAACCAACCAATCGAATCGCCAAAACAACGAGGGCGAAAAAGAATAAGAAGAGATAGAGCTAAAGTGTGCAGAGAAAATAGGATATTAGCGAAGAAAAATGAAAATTTGAAAAAGACGTGTGAAAAGTATAAAAAAAAATATTTAAGAGAAAAAAATAAACCAAAATCTAAGCAGACCAAAGATGACTTAAAGTACAAAATGTTGGCGAATGCCATAAAGGAAACATTTAAAAAAACAAAATCGAAAAAAGAAAGAAAAACAATAAAAACAATTTTTGCGGCAGCAGCGATTCAAAATTCACGTATGAAGATAAAATTTTTGTTGGACACTTTTGGAACAAACAAAATTGAAATGAACAAATCTCGTTATGACCGAGAAACGCTCCTGAAGAAAAAGATAAAAGATTTTTTTCTAAGAGACGACATTACCCGAGCTTCAGCTGGAAAAAAGGAAGTACTAACCAAGAAAGGTATTAAAGTTCCTAAAAGATATCTGCTAGATACAATGAAAAGTCTTCACAAGGTTTTTCTAAAAGAGAGCCCTGAGATTAAATGCTCTTATTATTATTTTACACGCAACAAGCCGTTCTTTGTTGTGACTCCTGCGATTGATGCAAGGGAAATGTGCTTGTGCAAGCTTCATGTAAATTTTGAATACAAGGCTAAAGCTTTGAGGAAGAAAGGCATTACAGGAACTTACGACCCCAGTTTACTTATAGAAGCAACAGTATGCGATTTCAATTCGAAAGACTGCATGTATGGCCTCTGCAACGAGTGTAAGAATAGAAAGAGTATATACAACGTCGATAAAATAAATGGAGTGGTAAAATGGACTGAATGGACTAGAAAAGAAGAGAAATTTCAGAAGGATGGAAAAATGATGAAAGCTTTCAGAAACATCCGAGAAGAACTGAGTGAAGATGCTACTGATTTCATAAAAAGATTCGAAAATGATTTTGCAGTATTTCGGAAACATGTTTTTAATATTAAATGTCAATTCCGAAACTTCAGGCAGTGTCTGCAAAAAATTAGACCATCAGAATGTATGATAGTGGTGGATTTCAGCGAAAATTACAACTGCAAGTACCATAAGGAAATCCAACACCATCATTTCGGAGGCTCCCGAAATCAAATTTCGCTACATACGGTCGTTCTGTATACTTATAACGACAAAACTGGCGCAGGTCATGAAGTACATAGTTTTTGCACTGTATCTGCCTCTAACATTCATCAGCCAGCTGCAATTTGGGCCCATTTAGATCCCATTATCAAGTTGATCAGGTCACAATTTGTCAGTATCAATACTGTTCATTTTTTTTCTGATGGCCCAAGCACACAGTATAGACAAAAACAAAACTTTTATTTGATGTGCACCAAATTGTTTGACTACGGTTTCGAACGTATGACGTGGTCCTTTTTTGAAGCTGGCCACGGAAAAGGACCAGCTGACGGCGTTGGAGGGTTTCTTAAAATGACTGCTGACAAAATAGTAGCCAAAGGTCAAGACATTGCTGATGCCTTTCAATTTTACGACAAGATGAAAGATGTCAGTAAAATAAAAATATTTCTGATTGACGAGAAAAACATAATTGACGAACAAAAAGCCCTGCCCTGTAATATTCCTCGACTTGTAGGAACTCTCAAAGTACATCAAGTTTTCAGTACATGTCGTGGTATGTTACAACACAGGGAGCTAAGCTGTTATTGCGAAGAGAGTACCATAGAAAATAGGGGATTTTGCATGTGCCTTGCGCCAAATCTCTACGATGTGAGCAATATTAACGTAGACGAAGAAAAGCGTGCACCTGAAATTCCTTTCTCGGACTTGACTGAATCTTCAGATGATGATGTACCCTTGCAAACACTGAAAATATCAAAAACCTTGCAAGACATAACTAATAAAGGACAAACCGTATATAAAGATATTTATAGTACTTCTTCAGACGATGAACATCCCTGCACAAGCTACGGCAAAGAAAACTCTAAAATAGAGAACGGTGACTATCTGCTCGTTAAAGTTTACGTTGATGTATCTAAAACAAAAGTAAACACGTATAAATATGTATGCAAGGCATTATCTGACATTGAAGACGATGGTGAATTAAAAGTAATGTTCATGCGAGTAGTGGATAAATGTGCTAAACGATTTCGGTTGGACGAAAAAGATGTTTCCTACGTCGATTGCCAAGATGTTATAGAGAGGTTACCAAATCCCGAAATCGTTAAAAGAGGACATCGTATATATTATGACTTCAAGACTTCCATTAACGTTTTCGAGAAGTGACTCAAACAAGGCCTTAGTAGGTTAATCTTAATTTGTTATTTTTTTATCTAAACTGTATTTTTATATAATTGAAGTTGATTCTAATGTTAAAGTTTAATAGGTATATAGTTTTTGTGATGTTCCTGAGAATTACTGATCTCATATTTAGTTTAACACAGATCTCAAGCGTAGATTATATCAACTTAGTTGATCTCAAGTGAATAAGGTGGTGTATTGTAATGGTAATTTATGAATGAATGACGAGGCGAATAGCAAACTAACGATATTTTCCTGACCAATCGCACCCATAATATTTAGATGCTGAGCCAGAAGTTGGTTTTTGTTTCTTTAAATTTTTGATAATATATAATTTTTTGATTAATAAGAAGTTTTGTTTCATTTAATGAATGTATGAAAAAGGGTCAGTAACACCAGAGAAATGTATTGCCCATTCTCTTGCGTTACCAATAATTTTTCTCTTGCGTTACTGGATGTCCCCAAATAATTCCACAATATTTTTATTTTTCTGATTAGCAGGATCGTTTGTGATGGATATGATTCGGTGAGTTTTAATCTTATTAAGTTTCTCCTGCCATAGATATACAACTTTTAAGCCAAATCCTAACAAAAGAAGAATTATTCGAAAAATACGACTACCTAAAATACTATGGTAACGCAGGGGATTTGCAAAGTCCATTTATTACCGTAATAATGTGATTTTGTAAAAAAATCTCTCATATAATGAGCTCCTTAACTGTGGAAAATATCTATATCCATTTCCATGTGATTTCAGATTTTTATTCGTATGTTATGATTAAATCTAGATGACGTAACGCAAGAGAATTTCCGACTATATGAAGAACAAAATGTGATTAAAACTCATATAATAGCATTCCGATCTCGCTGTTGATATTAAAATAAGTTAATTTAATCAATTATCCGCACACCAATATTATCAATTATCAGTAACTCGACAAAAAAATAATTTATATTTTTTTTTGAAATCTCTTTCAAATTGGCCTCGTAAAAGTTGATTCGCCCATAGGTGATAATCTTAACTACATTTTTTTACTAAATTAAACTTGTCTAAAACAATAAAAATTAAAAAATTATATATAAACTTGAACATATAAAAAAAAAAAAAGTTAGTCATCGGGCGAGATTCGAACCCGTAACACTCGTTTAGCAGTCCGCGTCTTAACCCGGTATTTTTATGTACTTCATTTCGTTCTCGTAATATCTCATTTCTGCGATGGATTTCCACTTGGCGCCTATAGAATTAAATGAAGTACATTGAAATACCTATCTAATTAACTAATTCTCAACTCTGTAGATTTTTAGACCATTTTGACGCATATTCCTTTAACATTGGCGACGAGGATGAGGTTGCTTTAAGTTTGATATTTTAATACCCTACTTATACAATTGTCGGTTAACATATTTTAAACAGAATTTTGTATTTAATTCTCATTATTAAATATATAGGAAAACTTTATGTCAACATTAAAACCGTAACCGTAAGCCAACAAAGGCATCTTTTCACAAGTTGTAGCACGTTGTAGTACGTCCTACGTCCCGAATTTCCCGAGTCATAAAATGGGAACACAAAAGCACCACTGAAAGATGTATCACCCATCTTATCATCGGCGGCAAGTTTATGCGCGAAACATTTTTGGTACAAAGTAAGAGAGGAAGCGGAATGGGTAGTGGTAGCGGGAGCGATTGTACAGGGAGAGATACAGTAGTAGGGTGCGATCTTTGTGAATTTAATTTTCATTTTAAATACAGGGGTCTCGGCGCCGAGTATAGTTATTTAGCGAGATAAGTTTTAGTTGACTCATAGTTTTTATTATTAATTCTAATCATTAATTTATTACTCAGGATACTCGTAACAGTAAAAAAAGCACTGAGATATTACAGATTTTCAAAGATCTACTAACGTATGAGTACCATACGAATATACAATTTACACTCGTCACACACAGGGACGAACATCCATCTTCTTGCTGAACCTCAGACATTCATCACACACTATCGCCGATCTCTGGAGCCGATGCAAGTAGTGCATTCAAGCAGTGTAAAGCTCAAAACATAGGGGACTTCCTGCGTGCTACCTGCGCCCCAAGAAAGAGACAGCGCAGCGTGATAAACTACACGCTACTGTGTGTTTAACGACCTGTCTAGCCCAGTGGGTAGCGACCCTGCCTATGTAGCCGATGGTCCCGGGTTCTAATCCTGGTAAGGGCATTTATTTGTGTGATGAACACAGATATTTGTTCCTGAGTCATGAGTGTTTTCTATATATTTGAGTGTTTACACATATATCGTTGTCTTAGTATTCACGCCGCTGCTAATTTCGGACGACTCACAGATCGCGTCTGGAGGTCCCATGATCTCAAGCTCGAGACAAAAATTAGCGTCTACAGGGCGCTAATCATCCCTGTCCTTTTATATGGAGCAGAGACATGGTGCCTCTACAAAACAGACATAAAGAAACTAGACACTTACCACCTGAGGTGTCTGCGGTCTATACTCAGGATCAAGTGGCAGGACCATGTTCCCAACTCTGAGGTCCTGCGTCGTTCCGGAATGTATGGCATGGACGCCTTACTAATGCAGCGGCAGCTCAGATGGTGCGGGCACGTCCTTCGAATGGATGACCACCGCTTGCCTAAAGCTGTGCTCTACTCTGAGTTGGCGGTGGGTAAGCGGAAGCACGGTGGTCAGCACCTGCGCTACAAGGACGTGCTCAAACGGCATCTGAGCGCTTGCGCCATCGACCCTGAGCATTGGGAGGAGCTTGCTGGAAGGAGGTCTTCTTGACGTTCTACCATCCATAACGGTGTCAAAACATTCGAAGATAACCGCCTCACTAGCCTAGACATGAAACGCCAGTTACGGAAAGAGAGACCTAAGCCCTCCTACGTGTACACGTTCAACGCAGCTGGCCAACTTTATTGTCACGCGTGCAATAGAGTATTTAAGAGCAAGTTCGGCCTGGCCAGCCACATTAGGGCTCATGCTAGACAACGTCCATAATGTGTTTATTTGGGGTCGCCGTCATCGAAAACGATGAGGAGGACTATATATATATATATATATATATATATTCACAACACAAGCCTTATTGACCTTACTGTAGGACTTAGTCAATTTGTGTGATAATGTCCTATAATAATTATTTATACTGTATATCTGTCTTGTATTATAAGTGGCAAGAAAGAAAAGAGAAAGCGGAATATTTTTGGTCTGAGGTAAGAGCGGAGGAGAGTGACAGCCAAAGCAATACTACAAGCAGTACGGGTATGTCGGTCGGTATACATGTGACAACGTGATAAAGGACTTCTCTGTCTCTTTCAATCGCACTGTAATAAACAATGACGTTTGTTTCATCGCGTGAATAAGCGCGTCCATTATACGTCTACACAGGAGGTGAGAGAAAGGAAAAATAACATAATTGGCATGAGAGGAAATAAAAAATTTCTTTAAGCAGAAATAAAAGGTACCTTCTTCGTCGATCTTAACATCGGCACATTTATGGTGACACATCTATGGTGTGAGGCAAGAGCTTAAGCGAAGCTTAAGAGCGTCAGCGGAAGCGGAAGCGAGAGGGTAGAGGAACGAGACACGTAAAAGTAGGCATTTCCTTATTAATGACATGATACCGTGTATCCATCTTATCATCGGCGGGAAGTTTAAGCGCGAAACATGTATTAGGTATACGTATGCAGTATAAGTGGAAACGGGAGCGTCGTCGACCGCGAGAGCGAATAATAAATGTAGGAGAGGGATGAAGACGCACGAGACCATGTAAAGACATACAGGGATCATGATGAAATTAAGAAAATACGTACATCCTTTTTAGGGTTCCGTAGTCAGAGGTTTCAATCTCGAAATCTCGCCACGTCTGTCTGTCCGTCCATCCGCGGCTTTGCTCCGTGATCGTTAGTGCCAGAAAGCTGCAATTTGGCATGGATGCATAAATCATGCATGGCAACAGAACGGTAAAATAAAAACTAGATTTTTTTTTGCTTTGACCCAATAGTGTGGGACATCGTTGGATAGGTCTTTTAAAACAAGTAAGGGTCTCCAAAAACATTTTTTGATAAAGTTAATAATTTCAGAAATAATTGCTCCGAAAGGAAAAACTTCTGTCCCCCCCACCCTCTAACTTTTGAACCATGGGTCCAAAAAATAAGGAAAAAAATCGTCAAACAAAAGCTCAATAAATACTTTCAATGAAAACTTTAGCAAACATGATCAATCCAGCCGTTTTCGAGTTATTGCAAATTTCTCCTAGTAAAAAGACGTACAGCGAGCTGCGAAATTTCATGGACAACTTAGGAATTAATTCATTGAAGTCACCATGCTCTATTACGGCCGATAGTACAAAGCGCTGCGAAGATACTCCCTTAGTTCTAGTCTATGTAATGTACATGATACTTAATAAGCCTCACTGGTCTTGCCCCTTTGCCTGTTCTGACAGAATGGTCACTAAGAAACCCTACACTGAGCATGCTTTTGGCCGTTTTTTTGTAGGTTTAACTAAACAGTGTCAATCGGCAGTTTAAATCAAGACATGCGGCGCGGGTAGGTTTATAATTAATTATTCCCAACTATAATTACTTCGTGCAAATGAAAAGATTACAAAGTACACAAAACAAGAATTCCTGTTCGGTCCAAGATAAAACTTAATAGAAAAAAAACATATCCTTACTTATATAAACGTATTTCACCTCTTCACGTTTATACAATATTCTAGAAAATTTTATGGAGAATATACTTCTTCTAGATATTTTTATTGTAACTTTCACAGTTTTCATAAAAATTTATACCAAAAAATGCGGATATAAAAGTGGGGGGGAGGGAGGAAAACAATAACTTCTCGGCGTGTTTATACTTCCATTTATTCTTTTAAACCTAAAAGCTACATGCAAGCTAAGTCTCGTGCTTTCTGCCGGATGGGACCATACCTCCATACTAAATCAAGCTAAGGAGCCCCACTATTTTGCATTTTCCTCACTAACAAACCACGCAGAGTTCAGAATGTAATTTAATAGGTCCGATGATAGGCACTGCAACCCGTAAAATAGTTTACAGTGAATAGAATCTTGTAAAACTAATTTTACTTCACATTTTACAGCATTATTAGGTTAGGTCCCGAGCCGGGATAACGGATGTGCTTAATAAGCTGAACGAGCGATATCGGTCCAAAAGAGAGGTATGGGCATTGTGAATGTCATCTCGCTTTGTGTGGTTTGTTGTGGTAGGGCACAGCACAGCGGATATGATTCCAGATCTAGAGCGGAGCCCAACTGGGGAAGTACCTTACAGAAAACCGCAGCCAAATAACACTAGACCCTACTCATAGTGTTGAGTTCCTGCCGGTGAGTAAGGTTGCCAGAGAGCTCAACGAGGGGGGGAATGCTAGGGTCGGCAACGCGCATGTGACTCCTCTGGAGTTGCAGGCGTACATAGGCTACGGAGACTGCTTACCATCAGGCGGGCCGTAAGCTTGTTTGCCACCGACGTAGTATTAAAAAAAAAAACAGTGGAAAATCTAAATTTGTCATTTCAATATTGAAATGGAGAGATTTTGATATTTAACAAAGACCATAGTCGGGTTTCCATAGTAAGTCGGCCCTTAAATCAATTTGACTCAGGGATTTTTTTGTGAGTACATCTTATGGTGAAGGATATTTATGCTAAGTATCAACATCTTACTGGTCACAGTTTTTGACTAATGATTTTTTGAAGTTTTTTCTATAATGTACTGTATTTCGGGATGTATTCAAGCGATTTTAAAATTAAAATCAATCAATTATCAAAGAAAAAACTTCAAAAAAATAATAAGTCAAAAACTGTCACTAGTAGGATGTTGATACTAAGCATAAATATCCTTCACCATAAGAGGTACTCACAAAAAAATCCATGAGTCAAATTGATTTAAGGGCCGACTTAGTATGGGAACCCGACTATGGCCTTTAACACATATCAGTAAAAAAATAAGGATCAACGTCAAATGGCATTCTAATAGTTTCAATAATGTGTCGAAAGATGGCAGTAAAGTTACGATTCTCTTTGATTTAAAGTAAGGGAATAATCACGTGACTTACAGTAGCATCTGTCATGCACGTTCCGTTTTTTCGTTTTGCGTTTATAATATGTATGTTTGTCATCTTGGCTAGGCCCCCTTTTACTTCAAAATCTGCTTCATTTCTCGTCTTAAACTTGTCATTTGTCTACACAAATGACCAATAAATCTGACCCATAAATTTGGCTATCAGATTAACATTACGTCACAATACGCCCCCTCTCTGTGTTAAATACTAAACAAGGTGTACAGTTAGCATCAAAAATTGCTAGAAACAGAACAAAGGGAAAAACGGTGTTTTCTAAAGTAATAACAAGGTACTAAAACGTTTTTATCCAAGTGTCGAGTTGAAAATGTTTAAAAATGAGTTAGGCCATATTATATCATTTTTTATTTGAAGTTTTATGATCATCAGCTTCCTCGCGACGTCCCGGCTTTTTGCCATAGCTCGAAGCCCAATTAACCCAGTGACGTTTTATCGATTGACTTTTTTTTTATAATCGCGCAACCATGAATCTATATTCCTAGTTTTGAAGGAACTTTCACTATAGTGACGTGGTTATCTGGTGTCAACACATCACATAGGCCATTTTATGGATTTAACAAAAAGCGGTTTAATAACCTATACCATAATAATAATTATATAATAATAACTATAAGTAACTAGATAACTAGGTATAGATTATTAAACCGCTTTTTGTTACAGTGTTTAATAACCTATAGGTACCTACTTATGATACTGTCATGAACTGAATAGTAGGTATAGGAATACTAAAGAAAAACGTGTTCAAACCCTCCAGGAGCTGAGGCCGGAAGGTTTATAATTTATATTACTACATACATAAAATCACAAATATTGATGAACAATAATTTCATTGATTTGATTGATTGAGTTGCAGGTAAAATAATGAAAATCTATGTATCTAATCTAAAAATGTTACGTATGGCACAAACAAACAAAATATAAAAATATAAATAGCGCGAAGCTTTGAAAATATGAACGTTACTTTGCATCTTCTCGTACTTCTGAAGCCTTGTTGTCGCAACTACTCACAATGTCTTATCTTGGCGTTCAACGGGTTCAGTAAATTGTGTATAAGAGGTAAATTTAAGCGTCATATTATATATTTAGGGTTTGTAGAGTCCCTGTCTACGAAGCAGGTGGTCATTTATTTGTGGGCTTATCACAAATATTTTTTTCAGAGCTATGGATCTTTTCTATTTGTATAAGTATTTATATATCATTATATAAAATACGATGACCTGTTTGGCCTAGTGGGTTACTACCTTGCCTATGAAGCCGATGGTGCCGGGTTCGAATCCCGGTAAGGGCATTTATTTGTGTGATGGATGAACATGAATATTTGTTCCTGAGTCATTGGTGTTATCTATGTATTTAAGTATTTATTTATTAAATATATCGTTAACTAAGTACCCACAACATAAGCCTTATTGAGCTTACTGTGAGACTTAGTCAATTTGTTTAATTATGACCTCTAATATTTATATATTTAAAATTACATGTATTGTTGGAAGGGTGTCAAGTTTCGGCGGTTCCTTGACACAGCCGAGTTGCATAATGCATTGCAGCAATAGTGTGTGTTTTAGGTTTTAAGATATATTTTATGATATGTATGCTAGTTGTAAGGTATTTATCTATGGGCCCATAGTTGCCTGAAAATAATTGTCTCCTAGTATCCACAACAAGCCTTATTGAGCTTAATATGTTACCAGGTCGATTTGTGTAACATTATTTATTTACTCAGCTGCTGACTGTACCGGAAGCGTGGCATCTTCGGCATTGTTGCGCGGTGATAAACTTAGCGCGATAAGTCGCGCGGGACCGCGATAGCGTTCGACGCGAATTGCGACAAGACATTGTGTTCGCACGAGTTGCGCGACGCGAGCGAGTTGAGGTCCCGTGCGATCCAATATGATAGGACCTCGAGATCCTTCTTTTATTCTTTATACCAATCTGAACACGAATGTGGCGTATAAGCATACCTACTCCTCGTTTGATGGTACACGGTGAACGTCTTCGGAGGAATGCAACTCTAGGAGGTGTGACTGTTATTCCCTACGATACTAGTACATTATTCGATTCTTCTGATCCGTTCCGTTTTTAAAATAATACAAATATTGTAGTCTCATGAGAAAACCTCAGCAGAAAGTTCATTCCACAGCTCTTTCAGCAGTAAAAGAAAGTTGATTTTTTATAGCTTCCTTTAGAATCACGACGTTATTAACCGTTTTATTCTAGTGTATGAGAACGACGGCAACTGGGGCTAAATTTTCTTGAGTGGCGACCTCGAGCGCGGTCCCCAACAAGATGAACCTACAATTTGATCAAAATAGACAAACGGCTGACTGATGACGGCTGTGCACGAACGGTTGCTTTTGAGAGCTACCTACTACGTATTATCGACTTTTTGTAGCCAACTCAGACGACGGCGACTGTGACGTTTTATACTTTATACTATAGACATTTATGCACTTAGTCGCCGGTCGCCCGGGCAACCTGGTGACTTGCTGCGTTAGAGCCGACGCAACGCACAAGCGACAGGGGGTCGCCGGCGACCACTAGGAACACGGGTTCCAATAGAAGCGATAACACTGCGAGCAACTGTCGAGACGACAAATTTGTATCCGTCTCTCTCTTAAACATAGTTGTGACGAACACACGTTTTAGGGTGCCTTTCGACCAAAGATGTGCTATGCTTGCTATGCTATGTTTTATAAACGCGGCGGCTGCCATCACTGCAAGGAAGGTAGTAGGATCCTCCATCCGCATACTCTCCGACAGTAGAGCAGTCTTAATGGCTCTAAATAGCCATATAGTTACATCCAAACTTATACACGAATGCCACGAACGACTAATGGAGGTAAGTCATAATAACAAGATCACCCTACAATGGATCAAGGGACACAGTGGATCCCGAGGTAACGATGCTGCGGACGAGCTCGCCAGGCAAGGATCGTATGCGGGGGCGATTGGTCCGGAACCGATTCTTCCGATACCATTTAGCAAGGTACGCTCAATGCTGCTGGCACGTACAGGGAAACTACACACAGAACACTGGCTGAACCAGACTGGATGCAGACAGGCAAAAGAAGCCATGCCTGGCATCAACGGAAAACTCACAAGGGCGCTCCTGCAACTAGGGAAGGTCCGACTGAGTATGGTAACCAGTGTCATAACAGGTCATGGACTATTTAACAAACATCTTTTCACAACAGGTGTCACAGACAGTCCCCTGTGCCGAGGTTGCATGGAGACAGAAGAAACAGCCTCTCACGTGGTGCTGGAATGCAGCGGAGTGACTCCATACAGGGCTAAACATCTCGGATCTCCGAGAGACCTCCCCGAGGTCCTACTCAACATCAAAGGTTTGATAGGATTCCTCGAGGAGCTGGGCTGGCAGGACTAGCCCACCCCCAACATATCACGCAAAATAGGCGCAAGTCGTCGAGTTGCGGAAAAATCGCCCGAATACAATACAATACAATGCTATGTTTTTATACATTAGAAACGAAGCTCCAGCTGCAGCTACGTTTCAAATGTATGAAAACATAGCATATTAGCACATCTCTGGTCGAAAGGCACCCTTAGTGATGCTGGCGCTCGGCCTGGTCCGCTCCCTAGTTGCCTATGTTTTGTTCGCCGAAAGACCAAGTCGCTGACGACTAGTCGACAGCGTAAAACGGGTCATAGTTGTGAAGAACACATGTTTTAGTGATGCTTGCTCTCGGCTTGGTCTCCTGGCCCTGGTTGCCTATGTTTTGGTAGCCGAGAGACCAAGTCGCTGACGACTAGTCGACAGCGTAAAACGGGTCATAGTTGTGAAGAACACAACATGTTTTAGTGATGCTCAATGCTTTTGACTTGGTCTCATGGCCCTAGTTGCCTATGTTTTGGTAACCGAGAGACCAAGTCGCCGGAGACTAGTCGATAGTGCGTAACGGCTCTTTGGACACTGACAGATCAGCATCAGGTTGTCATTGTGATTCAAGATAGCGAAGATGTCTCGAGAATATTTTTTTTTTGTTTTGTTCATTCATGTAGTTTAAAGTGTAATATACTACTGCTGCTAGTGTACATACTTTATTTATTTATTTTATTTTATTTATTCACCAACTTACATTTACAGTTAAATCAGACATGTAAGTTATGGGTTATACTTAAAACTTATTTAGACTGTTATACTTAATTAGACTAAGATTATCACTAGATTTAATTAATATTAATAGTTGTGGGTATATTGACTCTAGGTAGCGGGCTGCTGCGGCTAGGAATTTCGGTTCTGTCTGTGAGAATATGTCAAGAGTGGGATTATGGATAACAATATTATTAATATGGTTGAGTGTAACATATAGAGGACTAGTGACTAATGTCATTGTGCTGGTATTGGGAATTACGAATTTCGAAATACTGCTTATTATGCGGTGAACTATAGTAGAAGTGTGCAGCTGATGAAAAATTAATCTTGAAACGTGTTTAACCATGTTTAAATCAACACCCGGCAATCCATCGTGGCCTTAAGTAAAGTCCAGCTATCTCTTTACTAAAAGCAACTACCGAACAACGTCATACTCTACGAGCACACTTAAAACTTACAACGTAACTTGACATTGGCAAAATCATCATTATGATGGAAGCCATATTTAAAAAAAAAAGAAGAAGAAGATAGAATCAAATTGGAATGAGATTTTAAAACTAAAACTCGAATCCAAAATGGTCACGTTTGACACTAACAGATCAGCATACTGGAATGAGATTTTTAACAAAAAATCGAATTTGCCTTAACCGCTGGTTGATAAAAATATTCGAAATCATTGCAAACCTGTGAGTTTTAACAATTCATTTTTCAGTCTGGGCTTTAGCCAGATAAAAATAGATCTGTCTCAATGATATGAACGTGTTAAAGAGAGCTACAAGAATATACGGCTGCGATTTATTACTTTTTGCTAAGTGTTCGATGCTCGAAGCGGGTGCGATACTAAGTCTGGCATGTGACAGTTTATTAAAAGAAAAGTTAAGCTATAAACTAACGTAAGTTAAGCTTCATAGCTTTTGCCAATTTCGTCTTATATCGGGAGTTCTACGAACTTAGCTAAGTTTTTTTTTTTCACAGAGCCACTCGGTCGGTACTTATTTACTTATGGTCTCTCAGCTGTAGACCTCTCACACCTCAAACACCTCCCTCCGGCTTCAAAGAACCCCGTCGTGTATGGTCAGCCCTTAACCGCCTTAGAACCGGAATTGGTAACTGCGCACATCACTGGCATAAATGGGGCTGGAGCGCCTCTCCTGCCTGCGAGTGTGGGCATCCAGACCAGACCATCGATCACATAGTAATGGAATGTCCCCTCACAAAATACATGGGCCAAGTCAACGACTTCAATACCCTGGCTGAAGAAGCGGTGGCTTACCTGAGTAGGGCGAAATTTTAAATTTTAAGTTGTTACTTACTATAATTTATACTCTCTACCGTTTTATATCCAGTGACATGTAACGAAGCCATACGATAAATAAATAAGCTGTAGACCTCGCGGAACCCCATGGCTCCACCACGTCAAAAACGGAATCGAAAAAGATCTGTAATGTAGGTACGTTAGGTATACTCGTAATTATCAAAACAGCTCAGAAAAAATCACAAGAATTTGTTAATAAATATGATACCTGTAATAAAGAAAAACCGGCCAAGAGCATGTCGGGCCACGCTCAATTCCAACGGGTTCCGTAGTTACTCTACCGTCACAATAAGCTAAACTGGAGCTTAAAGTATGGTAAATTGTTAACCAAGGGATGAAACGGTACCTTTCACCCGAGTTAAACAAATAGGCAAATTTGCATAATCAGTACCTAATTAAAGTACTTAAGTCTTTTTACTATGAAGGGAAAACTTTTTGCGATAACTCAAAAACAGCTAAACTGATCATGTCCGCTATAGTTTTCATTTAATGTCTTTCTTAAGCTCTACTTAGTTGACTACGGAACCCTAAAAACAGCCAGACATAAAAAAGCATTTTTGCATAAGCAGAAACAGAAACGCTTTGAACTTTCTCGTACAATTTTATTATTTACAGGATATCACAAAATAGAATGTACAAATAAAAAACTACACGAGTAAATTCACTTCGCTACATATTTTATGACACATTTTGAATTAGCAAAACAAGTGTGGAATTAAAAGGAGGAAAATTTCTTATTTCTTATTTTCTATTGCAAAAGTGACCAGCTTTCAGATTTAAATAATAGTTCCTAATATCTCCGGTGGCGCTAGGTAGGCTCATGGATTACATGAACCATAGAGGTATAATAATATAGAGATGAAATGGGGGAGGGGCAACAAATAACCCGACCAAATTACGTAGGTTGTTTTGGGTATGTTGTCAGGAATGTCAAAATGTGTTTTTAATTTTGTCGCATTGCGTATGTTCTGTCCCTCACGGGCGCACGCGTATAGCACATCTATACAAATACTAGGTCTATGACATTTTATTTGGGTGTATTGTGGCGCCGCCTATTTAATGTTTTTTGATGGACACTTTTCATACATAGAGATGTTCCTCCTTTTATTCCACACTCCATATCTTCATCGCTTGTGATGACAGCGGAGTGACACACGCGTGACATGTCACACATGCTAAAAAAACGAATATATACGCGCAGAAAAAGTGTCAGTCTAACAGCAATTACATAACGTAATTTGACACAAATCCTCACGCCAACTCGCTTCACAAGCAATCCGTAAGCACTCGGTGAAAATACAAGAGAAGCCGAGGGAAATATACCCGTCACTGCAACTTACGTCCGACGTTTCTAACGTCAAATTTATTCTTATTTATAAAAGCCGGTGGGTGGTTGAGGCGGAAATACTAGGAGCAGGGCCCGTAGTATAGTCGTTAACAGGGCGATTGTAGACCTTAGTGCAACGTTATAAGGGTAGCAATGGTCAGTTATTGTTACTGAAACGTTTGTACCGCAGACTTTCTTCCTAATAGTTTTTTGTATTGTGCCGATGACAACCGTCACCCTCGTTTAACTTTATGTTTTGAAGTCACAAATTGTGTCTCAGTTTTGTAGCTATTCTATATTCTAGGTATTCAGTTTTATAATAACTATTCGGTCCGTACTATAGTCGTTAACAGAGCGATTGTAGACCTTAGTGAAACTTTATAAGGGTAGCAATGGTCAGTTATTGTTACTGAAACGTTTGTACCGCACAATGTGTTCCTATAGTTTTTTTTATCGTGCCGATGACAACCGTCATCCTCGTATAACTTTAAGTTTTGAAGACACAAATTGTGTCTCAGTTTTGTAGCTATTCTATATTCTAGTTATTCAGTTTCTTAATAACTATTCGGTCCGCAGTATACTCGTTAACAGAACAATTGTAGACCTTAGTGCAACGTTATAACGGTAGCAATGGTCAGTTATTGTTACTGAAACGTTTGTACCGCACAATTTCTTCCTAATAGTTTTTTGTATCGTGCCGATGACAACCGTCACCCTCGTATAACTTTATGTTTTGAAGTCACAAATAGTGTCTCAGTTTCGTAGCTACCTATTCTATATTCTAGTTATTCAGTTTTATAATAACTATTCTTTAGCAGGCGCGAGATCAGTACCCCTAGTGTAAATTTAGTCGATAGCGAAACGTGACGTACGCGTTTGCGTTAAGTCTCATTTTGTATGGGTTTTTCAACAGCGCGCCAAGCGGGACGTTTTGGAAAGTCAAAAATCTCATACAAAATGACACTTAACGCAAACGCGTACGTCACGTTTCGCTGTCGAAAATATTTACACTAGGGGTACTGTAGGTACCCCTAGTGTAAATAAATTCGATTTTGAAACGTGACGTACGCGTTTGCGTTTAGTCTCATTTTGTATTGGATTTAGAAAGAGCGCGCCAAGCGGGACGTTTTGGAAACTCAAAATTCTATACAAAATGAGACTTAACGCAAACGCGTTCGTCACGTTATGATGTCGATAAAATTTACACTAGGGGTGCTGATACCTTAGCAAAATTGTGATACTAGTAGAACGCAGGCCAGGGCTAATTTCATCCCGGGCGAAAACTCGTAACGTAGTTAAAACGAAATTGAAGTACCTACCCTAGCGAAATCACCTTTTCATAAAAAAAAAAAATTAAAATTTAATCTGTTTATTTCATACCAAAAAAACATGCATTTTTCTAGCTTAACTACTAATCTTAAATTAAAAACGTACCGTAAACGTAACGTAAACGTACGTAACGTAGTTCACATTTTTCTCTCTGAATATTAACATTATTGAAAATACTTTGACACAATTTGTTGTACATCAACCACAGCTATGCGCCTACGTTTGTTTTTTTCGAATATTTAATTATTATAGGAGTTAGAAGCATTTAAAATTTTGTATGAAATTTGTTTTTCGCTCCTAATTTTTATAATAAAACAAAAATATGCTATGGTTAATATACATCAAAATATTTAAAAAAATATTCTAAAATGTCAATATTATGTAAGAGAGGAAAATGAGGACTACTTTTTTATGGAGAAAGCTATTTATAATGGTTGCTAACGGTAATGATATTTCAAGAGTTTAAACATTAACAATGTTATAACATAACTAAGCATTCTTAGAAAAAAATCTAAGAGGTAGCGTTCGTAAACGACATTCTAGTATACTAGTTAAATGGTGTTTTAAAAGGTATATTTTGGTGCTGGTCCCTAAACAGATACGTTAGAGGTTCTTGCTCAACTCAGATGAGACTTGTCTTCGCATATTTATATCAGACATTAAGATTACACGTCCAAAGAGGAATCTTATGAATAATGTAAGTAGGTAAGTTAAAAAAAAACTTTAGTGTCTATATCTCAGGTGTCGATCACATTGGTAAAGTAAATATATATAACTAAGTTAAAGTAAGTTTAAGTTATATAACTTATTAGAAGGTCTAACATGTGGGCAAATTAGATACATTATAAAGAAAAACATGCTTAAAATGAGAAAATAATTTAATTCTTATCTTGTAACAATATACTTATTGTATATAATTCTACACACCTAGACTTCTTAACTCAAGAAATCTTTTTAATTTAAGATTAGCAGTTAAGTTTGTAAAACTGCATGTTTTTTACGAAATAAACATATTATTATTATTTTAACACACACAATATATACCGGGTGTAGCCTGTAACACGAGCAAAAAATGAAACCGTATGCTGTGCTCCTCAAACTGACCAACATTTTGAACAGCGACTTTTAAAAATAACTTGTATTTTGATTTTTAGCATACTTTAAAGTTTATTCTACGACGCAATGTATAGCGAATCTTGTTAAGTTTGAAGCGCGACAAGCAACGTTAATTACACAGATGACAGCGTACATTGAAGTTAATATTTAATTTGTATGAAAAATAGGTCTAAAATCTTCATAATTTTTGAAAGTCGCTGAACAAATGTTGGTCAGTTTGAGAAGTTCAGTCTACAGTTTAAAGGTCTTCGCACACTATACCAATTCCACACCAACTCAACTCACTTTTGGTTCACCTTAGTGGACGACGAGTGGACGACGCGTAGACCACCCGACAGTTACCTAAATTTTAAAATTGTACTATAGGACATACAAGATAAGGCTTTAATTTCAATATTTAATTTTGAGTCGAGTGGCTGTTGAGTTGTAACAATGTGCTAAGACCTTAAGTGTTTGCTCATGTTACAGGCCACACCCCGTATATATTTAATATACAGTAATTTTGTACTGCACTTAACCCATTCAGCGCTAATCACGACACATTGTCGTTTTGCCTCTACGAAGCATTTCCTCTACATACCGGGAAACCTATGTTATCGGCTACGACGCGTAGCTCAGCGGTGAATGTGGTATGCCGTACTTACATCCTACATGAACTGCTAAGTTGATGGGAATTTAGTGTAACAATAAACATACTCTTTTGTCTAATTTAAAGAATACTTATTTGATAACGACGTACATAATTACTATGAATATTTTGATTTTTTACACAGTTTTTATTTTTATTTTTAGCTTATCACTGTTTTTTTTTACCTATGACGTGTAGATGAATTTGATTACGATATACTTTCATTAAACTTAACTTATCCTACACTAGAAACTATTAAAAACTCGCTCGTACAAATGCAAAGGAGCCCAACACGCATGGACCACAATGACTTTGCGTCAGGTTTTTAGGCCTTAATCTAAATACACTAAATAGGACTATAACGATTCTAGAAATTTTATAGAAATATAGAATTAGTATATGATAGACAAACATTAGTGTAGGTTTTAAGGTTCCGACAGAAGATCCATGATGTGGACTCCGCAGCATTTATGCTGAGTCAGCGCCTATTTTTTACCACAACACATGACCCTCTACTAATCTAAAAAAAAATTACATGTACTTAATTGTTATTGCTATTAGTGTCAAATTGTGTGTTACCTTTTTTTTTGTCTCTAGTCAGTTTTCTTTTTGTCTCTAGTCAGTTTTCTTTTTGTCTCTAGTCAGTTTTCTTTTTGTCTCTAGTCAGTTTTCTTTTTGTCTCTAGTCAGTTTTCTTTTTGTCTCTTGTTATTGTTTGTGTCACAAAGCATGTAAGTTGTGGTTGAATAAAGATTTCATCTATGTATCTCTGAAACTACAACAGAACCCTAAAGAAAGAGAGGTATGGGCATTGTGAATGTCATCTCGCTCTGTGTGGTAGGGCACAGCACAGCGGATGTCATTCCAGATCTAGAGCAGAGCCCAACTGGGGAAGTACCTCCACCTTACAGAAAATCGCAGCCAAATAACACTAGACCCTACTCATTGTGTTGTGTTCCTGCCGGTGAGTAAGGTTGCCAGAGCTCAACGAGGGGTGGGAGGGGGTTAGGGTCGGCAACGCGCATGTAACTCCTCTGGAGTTGCAGGCGTACATAGGCTACGAATACTGCTTACCGTCAGCCGTATGCTTGTTTGCCACCGACGTAGTATAAAAAAAAAATTAAACATCACAGAACATCAACAGAAATGGGTCCTTGTCAGAAAACACATTCACAAAGCTTCTCGCATTACGTGTTATCTTGAAAACAGCCGAAAGAACATAGTACAATACTGTCCGACAGACTCGTACATATCTCGCATACGGCTCAGTGCGTTCAGTTCGTTTTTCATACCGAACAAAAGATCACTACACACTAGAGGGATTATACTGGAAAAACTTAGAGTTTCTGGTTTGTAAGTTCATCTGATTTCATATGTATATATGTGTATGTATTTGTATCAATATTATGTATATATACATGTATGTTTATGTTTGTGTATTTCTTATGATTGTATTGTGTTCGTACAGGTACCTAATTGTATCATCTATACCTCATGTTTTTGCACCGCCTACTTCTTACCTGCTTTGCCTAAAGGTTGACTGGTAGAGTTTTACAGTGTATTTTATTCACTTTATATCACCGTAGCCTGCACACCTGCAAATTCAGAGGGTGTGTGCGTTGTCGACCCTAGATAGAATTCCCGAGTATTTTAAAAATATATTTCACTCCAGTTAATTTGCATCCAAATTCACGACTTGTGTGCATATAACTAAAAAATATGTCATATAACAAAAAACCGTTCCGGGGATATGACCTTTGGTATGAAACGGTGTAAGATTTAAAATTATGAATATATATTTCATTGAGTATAGCTAGATAGTGTACATTCCAGCGTCCATTGATGTGAGGCCGAATATAAGCGTCAACAACATTGTGAGGACGAGTCATCAATGATTTAAAATGCTGTTTCTAAGGAAGGTAATCTATGTAGTGAATGGATGCCGTCTAGTGGAAGTAAGGCGTGTTGGAAAAACCTTTGCCTCGTATTTTGTTTTACGTATTCATTGATACTCTTTCTAGTTTTCATTGTTACTGATATTTGTAGTTTTGGTCATCTGAAATGCACTTTCCGTATTAATCCGTAGTCTACACAGTACCTTTACGATTTTGACATGTCCGTCGTCCGTCTATTCGTCTTCTTCTATCTGTACCCCTAGTGTACATTTATTCGATAACGAAGTGACGTACGCCTTTGCGTCAAGTCTCATTTTGTATGGGATTTTGAGTTTCCAAAACGTCCCGCTTGGCGCGCTGTATCTAAATCCCATACAAACTGAGACTTAACGCAGACGCGTACGTTACGTCACGCTATCAAATAAATTTACACTAGGGGTTCTGTATGTGGATTAGTTTAAACGTTCGATCAGATCAAGATAATTAGGCAGCGGTTTTTTTAGCCCAACCTGTAATACCTATATCTAGGGCTTATACTTAAACTAATTACAACCCTAGATATAAACCTTATATCTAGGGCTGTAATTAGTTTATGTAGCTTCCGATACCATCATTCAAAAATGCGAAAATTTTAAGATTTAAGAGAGTTTCATACAAAACCTGTTTTTGCTCTATTTTATTTGTTTTATAAGCTGGAGCTATGTACCTAACTAATAACAGGCATAGATATACCTCATGGAACTGCATCTGCACTGTTGTCGCGTACCATTCCAGCATGGCGACCGCGGGGTGAGGTGCCAGCGGGGGGCAGCCGAAGTGATGACGTGACTTACTAGCCACCGCGGCAATGGCTCGGCTCCGTTACCCCCTGGATGGCCCCTTAACATTGCCGCGGTGGCTAGTAGGTCACGTCATCACTTCGGCTGCCCCCCGCTGGCACCTCACCCCGCGGTCGCCCAGCTGGAGTGATACGCGACAGAAGTTTCATTACCATCCAACACACAGTTTTAAAATCAGAACGAAACTCCGTTTGTATGGGAAGGTGAAATTCGGCCGAGCTTGCCGGGGACTCTGTAAGTTTAAACACCTAATAACTTCTTCTATAGGTTCAATATTCCCAACTGCACCGCTCGAACATAGCTTTAAAATTTATATTTGCCTTGAAATTTCAGAGACAAGGAAACTTCCATCCACATGTCTGAAGTTTGCTGCAAGTTAAGACTTCCCAGTCACAGATTGTTTCTTGCAGACTTCACTACGATTGCGACAAAAGTAGTAACTCCATTTAAAATCCCATTGAAATATGCACCTTATTAATATGAGACAAGGTACAAAATTGAATGAGTTTTAAAATGTAGTTATGGTTTTCCTAAGTGCGGTTGAACGGAACGCTTTTCTGACTCTATCGACGTGTTTAATTCGAAATTCAAAAAGTTTCGAACGCGTTTGTATAACGGTTCATGTTTAATTTATTGATTCTATTGTTTTAAGTTTGTGAGGAAAACCTGGTTCATGTCAAAGAGTAAAGTATATAGGGAAAGAGAGCCCTCTTGAAGTAGGCATTTTGGGGAAACTAATTTCTGAGCGCTATCTCTAATTTGGATCCAAATCTAACTATATGTATGTGTGCGTGCATATCTACTTATTACTATGCAGTTCTATTGGTGGATATTTACCTAGTTCACTGCTAGTGCTAAAACTAGAATGGAAATATGTAGACCTGCAAACATCAGCTTTAAATAGAAACACTGCCAATACAGTCAAACGGCTGTTAGCTTAGCGTTGGGTTTAAACTATATCAGCCCATCTAACTTGGAAGCAGTCGCGGGTAACATCAATCGCCGATGCACAAACAGAAATACAACAACAAGTGTTATTATGATTGCCACAACCGTAGTGGTGGGCATTACGGAAATATGTTTGGTAATTTTCCCGGTAAGAAAATATAAATTAAAACACGACCGAAGGGAGAATTCGACACGAGTTGCGAATCATCTATTTGCACGGGTATCGCACAACGTTTTACAGTACATATGGCTCTTTAAAGTTTCGACATGCGGCATGGAAAGTACTCATTCCCGCACGTGTGCGGGAAAGTAGCACCATACGTACTGTAAAGTAAATGTGGTGTCTTAAGGAATATTTTCGGTATCGGTCCCGGTAGGAAAAATAAAATGTTGTCTTACAGAGACTTGAAGAACTTGGTCCTCGACTGCGAAAACTGGCATCTGCTCCACCGACAAGAGCCAGGCTCTTAAATTATGATGATCTCGGGTAGAGCGTTGGCAGCATAGCGGTATGAGCGAGTGATTTTCATACCTGAGGTAGCTGAGTAGCGTTGAACCCCCTCCCCCGACGTAATAATTAGCATTTTGGAATCTATATACGAAATATTATTTGATAAATACAATTTTACCTCTGGGTTGGAACTTTTGGAAGGTCAGATAGCAGTCGCTGTTGTAAAAACTAGTGCTTATGTCTATTTATGAGATTCGCTGCCAAGACCATCCAAGCCAGACTCCATCTCATGAGCCATGGCTAAAAGCTGGGACCTAACCGTTACCGAAATTATTCTCATTAATATGCACGGTAATTGCTGTATTTTGTTTTTCTGCACCAAACAGAGGATTCATGTTTTACCATTGAAATAAGGTGAGGTAGGGGAAGTGCGCCATGTCGTCTAAGTGCGCCTACCTTGAATTTATCGAAAACTGGTTATGTACTACTAATATTACTAGTATTCTACAACACTCTTAGAGTCTAAGTGTTGTAGAATACTAGTAATATTAGTAGTATATAAGCAGTTTTCGATAAATTCAAGGTAGGCGCACTTAGACGGCATGGCGCAATTCCCCTACCTCACCTTAATTATATTTTTTATTCCCAATTGTAAATTAAATATATTCTCAAAGTTAATGTGAATATAACTAATCTAGAAATCCATATAATATATTTTTATGTATTTTCGCATATTAAACAAAGTGTTGAAGTGTTCAGTGTCACGATTACCATAACGCTTACCATGATCTTATAGAATAGTCCCCTCTTTGTGTGTAAGTAGGATCGTAAGCAATATTCCCGTTAAGGGAACTTTTCCCGCAGGCACAGCACTAGCTGAGTGTAAAATAATAACTACGTATATATCTGTTTCCATACCTTCAATGCTTTTACTGGGATCCCTTGTTACAGTCTGTTAGCTTGTTATTGTATTAGAAATGAAACGTCATTTTCTTTATTTTGCAAATGCATATGCAATCAGCAACCAACAATGCTACGAGCGTTTTGATCTGTTTTCGATATTGCATCTGACTGTATCTTTATTTGATGAGTCATTTATTGAATTTATCACGATGATATTTCTGAAAAAGGTACTTATCAAATTAAAACATCTACTGTTGAGTAAAACTATTTTGATACAAATAGTTTTGCCAAAATATTTTTTGTGTAGCTTCAAATCTGAAAAAAAATATATTGCGATTATAATTTTAGAATCTAACGAAAAAACGGTAATTTTTCCATAAAATTCTATTTCGGGACAGAACGTTTTCCACTAACTAAATCTTAACAAATCACTTTGATTTTTATGTCGATGGCTTCAGCATAATATTTTCTAAGTTTATAGGTTTAGCTTTTAAAGAATGATTTTTTTTTGTATTGCAAATTTTGAAAAAAAAAGGAAAACCTATAAACCTAGTTTTTCATTGCGTCAATAACATACAAAAAAAAAATCATGGGGAATGGAAAATATATAAAAGTGGAAAACGTTATATTTTTGTATGATGATCACGTGGTATAGGTTCTTACCTCCAAGTAAACTTGAGTTTACCTGGGTATACCTAGTATTACCCAAGCCTTTTGGGTAAAGCCCGAATTTAAGTAAACTCAACTATACCTGGATATATTTCGGAAGATACCCTAATGGCTTGGATAATTCTAGTTTTACCAGGGTAAACATGAGTTAAATTAACCTTCTAACATTATCCGTATCAATACATATATAAATACATCAAAAACAATACATATTTATATAGATAAATACACAAAAAACATCAATAACGCAGAAACAAATATTCGTGATAAACACAGAAATAAATGGCCTTACCAGGATTCGAAAAAAAATCGTACGCTCGGTCACCACCAACTAGGCTAGTATGTCGTTCAAATATCTCGAGTTATAACTAAACAGTGACGTTCATAAAATCATTTCCAAATTCCGTTCGGATTATTCTCCCAAATCCTAAAACTCCGCATGCATGTAATACGAAAATGGCGTTCCGACTGAAAATTCATCTTCGTATAGGCAGGAAATTAAAAAACGAACAAGAGGATTTCTAAATGGAAAAAATGTATCAAATCTATCCTTCTGGAGATTTGCGTGGGATGTTTCACAGGAATCAGGGTTTTATTAGAGATATTGGATTATTTTCCACGCTGTTTAGTTCTGGTATTCACACATATTAGGTTTGTACCTTTTTGCAAAGTACCTACATAATTTATTATTTTACTATATCGCAAATGCAACACGCTAGCTGGTGCGGGTGCACGGATCGGTCGCCCGTACGCGGGTGCCATTATAGCTAAAATCCGTCGCACGCCAGTAAGCGTTGCTTATATTATTTTTCGTTAAAAGGAAACATTAGTGGTAATTTTTTTTACATATAAACGTTCTCGACATTTTCATCTCTGGATTTTGGCCCTAGAGTTTTTTTTTATGAGTTCAATATTATCAGTACCTGCATTTGTACTTTTAGCTTTTTTTTGAGATTCTGGTTTATTATAAGAACTAGGTTATTTAAAAAAGCGCTAAAATGGCCAAATAAATGCGCTGTAAACACACGCCTAGCATAATACAAAATCGGCAACAATAAACGCGAAAATTAAAATTATCAGGCACAGATAATTTCTTTCTAATTCCGTTCCTAAAATTTCGTTACGATTGGTTAAGTTTGAGAGGAGAAAAACCTCGAGGTCTGAGATTTTTACGCAGGATTTTTCGCTTAAGCTGCAGTTGTCCTTATCGCACTAATTTTAGGAGCCTTCACCGTCGCGACGGAGAGACTTACCTTAATATTCTCGAATCTAAAAAAGGGCTCAGCTGGTATTTCTTCTTAACCTAAGATTGTGGTCAAATGTTTATCTTGTCCAATAAAAAAACACGACTGATGTATTTGCCTGAACGTCGCTCGCTGCAACACTCACCTTAAAAACGTCTCACGAACCCATTGACTGCGCTCCACGTATAGTAAGGAGCATAGGTACACGTATAGTAAGGAGCATACACGTATGTTCTAATAGAAACATTCTGCAGTTCGATAACGCCATCCGCTGGATTCTTATTTTCACAAGCTTACCGAGCCATTGCTATAGACGATCCAGCAATGTATTTTTTCGTCTTCTTTTTTCTGACATTTGGCTTACCACACCACGCACCTAGGTCCCGTGAATATATTTTTATTTTGTTTTCATTTTTGGTAATGTATTGTTGTATTGGTTGAGTGTTACGATGGTCAATCAACATATCGCTTTATATCAGCGATATGTTGATTGACCATCATAACACTCAACCATGAGGAATGAAGAAAAACATCGGGTATCATTTTTCACTGGTTCGTGCAAAACATGCGCTCGTTTAGCGTTGGAAATATAAATCCAGCTTCTTAAAAGTGTCAACATGATCTGCGACAAAATGTCATAAGTTGAATAGAAGAGTGACGAGATAAGACATTTTGGAGCTGTTAATGTGGCAGTGCTTAAAAGTGCGCGATGTGGAAGGCTGAAACAATAACGAGGGAAATCTTGGGAGCAGATTGTCGTGCTCCGGATCTTTTTATACAATCCGACTCGGAGATCGTATTCAAACAGTACTAATATTGCCAAATATCCTTGTGACCGAGTAAACTCAGGATCAGACAGATGTGAAACTTAATTTATGTACAGGTCCGCTGGGTCAGCCGCGGAGTATGCAGCCAAAATGAAACATGCCAAGTACTCTGCCCTGGAGCCAATGTTCGACTTTGAGACTGCGGGACCTTGGGCTTTGGAGGCGAAGGACTTCCTAAGGGATTTGGGTCGGTGGCTGAGGGAGAGAGGGTGCGACCCTCGGTCCGGATCGTACCTGGACCAATAGATCTCATTGGCCATTCAGCGTGGTAACGCTGCCAGTGTGATGGGGGCATTTGAGCCAGGTACAGTCAGCCAAAAAAGTGGTTTACCATTTTTCGAATCTATTACTTTACAAATAGAGTCGAACAGTGGTAAACCACTTTCTTGGCTGACTGTACGATTCGTGACGTTTATTTTATTTAGCTTAAATGACGAAGAATTTTTGTACATATACCTATATTTCCTACTTTAAATTATGAATGTAAAATATTACTCTTTATGGGGTGACTTATACTAGAACGTTCTGGGGTGACTTATACTACCAATGAGTTACTCGGAACTTATGTACGAAATACGATTTGATATTTACCAGTCGCTTTTCGGTGATGGAAAACATCGGTCGAGATAATCGGAGTAATCCCAATAAGGCCTAGTTTACCCTCTAGGATGGAAGGTCAGATGGCAGCTACTTTCGTAAAAATAACTAATGCCTAAGCCAATTCTCGAGATTAGTTGCCAAGTGGACCCCAAGCTCCCATGAGCCGTGGCAAAATGCCGGGACACGCTACGCAAGGAATGAGCTCCCTGCCGAGGTTTTTCCGAGGGTATACAGTATGGGGTTCTTGAAAAAAGGAGTGTACAGGTTTATAAAGGGTTGGCAACGCGCATGTAACACCTCTGGATTTGCAGGCGTCCATAGGCTACGGTGACTGCTTACCATCAGGCGGCCCGTATGCTTGTTTGCCACCGACGTGGTATTAAAAAGAAAAGGAAGAAATTGTAGGTCTCTATTTTCAAGCTCAGAAAATAAAGAAAGAAAATTCGTCAGGCTTAAAAGACCCGATGCCATCAAAAGTTCAGTGGCACTCGATACGTGTTGTGCCAGATCCCCTTGCACCCGTAAATACCCTGTGCTCATTCTGAAATGGCTTCCATTCGGTTCGTGAATATGTTCTACGAATGCATTGCGAAAAATCGGGGATAACAATTCGATACACACAATTGTCATGATAGGTAAATAACTATTTGAATATATTTTGAACTAGCTTCTATCCGCATCTTTGTTTGCGGGGAATGATGAATACGATGATGAACATTGATAAAAACTATCTTATGACCTTTCTCGGGCCTCAAACTATCTTCTACTTCTTCGCGTTGTCCCGGCATTTTGCCACGGCTCATGGGAGCCTGGGGTCCGCTTGGAAACTAATCCCGAGAAAACATTTTTCTACTTTTTAGTATTTTCCACTCTCATCTTATGATTTTTCAGTATGTTATTAACACAATGAAAAACTAAGTTTATAGAATTCCTTTTTTTTTTTTCAAAATTTGCATAAAAAAATAAGCGAAACCTACAAACCTAGAATATTTCATGCTGAAGCAATCAATATCAAATCAAAGTGATTTGTTAAGATTTAGTTAGTAGAAAACGTTTTCATATAGAATTTCATAGAAGAAGTGCCGTTATTTCGCTAGGATCGCAAAGCTATTCTTCCCTTTATCGAGAAAATATTCTCAATGTTATTCTTGAAAGGGAATAAGTACCTAAGTACGAAAATTTTCCAAAAAGTCGAGAACGCAGTTACAACATAATGTTATTTTTTACTTTCTAATAATAAATCTGGCTTTGATCCGTAAAAGTTGACGACTTGACAGTATTCAAATAAAAAACATTTAACAAATGTTGAAGTCTTTTTGCAAAGAAACGCCTACGTTTTAGAATGTCTCAATTTAGATTGTATACGTAAATGTCTTACCTAAAGCCCATTTTGCTCTTTCTCTATTCATATTCCATTATTAGTTGAGTCGTGTGTGAGATAGACTACTCGCCTATTTCTTTTTAATTTGTAATGCTCGAAAGGGATGGAAGACATACAGTAAACACACCTATAACGGAACAGGCACCAGCAATGGGATGGTATAGAAAAATCCTGTAAAACAAGTGTTTACCATCAGTTTTTAATCAATGGGTACATTTTAACATAAAGAGCTGCTTAAGTTAAATTTTTCATTGATATTTGTTACTTTGAACATTAATGGCGCCATACATCACATGACTGGAGCAAAAAACCATCGTTTTAATTGGTTAGTAATATTGAAACCAATTGCAGTAGGTTTCATTAAATACATAGAAAACATAAAGGATAAATTGGACATTCAACTTTTAAAGCATAAAGCTGTAGAAATTTTACAGATGTCGGTGGAATAGCAAAAATACTCCAAATTTTCTCTTAAATGTCCCATGATTGGTGCCGTTAACATATCTAGCGCGATAAATGACTTGACACGAAGCAAACTTAATATAAAAACAGGTGTAACTGACATACTTATTAATATTACACCAAGGACATGTAAAAATTTAATTAAATGAATATGAAATATGATGATTAATACTTGGTACAGAAGGTTCACTGTTTACAGAAACTGGTGTTTGACGTTTACCCGTATTGATAGAATCAAACCTAGATAAGTTGTCAACGATTTTGATAGCCCATGGGTTATTTTTAACGTCAGAATTCTATAAAATTATGACGTTTACTTGACTCTTGAACCGTTTGGGCTATCAAAATAGCTGCCAGCTTATCTTAGTCTGTCTCTAACATATCTTAAGGTCACTTTACACTGGTTACACATACACATGGACTCGTACAAGCAAAGTAAATTCACGATCAACCCTTCAGTTATCTTGACATTTACTCGATTAAATATTTAACCCTTTTTGCCTGATATTTTTGGCACATTAATTTTCGGGGCTTGGAACAACCCTTAAACAGAAACAAATTACAAAAAATTAACCTTTTCCCGAACCTGAAAGTTATAAATTTATTCATATTATTTTTCCTTCCATACAAATATAATTAATGGTAGGTATATTAATAACTGGAAGCATGAAATCAATTAAGGATCATAAGTAAAACTATCAACAAACTTAGTTCCGACCAAAAATCGTATATAGAGTGAAATTGTTATGTTTGACCATACGCCGAGGAGTGAACATGTATGTCATACTTGACAACTTTTACTATGGGACCAACCCCGAAATCACGAAAAAATATCTGCCGTCTCATACATTCTGGTGAATCACATGTCAAAGTTTTCTATGGAGCAGCCGATTTTGGGGTTGGTCCGATAGTAAAACTTGTTCACTATGACCCACATACTCGTATTCACCTCCTGATAGTGCAAGGCCTGAGTGGACACTCGAGTTGGGCGTGCAGCGGGGCGGGGCGTGCGGCGTGCATGTTAAACAAATGCAAACGTATAGGAGCGGCCTTAGTGCACGCTGCTCAAATCACTTGTGAGCCCGACGCCACGCTGCACGCCCCGCCGAGCGCTCCGCTTCGAGCGTCCACTCAGTCTTTACATTTATAGACAAACATAACAATGTCTCCTTTTATATAAACATGAAACCTAGGTTATTTGCAATCAATAAACAATGTAGATTCAAATCAATTTCACAGTCAAAACACAGGCATCTCATGTTAACATAAACATGGACAGTTGAACAATCCAGCAATTTGTCATAGTCGCGGCAGCTGCGCTGGTCGGCGAGTGTTGAGCTGCATTGTTCGCGTTTGATGTTTTGAAGTTGTTTGTTGCGATTGAACAATAGACATTTTGGGAACGGTAATAAGTAAAACTACTGTAAAACCAAAACTATACTCTAAAAGCTCGTAGCTAAGGTCCAAAATTAACTAAAATATACAGTGGGTTCAGAGGCCGATTTTTAAATGTATAATGCTTAATTTCGTCACTAGAAAATCTGTTGGAAACAACGAAATGCTAATTTTGATTTTGATTTAAATGATTCCCGAACCCGAAAATAGCCGGCGCTCGCCATACAAATTGAGTCCTGGGAGCATTGCTTACATTTGATTGAGGCAAAATTACATTGTGCAAAACTATCTACATACAAATAATAATTACAAAAATTAAAGCGTAAGAGGATAGTAGACAAACGCAACTATCAACCCGTCGTAACTAGTTGGTTACTAAGTTCTGTTACTCGATTTGCAACCTCTTTAAACTAAACTTCTTACTTCTTTGAGATAATCAAAAAACTCATGCATCCAATGAAAAAAACGCAATTTACATAAAAACGGTTAAAAATGTCCCGTGCAAAATGCCCGCCGAAATAGACCATTGCTAAATCAACTATCAACCCGCCACTTTTCTCGAGCTATTCCCTAAACTAGGCTAAGTACTTCCTGAGATTTACATAAAAAAAACCGGTTAAAAATGCCCGCTAAATAGACGCCCACTGCTAAATCAACTATCAACAGTTTCAATCCGCCACTTTTCTCGAGCCATTCCCTAAACTAGGCTAAGTGCTTCCTGAGATTTACATAAAAACCGGTTAAAAATGTCCCGTGCAAAATGCCCGCTAAATAGACGCCCACTGCTAAATCAACTATCAACAGTTTCAATCCGCCACTTTTCTCGAGCCATTCCCTAAACTAGGCTAAGTGCTTCCTGAGATTTACATTAAAAAACCGGTTAAAAATGTCCCGTGCAAAATGCCCGCTGAAATAGACCATTGCTAAATCAACTATCAACCCGCCACTTTTCTCGAGCCATTCCCTAAACTAGGCTAAGTGCCTCCTGAGATTTCTTCGTCGGATGATTAATGGCGGTATCAATAGATCGGTAGTGGATAATCCGACACGAGTGATGTATTGCTTGAGGTTGTAGTTAATCTTGGATTGGTCGATGCTTGGCGATTTTCGACTGTAAGGTTTGTTCTACGCATAGCTACAAGTATAAGAAATAAATTATTATTTAGAAATTCGTTCTTGGATGTCAACGACTGTAAAAAAGTTGGCGAGGTTCGATAATATGATTCAGTGTTTATTGCGAAATAAAGAAAAGACCCTAAGGCCCTGTTTCACAATCTCAACGTCCTGAATAAGCTACTTGCCGCTTGTCTGAAGCATAAAGTCATCGTTAGCGTTTTACAATGTTCAAATAAGCTTATACCTACTCAAAAGTAAGTAAAGTCCTGGGCACCAAAGGCACCCTCATATTAACGGGGCAACTTACAGGGCGCTCTACTCGTGCTCGGATGCTCTTGTCTCGTAGTAAGTATAGCCGGGGTTATATAGCCGGGCGACGACGCCTGATATAGGTACGCGGCGCAGATTTTTTATGTAGTCGGTTTTTTAGTTATATGAAATCCATCGTGAGGTTTACATTTTGCAGAGATGCAGAGAGAGAAAAATCGTGTGATGTACGGAACCCTTGCAACGTGAGTCCAACTCGCACTTGGCCGATTTTTTATTTTTAAGCTGTATGTTTTACTGAGGTGTGCCAATAATGAGTATATCTATCTAATATCTATATAAATGGGACTAAATAGCTCCAACACTATTCAATACCCATCAACGCTGAGCCTATTCTGGTGCCAGAAATGTAAACATTACCTAACTCTGTTTGCGAAAACGGCAGTAGGCCTATCCTCTTTCATATGCAAATTGGTAGTGTCAGTCAATATGACACCATCCACCAATCTTACTTGATCCCTCATGCCTCCCGCTTCTAAAGAAAGCGTCTTCTAACAGGGGGTTTAGTGAGGAGAATTAGGGGCCTAGCTTGACTGGTCAGGCTAGTTGGTGTTCGTCTAGGTAATTTATACAAAGCCTGGCTTTTGAACGGTGTTTGAACGATGTGTGACATCGTCATTGGTATCGAGTTAGTCCTCTTACTTGTGCTATTCAATTTTAGTGTTGAAATAAACTGGTTTATTTTTAAATCTTTAATGAAATAATTAATATTGATTCATTAATTTCGTTTTTGACGACCGGTTTGGCCTAGTGGGCAGTGACCCTGCCTACGAAGCTGATGGTCCCGGGTTCAAATCCTGGTAAGGGCATTTATTCGTGTGATGAGCATAGATATTTGTTCCTGAGTCATGGGTGTTTTCTATGTATTTAAGTATTTATAAATATTTATATATATATTATATATATCGTTATCTAAGTACCCTCAACACAAGCCTTATTGAGCTTACTGTGGGACTTAGTCAATTTGTGTAATAATGTCCTATAATAGGTATTATTTATTTATTAATACAAGGTAAATATAAATAAAAAACATTTAAATGAAAAACACGTATAAATAAAAAAAAGCTCAGAAAGCTGGCTCCATGTCCATGATAAAATAAACTACTATAGATCTATGACTGAATTTTTGGGATATTTGCTTACAGTCGCTCCCGAGTTAATGCACAACCATGCCTTTAACCCTTTTAACGCATTACGAGTATAACATAAACACATGCATCACTCAAACGCCAAGCACCCGGACGCAAGGAAGTTTATTTTGCGTCCGCCATAACACCTATACCGATAGGTTGTCCTAGGCGCTGTGGGCACAACTAGTAACGACGCCTGCAGGTGTTCTTGGCGTTCAATAGGTTAAGGCGACCGCCACATGAGGCATGCACAATTTTACACCCCGTTGCCATATTAGCAACAAAGTCTGCCACCCAATGGATGGTTTTGGACGCCAAAAAAGCCGGTAGGCCCACAAACATCCTTTATATGCCGCATGTCAAAGCTACCGTGACGGACCGGAAGGGTTGCTTACTGTGTCTACTGGTTTTGATAGTTAGATGTTTACTATGGACTCTCATCATCATCATTGGCCTTTGAGTCTATTACAGACTATTCAAACAGTGTCAGGTAGGGCGGCAGCGCTTTTCATGGCTGTGTAGGCCAATACTATGGACTCTATCGTTACCTTTAATTATGAATTATTTACCACTAAAAAATGCAACAAGCCACATTCCAAACAAAATATTAAGTGCCTAAATTGCCTTAAATGTACTATTTCCAACTACCTAAAAAATGAGTACCGAAAGAATGAGTACCGACCTACGAGTTATACCCATGTTTAAAGCTAAAAATCCCCCAGTACAAAACACCACATCCGTGCTTAGTCCTGTCCTGCTGTATTTTAAATGAGCCATTTCCCGCCACTCGGCATGTCACGACTATCGGTGTCCGAGCGCGAATTTACGAGTCGTCTCGAGACTACGAATTCTTTGTTCCCGAAGGCTAGGTTTTGCTTCCAGTACTGGTTTTCTTTACAAATTTAGTCCCGGAACCGGGAATTCACGATTGTCGCCATAATTTAGTACCATGTTCTCTGCCCAAACCTAAGGCTTTCTATAAATCAATATCACTAACTGTGAACCCACTTGACGTTGACTAACGCTTAACGAAATACCTTCTGAGGACTTAGTCATAATATTAGTAATGAAATGCACCACTATGTGGTAGTATGTTTAATAATAACTAGGAAAGTTTAAGTTCCAGAATATTCTCAATATTTCAGAAATTTTCTAAAAAATTTCGTGAGAAAATTCTTATGCAAGTTTCCACTTAGAAAGTTGCCGTTCAGATTAACGTTTATTTTAAATGTCATAGAGATCGATTTTTTTGTTTGGCAATAAATCAGAGAACATTTTATGGGAATTTTTTATTTTTTTTTTTAACGGTACATTGCTAATTATAACAAACATCGTTACATTTTATTTTGAAAATATGTGAGCGAACACCAAAAAAATAAATAGTATTTTAAATTTTCCTTCCTGGTTTCCTTAAGTCTTCTTCTTCCTCGTGTTGTCCCGACACTTTGCCACAGCTCATGGGAGCCTGGGGTCCGCTTGACAACTAATCCCAAGATTTGGCGGAGGCACTAGTTTTTACGAAAGCGACTGCCATCTGATCTTCCAACCCAGAGGGTAAATTAAGCCTTGTTGGGATTAGTCCGGTTTCCTCACGATGTTTTCCTTCACCGAAAAGCGACTGGTAAATATCAAATGATATTCCGTACATAAGTTCTGAAAAACTCGTTGGTACTAGCAGGGGTTTGAACCCGCGACCTCCGGATTGCAAGTCGCACGCTCTTACCGCTAGGCTAGCAGAGCTTATTTTGCGCCCTGGTTTGCTGAAGTATGAAAAAAGAATACATTAAACTACGTAGTTTAGTAAAATACCGTTTAACTTAAGCGATTCATTAGCTAGCTCCTAAATGATTGTGCAAGCTCTCAACTAAATGCAAACAGTTTCTAAATGGAGCTCTCTACGAAAGAATAAGCCGTAGCAAAATATAACGTGGGATGTTTTAGAGTATTCGAGAAACGAAACAAGGTTCGTTTGGGTTAGGGTTGCAGAACCACAGCTTTTTAATTTTTTATTTACGGTGGTTGTTATCTAATGATGAGCATGGATATTTGTAACTGAGTCATGGGTGTTTTCTATACTGTATTTAAGTATTTATATATTATATATATCGTTGTCTAAGTACCCTCAACACAAGCCTTATTGAGCTTACTGTGGGACTTAGTCAATTTGTGTAATAATGTCCTATAATATTTATTTATTTATTTAATGCCACTATAAATAATACTTACGGCCCGATTCGAAGAATGATTAAGACACGTTTAAGATCTTGGAAAGATCGATAACTAAACGACATGTCAAAATTTACGTTTATTTCGATTCCGCTGTGATCCCAATAAGATCTATCTACGATATTTCTAACGTCAAAGTGACATTGGTTGCCCGAACCGAGCTGCTTCTGTCAATTATACGACATACAAACGATATCTAAATGAGAACTTATCTAAACCAGCGCGGCCTGGCCGCGTAGCCAACGTTAAAATCGTTAACGCTCCGTAGCGTAGCGTAGTCATCTCTCTCTATCACTCTTCCATATTAGTGCGACTGTGACAGTTGTGTTTCGTTCCCCACGGAGCGTGAACGATATGCACGTTGGCTATGCGGGCGGAACTTAACGTTATCGTATCTCATTCTTCGACTCGGGCCGTTAGAGTCTGAGGGCCTACCGCCAACTACGTTCGACGTGTTTCCTCTCTGTCGCACTTGTAAATTCGTACGTAAGTGTGAGAGGGAGGCAACACGTCGAACGTAGTTCGCGGTAGGCCCTCTGTTCTGCAAGAGAAGAGTCGTGGAATATATCGGGCCCTATACATTTCACGACTTTTCTCTTTCGTGGCATTCAGTTGTCGTGCATATCGCTCGTACTTGTCCGGACACGTATTAGCGCGAGCGAGACGCTCGATAGGTAACTAACAGATATAATTGTGCTATCAGTGTACGTTCGACAAATTAGCCTGATAATCGTATATAATGATGATAAAGTATGAGTTTTTTAATACTACGTCGGTGCTACAGAAGCACACGGCCAGCCTAGTGGTAGGCATTTACCGTAGCCTATGGACGCCTGCAACTCCAGAGGTAACATGTGCGTTGCCGACCTTAACACCCCGCACCCTCGTTTCATCCCCTCTGATACACACTTAATAATAATGTGATAAATAATTTCAGCCAACCCTACATTGTCTACAGGCTCATTTAGTATAACGCATCCGGCAGATAGTTAGGACGGAAGTGGTCCCCGACAACTAGCTTCCGGTCCGGGCCGGGAAATTTTCAGGTTCTTCAGCTGTTAGTGTTTATCCTAAGTCCTAGGTGGAAACAATTCTTTATCTAGTGATATTTTGGGTAATTAATTACATAATTATACAAAATTGAACTAAAATACATATACCTAAACTAAATTAAATAATAATATCTATTATAAAAATAAAATTAATGTTAGGGTGCATTCGTAACCTCACAATCTTAAGGTGACGTTCAGATTTCGCTGCAGCTGCAACGTTACTGCGTTGCGTAGAATGTACGTATATGCATTGTCTTACTGTTGTAGACTTAAAATTCTAAAGGTATTGTCTCTACTGCTATTTAGTTTTAATTTAGTTTTTTTTTGCACCTACTAATTAGTTAAATTAAAAGTTTCATTTCTCCACTAAAGGTTGTCTGGAAGAGATCGCTCTGTAGCGATAAGGCCGCCTGTTGTTTACCTCTATCTTCATGTATTATATGTGTTTCCATATTCATTTGTTCTGCAATAAAGAGGATTTGTATTTGTATTGTATTGTTACTGCGGTGGCATTCATCCTTTCTTTCACGTTCGATTTCCTTGATAAAATGAGTGACGTTGTCTGCTGTATTATGACTGCAAATTTACACTCCCTGCTCGAACCGTGTCTCGGCTACAGCTCGTTAGATCCTCGAGCTAATGTATACACTCTCGTCTCTATTACAATCTCTCTTCTTCCTCGCGTTGTCCCGGCATTTTGCCACGGCTCATGGGAGCCTGGGGTCCGCTTGACAACTAATCCCAAGATTTGGCGTAGGCACTAATTTTTACGAAAGCGACTGCCATCTGCCCTTCCAACCCAGAGGGTAAACTAGGCCTTGTTGGGATTAGTCCGGTTTCCTCACGATGTTTTCCTTCACCGAAAAGCGACTGGTAAATATCAAATGATATTTCGTATATAAGTTCCGAAAAACTCATTGGTACGAGCCGGGGTTTGAACCCGCGACCTCCGGATTGCAAGTCGCACGCTCTTACCGCTAGGCCACCAGCGCTTCTATTACAATAATCAACTTAAATAGGGTTAAACATAAATAAAAATATTACAATTATTAAATTAAATAATCATTTAATTCAGGCATGGCCCATATAAGTGTTAGTAACAGCCTTAAATAATAATGGTAAACTATGACTATTACAATTTCCTATAACCTAACACGTATACTTAGGGCTAGGACTATACAATACCGGGTGAGCAATACGTACACTTCGATATGACAAAATGGTTTCCTATTAATATTAAAATTACGTTTTTGAGAAAAAAAAATCATTAAAAATAATTCAAACATGTCAGCACTAATTAAAATATAAAAATCATTATAAACGTAGAATATTGCTCCAATTGCGCGGTTGTGGCGAAAAATGTTTCTGTAAATTTTACTCCCAGAATAATATTTTATTTACGTATCGGAATCAATAAATATTAAATTACTGCGTTTCACCGATGTCACTGCCACCGAGCCAGGTGATGATTTAATGAGTGATTTCATCAACATTTTGTCGTTCTGTTTTTTGCTAAGATAAATATAGAATGTTGGTATAGGTAAAAAACTTAAGTAAGTCACCTGTTGTATGTAGTTGTGACGTGTTCGAATAGACATTTGTTTTGTTTGTGTGTGTCTTTTAAACATGTATTGTCTATTCGAACACGTCACAACTACATACAACAGGTGACTTACTTAAGTTTTTTACCTATACCCTGTGATTTAATTAACTTAATTATGAGTAAAAACAAAACATTATCCGTAACTACCCCACAGAACTATTCTGCCCCACTTACATATACTAACAGCCGTAGTAGATAGTATCAATGACGGCGTCAATGCCGCAGCAGAAATGCGGCTGCAGTTGCCATCCGAATGACACCTTAAGGTTTGTAAACCATTTACAACGATATGGCCACTAACAGTGAGTACTTTGACTTACGCTGTCACTGTAAACGTGACGTTCAAATGTCTACTGCAATTCTTCTTCTTTTAAAATATGGTCTCCATCAAATATGTTGCAAATGCAACTTATTATTGTATAAAAATCAATGCAGTAGCTAAACGCAGCTGTCGGGCTCGGCTAGTATTCGGAGGCTTTTTAAAAGCACCAATAGGAGCGCTCCACATATTTTCTAACGCGGCCAATTAGAAGCATCTAAATTTAAACCACTTTTTGTACTGATCATATATTGCAAATCACTCTTTCATCATCCTCCATACTATCAACACCCACTTTCTACATTTAACCGTTTTGGCAAGAGCCCTTCTAAACCAGTACCTTTTGGAAGATTATACTCCACTTTATTATCAATCGAAGTTTTATTTGAGTCGTCGAGATCCTGACCTGCAAAATCTATGATTAAGTCGTTGTTCGGTAGAGTCAGACCAAGCTATGTTAGCAACGATTTTGATATTCCTATCAATATTTCTCCTATCAGTAACTGTCATTATTAGTACGAAATCGATCGTGTCATTCACAAAGACTCACTATTACTACTAATATAGCTCCACTATTAATATAGCTCCTAGTATTCCTTGTGTACCTAGTAAGCCACCGCCGCAATGGCTGCCGCACAAAAGAGTTGTTTACTCAAGTAAAGAGCTTTTGCATTTTTAACCCGCGCCCCGTCACTCGCAGGCTGGGTAGGAAGTGGGGACAGCTGTGTCACTTTGTACTGTTGACAGGGTATCAAAAAGGGTATCTTAACTTAATAATACAGGTTGATTTATGAGACATTAGCAGGACCAACCCTATACACACGCAGTAAATGTTAATGGATCGTTCATCATCGTATAAGTTAAGTCACCATTTTTTCTTTTTATTTATGCTTATTTTAAGTACCTACATGTTATATAACAACTATGTATTTAATGAAGATAAAAACCTAATTGAGTGAGATATCATATTTCGAAAGTAGCCAGACTGATTACATTCAATTTGATACTTGTCAGGGATTATGAGATGCCAAAGAGTATCGATATTTGCGGAAAATATTGTAATTGTAGTGACCATGCAAATTTTTTTAACATTGTAAAAAAATACGTATTATATTTTGCGTTAAAATGTGATTATATATCAGGGAAGTACAGGGAACATTTTAGAGGAGGCCGCGCAAGAGCCAGTGTGGCACTGCAGAGCCGGATGTTGCTTATGGCCTGAGGGTTGCCATACCGAATACGGCGCTATATGTGTCGCTGCTGCACGTTTCCGCCACGGCAGAAGATGTGGTGGAATATGTCCGCAAGAAGATTCGTTACGAGCTGAAAGTATTCCAGCTGCGATCGCGGCATTACGTGCACTTCGTCGAAAACTGCGTCGTCAAAATAATTGAAGATTTTTATTATTGTATGTATGTTAGTTTGTAAAGTATGTATATATGGGCCTTAGTTGCCTGAAAATAAATGATATTTAATACAATTTAATTTGATTTTTTTAACAAATGACTTCTATCTGCATGTATGATCTTCTATTAAGTTGATACGTAACGTTATTGTGTTTAGTAGGTTCGTATTTGATATTTGGAAGTACTACTGCAAATATAATAATAATAATAATAAAGCAGCTTGTGGCGAGCTGTTGGGGAGTAACGACCCCACGGACCCGAGTACTCCCGAGAGTCGGTCAGGGTCTCCGTCTCCGGCGTGTCTTCGTCGGTCGGAGTGGACCCCAAGGGGACCCGCAGGACTCTCAGCTCTGGCTTGCCTTCATTGGCCGTCCAGAGAGGAGTCGTTAGAGCTAAATGCTCCAGGGGTGGAAGTGAAAACTTGCATAAGACGCGAGTTGGCACAGTGGCTGTTATCAGCCACTGGGTAGAAAGCGGCGTACACCTCTCGACACCCCTGAGCCGCTCACACCGGTGTTGCTCCTGGTCGTCTTCACGACGGCATTTTCAGGGGCCCATCTAGTGGGCGGCGAGTCACCGCCTGCCTCGATAACTAGTGAAAACATTGTTATGGCAGGTGTCCGGACGTCTTTGCAATAACCCAGTCTCATTGTCCTCCCAAACTTCAATCCATAGACCGTTATACTGTTCACTTTACTACAATAGTCCCAATGCCTGTTGCGACCGGTTCATTGGTGTCTATTGTTGCGCCCGTGAACGGGTTCCAGCAGGCGTTCTACATGACATTAAAGCTCTCCAAGAGGCCTCTACGTGTTGGATCTATATCCCCATGCAAGCCTATCAAAAGACCGGGATTTATAGGCCCGTGAAATCCAAGGAGATAATAATAAAATTCTTTATTGTGCACTACTAAAGAAAAACAATAATATCTAATATAATAATATAATATCTGAATTACGAAAATTCAACGATGCTGCCCTTTATCATGGAGTTTCCTAGGGAATTTTACAAATTATGCTATAATTGAGCAAAATACAATGGAATTGGTTGTAATCCGACCAAGCGGCCAATAGATATGGATTAGAACCAATGCTCGGAACCGGTTTATAAAATACCGATAAATACCGGTTTATTTCAGTAAAAAAAAAGATTTATTAAGGTATCAAAATTGCCTGCATGTTTCCACTTATTACATAGTAGAAGAGTCATTTTTTTTTTCAGAATTCTATTGTTAGATAGCCTAGGAATAATGTCCTGAGCACTAAACTAGGTTAACCTGCCTTATAGGGATCAGGGAATAAACCACCGCTATTTCTAGCAATGCAGCAAAGGTTGGTTGTGTGCACAAATCTAAAAATTAGATATCTCTCCTTCCCTTAGTTTTCCTCCGTAGTTTTATAAGAACGCGAACGTTTTAAGATCTTTATTGTAACCTTTAAAAACCGGTTTATTCGACGAGTGACGAAAAGGCTGGCCGGCCTGTACCCCTAGTGTAAATAAATTCGATTTTGAAACGTGACGTACGCGTTTGCGTTTAGTCTCATTTTGTATGGGTTTTTGATCAGCGCGCCAAGCGGGACGTTTTGGAAAGTCAAAATCTCATACAAAATGACACTTAACGCAAACGCGTACGTCACGTTTCGCTGTCGAAATTAGTTACACTAGGGGTACTGGTGGTGTGCCACGTAAACGTAAATACTGAAATAGGAAGTAACCGGCTTTTATTGTTCTAAACCGGTTAATTTGACAAGAACTGTTCTCATAAAAACCGGTTTAAAAATAACGGTTTTTCGAGCGAAACCGAAATTAAAAGGTTTTGCTCAAAGTACATGATAACGTTTGAAAATTTAACTGGTTTCTGTGCCTTGATTAGAAAATTTAGAACCAATGCTTTTGGGTGATTCCTCTCATCTCCGCTCATCTTCGCCTAAGTGGAAAGGCAGCCTATGTAAATAACAAATTTGAATAGTGCCCTATCTGTCCCGTTGCAACTGTGAACTGGTTCTATCCAGGTTTTATGTCGAGGAGACCTCTATCTTTTCAGATATTATATTTTTAACACCTCTTGCGGCCCTTAATGAATTTGATAAAGACCTTTACAAAATAAATGAGCTGAGGTTTTACTTTTTAATTTTCTTGCCTAACTGATGCCGCTTAAGTATATACCGGGTTATTATTAAAGAAGAAATATTAAAGAAGTATAAGGCATTATTAATGAAGTATTTATTTAAAAAAAGTTATTTCTTACTTACAATAGGTTAATTGCCTAACGGCCCGATTCGAACTTTAAAATACGCCAATTATTAGGTCTAAATACGATATGGATCGGATATGTCACTCTCAAAAGTGACGTTTTTTCAAACGAAAACGTCACCTTTGACATAAATTTATTATTATTATTATTTATTATTAATTATATACCTTCTTTATTCTAATGCTTTTTATACACTAAACCGTCGATCTATGCCATCGTAGTTCGTAAAAATTAGCTTGTATTAAGAAGTAAGACAGTTTTCTACGTGATTCTTGCATATTTGGATTTAGTATATGTAAGGCTTGGAAACTAGGAATAATGCTACCATAGCTTTCGCGTGGAAACCCCCGTGGCTCCGGGGGTCCTGTACATTCTTGGCAACGGTCCGTCCTAAGAGAGCTACGAGCGATTGAGCTGGAGCGAGGCCAGAAGACGAGCTGAAGATAGGAAGGCCGCGCCACGGGCTTGTGAAGGCCCTTTGCACCTCTGGGGTGCTTTAGATCAACAACAACAACAAGGCTTGGAAAAACGCCCGTTATTTTGAAAACATAACCCTGTTCCGTACAACAGAGACTTCTTTATTCCGACGTCAACGATGATCTATGCTCCAATGACGTCTACTGTAGCCTGTATCAACATTTTAGACTCATAAATGGATTATTTTCAAAATGACAGACGTTTCTTCGAGCCTTGATTATATGCTTAAAAATGTCTTATCCTTGTGTGGTGCAATTCACCCTAAAATTAACACAGTACAGAAAAGCAAACTACTATGTTGCTAGTTATCTGCAAAATGGAATGCATTATGCATGGAATTCATAGTAACTATGCACTTTTGCAGCTGGGTGTACCACCATTACGCTTTATTAGTGTAAGGCCTGAGTGGACGCTTGAGTTGGGCGTGCAGCGGGGCCGTGCGTGCGGTGTGCATATTAAAAAAATGCAAACGTATAGGAGCGGCCTTACTGCACGCTGCTCAAATCACTTGTGAGCCCGACGCCACGCTGCACGCCCCGCCGAACGCTCCGCTTCGAGCGTCCACTCAGGCCTTACACTTAGGTACAACTATTACTAAATTGATAGCTTGAATATAAAACACAGGTCGCTATCTATAAAGTACTAAAAAACTTAGTCAGGAACACAACACTACGTAACTCCCTAGAGCTCTAACTCATAAACAAAAAAGTTGCGCAAATGTCACACAGCCATTTTACTACCCCTGACATTACTGCTCAAATATTCTATCTTTTCAGGTCGTCTGGTTTACCTGACCTCGTGACATTGTTCGTTGCACAATAGATACTCTAGCTTCCAGCCTGGTGGAATTGAATTTTACTTAAATAAATTAGATTAGTTCAAATACGGCGTAAAGTTTTTAAATCATTAAGAGACTAATGTAATGAACGTGTTGACCCTGATAATGATACTATTACTGATACATACCTCCATTATATAATGGCCAAAGAATATATAAAAATAATATATAATATATAAATTGTACCTTCAAAATTATAAATCTACGCTTTCTCTATTAAGAACAGATTTATGTTAAAAATTGTTTTATATACTTACTAAATTTCTTTCTATTTTTTAAGTTATTAAAAAAAAATGTTCGTTTTAAGTCTTAAGCCTAGCTATTGTACCTATATGTAAAAATTCTGTTACCACCTACGGGAGAGCGGTGTCTCTTGACACAAGTGTCATGTACGCTTAAAAAGAGGCACCAGCCCAGTCAAAATCACGTTTGTTTGTGCTAACTCAATAAACATTTTATTTATTTATTATTTATTATATTGTCTGTTTTTAGTATAATTTCAAAAATTATATAATAAATTAAAACTACAACATTTAACTGAAACTTATCATATTTGCTTCAAAATATAATCCTCTGGCTTTGATGCACGAACGCAGTCTTGTTTACATCATCAACAATATGCACTTCAAAAAATTGTTAACGTATTTTTTGGTAAGAGTCAAAACCCTCCCCCCCCCCCCCCCCCAAAACTTCCATGTCACGGATTTTAGTGATATTCTAACATTGTAGCAAACAGTCAGCCACCTGATATTGCATGTAATAACAACATCAGTTCCGATGGGGATGCGGCCTGGAATCCAATTTGCTGGCGTCGGCAGCGGCCTTTGTCTCCCGGCTGTCTCGGGAATCAGGTCGAGAAATTTCACTTTATAAATTTCATCGGGGATTGCCATGCAGTAGGAATGGATTGGGAGATTCTATAAGAAATGAGCAAGAGAAGACACACAAAAATGAGATAAGAGGATGATTTCCCACCAAAGTGGTTAAGAACCGCCCGGAACAGAGAAGACTGGAAAGCTTTAGAGGAGGCCTTTCAGGGCTGCCAGTACATAAATCTGGATTATACAGTCCAACGTCAAAAATTATATGAAATTCGATTGCATTATACGAAAACGATTATACCCGATTTTTTTATTACTTACTTCAAAAACCGACTTGTATTTAGTAAGTAGTAACTAAAATCCCTTAATAAGTAGTGCAGAAACACAGCACAAAAAAAGTAAAACACGTCTCACAAAACTCACAAACACCCATCATATAGAACACCAAACCGATTGTAGGTGACAGGTTAAATGAAAGGCGTATATTCGCAAAATACAAGGCCAAAAAACTGTGGGGCGAGCGAGGAGCCAACGCGGCGGGTGTCAATTTTGGAATTGTACAACTACCTTATAGTTACATATAGATGCAGCGCATGACTTGGACTCGCTACCTTCCATTGTTTTTATGTAGCTTTAATTAAAATAATTTGCACTAGATGGCATTACATGTACCAAATTTAACCAATTAAAATTAAAGTAATAAACCTAGGATACAGTTTACTTAATATATATGTACGTCGCCTACAATCCCACCCCCTTAGTGATGACTAGTCATCACGAGCCATCTCTGGTGCAAGTAAGGCGACGCGTGTGACGGGGCGGCGTAAAATTCCCGTACGCGTGCGGACATCGACAACGCGAGTGCGCCCATCGTTACCAGTATGTGTCGCACTCACTATTCCGTGCCGCCATGATCCACGATCTAAGTTAGGTTCGACTAAAATTACATAATCTCCTACCTGTAAGGAACGCCTTTCGCGCGTCCACTTCTGTCGCGGAAGAAGTGTTGGCAAGTACTCCTTAAGCCAACGTGCCCAGAACATATCAGTTAGACGTTGCGCTAACCGCCACTGACGTTTGAGCTGGAGATCCTCGTTGTCGTACCTACCAAAAGCTGGTCCGTTTGATGACGTGCCAATCAAAAAATGATTGGGAGTCAGAGCTTCAGGATAATTGGGGTCCGTTGATACGTACGTGATAGGACGGCTATTAACCAGGGCCTCAACCTCCGCCATCAATGTTGAGAGCGTTTCTGGGCGTGGTGCGCGTTCCTTGAGTACAGCTCGCAGGGATGATTTAACAGTGCGCACCATGCGCTCCCACGCGCCTCCCATTTCTGGAGCGCCTGGAGGAATGAATTTCCACTCGATTCCTCTTACGAGTCCATCATGGCGCAGCACATCGCTGTCTAGCTCAGCGATACTGCGCTTTAGTTCTAAATCAGCACCTTTAAGATTTGTCCCATTATCGCAGTAGATCACAGTAGGGGCGCCTCTGCGTGCTATCATTCGTCTTAAGCCCATTATGGTCGAATCAGTAGTAAGGCTTTCCGTTATTTCGACGTGAACGGCTCGAACTGTAAGACAAGTAAATAACATGCCATAGCGTTTTTGCCTACCACGACCTACTGTGACCTCCATTGGGCCAAAAAAGTCGATTCCGGTGAACGAAAACGGACGACGGTTGTGCTGCAGCCGGGCAGCTGGCAGGTCACCCATGCGCTGTGGCTGCGGCACGGCGCGACGATATCTGCACAACAGACAATGAGCTGCGACTGCGCGCACAGTTGGCCGCAATTGCAGAATCCAATAGCGTTGCCTTAGTTCATTAACTACTAGTTCTTGAGCTCTGTGCAGTGCTCGTCTGTGGTAGTATTCTACGAGCAGTCTGGTGATTCGATGTTTGCCATCAAGAATCACAGGCCTCTTCGTAGACTCCTTGACACCCACAGTCTTGTCGATGCGGCCTCCTACCCGTAGTAGGCCCGCATCGTCAAGATAAGGTGTTAACTGCAGTAGCCGGCTATCTTTCGATAACGGCTTATTTTTCCTTAAACAATCAATTTCTGCAAGAAAAGAATCATGTTGACATTTTTTAATTAACAGGTTCTCCGCCGATTGTACCAGCCCGGTGTCGATTCGATTGCATTTACGTTGACATTTTTTAATAAATAGCAATACCCGTGCAGTTGTCATAAGTAATCGAATCCACGACGAAAATTTATTTTCGTTAGGTACCGGCAACGTACTAGTACAGTCGGCCGAAGACACGACGTTAATAACCTTACGTTCACAAAGAGCCTCTTCGAGCTGCTTAGAACTCTTAAGATCCTTGGGCCACTCACTTTCACGGTCACGCAAGAACCTAGGCCCCTGGAACCATACATCATCGAACTGCAGTGGTGGCGCATCCTCACGAGTGGCCACGTCAGCTACGTTCAAGGACGTGGGCACGTAACGCCACTCTGATGCAGTAGTCAACTCGTCAATCTCACCGAGGCGGTGAGCGACGTATGGTTTATAGTCTCTAGGGTCACTGCGAATCCATTGGAGGGCGGTATTTGAATCCGTCCAAAAATACCTCTTGTTTGGCTTGATATCTTTGTGCTCGTTCTGTATTGTGGCGGCAAGACGAGCAGCGAGCAAACAACCTTGAAGCTCTAATCTCGGTATGGATACCGGACGAAGTGGGGTCACTCTGCTTTTACTCGCCACAAAACAGATATTGAGAGTTCCATCTGAGCGAACAAAACGCCAATAAGCAACAGCGGCATATGCCTTACTGCTGGCATCACAAAAAGCATGCAATTCGGTACTTATAATGGTGGGGTCACTTACCCCATCCGCCGAATCGTCATAGCATCGCGTCCATGGTCCCGCGTCAGCGTAGTGCCGTGGTATGCGTAGCGAAGCTAGTAGTTTAAGCTCGTCGAGCCACCTTACCCAGCACGCATGCTCTTCCGGTCGGATGTGGTTATTCCAATCCACGCCACTGCGGTGAACGTTCTGAAATATTATTTTGCTCTTTATAATAAAAGGCGACAAAAAACCGTGAAGGTCATATACCGACATGATGAGACTAAGCATTTTTGCTTTCGTAGGAGCCTCAGATCCATTTAATATTTCCTGTGGGACCCGATTAAATGAAATTTTGAATCCAAAAGAATCATCTGAGGGATGAAACATTAACCCTAATGTGCGCTCGGTTGTGTTCATGACTCCGTCCTTGAAGTGAACAGCTGTTTGCGCGAGCGCGTCAGTAGGTATATTTTTCAATACCTCCTTACTATTGCTGGACCAGTTTCGTATCTCAAATCCACCGCTCTTGTGAATAAGAGAAATTTGTTCAACCAACTTAACTGCATTTTCTACACTGCTAGTTGAATATAAACAATCATCCATATAATGACTATTTACAATAACATTTACCGCCTCCGGATATAAATCATCAAACTTAGATGCATTTTTATTCTTAATGAATTGAGCTATAAAAGGACTGCAAGTGGCACCAAACAATAGACTTTGCATAACACATGTTTTTACGGGTACGCCCGGAGATTCCTGCCATAAAAAACGAAGTACGTGTTGATCTTCCGGCTTTATTTTCACCCTTAAAAACATGTCTTTAATGTCCCCAATTATAACTATTTTATTCTCGCGAAACCTGAGCATAATTCCCATAAGTGAATTATATAAATCTGGTCCCGTTAATAAATAACTATTAAGACAATTCCCATTTACTTTTGCAGCACAATCATAAACAAGTCTTAACTTACCAGGTTTGTTGGGATTTTGAATTCCGAAGTGCGGGAGATACCATATGCGGTCGGCCGAAAGTTCATTTTCCTTGAGCTCACGTGCATAACCAGCGGCAAACAGCTTGTTTACTTCCATTCGGTAGCGATCTGCGTACGCGTAGTCTTTAGCAAATTTGCGCATTAAAGACTGTAGTCGCGTAAAGGCAGCTTCGCGTGTATCTGGCATGGTGAATACGTCCTTCTTGAACGGCAGACCAACCTCCCATTGATTCCCGATAAGGCGCGCTGAATCTTCTAGTATCTGCAATGCCCTTAAATGATCGCTATTTTCACGGCGTAAGGTTGAAATTCCTATGGAGTCTAGGGAAAAAGAATGTTTAATTAAATCATTTAATTCACCAATATTCTCGCTGTCCGTGTGACTGAGATGGAACACATTGGCAACGTTAGAGTGAGTGCGACGACAATTGCCATGAATTGACCAACCTAACTTGCACAGAGATCCATAGGGCTCGGTTTCACTACCATGAATGATTTCAATCGGAGCGATTAAGAAATAATTATCTTCCCCAATAAGAATGCGAGGTACAATTCGACTTTTACACACATAATCCTTAATATGAGATAAACGTTTACAATTTAAACTGTTAATTACAGATAAGTTTTGTGCTGGTAAATTTAATTTAGACACTTTACGCAACTTAATGTCATAACTATTGTTATTGTTTTGTCCACTTATCTGAGCGATAACGGTCGGTACAGCTGATTGGTACACTTCCAGTCCAAACGCATCGGTAAACTTTATAGAACGCGGTTGTTCACATTTAAGACCTAACTCGTCTGCTAGGTTAGAGTCTATCATAGACACTGAAGCGGCATCGTCCAGAAGCGCGTATGTACTTACGGTACCTTTAGGTCCACGCAATCGCACTGACACTACTTTTAACATAACGTTATCTGCAGAAGAAGGCTTAGCACAATCCGATGTAACATGTGCCACGGTGTCGGGGGCCGAGGGCGCCGGCTCGGGGACCGGCCGTTGAGCCTGCGCTGGGGCCGGCTCGGGCGGCGGGTCGACGACCGCGTCAGCTGATTGTGATGACGTAGGCTTCTTCCAGTGTAGCATCTTGTGGTGTGCGAGTCCACAACCATCTATGTCGCACACGGGCGCGGGGCATGTGTCTCTGTCGTGTCGTGACGTCAGACAACAGTAACAAAGTCCTTGAGATTTGATGAACTTCCATCTATCACGGCGCATGGCGCGTTTGAACACACGGCACTCTGGCAGCGGGTGAAATCCTTTCGAACAAAATTTACAATCTTTGTTCTCCTCGACGGCTTTAGTTGTTAATATAGGTCGATTAATACGGCCTTTGTTATCACTTGAGTATTTTGTTGTAGTTTTTATTTCACTCGGCTTACTCTGTTCACGTACCTGTGTCATTCCAACTAGTGATAACATTTGTGCTTCTTGTTTAAGAAATTCGGAGATCAGGGTCAACTTAGGCTGATCTTCATCTAACTTTTTGTATGCGAAATCGGTCCATTTGCCAATCAAAGTGCTTGGTAACTTGCTAAGAACAGCTGATGCGAGCTCGGGGCTGCGTAGATAATCTGGCTTATTTAGCGCACCTATTGTTGCTACGCAGTTGTTAACTTTGATTGAAAAATCAATTAGGTCATGTTGGTATGACGTGGGTAACGAAGGTAGCTTCTTCAGCTGCGTCGTAAGGTTCATGATGATGACATCCGATCGGCCAAACCTTAATTCGAGAGCTTCCATGACGGCTGCGGGCGGGGTATTACCGATCAGCAGAGCGGTAACCGTGTCCTTGGCGTCGCCTCGCAGTGCTTTGCGTAGTCTCTCCAGGTTCTCAGACTCACTGAACTCACAGACACGAGTAGATTCCGTATAAGACTTCTTAAAGTGTAACCATTCGACGCTGTCGCCACTGAAAATTGGTAAGTCACGTGGCGTAGACAGGCGGCTGAGCAAACGATCCTCACGCTTGGCTGACGAGTTCGTCATGATATCCTTCAAGGTAAGCGCTAGTTCTCGAATGCTGTCACTTGGAACATCGGGTTGCCGGACTATAGGTAAGTTGACGGGTGCTGGTGTAGGGTTAGGTGGCAGTGCTTGCTGCTGTGGCTGATATGGCACATCAGGCTGCGGTATGTAAGTAGTTTCGTCGTGACCTTGACTCAACCATTGTTCGACGTTAGCCTGCGCTCTGTTGCTAGGCGCGCCTCCGTTCGCTTCACTACCGCGCTCACTATCACTCTGCGCTTCTTCGGCGTCAACTTGGGCTAGATCAGCTTCTAGCTTTTTATCAATAAGGGCCAGCTCAATCTGGGCCTTGGCTTGAGCGGCTTCAAATTCCAATTGCTTACGTTTTGCAATGGATGATGACGTAGACAACTTCGACTTTGCTGACGAAATAGAACTACGTACACTTTTTGGTGTTTGCATTTTCACTTGTTCCACATCCTTCGGCTGTTTCACATTGTCACCATCGGTGCCGAGGTTTAGGAGCTTATTAACTATAGGTTCCGCGGGCGCTTTGCTCGTTGTACTCGCCATTTGCAATTTTATTCGCTCGAGTTCGCGGCGGTATTGTTTACGAGTTTTAACCTGCGACAATTGCACCGGAGTTCTGTACATCACATTAGCACAGATCAGGTTCGAAGACCACTTTATTGTAGGTGACAGGTTAAATGAAAGGCGTATATTCGCAAAATACAAGGCCAAAAAACTGTGGGGCGAGCGAGGAGCCAACGCGGCGGGTGTCAATTTTGGAATTGTACAACTACCTTATAGTTACATATAGATGCAGCGCATGACTTGGACTCGCTACCTTCCATTGTTTTTATGTAGCTTTAATTAAAATAATTTGCACTAGATGGCATTACATGTACCAAATTTAACCAATTAAAATTAAAGTAATAAACCTAGGATACAGTTTACTTAATATATATGTACGTCGCCTACACCGATCAAATGGTGAGTCTAAAGAGAAAAACCACTCAAACCGTCACCGTATCATATTATCAACTGGGCAATACGTCTCTGTTAATCCCGTGCTGAAATAGAAATGTGAAATAACCATTCGCGTTTTTTCGTATCCAATTATACCGAACGACTACCTATACATAATAGATACGATAATCAGTCCGATTATACGAAATTCGTATCGAATTAGACGATCTGGCAGCCCTGGCCTTTGACGGAAACCACGGCAACCTGACTAGTGACAACTAAAAACAGTGACAAAAGTAGTATGACAGAACGATAAATGCTAATAATCAGTGAAAGAAGGCTAATTGAATAAAAATGAGGATATTAAGGTCTTGCAAGAGAAAGTTTTCGTTGGTAAACAGCCTTATATATTTTTACATGCCAAAATTTAGAAGAAATTAATACGTTGAGATAATGCTTAAGACAAATTTTCTTGCTTATGTGTCTAGGTACCAGACTCTTGATTTTTTTGTGGAATTTAGATTTAAATGTTTTAAAAATAAAATAGTTTAGTAGTTAGTTTACTATAGCAAAAAACAAACTGGATCAATCTGAAAGAAACATCTATTTCTAATCCTTTTACAATGTTTACATATTTTCCTGTTTCATCATAAGCACTAATTTCAAACAGCTTCTCCGCCCTTTTCCCTGCTTCTTACGGACGACATAATTACAACACAGAATTTGTAGTATTAAATTCTTTGAACGAATTAATATAATGTTATTTCATCTTTGAGATATTATCAGTTTGAATGATCGCTATTTCATTTTGATAAAATACCAATTGGAATTCTGAAACCTGCTAATTAAGCTTATTAATAGTGTACCTATGTAATAAGTATTATTTTATTTTTTTAGTAATTTAGTATTTCGTTGATTAAAGAGTATTCAGTAACACGTGAAGGAGGTTTTAACTAGTTACATGAATCTGCTTTCTGTTAAGCCTAGAAATGTATTAGAGTTAGACGAACACAAGTCTGCAACGATTTTGATAGCACATATTATTTATACGTCATATTTTCATAGAAATTTGGAGTTATTCTACATGTTTAGGAATTAAGTGAGACTTTTTGTTAAGTTAAATGTAAGTAGTTCATGTAGTTTAGGAACGTTTAAAGATACCGTTTGGATTCAAAGCTCAACGAGAGTGTGGAGTGTTAGGGTCAGCAACGCGCATGTAAGTCCTCTGGAGTTGCTGACGTCCATAGGTTACGGAGACTGCTTTCCATCAGACGGACCGTATGCAGTGTTGGCCGAACGTGAATCGCAATTAAAAATTTACCATTATAAATTGAACCGTAATCGTAACGGACGGTTACAGTTTACGGTTCAATTTATAATGGTTAATAGCCAATAATTTTTAATTGCTAATGCAATTAAAAATTATTTTTTAATTGCACTAGCAATGCAATTTTAATTGCATTTCGGCCAACACTGGCCGTTTGCTCAGTATCAAAAAAGCTATACCAGCATTACTCGTCCAGTAATGTGGCGAGAAATTGCTGTCGTAAATGTAAAAAATCCGGGCAGCAACGTCGATTTTGACATTAGCAGAAGCAATGCAGTCGACAGTAATATCGCGCTGCAATACTGATGCAGTAATGCTGGTGACATATAATCCGAACCGTACCTTAAAAATGAATTGTTTCATATTCATATCATACTCGTAAGAAAGTCAGACCTAATTAGTATGTCATGTCATGTATGTCATGTTCTTTTTCATATAGTGAATAATAAAGAATATTAATTGTATTTTATGGGTGTTTTCTATCTTTATGATGTCTTATATTGTCGTATAGTACCCACAACACAAGCCTTATTGTGTTTACGATGGGACCAAATAGGTCGATTTGCGTAAAATTGTCGTATAATATTTATTTATTATTTATTAAGATTTAGGAATTTCATTGCATTTGAAACTAGACAAAGCCGGTGGAGATAAAGTACGCCGCCACAACGAACCTCCCTATCAGAATAAAGCCACATCTGCAGTTTGCAGACGTATTGATTTTATAATATAGGTTACGTACATGAATAAAGATAGTTTATTATTCAAGTAGGCATATTACAATGGGCTTATGAATGTCAAATAAAGCTACACCGGCTCTAACCCTTCACCTCTGAACCATATAAATCCCCCCTCATTGGAGGAGTGTATCCCAATATGGACTGGCAAGAAACTCGGCGGGACATATCTTTTCAAAACATTACATCTTATAATTAACATGCATTAAATAAGAAAAAATACAATTTAAATTACTATAAAAATCATGCAATTATATACAGTAGCTACTTTATTAATAGAAATTTCTTAATACAAATAACATATCGAAATCTTATAAAAGGAAAAGAAAATAAAATTAGTAAAGAAATCTAGGAAATAAAGCTTCAAAATAATGCATAATAAATATACCCACACCCCAAATTTTGTAATCTAAAAGCATTGTCGCTTTCAGTAAACAGAACTTTCCAGCAACTGTTATAACAGTTAAATTTGAGTCCACCGCACTCCGGGAACCAATTATTGTTGAAAACAGCGAACACCCTTTTGTGAGTCGGTAGTAGTTTAGCAATTTGCCGCTGCCCGGTGTAAAATATGTAGAGAATTCTAGCTATGATTAGATTTACTGTTTCCTGGTTTGGAATGGGAGAATGTCTAAACAATTGGAAAGGACTGTGTACGGGAGATTCTCTTAATTCATTCTATGACAACATTGTAAGTATAACTTCTTAAAATAACAGCTTCAAAATTAAATGATACTTAAATGGGGAAAGGAATATTCACAAATAATTTTGTGATTAATAAATAAGACCTGTCTTCACAATAGTGAGAGGCATGAGACGACTTATTAAAGCGTTTAAATGTGAAGACGGAGCATGAATCCCGCTCTCTTTGTACTTATGGGGCTCCCCGCGGTTTTCATCGATTTTTGACCATTTTAAAGTCATTACTCCTACATTTGAACTATAGATAGAATTATAAGACAAACGGCTATCAGTTCTTCAATCTGCCGGATTTTGAAAGAAATTAACACTTATTTTTTATATATTTTTTAAACATTGTCTATAAAAACACTTTCTCCGTTACTACATTACTGTGAAGGATTTTACATGTACGAAATCTACACATTTGGGTTCGTCTTTGACGTATCTAAAAACTGGTCAGAGATTTTATTTTTAAACTCATTAACAGAAAAGTTATGGCCAGTAAACCAGTTTTTGGCCTAAAATTGTTCAACTTTGATGCCAAATATCTCGAAGGCAGTGAACTTTGAAAATATGGTACACTATATTCCTTACAGCAGTTGCTGTTAATATGATAAGCTACAAAAAACATTAGAAAATTAAGGGATTCAGATCGAAGGTCGTTGGCGTTAGGGACCCTCTTAAGTTATCTGTTTTTAAGGTTCCATAGTCAACTAGGAACACATATAAGTAGTTTTGCCATGTCCGTCTGTCTGTCTGTCCAAAGCTTTGCTCCGTGGTCGAATCAATAAATGCGGCTAAACGGTAAATCAAAAACAAAAAAAAAATTTTTGGACATCTATACAAAAAATATATGTGTGCTTTGACCGAATATTGTTCGATATCGTTCGATAGGTCTTTTAAAACGAATAAGGGTCTACAACCATTTTTTGATATTTTCGGAAATAATCGCTCCGAAAGAAAAAAATATGTGTCTCCCGCCATACCATAGGTCCAAAAAACATGAAAAAATCGTTCAAGTAAAATATAGTACATACTAACATATTTTTGGCAGTATATAATGACGGACGAGCAACTACGGAACCCTACACTGAGCATGGCCCGGCTTTATTTTTTAATAGATAATTTATATACCATTTAATGCCTCCTTGATATTTACGTCAAAATAAATGATTAATTCATAATCTCTTCTCTTCTTCCTCGCGTTGTCCCGGCATTATGCCACGGCTCATGGGAGCCTGGGGCCCGCTTGACAACCAGTCCCAAGATTTGGCGTAGCTTGTGCCTACGATTTGGCGTAGGCACTAGTTTTTACGAAAGCGACTGCCATCTGACCTTCCAACCCAGAGGGTAAACTAGGCCTGGTTGGGATTAGTTCGGTTTCCTCACGATGTTTTCCTTCACCGAAAAGCGACTGGTAAATATCAAATGATATTTCATACATAAGTTCCGAAAAACTCATTGGTACGACCCGCGACCTCCGGATTGCAAGTCGCACGTTCTTACCGCTAGGCCACCAGCGCGTATTCGTTCATAATCACTTAAGAGAAAAAATAAGTTTACACAACACAGTTTTATTTGAAATATCAGAGAGTTAAGTAATTAACTAATACACAGCCAATAATGCAGTAACATAAAAACTATATCCTCATTTCAAATCATCTCATCTAGTGAGCCCTAAATATTCTTACCCTGTATAATTACAGTTCCTGTAGCCAAAGTTGGGAACCATTTAATCTAGGGTGACCTACCTAAACCCCGTTTAATATTCAGCGTCACACTTCAAGTTATCCCTGGATTAGTCGGTAATGCCTAGTGATGTGCTGTTACCGATCATCTTAGTCTTTGGAATATTGCATTTTTGATGATATGATGTGGGGGCAGCTTTCTCGCGCAATGTATTAGTATCGCAATACGGCGCGGAAATGCTGCAAGTATCCTCGGCACCATGCCAAAGGGACTCAATTTTTTCGCTGTGTTTTAGTTTTTAATTAGCATTGGTATTTAGCTTATCTTTAGTTTCATTCATTATATAATTAATTTAATTAAAATACAAAACAGAATAGTTACAAAAGTTACATTCCTAAATAAATAAAACATGTCTCATTGAAATTAAAAATAAATAAAATTTAAACTGCAGCCTATAAAACAAAATCTTAAATAATCCCCCATGGATCGTACCTGGCTCAAAGGTCCCCATTATTCTCGCTGCATTTCCTCGCTGAACCGCAATGGAGACCTGCTGAACCAGATACGATCCAGAGCGAGGATCGCAGCCCCTGTCTCGCAAGCGACGCTCTAAATCCCTGAAAAAGGAGCGAGCCTCTGAACCCCAAGGCCCCGCTGTCTCAATAGCTACCGGCACAAAGTCATAAGCTGATTTCAACGCGGAGTACTTTGCGTGCTTAGACTTTGCCGCGGACTCCGCTGCTGAGCCAGCACAACCTGTGGTCTGCCTCAAATGGGATGCAGCGTAAGTACTGACACAAGTTGCATCCCATTAAGGCAGCGCTCCCTTCGCTATGGAATTAAGGTTAGTCCATCCAGGCCTTTTACCGTCTGTGCGACTTACCCCGGTGGCTCCGGGTACAGAATATAAGACTAGACTTAGAATACATTTTGTCACGTTTTAAAGTACAACTTTAATGTATTCAATAAATCACACTAGAATAGCAAGTAAAAGCATGAATAGATAATGATACTGTAATCTCTTACGAAATTGAATGAGTATTGTGAGATCAGAATCAGCAAGTACTAAATATTTCGAAACAGCCCAAACTATGCTGCGGCAACTTTATAATACAATCGAATTCATGTCAGAGGAAAGCATTTCAGTATTAACTAGGAAGCATAAAAACTACCTAATATATTTTTTATTAAAATGTGGATGAATTTGTATCCGAAATAGATACGTTATGTGGTACATAGTTCTTGTTAAACTTCATTTAATTTACTTTATATAAATATGCATATTTTATATGTAAAATGTTAGAATAACTAATAAGGGGAGATATTGCAACATCCGAATCGAATAGCACGTACGAAGTAAATGTTAAATATATGTTGTGATTTCAGGTAAATCGGTAAGTAATAAAATAATCTCGTTTTTTCGTTTTAAGGAATTAAAGATTTCTCTGCAGATTTTGGGCTTCCCCATAAGAATTAGGATAATATACTGACTGACACAATTAACACATAACTTGAATCAAGTAACTATTCGTTCGCGGCTTTTATGTAAATATACATAACTTGACTGTAGTAAAAAATGTATTCTTTACGAGTAATCGGGCAATATTTCCGGCAACATTGACAGCATTCAGGCAAAGTTGTAATATTTATAGTAATAATGTTCACATCACTAGTAATGCCCGTTTCGGTAAGACGTCTATATCTATGTGTACCCGCCTTAAGTTTGGGTGCATGAACGACTAAACCGGTTCAAACTCAACTAATGGTGTGGTTACAACTTCGGTATAAACTTGAATTAATTAAGAAAAGAGGGATTATGGGGACAAAAGTAATAAAAATTTTGGTGAAGATTGTTTCCTTTGGTAAATTTTGGTGAAGATTGTATCTTTTTGTAAAAATGAAGTAATAAACGGAAAAGGGTGCAATATATTTTTATTTAATTCTGCGAGATTAATGCTCATTTTTTAGGGTTCCGTAGTCAACTAGGAACCCTTATAGTTCCGCTATGTCCGTCTGTCTGTCTGTCTGTCTGTCTGTCCGAGGCTTTGCTCCGTGGTCGTTAGTGCTAGAAAGCTGAAATTTGGCATGGATAAATAAATCAATAAAGCCGACAAAGTCGTACAATAAAATAAAAATAAAAAATTTTTTTAGGGTACCTCCCCTACACGTAAACAAATGTTCACCCCCAGGTGAACATTTTTTTTTGATTCAACCCTACACTGTGGGATATTGTTGGAAAGGTATTTCAAAACTAATAGGGGTCTTCAACAAACATTTCTTGATAAAGTGAATATATTCGGAGATAATTGCTCCGAAAGAAGAAAAAAATGTGTCCCCCCCCTCTAACTTTTGAACCATAGGTCCAAAAAATATGAAAAAAGTCTTGGAAGTAGAGCTTAAAAAAGACATTAAATGAAAACTATAGCGGATATGATCAGTTTAGCTGTTTTTGAGTTATCGCAAAAAGTTTCCCCTTCATAGTAAAACGACGTACACCCACAGGTCATCCCTTGGTTAACAATCTACCATACTTTAAGCTTATTGTGACGGAAGAGTAACTACGGAACCCTACTCTGAGCATGGCCCGACATGCTCTTGGCCGGTTTTTTCTATTGGGGAGACAGTAAATGTACCATTTGAACTCAGATTACCTACATCTTCCCTTTTAAATCACTCTAGATTTCAGAGCCTAATAATAGTTGAGAAAACGGCACGGTCATTGATTTTTTGTACGAAGGAAATTGTATGATTTTCGACTTGGCCTACAATTTAGGTAATGACGCAAATTTTAGGATACTTTAGCTATGCTAACCTTCGTACGAAGAACTGAACTGACTTTCGTCGTAATTCGTTGCATTTTAGACGCATAGTTTTTACGATATGCATGCCTGGCAGAGGCATGCTTCGTTTAATCGTTTTCGCAAATTCTATTAGGAATCCTATTAGGTCACTTGTTCCTAGAGGTCTGCCGCTTCAAGGCCTTTATATGATCGCTTTTGATTATACATAAGTGTCAATAAACATGCTGTATTATTTTAATTTAATAACTAAGCTTGCAAAATTAATTAATTATTTACTTCTAACTAACTAGTGAAAGGTAAGTCACGGTCAGCAAATACGGGTCCACTTTTTATGGGTTTCTGTACCCTTTCTAATGCTCATATAGGCATTTATCTAGTAAATGTTGTTTAACACTTGTTTGAATACAGCTTTCTGTATTCTCTAGTCCGCTAACCACGTTCAGTATATTGAAGCGTCTGCTAGCGGCCGCTATCCTCTATAGAAGTCAGGTTTATTATTTGTAGTCTGCCTCTTTCGCACTCCTAAAATATTCATATACGTGAAGGTCTCCCTTTGCACACTCCAATTATCTGCGTAAGCGTCATTGTAGATCTGTAACTGGGATGGTGATTGGCTCCTTTGTCTTGTAATTACATTACGGACACGATAGATGGATCTGAACGCCAAATTGTATCAAGCATGGATTGCCTGAAGCAGAGACGTCATGTCAGATACAAACAATACATGTTCTAGGTAATTGGATCATAGGAAGGTCCATTCACTTGTTAATTCGAAATAGTATCAATTTATACTAAAAAACGGATAACTTTCATGATTTTTACACATAATTGAATTGTAAAACGGGACTTCTCCGAGACCACGGGGACAATACCGTCGTCGAAACGTCGGTGGTAAATCTTAAAACTTAATTATACGTGATTAAGTACCGTTTTAGAATTTACTATATTATAAAATATGTATGTAATTAATATATATAAATACCTAAAAACTAAAAGATTTTTTGTAATTTTGTAATATAATGTACCTATAAGTAATTGCGGTTGTGGAAGAGCGGGACGTCTCAACACAGGCCTTGTACGCCTAAAGAGAGGCCCCAGCAAATGTTTAACATGTCTGTAAATAGATAATAAAGATATTTTTCATTTTTATTCATTTTCATTTTCACAATTTACTAGGATCAAGCTATGACGTATACTATAACAATAGTCCGGCCGGATTCGGTTTCTATCTTGGGAATTTTTTGGAGATTCGAGATATTTGGTAAACAAAATATTAGGGGAAATCATCATTGTTTAGTCGGTAATTTGAAATATATAAGCCATGGTCCTAATACATACCTCGCCAGTAAGGACTATGAGCATACTGTACGAGTACACCATTTTGTAACATCAATGAAATGGCAAAAAATTGGCTATATAGTATATTATGAAATATAATTATGTACTGATACTTCCTTTTTTGTTCCTCTGAAACGGTTACTTATCTTAACTATTCTCTAAACGTTTTAAATAATAATAATAAAAATGAGAGCACCTACTTAAAGGAGCATTAATGCTAGAATAACCTCTCGCAGAAATTTGGCACAGTTTCAGAACAAGTTTGCAAGAATTAGAAGTTAAAGTGACTGAATTTTTATAAAGGATCATTTTACTACATATATGTATTAGTTAAAATAGCTTTTTAAATTTAAACACGCATAGTTCCAATAATTGAACCAAAGGTGTTTAAAAAATTGACTAGATAAAAATAAGGGGTATTCTCTTTATAATTGGTTCCTTTTTTTTTGTATGTAAGTATATTTTATAGTAGATGATTATATTTTATTTCTAGGTTTAATATTGGTTTTAATTTTGTAATATTATATTTTAGTTTAGTTAGTCAATATAGATTGTTTAAGAGCTTTATTAGAATAAATATTTAAATGTAAAAAAAAAAAATGATTGTTGTAGCTTTTCTCATGTAAGTGTATAATTGTTCTTCTTTTGAGTACTAGATAAATAGATAGATAATAGGACATTTTTTACACAGATTGACCTAGTCCCATACTAAGCTCCATTCAGACTTGTGTTGTGGGTTAGTACGACGATATACATCTATTTTATTTTATAATAGGTATATAAATTAGGGATGTCATGAATATTTGCATTTCCATAAATGAATCTGCGCATCATTTTAAACATTTGCACCGATATTCGCATTAGCATTAAATGAAGTGAATGTTTTGCGAATACGAATGTGCGCAAGTCCTGTTTCGCCAACACCGATCGCTCTCGTCGACTCGGTTATGGGGGGCAGTGCGTGGAAACCGTTTTCAAGTAATGAATTTTGACTAGTAGACGGCATTTTTTAAACACTTTATAACATCCCAAAATTGTTTTTTCTGATTAGTAATGAAAATAACAACTACATTTTCCCTAACATTCGTATTTGCATTCGGACATACGCATCCTGGACATTCGGATTCGCATTCGCTTTCGCGAATGTGAGGAAAGCGACGTTCGTGACATCCCTGATATAAATACATAGAAAATTATAAATCAGGAATTAAAATTTGTGGTAAACACTCAAATAAATGTCCTTACTAGGAAAACCCAGACATCTCTTGTTTCGTAGGCAGGGTCACTTTTGACTAGACTGTAAGAACGTCAAAATTGGATTGAAACATTTATTACGTAGAAAAATTTCGAATGCCTCCCGAAGCATGTCGAGGTGTCACCAACTGCACACTGCAATTACGCGCCCCAAGTGACCTACGGGTGGACATCCATGATGGTGATCCATCATGATCCATGGTGGTGGTGCCTTTTGACATTAAGTTCCCATTTCTGCATTTTTCTTTATTTGTTCAATTAAGTTAAAAAAAAAAACTTCTCTAAGAGATATGATGGGGATTTGTGTACCTACGCCAAATAAGAGATATGCCAGATGAAGCTTGCAACGGTGTAGCACTTTGGGAAAATTGTGCTTATTTAGGAATATGAGCTCTTGGAGAAATGTTAATGCAAAAACGAGCACAAGCATTTTGTACCCGCTGAATAAGTCACCTCGTTTTGGCCAGAAGTCGTGAACCATAGGCTCAATCCATATACTTTAATTTAGACATAACAAGTGTTTCAATCAACTGAGTGCGGAAGGTTTCATTAATGAACGGTCGGGTCGTCTGTTATATTTCGGAATTAAATGCAATCGGTTCACTTTTAAACTCAAATAGTTACACTCCTACAGTAAATAAAACAGTAAACGTCTTATTTAGAATTAAGACGCTCAACAGCAACTCCGCCATGCGGGTATTTACCTAACTAACAAGACTGCAATTAGACTTAAAAAACTCAAGTTTGCCAAGTGCAAAGCTTCAGTTAGGAAGTAATTTCCCAAAGAAAGCTTGCTTCCTGGAACTTATTTCGGAGCTTTTGTCCCGAACAATGCGACTGATTCGCGCCGAAAAGCTTTTGGTGATAAAGGGTGCTATTTTAGTTGTGTTCCGAGTTTTTGCCTCAGATGCGTACATACACAGGAACTAAAGTTGAGTAATCAGCTGAGTTGAGTAATGAGGTTACCTAGAAGAGATAGCCCTAGAGCGATGAGAACTGAGTGGTATGATTTATCTCTATTTTTACCAAAACTTTATGACTTGCAAATACCCTTTTTATTTATTTTTGAAGGGTTAATAGTAGTACATTTTCGTAGAGGATGAGAATTGGTAATTAATGGATGAGCGACTTTAACGGACGAAGTGAAACTGAGTCCGAATAAATGAAACGAATCCACGAATTCCTATTTCCGCCGAGGTATTTTATTTATACGGCTTTTCTACAAACATGCAAGGAAATATAGCCTACATTTTTAATTTATTTGAGTTTTTTTCTATGTATTTAAGTATATATTGAACAAGGAACTTAATACATATAAAACTTAAAATCTAAATCTAAAAATAAATAAAACTAATCTTAAAATAAATAATTAAAAACTATCCCCCTGCGGCATGGTGCCGTAGATGCTGGCAGCATTTCCTCGTTGTATCGCAATACTTATTCTCTGTGCGAGGAAGCTGCCAGCTCTACGATCACCGGTAGCGTCTTCTATTTTTTTGGCTAATTCCTTAAATAGTGTAGATGCATTCGGACCCCACGGGCCAAGGGTCTCGACGCCAAAAGGTACGAAATCGTATTCGGGGCCGAGACCCCTATATTTGATCTTTTTTAATTTTTCGGCCGCCTCTGCGTTTTTGAGTTAACCATAATGAAAAACTTCCCATACTATTTCTGACAAAATAAGGGGAGCATTTCCAAGCATATTTGAGGTAAAATTATTTTGGTTATTCCATCTTAATAACATTAATTTATTTTTAGGAGCTTAAGATAGCATTGTATGGACTGTATGTATGGACCATTATGAAGTCTGATATAAATGAATTTTATTTTCATTTATTTTATTCATTAAAAAGCCATATTCATATAGTATATGAGTCTTACACTGGATCGTCTGACGCGAATTTTCGGTTAACAACGCGAATGATTGCCTTCAAGTAGACTATTGTTGTAAACTGCGACACGGGATTACGGCAGGTGTTATCAATTTAGAGCAAAACGGCGGAGATGGGGAGGAAAAATGATTTATGGGCTCTGTGATTTAGAGATAGTTTTGTGCAAAAAACCTGAAGGAAACCCAACTCTTAATGTAGAAAAAAAAACGTAGGAAAAATTATCGATATTTATACAATTTTAAAGAATGATGTAAAAACTAGTTTAAATGAGCTTAACACCATTCTGTAAAATGCGTTATTCATTCCATCTTTTTGTTTTTCAACGATATGCGTGCACTTTGTTTTTTTTAGAAATACTTAGGTACCAAAAACACAATAAAATAAATACTATGATCGGACGATCTTGTACAAATCGATCTAGCTAGACCTAGGGTAGATACTTAGATAAAAGATTGTGTTGTGGAGGTACAGTCAGCATCAAAAGTAGCGGATCAAACAGGTTTCAAAAGTATCTACCATTCTGTAACAGCTTAACAAAATGTGATGGTTCTATATGTAGAACAATTAAGACTATAAAATATATACTGTTGAACGAAATTTTAGAGATTTATCTGTATTTGGAAAAAATATCCGGAAAATCAAATACTTTTGCGTATGACCCAGGTAGCTGTAAATCATGTAAAATATATTAACATATGTAGGCATCTTATTATGTTTCTTATGTATTTTGTAGATTAACGACAAATAAACCACATACCTATTAAACTCAACGCCATTTTCACCGATATAATTTGTGCCTTTTGAGTTTAGGTGAATGTATCGCCAATAGATATGCAAGTTCTCGAGTAGGTTAATACAATGCTGACTTAATATATTGTCTAATTTGACATACATAGGTAATTAATCTTACCATTGAATTCACGTGCAGGCACAGACCGCCCAAATTGAGCTAATTATCAAAGGTTTGACTATTATTACTTAACAATGGAAATTATTTGCACTAGATGGAGAAAGTTTCACTTCATTTTTGCCATTTATTTCTTGATCTTTTCACAACTTATTATTTTACTATTTTCACAACTGGCTAAAAAAAAAGTAACAAAATAAATTTAGAATAAGAAAGATTGACAAAATATTTGGACGTTACAGGAAGTAGGCTAATTACAAAATAATATAAATAATCACCAGAGACCGGATTTTACGTGGCGCTTTTGAATTTTCACAGCAGCTTCTCTCGATTTCCTAAGTATCGTTGAAAATGTGAAATGTATGTAATAATAAAATCAATGAAAATGTAATAAATCACAATTTAACATTTAATCAGTTCCGTTCAGTGGTTTTTCAATTGCGTGTTCAAAGTGCTTTAGAGCTAACAAGTGTTCCATTACCTTATCTATAAAAATAAAAGATAGTCATATTTTTTCCATACGACAATACGGTTATCAATTACTTCACTTACAGTCAAATATCTATATTTATTTTATATATCTATTTTACACTTTCAACTCCTCAAAAGTTATCTGGAAGAAATCGCTTCTTAGCGAGAAGACCGCCTGTAATTTACCCCTACTTTTAATCTTTAATATGTTGTGTTTATATTGTATCGATATGTCTATCGGAAATCGATAAATGAGAAGTAACTAAGACAATTCAAAAGTGCCACGAAAATTCCGGTCTCTGATATTTACAGATTTTCCATAATTATCAAAAGCGCCTTAATTTTACCCTAACATTTAATAGTAATGACGTCACTCGTCGCGAAGAGTGATGGCGCCGTTTAAGACGAATAAAGCCGTCACTCGGGCGTCATTCGCAGTGCTAACGATGCGGGCATTAATCATACACTGTGGCTGTCTGAGACTTGGCTTTACTAACCAAGTCAGCCACAAGTATACGGGGTGGCAGCGGCAATGTAGTAGAAAGTGAATAACATGTTTTTGTAGGTATTTACTTTGAGAAAAGTTATAAAGAGAGGTAACAACTTCCCACATGCCAGAAGATACATACATTTTTCGATATTATTTAATAGTAGATTAGGTATTAACCAAGGAATGAAGGGCACCCATTCCGATGAGTTGCTTTGGAACTTGAACAAAGTTAGTCATTTAAACCTAACTATGATATAAAGGTGTAAACGAATGATGTGAAGAATGACGGCGCCGTTTAGAACGAATAAAGCCGACACTTGGACGCCATTCGCAGTACCAACGATGTGGGCATCAATCATACACTGTGGCTGTCTGAGACTTGGCTTTGGTAACCAAGTCTGCGGTGGCACAAAGTAGTGGTGCAGCGGGAATGTAGTCGAAAATTAAGAACATGTTTTTGATTGCTATGCCCTTACAGGGCTCATGTTCGAAACAACTCATTTGTTATTTAATACCCATTTGTACAACATGGATGCAAATAATTAAAGGACTTACGTACTAACTTTCAGATCAACTATAAAGAGAGATTAAACTTCACACATGCCAGAATATATATACATGTTTCAATAATATTTATACAATAGTTTCAACAAAAAAGAGGTTACGGTAGCCACTGGGTTAAGGATGACTCACATCAGACCGGGTCGGGTCTGGGCAGGACCTTCCGGCGCTTCGTTTTCTATGGAAAGCATCAAGTGATCACCGGTCATCTGTCATGCAAAACTAACAAAAGTAAGCGCCGGAAGCTCCGGCCCGGGCCCGGCCCGTTCTAACGTGAGTCGGCCTTTAGGAGATACGGAAATAAGATGTTTTTTTTTTACTGTTTCATATCAATTTTTCAAACACATTATTTTTGCTTTTATCCCTTTGTTACATTATTTTGACTTATCTGCCCTCTTCCTTAAGCGTAGCAAATGTTTTAGATTCTATGTAACAAAAAAAAATCGGCCAAGTGCGAGTTGGACTCGCCCATGAAGGGTTCCGTACAATTTTTGACGTATTAAAATAAAACTACTTACTAGATCTCGTTCAAACCACTTTTCGGTGGAAGTTTGCATGGTAATGTACATCATATATTTTTTTTAGTTTTATCATTCTCTTATTTTAGAAGTTACAGGGGGGGGGACACATTTTACCACTTTGGAAGTGTCTCTCGCGCAAAGTCCAGTTTAGAAATTAATGATATTAGAAACCTCAATATCATTTTTGGAGACCTTATCCATATTCACACGTATGGGATTGATGAAAAAAAAAATTTGAGTTTCAGTTCTAAGTATGGGGAACCCCCAAAAAATTTTCTATTTTTGTGGGAAATCTTAATGCGGTTCACAGAATACATCTACTTACCAAGTTTCAACAGTATAGTTTTTATAGTTTCGGAAAAAGTAGCTGTGACATACGGACGGACAGACAGACAGACATAACAAATCCATAAGGGTTTCGTTTTTTGCCATTTGGCTACGGAACCCTAAAAATTAAAATAGAAAGTAGGTAATGAATTAAGATGACGCAGAAGTGATGAAAACACAAAAATATGAGATAAACAACACTTGAAACAAAAATAAAGCATGGACCTTAAAAGGAAACTCAGCGTAATTAAATGAGGGTTTTGCCTGAAAAAACACTCCAAATTTTTACTTAAAATGAAAAACCAACCATACCATTTTCCGTCTTTAAGTGTAGTCCTTTAAAATCACAATTAGTTGAAAAAATATTTACGAGAGCGAATTAACTGGAAACGATCCTGCATTGAAATAGGGTCTTAGTTAACTTCAACAGAACTTGCTAAAGTTTCAACAAAATCGCAAAAATCCTCGCGAAATGCAGCTCAAGAAGTAACTCTTCAAATTCCCTCGGATTCCAGTGCGCTTCGCCAAGAAACTTGTCTGACTTTTTATTTTCAATTAAAAAGAAAGTAATTGACCGCGCAAACCCGGCTTTCCATACAAACGTAGTCCTCCGTTTCCCCTTTGGATATAAAAGGGGGCTCACTGATTAATACTTTTATGGAATGTTTATTAAATTATGGAATAGTTCGAATTGTAATTATATTTTAATAGCCATTATATACCATAAGATTAAAATTAGTTTTATGTAGTTGTTAGCAACATTAAAAATAAACTAAATGTTCTTTATTTAAAAACTATGACATTATTGATTTTTGTTACTATAGAAACACTCTTCATAATACCTTCGAAATGTAACGTGCTCCCATTATTTCAGCTGGAATAAATCTTTATTTTCCCTAGTATATCTTTTTACTATAATTACCTACAGTCCACTCAGCTCCACCTGACCATGGCTCCGCCAGTAGTCCATAAGGTTTTGCTGCGCCCTATCAGGGTCCACGTACTGTACACCTAGCATTAAGTTGTATGTGTTTTGTACTTGGTTGCAAATAAATAAATTGAAATTGAAATTGAAATAGTCCGTCGGACGGTATCGGCCTGTCAGTAGTTCGGAACTGTCAACTTGTTGTTCTCACTGACAGGCCGATATCGTCCGATGAACTGTTAATCAGTGGCCCCCTTAACATTATTGAAAATCATATCATATCATTTATTCCATTGAAATCATGTTCATTTGTACATTTTGGTCTTAAATATAGTCAAGTAGGTACATGATACTCTGCTAGGGTATACAATTTAGGATTTAAAATTATATATTCTAATTTACATTAATTAAAATAACAGGTTTGAATGAATAACGGTTAGATTAACTAGACTTATATGGATCGGGATATGGATCGTGATTACCTTTTGTATTGTTTTTGAGCTCCCGATATTTCGACGCAGTTACATGCATTTTGTTCACGATTAATATTATATACCAGTCAGTATTTTATATCCATATAGACCCATATAGAATGTAGTAATAATATGTTATACGTTATAATATTAGCAGAATATATTTAGTAAGTACTTAAGATATTGCATGCACGCAATTAATATCCACATGCATGGCTTTGTCATGTCACGGGAAAACCATTTTCACATGCCATATGGCAGAACATATTAGGGATCAACAACGTACATATTTATAACATCTACTACAGTAGTACACTACACTGTACAGTACACTGTACCATATGTTCTTGTGAATAAACTTTCATTCATTCATATAAGTCTAGTATTTTTGAAAATATTTTGATATAATTAGATGTAACTCCTCTGGAGTTGCAGGCGTACATAGGCTACGGAAGCTGCTTACCATCAGGCGGGCCGTATGCTTGTTTGCCACCGACGTAGTATTAAAAAAAATGTACATCGACCACAGCTATATAAATTCGTTTGATTCTTTTCGACTTATTAATTATTATAAGAGTTAAGGGCATTTATAAAATTGTATGGAAATTGGTTTCCGCTTCATATTATTTAAAAAAATTAAAAAAGTCAAACGAAGGTTAATATAAGTAAGATTTAGCTACGGTTAATATAAGTAAGTAAGTAAATATTCTTTATTGTACCACAAAGACAACAAATTTAAAATAGATTTACAATGTAAAGAAAGGTATCAAATCTGAAATAATATTTCCCATAATATCAAAATCCAGAGAGGAAAATGGGGACTACGTTTGTATAGAGAAGTGGCCGTCCCGTTTCCTATTAAGAAGCGTTAATGGAAAGAACTACGGAACCCCACAATGGAGATCATTAGGGTCCCGCCGGAAGTTTTTGAAACGCGACCAAATTTCCATTTGATTTCATTAAATGTTAGGTTGGTAATAAATTACATTGTAACTTTTTGGCGGGAAAAGTTGAAAAAGGTCCAGTTTTTAGCGTGAAGTCACTTCGTTACTTATTTAAATAGGCTGGTTACAAATTTTGCTCGAGTTTTTACTTACGAAGTAGGTTTTCAAAATATTTTCCTGAACTCCATTCATTATTATTCTTAAATCTCAATGTTACGCAAATATATTCTACCTTTATTACGTTGCTAGAAAAGTTTGGCAAACATCTTCATCTTCTTCCTCGGGTTGTCCCGGCATTTTGCCACGGCTCATGGGAGCCTGGGGTCAGCTTGACAACTAATCCCAAGATTTGGCGTAGGCACTAGTTTTTACGAAAGCGACTGCCATCTGACTTTCTAACCCAGAGGGTAAATTAGGTTTTGTTGGGATTAGTCCGGTTTCCTCACGATGTTTTCCTTCAACGAAAAGCGACTGGTAAATATCAAATGATATTTCGCGCATAAGTTCCGAAAAACTCATTGGTCGTACGCTCTTACCGCTAGACCACCAGCGCTTTTTTTTTTAAGTTTGGCAAAACATACCTATAATTTTAATTTTTCACCACACTATCTGGTAAAGGCTCTTGATTGTTCAAAAACTAATGAGAAAGTTGCATTTTATCCACACACGTGGCAAAGTAATCTGATGCAATTTTTTTCTCTCCTTATGTTGGCTAAGAATCTTTATTAATTTTGTTTTGAATAATATAAATATTGTAAATAAGAATAATGACATTTTTTGCATTAACTAATTTATATAATAAATTATTTCGTGGCATAATCAATACAAAAAAATGGCCATTAGGATTTTTTTATATATTATGTACTCAAAGAAAAAAATAAAGGATTGTTTATAAGCTCTTCAAGCGTCTTTGCCTTGATTATAAAATTAAGATTACCAACTAAATTAATTAATGAGTATGAGTATGAATATGAGTTGAAGTTTATTGCTAATGTCGACTCCATAAGCTTGTCTTACCGTGCGATAAAAACTCCGATGCCTAGTCATAACGCAAAGGAAACACCTCAGGAGCTATGTACCTACCTTGTAAACTTTTTACTTCTAACTCTAATATCATCATTTAATGCTTATTCCAAGACTACTATGTATTCTCCCGTTCCCACAGCTGCAATTCAATGCAAACGCAAACAATAACAGCGAATGAATAACTACGTTGTTTGCGGACTAAACATTACTCACTACTACGGGCACTATGAGCATTGAACAACGGGCATTTTTCATATATATTTCCACAAAATGAGACTAGTCTCATAATAGTAGCCTTACCACGACTGCCTTAACAGTGTAACTGACATATTCATTAGAGTCTGCGTAACTTACTTTCTAATATACATCTCGCTCACACTAATATGTGAGTACGAGCGAGATGCAGGGAAAGTAAGTTACGCACACGCTAGCGTATATGTCAGTGTCCAACTGGTGGTAGGAGTATATTTGATTTTTATACTTTGATTGGCTTCCGGTTCAAGCGCCATCTTGATAGTCACGCCTTGTGATGAATTGCTTTGTTTTTTGCTCATTAGCACGAAACAGCCACAAATAATTCCCTTATCGTAGCCAACTCACTAGGTAGGTACTTACCTAATCACAAAAAAATCAAATCAGTAGAAAAAAATATATCTGAGTTACCTACGAAACTCGATTACTAAAACAGTAATTAAATTTTTGTTTGATTAATTATCAATTATCAGTCATTAATTATGACCAAGCAGTGAAAAATAATTCACGTTTCGTAGTCAATTCACTACGAACGCGGAAAAAAAATCTTATTTCGTAGTTAACTACGAAGCCAATTACGAAATCGTAATTATGAAAACGAACCGATCGGAATCGGGATCGGATCGAACGGAACGATTTCATATACCAACTCTACATCAAAATAAATATTATAGTTCTGTTCTTGAAATCGGCTTGAAATATGTAATAGCAACGCTAGCAATCATTAGACATAAAAAATGGGAGTGTTTTTGATATTTCACTGATAAAAAACTTCTACCGGTTTGCACGTTACAAGTTGTATGCATACGTCTTTTATGTTTTCGACGAGTTTAATAAAATATACTGCAATTTGTTTCAACATAATTAATTAATTAAAAACATGATTCTTTCTCCAGTCATCGACAGTATATAGCGCCATTTTATTTAACTGAGAAAATAATGAAACGTTAACTTAACCAGTTCTATGGCCTAAAGTTCGGACAACGAGTACGTTCGCAATTTAGTTAAATGGCGAGTATTTGTGACTTTGCATGCCTAAAGGGTCCTTATGCTCCATGTGCAGCATAGACCCTTTTGGAATGCAATGTCACAAAGACGTGCCACTCGACTAAATTACTAGTTCGAACTACCCTTATGACACTAGTCTAGTTAATGATAAAATGTCGCCAGTATTTAAAAACGTATTTGGACCCGGGTACGTCCTTAAACTACGTCCAAAAGAGAAGTATGGGCATTGTGAATGTCATCTTGCTTTGTGTGGTAGGGCACAGCCAGCGGATGTCATTCCAGATCTAGAGCAGAGCCCAACTGGGGAAATACCTCCACCTTACAGAAAACAGTAGCCAAATAACACTAGACCCTACTCATAGTGTTACTCACCGGCAGGAACACAAGGTTGGCAGAGCTCATCGAGGGGGGGACGGGTTTAGGGTCGGCAACGCGCATGTAACTACTCTGGAGTTGCAGGCGTACATAGGCTACGGAGACTGCTTACCATCAGGCGGGCCGTATGCTTGTTTGCCACCGACGCAGTATAAAAAAAAAACAGATGCGCAATAAGTACTTATTCTAAAGAATTTGTGGTCTATGTGTTATAATTGGTGCCACGTCTATTATGCCGAAATTACGATAAGTAGTAAAGTTTCTTGTGTTCCAAGAAAAGCACTTTTTCGTACGAGTAATTACGATGAAACTGTTTGTAAGCAGATATTATGTACAATTACACAAAAGTGTAGATAAAGGAGGTTCACCATGATTTTAATGTTTATTCTGTTTAACCTCAATCTACCTTAATGACGCTCTTGTAAAGTAAATCTGAAGAGACCTTTTTGTCGTCCTCCTAATACAAAACTGCCAACATACATTTTGCATACCTTTCCTGCTTTCAAGAACAGCTCATAGTCTTTAACGTAAGGTGATAGTGTTCAAAATCCTTTGATAGGTAATTTTAGTGTGTACAGCAAGGTTTTATGTGCATAATGAGTATAATGAAGGTTTTTCCAAAGGGTAAGGTTTACATTGTGCCATTTAATTAAGATGGGCGCGGAAATTTTCGTTGGAAAATATAGAATGTTGGTATCCATGAGTGAACCGTGGATTGAGCGTATGGCATACTTAAATACCTACAGCATTTTAGCAATATACTCTAGCGTCCCGCCGTCCTAACACTAGTACTATTTATTACTCTATGGTACTACATAATTACCTACAATAAATAAATATTATAAGACATTATTACACAAATTGACTAAGTCCCACAGTAAGCTCAATAAGGCTTGTGTTGAGGGTACTTAGACAACGATATATATAATATATAAATATTTATAAATACTTAAATACATAGAAAACACTCATGACTCAGGAACAAATAGCCATGCTCATCACACGAATAAATGCCCTTACCAGGATTTGAACCCGGGACCATCAGCTTCGTAGGAAGGGTCACTACCCACTAGGCCAAACCGATCGTCAAACAACGTCAAAGTGTAGGCTGTATTCTTCAAACTGACCAACATTTTTTCAGCGACTTTTAACAATAACTTTTGTTTTGATTTTTAGTACACTTTAAAGTTTATTTTAAGACGTAATGTATTGCAAATTTTGTTACAATTACAATGATGATAGTCAGACCAAGCGATTTTGATTGCCCAGACGGTGCAAGTGTTAAGTAAACGTCATAATTTCATAGAAGTTTGACGTTTAAAAAACTATCTGGGTGTCAAAATTGCTGCCGACTTATCTTGGTCTGACTCTAGCGTATATTGAAGATGATAATAATTTGTATGAAAAATAGGAAATCTAGACTTCATAACTTTTAGAAGTTGTCAAACAAAAAATTTGTTGTTTGAGGAGTACAATATGTTTTAAAGGAGTACAATATGTCCTATTGTGATGGTCACGTTCAATTGCAAGTCGTTAAAAAGATCAGTAGAACAGGTTCGGAAGTTATGTTTAAAGGCGGATATTGTGGCCCTTCAAGAGACGTGGCTACTTCCACATGACCTTGGTTTCGTGAATGAGATAAATGATGATTTTGCATGTCACGCCAAATCATCAGTAGACACATCGGAAGGGGTGCTAAGGGGTCGCCCGTACGGAGGCTTAGCGTTACTGTGGCGAAAATCTAAGTTTCCAAACGTATCTGTCGTGGAGTGCGCTGGAGATAGGGTGGCAGGAGTACAAATTAGTTTGAACGGCTGTCACATTCTTGTCTTCAGTGTATATTTACCGGTCGATAAGGAAGAAAATCTAACTGATTTTACTGACTGTCTCGCTAGCGTGGCGGCCACAATAACCGACAGTGATGCAGAAGCAGCTTATGTACTGGGCGACTACAACGCACACCCCGGTACCAGGTTTGGGTTGGAGCTCGAGGCTTTTTGTGCTGATCACTTGCTGGTCTGCGCGGATATGGAACTGCTGGCAGAGGGCACGTACACCTTTGTGAGTGATGCGCACTTATCCAGGCGGTGGCTAGATCACTGTGTCACAACACGGGCAGCGCGGGACACAATCACAGCAGTGCATGTGGACTACGGTGTTTACTGGTCCGACCACTTTCCGGTGTCGGTAGTGTGTGAGATGAGTGAGATTACCAATAAGACGGAAATAGACAGTAAACTAAATTTGCTCAATGGAGTCCGATGGGGCACAAGGGACTTAAATCATATTAATATGTACGCTAAGCACTGTGATACTAGGTTAAGATTAATTAAGTTTAATAGTCACGGTAACAATTGTCACGATTGTCAGCAGGTTTTATGCATGAAACACCGGCACCTGATTGATATTTTTTATGACAGGATCGTAACTTCGCTGCAAAAAGCAGCTGCATCAAGTTCAAATGCCTGTCGCGTTGCACGGAAACCAGCTAAAAAGGTCTTGGGCTGGAACTACCACGTGAGAGAAAGTCACGAGAGGGCCAAGCAGTGTTTCAGTTGTTGGGACGCTAGTGGCAGGCCGCTTACTTTTGATCAAATGATCCACAGTAGGAAGGCCTTTAAGAACAAACTGAAGTGGTGTCAGAACAACGAGGACACTATACGTATGAACATACTAGCCACCCATCGCGCTGACAAGAACTTTGTCAAGTTTTGGAAGGATACGAAAAAACTTAATCCTAAATCTAGTGTTCCAGTCAGTATCGAAGGCGTACATGATGCAAAGGATATTGCCGAGTTGTTCTCACATCACTTCAGTGTCAAGCCACTCCCTGCTGGTGCGGCGTGTCACTTGCCCGTCGAGCCTCTGACGCACTGTCCACTCTCAGAGATCGCAGACCGCAGTAACTTCACGGCCGATGAGGTAGCCAAGGTCGTCAAGCAAATGAAGCGAGGTAGGTCTCCAGGTTTTGACGGGTTGAGTGTGGAGCATGTACTTTATGCTGGTGACAGAGTGTTTAATTTATTAGCTAATTTGTACAACCAATGTCTTAACTTTGGGTACCTACCCGAGAAACTTGTAAAGACAGTGGTGGTTCCTGTGCCAAAAAATAGAACGGGTGATCTTTCAAGTATTAAAAATTACAGACCGATTTCCTTAGGTACAATTCTAGGTAAAATACTTGAAAGGTTAATACACCCAGAATTGCAGCGCAATATGTGTATAGATGATGCCCAGTTTGGTTTTCGTCCCGGCCTCTCAACAGATTCTGCAATTTTCAGCCTTAAAAGCACAGTTAACTACTATGTGGCGCGGGAAACCTCAGTATACGCCTGTTTTCTAGATCTTAGTAGGGCTTTTGACCTAGTTAACTTGAAGTTGCTATGGGAGAAACTCACTAAATCGAATGTGCCTTCAAAGATCGTGAATCTGTTGAGATACTGGTACGAGAACCAATCAAACTGTGTAAGATGGGGCGACACAACCTCTAATGAATATAGATTAGAGTGTGGAGTACGCCAAGGAGGCCTGACTTCGCCGGACCTCTTCAGTCTATACGTGAACGACCTGATTGTTGAGCTGAGAGGCACCAGAGTGGGCTGCCATATAGGCACTACATGTACAAATAATTTTAGCTATGCCGGTGACATGGTGCTTCTCAGCCCATCAATCAGGGGCTTAAGAAGACTTCTGGCGGTATGTGAGCAATATGCTCGTAGCCATGGTCTAAAGTACAACGTACTAAAGACAAAAATGATGGTTTTCAAGTCGGGGAGAGGTCCGACGAATGTTCCGCCAGTGTATCTGGATGAAGTACAAGTGGAAAGAGTGAAAGGGTTCAGGTACCTTGGACATATGCTCACGGAGGGTCTGCTTGATGATGACGACATTGAGCGGGAGCGCAGGGCTTTGGCCGTGCGGTGCAACATGCTTGCGCGCAGATTCGCGCGTTGTAGTGATGAAGTGAAGGTGACATTGTTTAGGGCATATTGTTTATGCTTCTATACATGTCAGCTCTGGAGCAGATTCACGAGACGCGCGATGAATAAAATTAGAGTGCAGTATAATGACGCATACCGCATTCTAATGAAACTACCAAGAAACTGCAGCGCGTCGACCATGTTTGCTGAGGCCGAAGTCCCTGATTTTTTTGCTAAATATCATTCGCTCCCGCGTCGCTTCCTTCTGGAGCCGCCTAAGAACGTCTGACAACAGTATTCTCCGTGAGCTGTCCGGGTATCTGGACAATCCTATTAGTAAATACTGGATTTCCGTGCACCGTGAGAGGAACAGGAAGTGACGATCCTGACTATGACTGCCTAACTTTTATTAATTTTAGGTTTTTTTTTTGTACATTTTACGTTGTTTACTGTTTATCTTTATATTTTGTATTGTACTTTGTATTTTTATTTTTATATTGTACATAATGACTTGAAATGGGTGTTTACCTGTAAATAAAGAACTATTATTATTATTATCTTTATTTCTCTTTCTTCTTAGGTTATGTTTTTTACAATATGGATATAAAAGTAAAATATAAAAATACATCAAAAAATACTATACAAAACACATATAAACACATTGTAAAAAACTTAACCTAGTGTGCCGCCAGCAGCGGGGCAGGGCCCAAGCTGCCGGTGGTCAGGGCTGCAGAGAGAGGAACCGCCGCACTATCCGCGCCGTGTCCAAGATCACCGCCTTCTGCATCTGACCCTTGATCCAACCACCTAGCGAGAGTCTCTCAAGGTGTTGGTCGAGACTCTTCGCTATGAGACCGTTCGCTGAAACGACTATTGGGACAATGATCGTCGAATCAACATCCCACATGGCGGTTATCTCGTGAGCCAAGTCTAGGTACTTGCTGGACTTGTCCTTCTCGGCTTTCACGAGATTCTCATCATGGGGGATGGTGATATCGACGAGCACGGCCCGGCGTTGCGATCGATCTATTATCACGATGTCAGGCTTATTGGCTACAATAGTCCTGTCAGTGATAATAGATCGATCCCAATAGAGCGTGGCACGACCATTTTCGAGAACTGGCGCAGGTGAGTACTTGTAGTACGGTACTTCGCGGTCCACAAGGCGGTATAGAAGAGCAAGTTGCTGGTGAATAATTCTGGCTACAAGATTATGTCTGTGCAAGTACTCACCGTTAGCAAGATGAGAACAACCGGAAATGATATGCCTGAGTGACTCTCCGGGACGGCGGCATGCCCGACAAATGTCGACCGTACCGTCCTTCAGGATATACTTCCGATAGTTGTTCGTCATCATAACTTCGTCCGCAATTGCACAGGCAAAACCCTCGGTTTCTCCGAAGAGGTCCCCGAATCGTAACCAGTTCACCGACGCGAGCAGGTCCACGTCAGGTCCCGTGAGGGCCTTGTAGAACCGCCCGTGTAGCACCTTACTCTCCCATGCCGCCTTGCGATCCGCAGTACTTAGTACCACAGGTTTGCGCCAGTTCTCGTTTGCCAAGGAGAGCGGCGTGAGGTTCCTGTCTACTGCCACCACGTCACGATGCATCCCACACTCGTTGTTAAGGAAATAATTCCTGAGATTGCACACCTCGCGGTTGTGGAGATCTTTGGCATTTAGGAAGCCTCGACCTCCACACTTCCGTGGGATGTACAATCTCATAACAGACGAGCGTGGGTGTAGCATGCGGTGTGTGGTGAGCAGTAGTCGGACCCTCCGATCCAGGGCGTCCAGCTCGGTCTGAGTCCACCTTAGTATGCCAAAGGAGTATGTGAGTAGGGGCATTACCCAGGCGTTGAAGGCGCGCACTTTGTTGCCTCCTGACAAAAGACTGTTAAGGACTTTTGTGAGCCGACTGAAAAAGCGCTCCTTCACCGACTGTCTAATACCCTCGTCCTCAATACCCAACGACTGTGACATACCAAGGTATTTGTAGGTTTCTGATTCAGAGATAGATCTGAAAGACATTGTCTCAGAAAGTTGTAAATTTGTTGAATTTACAACCTTCCCCCGCTGTACATGCATAACCGCACATTTATCGACACCAAACTCCATGTTGATGGCACTACTGAAGACTTCGGTGGTTTTCAGTAGCTCCAACAAATCTTGGCTATTTGGTGCAAATAATTTGAGGTCATCCATGTACAGAAGGTGAGAAATGACTTCACCCTCTCTCCGAAGCCGGCAACCTAGTCCCGAATCCTTCAGCAGGGTGCTGAGGGGATTCAGAGCTAGGCAGAACCACAGGGGACTCAGACTATCACCCTGGAATATTCCTCGCTCAATCCTTATAAAATCCTGCGGGCCAGGGCGGTCATCCCCGCCTCCTGGTTGACGAAGGACTGTGGTCCACTGCCTCATACACGCGCTTAGGAAGGCTCTTAAAGCTGTATCAACTTTATACAGCTCTAAGACCCTCCCCAGCCATGAGTGAGGCACCGAATCATAGGCCTTCTTGTAGTCAATCCAAGCAGCAGAGAGGGCCCCCCCATTCCGCCGGATTTGTTGGCAAATGGTCATGTCTATGAGGAGGAGCTCTTTAGTACCACGGGACCCAACCCTACATCCATTTTGAGCGGAGGCCAAAATGTTGTTAGCAACAATGTGCGCGTTTATTTTTGATCTCAAAATGGATGTAAGGAGCTTGTAGAGTGTAGGCAAGCACGTGATGGGTCTGTAGTTCTTTGCTTCCGTGGTACTACCGGACTTATAGAGCAGGAAGGTGACACCAGTTGTTAAGGAAGGTGGGAGAGAACCAAGCTCGAGGGCTTGTTGAAATTGTGCTGCCAAGCGTGAGTGCGAGCATCGGAACCATTTTAGCCAGAAGTTGTGCAATCCATCCGGCCCAGGGCTTTTCCAGTTCTGGGTCGTGCGGATGGCACAACTTACGTCATCGGGGCTGATGGTGATTGCCCCCATAGGTTCGATGGACTCGCACTCACGCTCGACAACACTCATCCAACCCCCCTCGGTGTGTTCGACAGGCACTGACCAGATGCTACGCCAGAAATCAGTCATGGCAGTAGCATCTGGCGACCGCGTGTCGGACGCACGAAGGTTGGCTTCCTCCCACTTTCGGTATACCTTCCTTTGATCACTCTGAAAAAGACGATTCTGCTGGAATCGATCCACACGCTTTCTGTAGCGGCGAATACGGTTTGCCCATGCATACACTTTCTGCTTAAGAAAGTCGATGCGCTCCGTGAGATTGGCAATATAGTCGCGGGGCTCAATACCCGTCCCCGCGAACGCCTGATTCACGAAGCGCATTACTCGGGGGCGGTGGTTGCCCCCCCTGAAGCAGATCAGCTTTGCAATGAGAGTCCTAAACGAGTTGATACGTCGCTCGATCCGTATTTGCCATGCGGGGGCACCTCCGGCGGTCCTAGGTGCACGTTCAGCGTCCGGAAACTTGACTCGTGCAACACGGCACGCCGCGATGGCTCCGCAATACATGATCGAGTGTGTATCATCTAAATCTTTACTAGTCCATAAATATGGTTCTAGTAAAGCGTTTAGGGCTCCCACTAGCGCTAGATTGCGTCTATTCATAGGCAGACGTGGTATTCGTGGCCTAGTGTTGGTTGTGGAGCGATACTGCGTAATCGCCTCTTCCAAAGTCCTCCTCAGTTGCTCATTAGCAGATGTACTCACGCTCTGACTCGCATAGTCCCCCTCGTCGGTACTGAAATCAGCCCGCGGCGCCCCCGGTGCCAGGTCGGGTGCGGGCACCAGATCCGGCGATGTAGCGGGCAGATCTCGCACCGAGGTGGAGTCCGCGCGAGCAGAGAGAGCCTCCTGGCGAAGCCGATCAAGTGTCGCGTCATCCAACCGCCTTAGCCGCTGAATAACGCGCACCTGATCCGATAGTCGCTGCTCCGACACGGTGATGGTGGGTTCAAGAGCCTGAAACAGAGGCAGTATCCTTGAACGATACGCAGATAGCTGTGTTCCCCCCTCTGTAGCCCCATAATAGGCGCGCATGACATTCTCATTCATCGATTGAGACCATCTCATGCGACGCACTATACCACCGGCAGCGGGAGCCGTAGGCGGGGCAGGATGTCCCGCAGGCCCCAAGCGTGCCGGCAGCGGTGGCCGTCCCCGTATTATTATTATTATATTATTATTAATCAGCTCGTGTTACAAGGCCCATCTGGTATTATACTGCTTAGAGCTAGAAATACTGTTACTTTTTTTGTTAGCCTATGTCCCATTGCTGGGTAAAGGCCTCCCTCTCTTTCTCTCATGCATCTCTGTCTATGGCAATATTAGGCCAATCTTTTCGAAAAACACCAAGGTCCTACTATAGAAATAATAACAATTGCAAATTCATGAACAGAAGACAATTATGAGGATCTTACTATCACCAAACCGCTTCGTTCCCAGAACTTTTTATCAACAGACACAAAGATTTACTAAACAACCTTTTGTATTTTAGGATAAAAACGACAAACTGTCTTCGTGATTCCTCATTTCCATTTTGAACGTAAACTGGCCATACTTAAAAAAAGTGGTTAAGATATTTCTAGCGTCAAAAAAGTGTTTAAGCTATGTCAATGTTAAGAAAAGTGTTGAAGCTATTTCTAGTGTTAGTTTTAGCATGGTTAGTGTCGCTTGTCACAATATGGAGGGAGTTCCGAAGTGGTTCTTTGGTGGTTCTAGATGAAAGCAAAATAAGGGAGCATGCTTTTTATAAATATAGGATTCGGTACGGCTTTGGCAACGAGTCTCTGTCTAGATTCGAAGGTAGATATAATTAAAAATAATACAATATTAGTGCTAAAGTACACAAACCTTTCTCGCGTAAAATGTTTGATTTGATACTAAAAAGCTAGAGTCAGTGTGGTAACGTTGTATTTCTATTTAATTTGTGTTGATCTTGAATCCATTCACAGTGCATTTCAAACGCATTATCGTAGTTAACTACGATATAAGTTTATAATTCAATGTTAATTATGGATTAATTTTATTGGCTTTTCGTTTTAATAATAGGCTATGTATTATGATGATAGGTATTATAGTAAAATTGTATTGTATTGTAAATTAATTGTTAATAGGCATGATTTAGGCAGTTAATAATGTTTGAAATATTTCAGTTACTATTGTTTATGAATAAATGAAATTAATGAAATGTGCAAATTGGAATGAAAGTATAAATAACTACATTTTTTATGCATTACTTACATAATTCGTAATTTTAACTCGTAAGGTCAATGTGGCGAAGACCGCGATATTGAATTAAATTCATTTCTAGGAGGACTGTCGTAGAGCAACTCTGCTAGTGGAGTATATTTACAAACGCAAAAGCAAAAGAGCCGGTACTGTCTTCTCTTATGAACTGTCTTACCCGCATTGACTAACCTAATAACAGGCGACATCTTTGGTTCGCAGCTTGGGACATGCTGAATGCTTATTCCCCAACTTTGTCGTATGAAGACAAACTGGCAGAATTAAATGGATATGATTATCCACCAGGTAAAAACCTCAATTCGAGTAGGTGTGCATTGTCATAATCTCTTAAGGCACAGCCATACAAGTAAAAAATTCAAAATTTTACAGTGAAATTTGAACCTATAATATGGGAAATAAAGTTGATTTTGTTTTGAGATAAATGCAACTGTGGTCCAATAGAACATGATTTAAATTTCAATAAGTGCTATAATACGTCGGACCTTAGGAGGATAATACTGATGATGCACGCCTGCATGCAGGTTGAATATGCATGTACAACTTAGCCATAAAATCTTGTCTTGTTACCATATTCGAGCAAATAAAGATATTTTGATTGATTTTGATACTCAATATATTTGAGCCGCTGCAGTTTAAAGTAGTTAACCATTTAGTACTTTTACAATGGCTGTCACTGGGTGCTTAAGGCATGCAAAACTGTTAGTCAAAATTACAAATAAATAGTTGCGGACGATCTTATACAGATCGACCTAGCCCCAAACTAAGCAAAGCTTGTAGTACGGGTACTAGGTGACAATATACATAGTTAGGTATATAGATAAATACATACTTAGATACATAGATAAGAGATAACATAACATAGCTCTGGAATAAATATTCGTGATAAACACACAAATAAATGTCCTTGCCGGGATTCGAATCCGGGACCTCCTGCTTCATAGACAGGATCAGTACCGACTAGGCTAGGAGGCCGTTACTAGGCTACGAAGCCGAAACAAAGCTAACTTCAACTCGTGCACTTTACATGTTCCTGATTCTATGTTTTATGCAGGCAACAATGGAACACCAGTTCGAATAAAAGATAACATAAAGGGCAGCATTCGGGCCCTAGTAGCTAAGGGCTGGGAGGACCATGCTTTCAACGAATTCGTCAGTGAGATTATTCCTGTGAACCGGTCACTGCCTGACGTGAGAGATCACAGGTGACATAAATAACCTATTATTACTTATTGCCAAGTTAATTGCAATTTTGATTTATCAAGTTAAAATTAGAATGGAACGGGAGACCTTTTAATAGGCCTCTGGGTTGCTAGAGAATTTATCAGTCTTATGAACATTCGTTTGGGTGCATGTACGAGTATATTTCTTATTTTAGGAAAACTACAAAAACCGTTAAAAAATTACTAAAAAGTCTGTTTTAGGTGAAAATTTGCTATAGTCAATTCTAAGTTACCGGTTTGAGGTTCACAGTTCAAAGTCCTCTCAAATAAACATTTTTACCAGAATAAAAATACGTGAAGCGATTGAAATTAAAAGGATTGAATTTAACTAGAATTAGGGACAGGAGATTTTGTTTTCTTGGAATTTAGCAATCAGAAATAGGTAAAAGCGAAAAAAACGCAGACCGTTGAACCTCCGCCAAATACGATTGTTGTGTGAATCGGCAGGAGACACTTCTCTAAAACGAATACATTTTCCAAAATTACATAACATTACAGGTGTAAAGAAATAAGCTATCCCAATAATCTGCCTCCAGCTTCAGTGATCATTTGTTTCCACAACGAAGCCTGGTCAACGCTTCTGAGGACCATATACTCGGTGCTCAACCGATCACCCTATGAATTACTCAATGAAATTATTTTGATTGACGACTTTTCTACCATGCGTAAGTTTTATTATTTTAGATACATACACGAACCTTATTGAGCTTACTGTGGGACTTAGTCAATTTGTGTAAAAAAGTCCTATAATATTGATTTATTTATTTTATTTATACATACACAAATTATGCCTATTTCCCGGAGGGGTAGGCAGAGACGACGGATTTCTACTTGCTACGATCCTGACATACCTCTTTCGCTTCCTCCATTTTCACATTCATTCATTCTTTCCGGTTTAGAGTGCTCTTGACCTGGCCTTAATTCAGGATTTTACCGATTTGATTAGACAAAGTTTACCCCTTCCAGCTCCCTCTTTTACTTCCCCCTTATACACTTTTATTTACTTAGAGAGATTATCTATTTACAGGCATTTACTTGTCCTTGATTTGGTCTAAATTATCACTATGTCTGCGACTCTGCACTAACTATGTATGTCACTTTCAAAGTGTCAATAAAATTGGAAAAGTTACAGGAAATATTTCAGAGAAAATTAAGGAAACTTTCATTTTGGAAACGGAAAATTACGGTCGCTATACAAAAATATGAGAAGTTTCCGAAATTTTACAATGTGGACATTCAGACCGCACATTAGTACTTAAATGTCTATGCTTACTAACACTACTCTTTTAGTACTATGGCTTGGCTTAAGACATTTCAAGCGTGAACCCTAAATGCTTAAAAAAATCAAAATTTCGGTGGAATTCGCCAATGGCGTTTTCAAGTTAATGAACATCTATTGGTAGAACTCACGGCAGCATACGGTTTTGTGGGAGCGACGTGTCCTTTGTTTCTTTTGAGCAATTAGTACCTGCCGATTTTTTATTCTCCGTACTGGATTGTGTCCCAAGATTTCAACTGCAAAGTTTTTTTTCAAATTTTCATGACTTAGAATTGACATGTATCCATCGCCTTTTTAATAAAATTTCTACATTTAATAAATGTTTTATTTGAATGTTATGAGTCGTCAATTAGGAAGTACTTTAGCGAAAAGGATCCATTCTCTAGAATTTGTCATTTAAATAAATTACTTCCCTTTTTAACAGAAAATTCAAATTCTGTTGACAGCTTTTTGTGGGTTTGATCATTTTTACAAGCTTTTATTTAACTTGCCCTGTTAGTATGTAAGTTTGTTAGTTAGCGTGGGTCAAATCTTGGAAGCTAAATTTGACCCACTTTCCGATTTCCGTTTGAGCTGATAATTTGCGTATGTAAGTCGGGTATCAATGCCATATTATGGTACCATCGAGCTAATCTGATAATGGAGACAGGAGGTGGCCATAAGAACTCTTTGATAAAACAACGCAACCTAATTGTCTGTTGTATTTAGAATTGTTTCGATGAGTAGTTGCCTGTGGTAAGAATATTGTGGCGACAAAAGGTTGTACCAAAAATGTTTGCTAAAAACTTATCCCTAAATGGCGCCCTACTTATTGGATAAATTCTCTAGAAACGTAAATTTTAGCTCAACTAGGGAAGGGGGGGCAGGGGGGTTTAAGGTCGGCAACGCGATTGTAACTCCTCTGAAGTTGCAGGCGTATATAGGCTATGGAGAAGGCGGACCGTATGCTTGTTTGCCACCGACGTAGTGTAAAAAAAAATTCGTTGAATTTACATTGAGATCAAAAGGTGCTTTTCGGACCATCGTCTGAACCCCTCTAAAAACAACACAATGTATAATAAACACTGAATTAAGGTTACTAATATTATCACAAAACAATGTTCCTTTCACAATACTTCTAAAATTCATTAGACTGAATAAATTCGAATGTCCAATTAAAGTTCAAGCCAGATGGTTGTAAATAACATTAGCATTGCAAATGGCAATCCAACAACAAAACAATTTCCAACTAGTAGAAATCACATCATATAAATTTATGCACAAACTTTAGATGAACTTCAAACTGCTCTTTACATTCAAATTGGCTTGATCCCTAATTAGTACGAGTATGACTTTGATTTCATTGAAATTATGAATTTCTGTGACTCTACGGCAAGCATTAGTTAAAGTATACAAAAGAGTATTATGAAATATGCTTTTGCTTTGAAATAACAAATCTGCTTTCGAATAATTTGATACAGATTTAATTAGGCACCATTAGGCCTTGTTTATTTGCAGGTATATTTCTACTTATATTTATTCTTTATTAGTCCTTTGCATTTAATCTGAGCTAGATGTAAATGAAACTAAAATACGTTGAATCTAATGGTATTACCTACATTATACCTGAAATAAAATTATAAGGCAGTTTTTATATACTCATAATGTTTTTTTTTTATCTTTACCTAATGTTAAAACTATGGCTCTAAAGAAAATTTGTAAAGGTTTCATTTTGATTCCGACTGCTGCTCATTGCTGATGCAAGTTACGGGAAACGAACGATGTCACTGACAGTTTTCTTAATAATGTCTGACAGAATGTTCATCCTAATTGGTCACTTAAAACTAGCATACATATTATAAGATATATCTTAAAACTCAAAACTGCTGTAACACATTAGCTCCGACGAGTAACGCAACCCCGCAGTGTCAGGGAGCCGACCCCGGAACCGCCGGAACTTGACGCTCTTCGACCAAAACTCCTTCTTGGTTAAGGTCGCTAAACGTTCAGTCGGAACGCTCACCACAAAAGAGTTAAAATTTACATTGAGTACAACGTGTGTGTGTACAACGAACATGTGTCAAAATTCTCTCAACAAACTCGATCGACTCGTAAACAATGGAATACGCTTCATTTTTGGAATTCGAAAGTTTGATCATATATCTAGCTACCGTCGCCAGCTCAAGTGGCTTCCCATACGTCAGCGCCGTTCCTTTCGAATACTCTCCTCACTTTTCTCTATCCTATTCGAGCCCTCCACTCCAGAATATCTCAAATGTAACTTCAACTTTATGACCCCCCGCCCAGGCTGCGAGCTGCGCTCTGCCCGTTCTCTTAAACTCTCTGTTCTCCCTCACCATACTGGTTTCCTAAAGTCTTCTTTCGCTGTTCAAGCAATCCGTCTTTGGAATGCGCTTCCTCTAACGATTAGACAAGCCGCAAACAAGCTGAATTTCAAACGTATTCTCTACAAGCACCTGCTAGATACTGTCTAGTGGGACCCCCCCCCCCCCCCCCCCTCGTCCCCCCGGCCCCGCACACATGCAGAAGTATATTTATGTATATTGTATAGTATATTATGTAATTAATTTGTATATGTATTTATAATGATAATTTGTGTAGTTTATAAAAGTATTATATATATTACCTATTAGTTTGTATACTGGCTTAGTAGTATTAGACTTAGTATTTAATTTTGGAATATTTTTTTTCACACTGCACCCACCTTAGCAAATTTCTGTTTGGCCCAGTGGTTGACTGGTAGAGAATGCCTCAAGGCATTAAGTCCGCCTATTGTACGTTATACTTGTACTTGTGCAATAAAGTTTAAATAATAATAATAATAATAATTGAGTAGAGATTCCAATTTCACTACCCTCAGGACGGATCCGGACTTCACTCGTACATACTTTACGATGTCATGGACCTTCGTAAGGTACACATACAGTTGGTGTTGCACGGCAAACGACAAAATATGGTCGCAGCAATGCTTCAACGATGGCAACACAATTTATAAAAGTTACAGTAACATCACACATTTTCCGCTGCGCCAATGCTGCTGGAGTAATCGCAATCATAATGTAGCCTTTAGTCTTTACCTATCTTTAAGATACTGACGGGATAATTTCAGCGCATCTAAAAGCACGTCTGCAATCGTACGTGCACGAGCTCCCTAAGGTGAAATTGATACGGACCGAGCGCCGCGAGGGATTGATCAGAGCTCGGATGATAGGAGTGAAACACGCTGTCAGTGAGGTTGTGGTGTTTCTGGATAGCCACTGTGAGTGCGCTGAAGGTAAAATTCATTTATCTATTACCTTTACCTAGTACGTGTACGTATCCAAGATATAATTTACCTAGTATACTTGGTATTTGTGAGTATCCAAGGTGAAACATGCTGTTAGTGATGTTGTAATGTATAAGGCCGTGTGTGGTGTTTTCAAATTCATCAAATAACTAGTTTCCGCCCGCGTCTTCATCTGCTTGGGATGATATAGACGATTGATAACACTTTCCTATGTGCTTCCTAGAGCTTTAATTATCTCTATACCAAATATTATCTAAATTGGTGCAGCGGTTTACGGTAAAATATAGATAGGGATAGGTACGGAGGTAAAAGATAGATAGACAGAGTTACTTTTGCATTATAATATTAGTAGGGATTGTAGCAGGTATTCAAGGCAACGAGTTTAGTAGTAGTAGTAAACTCTTTATTGAACAAAAAAAATATATTAACACTAGAACAGTCGCTAATGGGTTTGCTGGACCCAGGGCCTTTATTATGAACGCTAACTTGCTCATGAGATATTGCACGACGATGTCGTTTTTAGTACCTTCAAGTGCAAGTTCGTCGGGTCGATTCGTCATTTCGTTTGTCTGTCAGGGTGTCACACTCACGAGCAACGGGCGTCAGAAGTGTTTATGTGTCTGTTAGACCCGGTGGCGACCGTTAACGTATGTAAACATTTCTTACTTCTGGGTCCACTGGACCCATGAGTGACTAGTATTTACATGATCTTAACCATTATGTCTTTAAAATTTATCATTTTTTAGCATAAAAGTTAACTTAGACTTTTTTTGACTAGCTCGTAGAGTTTTGTCAAAAAAATATAGCAGATTACTTTTTTGAACTAATAGAGTATTAAAACTCTTCTGAAACTGACAATAAAGATGTTGGAGGAATTCTCCAATAGGATAAATTCGGAGTGAATGTACGGATTTTGTTTTAATATACAATGAGATCGTTTTTAGCCATATTTGATGAAACAAATCTAGAAATTCAAGATAATTTAGTATATAAAAAAACCGGCTAAGTTGTTGATTATTATTTCATGCATGCTTTATAATCTAGTTTAAGGAATATTATGTGTATAACCATTGACTTCCAATAGTTTTCATTTTATGGTTACTTAAATTACTGGGTCCAGTTGACCCCAAAGCGACTAAATGTGTTTCAAACTAGGGCGCGACTGTTCTAGTGTTAAAAATAACATACAATTAGTAAGAAGTACTAAGGCGAACTTATTCCCATGAGTTTAAAACGTTTGTTAACTGTTTTTCTAAAGACTAATAATAAAACGATAGAGATTAATGTTCTTAAGCGAAGAGTTCTGAGGCTGTTTTATCTGGATGCTTCTCATAATATTTATACAATATAAGTTACTTTCAGGATGGCTAGAACCTTTATTAGACCGCGTCCACTCGGACCCCAAAATCGTCGTCAGTCCCCTAGTCGATGTTATCCTCGATACCACCTTCGAGTACATAGCGCAAGACATTTTCGACCTCAGAGTCGGAGGCTTCACTTGGGATCTCAAATTTATCTGGATTGGAATACCAGACTCCATAGAAGAACAGAGAACAGGAATGGTGTCTGCTGTGAAAACGCCAACGATATCGGGTGGACTGTTCGCGATAAATAAGAAGTATTTTGAGAAGATTGGGTATTATGATGAAGGTAGGTATTTAGTAGTAGGGCAACTTGGAAAGTGATCAGTTTAGATCCTGATATTTATGTGACATTAAATCCGTTGCCGAATCTTAAATGTGCATTTAATATTTAACTGCTTATTTGTGGAGAGAGTCCGACTGATCCTAGTTACCAGTTGAAATTTTGTGTCAACCCATAAAGTTAAAGAAAGAGAGGGTCAGGTATACGTTTAATATCTACAATAATAAAGATAAAATAAAATATATATATAGATATGAAATTTGTGCCAAACAATGTTCTCATTGGCTGCCGAATGTTGGACCTCCTAGATTCAATATCACTATTATAGTATTTAAGGAACTAGCTCGATGTATATGTATGTATTATATTATCTCCTATGGATGACTTAAACTAAAATAAAATTCAATCGCGTGCACTTACTTTAAATTATTACTTGGCCTGATCTTTCGAACGTAACATTACCTCCTTGGTTGCAACCAGATTGCCTAGGAATTGTATTAAAATCTTCTAGCTGGGTTTTACTTACTCCCCGCACTTAGTCACATAATGATTAATGACTTATTCATTAGGAATGAAGATCTGGGGAGGAGACAATTTGGAACTGTCGTTCAAAGTGTGGATGTGCGGAGGGAGTCTGGAAATGGTGCCGTGCTCACACGTCGGACATATTTTTAGAAAGAGGTTCCCGTATGAAGGAAAAAGCTATATCAAGAGGAACTTAGTGAGAGTTGCAGAGGTTTGGAACATTGAAATCTGTAAAAAATATTTTCCAGTACATATGGTGCTACTTATAACTTACTTGGTCATGTGTACTGTAAAACGTTGTACGATACATGTTTAAATGGGTTATTCGCATCGTAATGTACTATTACAGTACATATGGTGCTAATTTACCTCCTTAGTGCACCAGTAATTAGCACTAAACGTGCCTTTGTCGAAAATTTAAAAAGCCATATGCTGTGGTGTGCACTGTAGTACGTTACACACACCTTCACATAATCTATCTATGTATACTCCGTAGGTTGAGGATCATATTTCATAATTAAATTATACTTCCAACCAACAAGTCTCAATTGACGCCACACCTCACATGGCGACCCTGACAGGATTCGAACTTGGAATAAAGATTCCACAGACTGTAAAAAGTTGTACGATACACATACGAATAGGTAATCCGCATCTCGTGTCGATTTAAAATACAGTTTCGCTTGTGTTTTCATTTATCGTCACTCGTTGCGAATTCATCACAGTTAATTTTAAGGTATACCTTACGTATTTTTTTTTGCTTATTTAGAGTTTCCGTATTTTTGTCTATTCAATGTTACTACACCTTAGAGATTATTTATTTAAGGTTAAAATAATTAAAATCATATTAAGCATCTAAACGCAATAAGTAATAATAGTAAGTATATAGCAAATGTACACTAATCAATGTGTAAACAGGCCCCAATATGAAAGCCAGCCATACTTACCCCACAGCCACACTTCTCCATATTGACCTTACTTAACTATCAGTAACTTGAAGGCAAACTTTAAATTAGTTCTGTATAACTACATATCTGACTTAATTACATATGTTTGAGATTTAACAATAGGGTAGTTTCCAATTTTTTGAAACGCTTGTATTACGTTCTATATTACCTAAAAGTTGCTCTAAAATTCAACTTTTATACTAAAAACGGCTTTAAATATGTTAAATTAACAAAATATATTTTGACAGATGCTTTCGCGCCCAAAACGCTCTTTGAAAATTGTGTGACGTCATAGTTTACGGTTTGACACATAACTACATACACATGTAGAAGATACGAACTGTCAACTGAAATTTGTCATTTTTTGTTTATCGCCTAACTGTCAACAGTGTCAATCCGAGAGTTGTGACGTCATCAGAATCTTTAATAACGTTTCGAGTTTGGTCACGTGACGTGTGCCAAAAGATATTTTAAATTCAATATTTACAAAAATTGAAATTACAGGTCCCCTAAAAGTAGTTTAACATGTTCTTATAATCCAAATGAATTTATTGGGATACAATTCTGCCCTAAGATTTGTAGATGGAAACAACCCTATTACTTAGATTATCTCTTCTCCATCGATCAAGTTCAGATAAATATCAAAAGTAACCTGAGTACGTGTACGGTCATGTCTGAAAACATCGATACGCGAAAAAGTGCCAAAAATATGTATACACGACTTTATTGCTCATATATTAAGGTAGTGTATAAATATGTTTGGCACTTTTTTTGTATCGATATTTACAGACGTGACTATATTCGAATTTGGATTATATTAAATAGGTGTGGATGGACGACTACGCCAAATATTACTACGAGAGAATCAACTTCAAGAAGGGAGATTTTGGCAACGTGACAGAAAGGAAGGAATTAAGAAAACAACTGAACTGCAAGTCCTTTGATTGGTATTTGAAACACGTTTATCCTGACATTGAAGTTCCTGATGACTTAGCGGCCAGTGGGAAAGTATGTTAGAAATATAAAGATAATAAATTTGAAATATACGACAAATTCTTTTAAAACTTATTTAAGTACTTTACTCATTCTTCTTTATTAGGCGCACTTGCCACTATTAACTTCACAATGTACATGGCTCTGTGGAGCTATAGTTTAATAAGTTTCGAAATCGGAATGGAACGCGGTCATTTGCCATGGTTCATCACAGTTCATTGTTTCGTTGTCATATACATATACTAAAGTATACAATGTATACATATTTCTTATATAAGAAACTTCTAAGAAACTTATTGAGTCCGAAATTGAACCTCCACTTTCGCTTTGGTAACAGTAAACTCGCTGCCAAAGGACTCATATTTTGTGTCGATTTGCTATAAATGACTAATGTATTTAATATACACTTTTGTATCGTTATAGATACTTCATATCGGTAAATACGGACACTGCCTCGATGCACCGAATCGCATTCGTAAACCCCAGCAGGACGTGCAGATTGCCAAATGTCATCATGAAGGTGGAAATCAGGTATTCAATTACATTTAACATTATGTTACATGCATTATAAAACGTGTTCATCATCATCGTGAACTTATTACAGTTATTCTCTTGTCGGTGGAATATCTTCCAGCTTTTCCTATCTTGCGCCAGTTCTTTGACTTGACACGACCCCTACCTGTTTCTTTCATTTTGTCTAAGTAACTGAGACTGGGTTTTCCTTTACCTCGCTTTCGTCCTATCTGCCCCTCCAGGATAGCTTTACATGAAATAAAACTATTTAAACCGATTATATCGCGTATAATGAAGTTAAAATACATCCCGACGTTTAGAATCCTTAACAGCGTTGGGGTTAACAGATGACTAAGAAAAAATATGCACCTCTGTTAAAATTACAATGAGCAAAAGTATTTACATAGGTACAGAAATAATGAACAAAACTATATTTTTTTAAGGCTTATACATGCAAAATTGTTATACATACATAACAATTATCTCAAGTAACATTACTTTACTGAAAATGTCTACACCATTCAATATTGTGGTCTCTGTGCTGTGGACAGACTTATGTCATGCTTGTTCCTTTATTAGATGGTCAAATAGATCCTAAGCTGGTGGTAGAGAAAAACCATCTTATCTATTAAAGTTTGGATATTTGCTAATCTCAATGTTTAGATACTGATAGATTGGATTTGTCCATAACATGCACCTAGACTGTAGACTTCGGTCAACCGTGCTTGACATCAGCTATTTGTTCCTTTATCCGAGTAGAAATGCTCCGCTTCGTCTGCCCCACATATGAAAGGCCACATTCACTAATCATTTTTTTAGCAGTCGTTTAACGTTAGCCAATTCTCTTTAAATTCTCAAAACAAAGTTTTATTCATAATCAAATACAAAGGTAATCCGCCACATGCTTCGTCAAAACAAAAATGTAATCCGCACAAGTAGGTATCGTCACATACTTATTCTACATTAATACTTTTAAACAACTCATAAATTTCGAAACAAGCTTCGTCAAAAATATCTATACTACTAAATTAGTATTTGAGAAACTTTATGCCTCAATAAAAGCGATTAAATGTTTTTAGTACTGGATTTATGAAAAGGAAGGAGAACTCCGTCGAGATGACTACTGTTTAGATTACATGTTCGGTACCGTCATACTTTTCTACTGCAAGCGGTCAGCATCACAAATCTGGCTCTATGATTCAACGGTACGTACAACGAAATTTTTCTAACCTCTGTCTAATGTACCCTCGGGCGGCAAAGCAATATTTTGAATTATCGCACTGTGCGTCACGCACGCAGCTTCGAGGCGGCAAGTTTTCAATATTAAAAATGGCGGCCGTCGCATGCGTGGTTGTTGAAGAGCGTCCATCTCGAGGCATCTTACCGCACGAGGGGATATATGTAATCTTATAATAATTATACGTATAAAAAATTCCAACTTAAATAGGTCATCAAAATTATATCTAAATGATGTCAGTCGTACGTGCGTATCGTCTCCAATACATGTACGGATAAGTACAAGCGAAATGTACGCGCGTCATTTAGATGTTACAATGTAAGTTCGAATCGACTTCGTGCAAGTAATTTTAAAGGGAAAGTGGAAAAATCCAAAATTCATAATATATTCAAACTTGTGACGGCGACGATCTTTAATACCAGTCCAAATGCCAACCAACCAACCAACCAACCAACTGTCCAACTATTAGACCAACCATAAGAATTTTTTGGTTAAAGTGAATAAGCTGGTGAAACAAAATTGTATCTCCAGGGGCCGATTTTTGAATTCCGAGCGCTCGATTTCGTCATTTGAATATAGGTAATCTGGTGGTATTGACCACTCGTTATCAAATTCTATTAGTAGAATTTAAATGCTTAGTAGTGGAGATATTATTAAAGGGAAAACACGAAATCGAGTGCTCTCTTTGATTGTCTAGTTGTTCGAATTTAGATCTATTTTGTGTGATGTGAAATGATGTTTCTAATGTTTTTTAGACACAAAACATAAGACACATGCAAACACAGAAGTGTCTCACAGTCAAGCAGTACGCCGACGGCCTGAAGATCCTGCTGCAGCCGTGCTCAGCAGACTTGCAGCAGAAATGGGTCTTGGATAACTTCCACGTGGATAGACTGACACCGGAACTGCAGAGTTATGCCAGGAAGAATATGCTGTTGTAGATAATTTAAAAAAAGACAGAATGTGTGGTGATAAACATTGTCTAAGGCGGTCTCCATATTATTGAATTTCAATCTAGTAGCTCAAGTTGAATTTCACTTAGCGCTTTAAAGATAAAGATAGTTTATTTTCCAAGTAGGCATATTACAATACGCTTATAAACATTATAAACATCAAATAAAGCTACGCCGGCACTATCCCTATACCTCTGACCCGAGAAGATTTAAATCCCTCCTAGGATCTCCTCCTCCTCTCTTGTAGGAGGGTATCCCAATATGAGACCGGCAAGAAACTCGGCGGGACACGTCTTTTCAAATAATTACATCTTACAACTAACAAATACAATTTAAATTAATATGGAATTTAAAAAAATCACAATGACCCGTTACCTTGATTACGTTCGCCATTTCTCTATCTGAAGGTTGTCTGGAAGAGATCGCTGTTTAGCGATAAGTCCGCCTGTTGTTACCTACATATTTATACCTTTACATACTTTGTACTATTTTTTTTTGTAGTGTGCAATAGAGCATTTTATTATTATTATTATTCCCTTTATTTTATTTTTTCTCTTACGTTAGGTTTTTTACAATATGTATATAAAAGTAAAATATAAAAACACTTACAAAACAATACAAAAGATATAAACACATTATAAAAAACCTAACCTAGGGTGCCGATGCCGCCAGCAGCGGGGCAAGGCCCAAGCTGCCGGTGGTCAGGGCCGCAGAGAGAGGAACCGTCGGACTATCCGCGCCGTGTCCAAGATCACCGCCTTCTGCATCTGACCCTTGATCCAACCACCTAGCAAGAGTCTCTCAAGGTGTTGGTCGAGACTCTTCGCTATGAGACCGTTCGCTGAAACGACTATCGGGACAATGATTATTATTATTATTATTAATGATCTTTGAATCTATTATAAAAAAAATGTAAGTTGTATTACATAGCAGAAGTACCTTTAAAAAATGTATTAAATGGCTTAACATAAATAACTTGTTACTTGTAAATAGAGAAATGGTCTCCTTTTAGACCGTTATCCTATTTCAGACCGTAAGTATCCTTTTTACTTAACCCCACGAAATTTCGCCATTCCGAACTTTAAAACGAAACGGTAGATACAAAACACTTTTTACACTTCAAACATTCCATTAAACAACCTTTTGCTGTGACCCTCCACCGCAGAAAGGGACGAAATGATCCCATGGACATTATTGCGGTTTCAAGTAAAAAGCATACGGTCAGACCCCACAGTAAATAGAACCTTCTATGTCCCGAAAGTTTTACCTGGGGAACAGATAACTTACTTTAGATGAACCATGGATGTCGGCGAAAGACCTAACAACCTTTGTGCCAAAGCTTGGAACAGGTTTATACCGGGAAATAACGGTTTATTTCGGTTTTCCTCTGAACTTTTATAAGAACACGAACGTTTTAATAACTTTATTGTAACCTAAAAAACCGGTTTATTCGACGAGCGACGAAACGTCCGGCCGGCCTGTTGGTGTGCCATGTAAACATAGACATAGGAAGAAACCGGTTTTAATTACTCTAAAGCGGTTAATTTGACAAGAACTGTTGCCATAAAAACCAGTTTAAAAATAACGGTTTTTCGAGTGAAACAATTTAAATTTTTAGCTTGTACATCTTTTGTAAATTAGTATATGTGTAAATACCTTGTTATTTCTAAATAATCTGTGTTTTTCCGTGTGATATTGTATATAATTGTATTAGGTATATACTGTACAGCCAAAGTTTAACGCGTTTTATTTATTATTGGCGGCCTGATAGCCTACAATTATGAAAGATGACTCGAGGTCACAAACAGCGATCCCATTACTAATTTAGTATGATAGTGCGACCACTCATCTTAGGTGCGTCCACATTTATGTTTTATTACTCGAAGATCACATGAAGGAGATACCTTATTTAAGTTTTCCTTTGTATCTACATTTCTTAATATCTTATTTTATTTTTCATTGTGTGTTTTACTACTACGACATTCCAAATATGAATCAACAAAATGAAGTTAAAGGGAAAATTTTACTGTTACGAGTATCGTATTCAATGGTTAAGGTTTTAATTGATGAGATTCAGTATTTTTTAATTTTTCTGCTGAGTCTAATAGTTTATAGTCCATGACCCGGAGTCAAAATTCGAAATGTGAAACAATAAAGTCAAATAGAGGTGAGGTGAAAGTTTTGTCATTAAGTTGTGGTGATGAAGTGAAATAGTTTTTGAGCTCAGGCGTGTATAGTCAGTTTCTATTGTCGTATGACTCATATTTAACTCACCGTTTTGCCATTTTGCAGTTTTATTAATTATCTCTCTTTGTTAATCTGTCAGAGAATGACAGATACTTTTGACTTATATTCAGGTTACATACCATTTAAAATAATACTAATTGAGTGTCTTATTCTCCAAAGTTTCTTCTAATCCTAAAATAAAACTGAAACTTAAATGCATGAAGAGTAACGGCCCGATTCGAACTTCAACATACGTTAAAAGTTTACCTAAGATACGATATGGATTGGTATGTCAGTGTCAAAAGTGACGTTTTTGTTTGAAGAAACTTGACACTGACATATCTAATACATATCGTATCTTTAGCAAGTTAAATTTCGAATCGGAACGTAAAACTAAATGGAAGAGGAGATACTATGAGAGCAAAATTATCAAATTTGTTTAGTGTTGAGAGAAATCTGTTTTTAGGAGCTACGTCTACTAATTTAGTACCTAATAATGCCTTGTTTAGTAAACAAATAGAAAAGATAAACAAACTAGAAAATAAACAGCCAATTTAGGTACTAACATACTCAATAAACTGACTGATTACAGAGCGTAATTTAATTGCTTTCAGAACTCGATTACGATGTAGGAAAATACAGTATTTATCTTTATTCATAAATAAAGTACCGACAAAGCAATTTGGGCATAAAAACATTGTTTCTGCCCTTGTTGAATTTAAATTTAAAAGGCGCGCTTAACAACCCCCATTTGTTATACCGCGAGTCCGACCGGAGATTTTACTTAGCGTCATAATCGCTTCTTAAATGACAAATATGCTAATTAAGGGACACCTGAATTTAAAAGTATGCAGTAAAATGAGTTTTTCCTGGGAAAATATTATCATCTTTGCTATTAAGGGTGAATTGGTGTTATTACGTTTGTAGCTATGGGGCTATTAAATAATATGCTGTAGTTTAACATTTATAAAGTTTATTATAGGTTAAACACAGTACTGTACTGACTATCTTCTGTGGACTGTGTTTAACCTATAATAAACTTTATAAATGTTAAACTACAGCATATTATTTAATAGCCCCATAGCTACAAATTTTCTACACGAAACATTAATATTTTAAAAGTTTAACCTATTTACCAAATCAGTGCACAATCCGTTTTTTTAATGGTTCGTCGGGGTCACCAAATTTGTAGCTATGGGGCTATTAAATAATATGCTGTAGTTTAACATTTATAAAGTTTATTATAGGTTAAACACAGTCCACAGAAGATAGTCAGTACAGTACGGAAGAAAGAAAATAGCACAGAACACCGTAGAAGAAGAAATACAGAAAAGTACACATAAGACGTAATTAAAATGCAAGCGAGAGCGATCGGCCTGCGCGCAGCCTCCCGGCGTCAAGTATCGGATATGACTGAGTTGGCTAGGAAAACCGAGCGCGCACAAATGCGCCCGAAGATTGGACCGTTACTTTTGGGTACAACGCGCGGCGCGGAAGCGCGGCGCGCAGGCAACTAACATTGACAACAAAAACGATTTAAACATACATATATGTGTTGCTACACATTTTTTTTTAAGTAGGATGTGGCTAGAAAATGTTTCGAATAGGACTTGATTTGTGCAGGATACCTATCCTTAGCGGGCGGCCTTTTGAAATTATCTCAAGATAGGTTAAAGGCGTTCCAAAATTGAAGCGCTTACCTTGTGACAAATTGTACAAGTTGCCTTTAGTCGCATCTGGACAAGCGAGATATGCACACGTGCTAAAGAGCTCACGCTCACTGAAAGAGAAAGAGACAAGCCCCTGTTTTACAACGAGTATGACAAAGATGAATGGAATACCAAGATTAACCAAAATAACAGATTTATTCGTAGGTATAGACATAAATATGGAAGTATTTTTTGTGCTCCTTATGTATGAGTATAACTTATCTATATATACATATATCATTGGCCCTTTGGACATCCTTAGCAATTGACTGGTTTGATAGAAATTCTTGAAGGTGGACATTATATAGGAGTATTTCTAGATTTTTTTGTGGAGTGTAAACACTGTTGGTACCGTTCGGATTCTCACTACATCAGCATTACTGCAGCAGAGTTGCAGCGCAACGTTACTGCAAATGTCAAAATCAATTGTCCAGACGTTTGACATTTGTAGCAGCAATGCAGTCGGCAGTAATATCTCGCTGCAGTACTGTTCTTTTGACTGCTGGTCATCGTAAATATCGTTGGGCGGATAGAGCTCCCTTCTGAGGTTTTCCCGAGGGTCTACAGTATGCAGTATAGGTTTTTAAAAAGTCGGCAACGCCCAGTAACACCTTTGCAGTTGCAGGCGTCTACAGGTTACGGTAACCGCAAACCATCACGTGGGCCGTATGCTTGTTTGCCATCGACCGACATAGTATAAAAAAGTCATGATAAACTGAGCTCTGCTTTGTCGTTGAATAATTCTTAAGAAGTTTACTACACAAGTAATAAATTGCGGTCGACTTACAATCTGCGTGCTATTCTAGTAACGTGCCAAGTGAGCGCGTGATGATCGGTTTTATGGGCTAGTGTAAGCGCACACTCTGATAAGATAGCCCCCTCCTTAGATATCTTCCTTACTGCTGAACGTGGCTATGACTGATATAGGCGAATCAAACACATTTTAGAAAAAGGTCACTTCTGTGCACATTACAATAAGAGTTAACGACTCTGGTACATATATCCTGTTTTTTCTTATTTGAGTCTCAAGACTTGAAAAAAAAAAAAACCGTCTATAAGATGCAGCGTAAAACATAGCTTTAGATTCCCCTAAACTTTGCGATGTCTACACGAAAGACACGAACGAGTTTATCATCATCATCATTAAAGAGAATGGCTGACGGTGGAGTAGACGCCGGATTTCGCGGTCCTCAGCTAAGTTCTTTAGGTACCTGTAAGAAGCGAACGAGTTAAGCATAGCATAAAATGTGTTTGACCCGGACGTTATAATTTATTTTGGTGTTCAACTCCAGAGCTGCTCAAATTACCTGATTTTCAAACTTTTACTTCCCCGGTTATTATTAGCTCTTCTAGATTAGTATTACACGTGCTACGGATCTATATCGGGATTTATAATTATTTATCTCCTATTTTTGCATTCTCTAATAATTTTTGCTATAATGATCTTTTTATCCTAACTCTCTTCTGACCTAATTATGACTGTCTTAACGTCGTATGGGTTAATTTGATTGTCCTAATATATTATATTCTAAAATTATTTGTTATAATTACTTCATGTTCTAATAAGTAATTCCCTAACAGCAACTTATCAACAATCACATAGATCATGTGTACTAATTCTGATCTAAAGTAATTTAATTTTCTGTCGACAGTTCGGTTTTGTGGGGGATGTAGTCCTAACCAAACCTAACCCACTTTTCAGACAACAATTTGTTTCTGTGGGGGTCGCAGTTCTAACAAAACAGTTCATGTTTGTGGAAGCTGCAGCATAGGACAAAATGTTTATGGCAAATGATTTTAGGTCAAAAGTTTATATGAAAACTGATATTATGGCTAGTTAAATAATTATTATCGTTACGTGAATCGCCCAATGACCATAAAGGTTATATTCCGATTTTACAGAATTGCTGCACTGCTACAGCAGTATTGCTAGTATTGCTGCAGCAGAAACGGGCCATGCCACTGTCAATGTTGTTCCGATCGCTATAACTCAATTCATGAAGACAATAGCGTGCATACTTCCCGCTGCTGCAATCGCTGAGCAGTCGTAATCGGAATGTTACAGTCTCGCTTAGTGTGGTAGGGCACAGCACAGCTGATCTCATTTCAGATCTAGAGCAGAGCCCAACTGGGGAAGTACCTCCACCTTACAGAAAACCGCAGCCAAATAACACTAGATTCTTCTCATACTGTTGTGTTCCTGCCACTGAGTAAGGTTGCCAGAGCTCAACGAGGGTGCGGGGTGTTAGGGTCGGCAACGCGCATGTAACACCTCCATAGGCTACGGTAACTGCTTACCATCAGGCGGGCCGTATGCTTGTTTGCCGCCGACGTAGTATAAAAAAAACTAGTAGTAGTAGTGTTAGTAGTAGCTAGTAGCACCGCTAATCTCCCTGCTTTGCCTTAAGGTTGACTGGTGGGGAACGCCTTTTGGCTTTAAGTCGGCCTTTTGTACGATAAGTTTTCTTTTGTGCAATAAAGTTGAAATATATAAATGTATTAATTATTATTGATTTTGTCTCAAGATATACTGGTTCACCCTAAAATTAAACTCACAAATTGCATGTTTATACACATGCATACTTACGAATAAAACCCGCGCTAAGTTAACTTTAAAACACCACATTACGGGTCCCGTTTAATGTTGCCATTTATTTGGTAACATCCTTGCCGTTACTGAAACCCTTACTTAATCACATAAGGATTATGTACGATTCTGAATCGACCTTACTGGGCGAAGGCGAAGCCGGGTGGGAGCGCATCTAATGCCAGAGGAATTTAAAACTTGTTTATGGTAGTTAGGTTTCATATTCGAATGTGATTAAGCTTCGTACCTTGGCTGTCATTACGATACAGAAGGGCTACCGCGAACCACGTTCGACGTGTTGCCTCCCAGTCACGCTTACGTACGAATTTACGAGTGCGATAGAGAGGCAACACGTCGCGTTCGCGGTAGGCCCTCTGACTCCATTTGGCAATGAAATATACTTACTTACTTAGGAGTAGGTAATCACCTACCACTTATTTTAGATTTAAGCATAATATATATGGCTATCCATCATATGGATAAGTTAGCCATGCTAATTAGTCGCCTACGCCGATAGAAAATGACTCAACGTTTAACAACTTGGCGTATTGAAAGTCAGCTCATTGAAAACGACTGCTTCACTCAGCCAATTGATTTAAATGTAACCTAAAAATTTAAGGAAATTAAATAATATAAGATAAAATCGAATGCACCGTCCCTTCGGCCCCGGGAAGGTCATTGGTGTGAGGGGGGCTGTGGACTCACCGCTCCTATCCCCTCTCCTAGCGAGAGGGGAAGGGGGGGGGGGGGGGGAGAACGTGACTCTGGAATCACGACTTTGGAATCAAAAAACATTGCAATTTCAATCGGGACGAGGGTTTGGGGATCTCATGGAATCCAGTCATTACGATATGTAAGCGGAAACGAATATCGACAGTCGAAAAATCGAATATCGGTAGCGTTGTGTGTCGACAGAGTAACATCCCTAGTGCGCAAAACGTTCAAGTTGATAAACAAGACCAAAAAAAAAAAAAAAAAAAAAAAAAAAAAAAAAAAAAAAAAAAAAAAAAAAAAAAAAAAAAAAAAAAAAAAAAAAAAAATTGAGAAAAAAACATCCGCTTCACAACTAAGCCCAAGATTTGGCGTAGGCACTAGCTTTTACGAAAGCGACTGCCATCTGACCTTCCAACCCAGAGGGTAAAACTAGGCCTTGTTGGGTTTAGTCCGGTTTCCTCACGATGTTTTCCTTCACCGAAAAGCGACTGGTAAATATCAAATGATATTTCGTACATAAGTACTCCGGATTGAAAGTCGCACGCTCTTACCGCTAGGCCACCAGCGCTTCAAATGTTAAATAAATGACTAAAATGAATACAATAAAAACTGAATAAATTTATGTGACAATAGACTTTTCCTGAATTTACAGCTATCATTACCAAAATTGACACAAACAAAACTGATAACAGTAATTTGTTACGAACGAATTTTCGTTGAAAAACCAATTCATTTATACATTATTATTATCAGTTCGCACCCGCATGTGTTTTGTTAAATTCGTATTGACATTTGGTCAAGCGAAATAATACCAATTTCGATAGGTAATAAATTTAATTTGGTAGGTACTCTGTAGCTATTGTTCGGAACAGCTGAAATAAATTCAATATAAAAATCTCAGTTATCGATCATAAATCCTTTGCGCACTCTATATTTCGGGATTCGTCTATATATCATTTGAATTGTGGCCTTTAACGGGTGCCCTAATTTGGTAAGTTAGACGAAATCCGACATTCGTGGCATGATTTGCACCCAATAGACGGCCCGATTCGAAGAATGATTAAGACACGATTAAGATCTTGGAAAGATCGATAACTAAACGATATGTCAAAATTGACGTTTATTTCGATTGCGCTGTGATCCCAATAAGATTTATCTACGATATTTCTAACGTCAAAGTAACATTGGTTGCCCGAATCGAGCTGCCTCTGTCAATTATACGACATACAGGCGTACATAGGCTACGGAGACTGCTTATCATCAGGCGGGCCGTATGCTTGTTTGCCACCGACGTAGTATATGTAAAAATAGTACATTACGATACAAGTGCGAAAAATAAGAAATTCGAAACGAGTGGCGATAAATTAAAACACGACCGAAGGGAGTGTTTTAAATCGACACGAGTTGCGAATTACCTATTCGCACATGCATCGTACAACGTTTTACAGTACATATGGCCCTTTAAATGTTCGACACAGTAACATAATATGCTACTTCTCGCACTAGTGCTATAAAGTAGCCCCATATGTACTGTAAAAAATGTTATCTGTTTTGTGTGCATAATAAATAAAATAAAAAATAAAATTATGAAGGTGAAACTACATAGGACCTCATCATTATCGCGATGTTCTTTCCTGACAAAGTACAGTGCATACCTATCTATTTATAAGTGCGATTAACAACTTTTTCATCACACTTGCTCGTTAACGGCGTTATTGTATGCCAGCATACTAAGATAGAATATTATATGAGCTATATTATGCCCATGGGCGTAATTGGTTTTTTATTTATTTCATTATGCCCATGGGTAAATTGGACATAATGTTTTTTTTTTCAAGTAGAGAAAAATGAGTTTGACTTTTAAAATAATTATGTTTATAAAATATTTTTTGTGTATGATTGTAAATATTTAATTTGAGTAATTTAATAGCCGTTTAATTTTTTTTACACAATGTTCAATCATAGCTGAAATCCGGATAGATCTGTGCCTTCATTGCCTATCTGTCAAAAATTACAATATGGCGGACGAATGATATAATGTCATCGTATTTAAGAATAATTTCACTTAAAATTTAGTTTTATGTGTGTGATTAAAAACAGTACCGCGCCTTCGACTTCGGGCTTAAAATTAACACTTGTGTTAACGCCTAGCATGTCTGTGCAAACTATATATGATGCACCACTCACACACGCATACGCCAAGAAACCTGCCCGATCGACGCGAGCCTACTGCTTTACCGACAGCGCCGCGTCCTTCACTCGTCCTCAAGCCACCAAATGAAATACGTGCTATTTAACCTATAATTTTTTTACACCTTGTAGTTTTACTTGTTATTAAACCAATTTTTTATTTAAAAAGTATTAGCACTCATTTCTCCACCAAAATCATCCCAGCATTCAAGTACCAGCGTTCACACTTGTTTACCGCCCTTTATACATAATGTACTATTAACCTCAACATCTAGTTATCAACAACAACGAATTCTTATGGGTTTTCTATTTGCACCCCTATAGAAGTGGGTGTAACATCTAAAACGGTTACATGCAAACCTATTCATAGTATCCTCATCTAAGCTTCCCTACTGGACGTTCAGCTGTTTAGCATAATGGGCGAAGGAAGATAAATGGCGAATTTAACATTCCCGCAACATATTGAAAGGGTGGATGGAGAAAAATTGCTCTGGGATCGTGGCCTGAAAACTGACGCATGTAGTGTAGCTGTGTGAGTACTATACCCAGTGTTGGCAGCATGGTGCCATTCAAGGCGTTCAACCAGTTCTAGAGGTTAAATTTCCAAACCGTTGTCATGTACTTGGTACAAAACGTTTTAATTTCGGTTTCGCTCGAAAAAACCGTTTTTTAAACCGGTTTTTATAAGAACAGTTCTTGTCTAAACCGGTTTAGAGCAATGAAAACCGGTTTCTTCCTATGTCGGTGTCTATGTTTACGTGGCACACCACCAGGCCGGTCAGGCGTTTCGGCGCTCGTCTAATAAACCAGTTTTTTAGGTTACAATTAAGTTCTTAAAACTTTCGCGTTTTTTTAAGAGTTTAGAAGAAAACCGATATAAACCGATGTTTATAAACCGATTCCGAGCCTTGGTTCCATTTTTATTACCTGTCACTATGCCCGTCACTTTCAGACTTACATACTTGTTAGAACGTGACGGGCATAGTGACAAGATATAAAGAGCCGACCATCTAACGCAGCGGCTTACGTGAGCGATAACTCGCGAATGCGACGCGGCCCAACGGCATTCGGAGATCGCCCACGTAGGACACTTCCATAGGTATCAAAGGATTGAGTTCACCCGCGCCGCGGCGCGCCGCTACGCGTTCGCGAGTTGTTCGCTCACATAAGGCACTGCCTTAGTCCTACTGGTTTGAAGGGTGCAGTTTGCTTTGACGTTTAAAAATGGCAGGACAAGTGAAACTAACTATAAGTCGATGTCGATAAAATTATGACGTAAGACGATTGAAGATATCGATACGAACCAAGTCCCAAAAATATGTTTACACGACCTTAATGACCATATATTAGGTAAGGTGGCTACATATAGTATATATAAATATTTATATATTATATATATCGTTGTCTAAGTACCCTCAACACAAGCCTTATTGAGCTTACTGTGGGACTTAGTCACTTTGTGTAATAATGTCCTATAATATTTATTTATTATTTATTTTTATTTATTTTATATTTTTAGCACTTTATCATATTTATATTTTCAAACGTGACGGTACCGTTATGTAGTTTTTAAATATTATTTAAACGTTTTTACCAGGCGTTTTTGGCCAAAACTCACAAATCATTTTTTGCTTCTTACGACCTCAGGGATGCGTGGTAAAATCTGTCGGGTTTAATTGGCCCACGGTGTATATTATTATGTGTAGCCAATAATATGTAACTCAAAAGAGGCTATAGGCGTTCCAAAATTGAATCGCTTACCTTGTGACGAATTGTACAAGTTGCCTTTAGTCACGGCTGGGCAAGCAAGTGCCAATGAGCTCCCGCTGTCCGAACGAGAAAGAGACAAGCCTATGTTTAACAACGAGTATGACAATGATGGATGGAATGCGAAAATTAATCAAAAATAACATATTGCTTCGTACGTATAAAAATAAATTTGGAAGTATTTTTTGTGCTCCTCAAGTAGGAGTATAACCTATCTATAGTTATATAATATCATTGTGTGTAGCTATGTTAACTAACTGTCACCTAATAATAAAAATTAAAATCATTTTCACCATTTTAAGAATTGAATTTCAAACAAATATTTCTTAAATACATACTTCTTAAACTCTTTTTCTTTATTATAGGACATTCCTTTGGGATTCAATAATTTCAAAGAAATATTTGTTAATAAATAAATACTTCTTAATAATGCGTAAACTTGTTAGACTTCGCAAAGTTGTTGTCCCAATTCACAATTTTACATTGACACGTGACACCAACTTCCAACTTTGTCAGGTTTCGCTGCCGTGTGCAAACTTCCGAACTTTCTAAGACTTGCTCGAGTTTTCTGAACTAAGTTTCTCTAGACGTCATGAGAATACAGTTTTCTGCGGTATATTTAGAAACTGTCTCCGTTTCCTTCCAAATTATACTTGCATCATATAATAAAGAGGATGTGGTTAAAATAAGGGCGTTCGCTAGCTGGTGCGATTGCATGGAGAGGGAGGGGGTTAACGAAAAATAGACTGCTCAAAAGAAAATAGGGGCCGCTAAGAATTTTGATCATTACCTATAGGAAAACAATTTTTTTTTGAGGGCCGATACCGGCAATTGACGAAACGGCTGGTGGATGGGACCGGGGATAAGAGAGCTGGCTGCTTCCTCGCCCAACGCTTGAGCATAGCGATCCAGCGAGGAGATGCTGCCAGCATCCTCGGTACCATGCCACGGGGGCCCATTTTAGATTTAGATTTTTAGTTTTATAGTAGTTTTAGTTTAGTTAATTGCATTACTTTATATATTTTAATAAAAAAAAAAAAACTTTTTGAAATATTATCTATGAAACAATTGCTGACTACTTATTTAATTTTAATAATAATATAAGCCAATTTTAATAATAACAACTAAAGCCTTGTTTTACTATTATAAAAAATAAAGTATGTTTTGTGAAAAATACCGGGGTGTAAAATGTAAGATACAATGGGATTTTGCTATCTTTTCCGGCCACCAAAAAATCTAGTGGCCACGGGTTTTTAAAATGTATATTGAAAAGTACATACTGAAGATTTACTAATTTACAAATTACAGTAAAAATATAGGCCTTACTAATATCACTATTTTTTATTCAAGTTTAAACGGGTAAAAATAATAATTTAAAATGTCAAAAAAGGAAATGATGTGCGAGCACAATAAATAATTAAGAAATATCTTATACCTTTAAACGAGCAATTCTTGTATATATTATATTTCCGGGATCTCGGAAACGGCTCTAACGATTTCGCTGAAATTTGGTATATGGGGGTTTTTGGGGGTATACAATCGATCTAGATTAGTCTTATGTTTGGGAAAACGCGTGTTTTCGAGTTTTCATACGTTTTTCTTTCCACGCAGAATATGGTCGCTAATTTCGTGCTGCCGGCCACTGTCCGTCTGGTCCAGCGGGTTAAGACGCGGACTGCTAAACGAGTGTTACGGGTTCGAATCTCGCCCGATGACTAACTTTTTTTTTTTTTTTTTATATGTTCATATATAATTTTTTTAATTTTTTATTGTTTTAGACAAGTTTAATTTAGTAAAAAAATGTAGTTAAGATTATCACTACAGATTATGTATTTCTGTTGCCGCTATAACAACAAATACTTAAAACAGAATAAAATAAATATTTCTTTCCAATCTCGAGGTTCTCATCCAATCACCGAAGATAAGCAACGTCGGGCGGGGTCAGTACTTGGATAGGTAACCGTTTTTATAGATAATGGTATGGAACCCTTCCTGTGCGAGTCCGACTCGCACTTGGCCGGTTTTTTTTTTTTTAATTTTGCATAAATCAAAGGTACGTTCAAATTGTGATTGCATTTTCAATGTCCTTGACAAAACATTTTTGGCGGCATTGCAACCGGCAGCAATGCGACGTTGCAATGCAGCTGCAATTGGCTACTTGACTGTTTTTGTAAATAATGTCAAACGATCTTGATTTTCCTGAGGATCAAATGTCTGTATAGGACTCATGGCATTTAAGCAACACAAAGGTCAGAAATGAGAGTTAAAGTCTGACGCTCGCAGTCGACGATTGAAACGCCTCTAACAAAATGATAAGGTGATGTGACGTCACATCATATAAGTCTGTCCTAAATGTATCGAAAATCAAGGAAATTGCCATTTTGACCCTGAAATAGTGCGTTTATGTGTATAGTTGTCGTACAATTTATTTTTCAATAAAATGTAAGGAATTGAATGGTACCGCTTTCTTTTCTATTTTTGAAAGACAAAAAAAAAAATGTTTTGAGACTTCGGAGTACTTTGTATTTTTTTATAATCTCAATATAATTTTTTAAATTCCACTTTTTTATAATGGATGGTTCATTTTCTAATCATTTAACTAAATTTAGTTATAATATTCAAGATGTGTCAAATACAACTAACCTCTAAGGCTGGTTTTAGTGTCGCGCTGACCGTCGGTGCGGACTGATTCCAGTGCCGACTGTCGGCGCGCGTAGCTCTCAGCTCGATATCAAAACGTTCTCTGAAGGCAGAGACGCACTTCACATCAGCGCGAGTCGTTCTCAACTTGATACTAAATAAATAATAAATAAATATTATACGACATTATTACACAAATTGACTAAGTCCCACAGTAAGCTCAATAAGGCTTGTGTTGAGGGTACTTAGACAACGATATATATAATATATAAATATTTATAAATACTTAAATACATAGAAAACACCCATGACTCAGGAACCATCATCATCATCATCATCATCATCAGGATCCATGCTCATCACACGAATAAATGCCCTTACCAGGATTTGAACCCGGGACCATCAGCTTCGTAGGCAGGGTCACTACCCACTAGGCCAAACCGGTCGTCAAACGCAAAATACTAAAACGCCCAATGCAGGCAGAGGCGCGCGAGCAGCGGATCGCTCCGCGGTACCGACGCGCCATGCGTACGGCTGCCGAGGTGTCCGCGCGGACACACGGTTATTTGTGCGGATCCGTCAGCTTTACTCTAAAACGCTCCCTGAACTTAGTTAAAACATATTGGTCGACACTAAAACCAGCCTTAGGTACCGTTCAGATACAAACTACACCAGCATTACTGCGACAGTATTGCTGCGCGACATTACTGCCAATTGATACCGTAAATGTCAAAATTCCAGGCAGCCATGCCTGAAAAGCGTTCCTAGAACAACGCTTACAATATGTGGCTTTCCATCCACATGGAGCATAAGGACCCTTTAAGCATGGAATGCCACATACGTATGATAAGTAGGCAGAATAACACCGTCAGGAAACGTCCCAAAAATACAAAACACGTTATAAGCCCAAACAATTACATTATTTGTGAAAATATGTTTGATACAATATGCCAATCATACGACATGACATGAATGAAAAGCGGGTATTACCATAAATTTCCGTAACGTAACGTTTTGTTGGCCCTCTTCAATTCACGGTTGCCATTACGTCCGATTCATTGTGGCGTGGGCTACACGCGATTATCACCTTTGGGACTATGGCGAAAGCATAAATCTAGTATTAAGTATGTATTGGACATGAGTGGTGGGGGAACAGACAGAACGGAATAGTCTTATCTATCTTTCAATAGGAGTAGCAGAGAAAGCGCTATTATTGTTTGTCCTTGTCATAGTCTCACTTTTCCTTTTGCCTACTTGTAAAAAGTCCTAAGTGACGTAGACTTTTTTGTTGCCCACCGTTTATTAATAATAACCCGACCAAATTACGTAGGTTGTTTTTGGTATGTTGTCAGGAATGTTAAAACGTGTTTTTAATTTTGTCGCATTGCGTATGTTCTGTTCTGTTATAGCACATCTATACGATCCTACCATCTGTGGGCGAAAGATGATTTATGACGTGAAGACGTTGAGTGACTGAACATGAAGGCCCCGTAGGTTCATGTTCTTCTCTCACTCTCACGGCCCGATTCGACGAATGAAATACGATAACGATAAGTTCTGGTTTAGATAAATTCTCATTTAGATTCGTTTGTATGTCGTATAATTGACAGAAGCAGCACTATTCAGGCTACCATTGGGCGCACACAATAACTTCAGAAGCCTAAACCACATTCCAGGCTAGCATGCACCGGGCCCTTGAGCGGCTTGGAGAGCACTGGTGAAGTTTTTCCACAGTCGTCACATCCCTCAGCCATGAGGATACGATAAGGAAGAAGAGAAAAACCAATACACAAGTTATTTTTAAAAGTCGCTGAACAAATATTGGTTAGAGGTTGGGGTTGCTTTGAGGAGTACAGCTTACAGTTCAATTTATTGCTCCTGTTACAGGGCCCATCTAGTATATGTATGTTTAATCTCGTCCTGTAATTTTAAGTCGAGCTGTATGAGCTTGTCTCTAAATATTTATTTAGATATCATTAATCTACTTAAATAACAGCTTTACTATTAAACAGCTTAAGTCATTAAATATGTAAATTCCAAACAGGAGCCGCAGCGCTCAGGCATGAGTTCATCACTCGAGAAGTAATTAATTTCGAGTCAATGTTTGCGAAATCCTTTCGGAAGCTTAAAGCAAAGATTAATCGCTGATGAGCTAACTTAGATCGTAACTCACACTGACATTTGGATAAAACGACGATTATTTAATAAATGATTTTCAGATAATGTAATCGGCAATTTATAAATACAACATGTCATACCCTCTGGACATTGACCGGGTCTCGAGTAGATTTGCTTTTTAGGAATATTGTAATATGGTATTTTATTTGATTAGATAAACATATTTTTTTTATTAGCCTATTTGTGTGTCCCACTGCTAGGCAAAGGCCTCCCCTCTAGCTTTCCAATCCTCCCTGTGCTGAGCAAGGTCCCGCCAGTCCCGCTAAAACGCATCCAAGTCGTCCCGCCATCTCTTTCTCGGTCTGCCTCTGCCACGACTACACCGGGGATGCCAGCTAGTGACTATTTTAGCCCATCTGTCATCATTCATCCGGCAGACATGTCCAGCCCAGTCCCACTTAAGCCTGGCGGTCTTCATCCCAACATCGACGACACGGGTTTTGTAGTGAAGCTCTGTGTTCCTCACCCTGTCAGATCTTCGGATACCCAGGATACTCCTCTCCATTGCCCTTAAGTTAAATTAATTCAAATAAATCATTAATAAATAGGAGCATAGTGTATAAGTCATTCACAATGCATGACATACTCTTTAATTACCGTGTACTTGTAGGTACCCACATTTGACAAGTTCTTTGTTGTTGTTTTTCTTATGTTTTTCACTGTATATTCAAACACAATTCTATATTGTTCATGAATAAAGATACTATGACTACATACAGGTTATTCCGAAGTATTAAATCGCAAGTCATTAATTTCTCCGTTAAGATAACGTTAACGAATTTAGAGCAAAAATGTAAAATTCATAGATTTAGTCGTTGAAATTGTACACCTTTCGTTACGTTATATCTTAATAAAAAGTATTGGTTTCTATTAGCACGTCTTCTCATCTTGCCTTTTAATAATGGGATTATAAATTTAATCGACTAAATCTATCAATTTGTCATTTATGCGACTAAAATCGATAACGGCCACTTAAGAGGCTGTCAATACCTAAAGCGCGCACACTGTCTATTTGTATCGGAGTAAATGAGATAGCACTGTCGCATGTTTTAAATCTCGCAATACATTTCCAATAGAGATTTCCATTCAATTACTCCAAAACAAATAACAAAGTGTAAGTGGATAAGTAAAACAACATAAATAATGTATAACCCACGAAATCGCGCAATTTAATCAAATCCATTGCAATCGTGATACGGACCGAAAACGAAAAAGTTTGTTAGCTGTCAAAATATTCAATCAAAGTTTATCTTACCTGAATAAAAGTTGGTACGAACTGTTGTGGGTCGAATGAATTGCAGAAAACTCGGATACGGTACAAATACATATATAATTGTTTGTTGTAAATAATAAGAAAACAAAAAAAGCGGCCAAGTGCGAGTCGGACTCGCGCATGAAGGGTTCCGTACCATTTAAGACGTATTAAAAAAAATCTACTTACTAGATTTTGTTCAACATTTTACCACTTTGGAAGTGTCTCTCGCGCAAACTATTCAGTTTAGAAAAAAATGATATTAGGAACCTAAATATCATTTTTGAAGACCTATCCATAGATACCCCACACGTATGGGTTTGATGAAAAAAAATTTTTTTTTTAAATTTTATGACGTATTAAAAAAAAAACTACTTACTAGATCTCGTTCAAACCAATTTTCGGTGGAAGTTTGCATGACAATGTATATCATATATTTTTTTTAGTTTTTTCATTCTGTTATTTTAGAAGTTACGGGGGGGGGGGGGGACACCATAGATATAACAAGTAAGGAGATTTATAACGAAGCATAATTTCAACGAGTCTCGCTGTCTCCAACTGTCCCCCACCACATCATTAAAGGCGTGGCCAGACAACCAACTCACGCGCTGTGATTGGCCAAACCGCGCGGTGTAGGAGCCTAGAGCGGCGGCACTAGAGTGAGGACAATTCGATAGAGCTATCGATATTTTACATGTTCTGAAAATGACCTTAGAGTTTTGACATTTTTGTTTTAAGTTATAATTGCCATATACTTAATTTATATTCCTTTAAATTTTTGACCTTATTTACGAGCTATAAATTTTAAGGTACGTGTAAGGTATATTAGTTGAGCCATAAGTTCTCTCACAAAGGTTTTTACTGTTAAAAAGTAATACAAAGATTTTAATTTAAAAAAAACATGTACCATGATGCGAAAGCTTGTTTATGCTTAACTAATCAAATTGGTTTAAATTTTAGTCATTATTTGATGTACTTAATGTTTGTTTAAATTGTTTACTTTGGAATTGTCGTTAGACGCGAGCGCTTCTTTAAAAAAAAAAGTTTCAGTTTATTATAGCATATTTCGTCACCAATTGAAAGCAATTCCAGCATGTTATATAGTAAGTATAATGCACCATTAAATAAGCTTTTATATCATATGTACGAATAATAAGGAAACAGTAATCATAATTATCAGTAAAAAATCTTTCTGATAGAACTTTTGGATCGACTAAGAGTATACAATATACTATTATTTTAAACATATTTATATTCTATCTGTAACTGTAACTGGAAATATTTTTCTTGAAAATGTTCCGAACAAATAACACTTTTCTCGCTCGTAAACCAGTTAGGGCCCCCTTCCTGTAGCATCTATCCATTTTTCGTTAATACTGGGATTTTTCGGGAAACTGATAAAAATTGCAATCATGAACATATTTCTTTTTTGACTCACTGTAAACTGTACCTCTGTAAACTCCATTCACCACCGTTTCTTTTTCAATTGTTGACTCTAAATAATTGTATATTATTATTTTCAATTGTAGTATTGTTTTTTTTTTTACTTGTAAACCGTATTATCCACCACAGGATAGGCTATGCCTAGTGTGGGGGCCAGCATAAATGTAATACTGTTATTATTTTATTTCTGAAATAAAACATTTGTACATTTGTACAATTGTACTTAATTAAATCAGTTTATTTTTTGGCTTACCTTTTCGATTTTTAATCCAAATTAATATGTATTAAATTAAACATTAGGTGCATATAAAATAATTGTAAAATTTTACTTGAAAAATAATTACTTTCGTATGAAAGTAATTATTTTTAATGTGTGTATACACTATATCCAAACATTTTTATCGATAACGCTCAAAGATCAATTATATGCACGAGCACCACTCTACTTCGCGGCGTCAATGAAGGGAGCGGTTGACGGTCGTACCAAGAAACAATAATGTCCCTGTGAATATCGTTAGCGGTTTAATACATTGCGCCGTTGCTAAGGACACTACAAATAGTTTTCCATGCCAAAGCGTCAATGTAGAATGCATAGACAAATTGCCACGCGTTTGTATGACAACATGGTCTGACTCAGAAAAATCATATCGTCCATTAAATACAAAAGCGACACAACTAAAAAAAAATCGAAATTTATTTTATTGCAAAAACGACATTATAAACATAATATTATCACGTGGCACAAAGACACCTGTCGATTTGTCGTTAGAAATTACCAAAATTATGCAGGTGCCCTTTTTGCACTATCACTCCTTCGTGACTAACTTCAGTGCTAAACCGCCATTTTGTCAGTTGCGACTCTACCGTCGACCCGAATGCAAGACAGTTTTGTGAAAAAGGGCCATAAAACAAAAAAAGAAGTGGTTTCATTTAGAAATATATAAGCAAAAGTGCCACATTTGTACATGCGGCCGTTTTGAATAAAATAAATATGTAAGTATTGTGTTTCTTAATACACAAAGGAGTCGTAATACGGAATGTGGCAGTTTTGATTTTAAAATATGCACTTAAATTGGACTTTTCCGAAAACAAAACTGCCGTTTTTGAATTTGCAACCTTTTTGAATTTAAAATATATTTGAGTCCATCAATCAAAAGTGCCATATTTGTACATGTGGCCGTTTTGAATAAAATAAATATATAAGTATTGTATTTCTTTACACACAAAGGAGTCGTAATACGGAATGTGGCAGTTTTGATTTTAAAATATGCACTTAAATTGGACTTTTCCGAAAACAAAACTGCCGTTTTTGAATTTGCAACCATTTTGAATTAAAAATATATTTGAATCCATCAATCAAAAGTGCCATATTAGTACATGTGGCTGTTTTGAATAAACATAAATATGTATGTGTTGTATTTCTTTATACAAAAATGAGTCGTAATACGAAACGTGGCAGTTTGGATTTTAAAACTTGCACTAAAATTGGACTTTTCCGAAAACAAAACTGCCGTTTTTGAATTTGCAACCGTTTTGAATTAAAAATATATTTTAACCCATGAATCAAAAGTGCCATGTTCGTACCTGTGGCCGTTCTTAATAAAATTAAATATGTATCCGTTTAATTTTTTTATACACAAAGGGGCCGTTATATGAAATGTGGCAGTTTTGATTCTAAAATGTACAGTTCAATTTTACGTTTCAAAAAACAAAACTATCGTATTTGCATTTGCAACCGTTTAGTATTCAGAATATATTTAAATCCATAAATGTGCCAGAGCCACATTCTTGAATATGTTTGTTTTGCATGAAATATTTGTTGAAATAAATAAAATAATTATATAACAAAACGTACTACTTTGTAATGTGTTCGTTTTGCTTAAAAATATAGTAGAAAACAACTAAAATTTTTAAATGTTATATTGAAATTTCCACTATGGTGTTTGTTTTTCAAACCCTGTAATCCCTGTATTAAATGTTTTAATATCGTAAATTTACCCACTAACGGTTTTATTTTTATATGCTTTAAATAGCTTCACGTGAAAGTAAGTTGTATGTTTGTGTGTAGGTACCTAATTGACAATGAAACCAAATTTTAGAAGTTAATTTTAAAGTAATTGTAAATAAAGCTTGGCATGTTTTATTTAGTTCACGTGGCAGTACAATAATTTAGTATCTTGGAGCTGATGATGAAGACAGAAACAATACTCCGTTTTCCAAACCAAACATTTATAAAAATGCTGATTCCAAAGAAAAAGAAGCCTTACAAGATGAGTTCGATTTGCACATAACAGAAAAGTCACTGACTCCAGATGAAAAAAATAGTGATAAAAAAAACGTTAGTAATACCTACTTTCCGAGTGTCGGTTTACGATTAACAAGCGGTAATGCCTTGTCCACAGGGTGATGTATCCAGTTTTTACTACATTTCCAAATTGAACCTTCTTAATTTCACGATTACGGAGCTGTCACAAAGCAACAAATTGCTATGTTTGGCATGAAGGAGAAGGAGCTAGAGGCGTGAAAAAATCATGGTCATGTGTGCTTACTTACCTAAAAGACTTGAATGATAACGCTACTGAAGATCTGGATGTGGTATTTTATAGTGACCATTGCTGCGGTCAACAAAAGAACAAATTTATGTTAGCTATGTACCAATAGAAATCAATGAATATTCTAACATTAGAGGTTTTACCCATACATTTTTGATCACTGGGCACACCCAGAATGAAGGAGATTCGGTTCATTCTACTATTCAATAAAATCCAAGGCATTAAAATCCTCGCCAATATATGTCCCAGAACAATACATTACTCTAATTAAAACCGCAAAAAAACAAGGTGATTCTTACAATGTGTTTGAATTAACCCATGAAGATTTCTGGAACATTAAAGCTTTAGCTGATGGTAAATATACGGTTACTGAGGATGGAGAAACGATAAAATGGGCTGACATAAAAGTAATGAAAACTGTTAGTGACGAAAAGCACAAGGTTTTTATAAAAACATCCAACACAGAGGACGATTTTAAGTCTGTATCCACGTTAAAACGGGGCCAAAAGAAGAGTGTCCGGAACAGCATTCAGTTGAAAAAAAAATTATAATCGAAGATTACAAGTTCCTGAAACAAAAATACGTGGTACCTATTCTGAATCTTACTAATCAAAAGGTCATACCTAGATACTTTTAATCATTCTACGAGGGTTTTTTAAACGGTAATTAAAATCGAGTTATTAAGATTACAATTGGATAGATAAACCGCGAAAGGCTTTCAAAGTTGAAGATTATTTTTATGTTATTGTTAAAACTAATATACTTTTTGGTGATTCAAGTGCCGTAAAAGCTGTGATTTTGTTCTTAATATAAGGGAAGTTTTAGTAACTAACATTACATTTGCATAGATAGACTGTGAAAAGCTATAATAGAATAGGATTATTCTCATGTTGTTGTTAAAACGATTTTTTTTATTTAAGTGCCTTAAAAGCTGTGATTTTGTTCTCAATATTATAGAAGTTTCAGTAACTAACATTAAAATTGCATAAGAAGCTATTATAGAAGAGGATTGTTCTAATGTTGCTGATAAAAGTATGGTTGTTTTTGATTTAAGTGCCTTAAATGCTGTGATTTTGTTATTGAAAGTATATGTTAAAACTTAATAACAAGTTTAAAAAGCTTAATTAAGCTAAAGAAAAACTGCACATCTCGTTTTAAAACTTTTAAGTATTTCTTAGAAAAGTAAATATATTACCATTTTATGCCAAAAATTATATTCTTGATTACATATTGTAAGTTTTGTACCTTGGAAATATTTAGGTGATCAAGCTATACAAATTTAACTCGTTAAGATTAATATAGTAAGACAATTTGTTGATCTCAATTTTATGTGTGATTTATAGTTAACAGGTGTACAAACAAATTTTATAATAGCATATTTTATGTCACTCAAACGATTGTGCTGAGAAATTTTATTTTTGAAAAAGCGTTTACTATATTAGGGAAGGTTTATTTTTGCCTAGAACGTGAGCTATTTTGTGATTTTGTTATTATGTATTTATAATACACATTATTTGTTATCATACAAGTAAAACAAAATATAGGTCTAACCCTGTTGATTTCTTTTTTACTAAGATTTATAGTATTTATAGAGACTGTGTCGTATATCCATGTTCTGACAATAAGTAAATGTAAAGAAATAAGTTTGGTTTGGTTTATTTTTATTAAAATGAATATTTCCATGTCTAACACATGATTTTTGTATGCATTATATTCAATAAATATTTATTTTTTTGTATTTGTGACCTTTGCTTTTAAAAAAATAATCAGAGTTTATGTTATTTTTTTATGCAAAACGGACGTTTACGCTGATAAAAGTTTGTACGGCACAATTTACTTACAAATGACCAAACACATCAAAAGAGGGTTGATACACCTACAAATTGATATATGACACATATAATATTAATGTACTAATTAAAATTTCATTAACAAAAAAGGAATACAAAAACTTTAAACAGCTCCCCTGTAAAAAAGTACATTTTTGACTTGTGTCGCTTTTGTATTTAATGGACGATATGTCACTATTATTTGTTAAAATGTGTGGTTTTATTGACTAATACGTGAAAAAAAAATGTACTATGTAACTCCATGATCCTTATAGTTTTTGGATACACTCCTATTTCGACACAAAATAACGCTACAATTCGGCATTTCAATAAAATTGACGCGCACATTGTTCAATGACAGCTAATTTGCTACTGTCTTATGGCGGGCCGGTATGGCCTCGATGTGGCCATGTCGCGGCGACACGCGCCACGCCTCCGTCAGCCATCTATTACTTTCTATGATCTGAGGGGGACACACATTTTACCACTTTGGAAGTGTCTCTCGCGCAAACTATTCACTTTAGAAAAAAAATGATATTAGAAACCTCAATATCATTTTTGAAGACCTATCCATAGATACCCCACACGTATGGGTTTGATGAAAAAAGATTTTTTGAGTTTCAGTTCTAAGTATGGGGAACCCCCAAAATTTATTGTTTTTTTTTCTATTTTTGTGTGAACATCTTAATGCGGTTCATAGAATACATCCATTTACTAAGTTTGAACAGTACAGCTCTTATAGTTTCGGAAAAAAGTGGCTGTGACAGAATCGGACAGACAGACGGACATGACGAATCTATAAGGGTTCCGTTTTTTGCCATTTGGCTACGGAACCCTAAAAAGGCAAAGTCTTAATAAGAAGAAATGAGTGGAGTTTGTTTAAAACAACATAAAAAAAGAAACAAAGACATGGATAGGGAAGCCATGGTGGGATAAATAAGTCTTGGGCAAAAATTTCTTTTTAGGTAAAAGCTTTTATCGCTGACTGTACTTTTCTTTGTTGTTATGAGTTCCCATGGCGACCTCCTGTCTCCATTAGATCAGCTCCATGTCTTCATAATATTGCAGTGTCATCGAATACATATATATGCAAAATTTTAGCTCAATTGGAAATCGGGAAGAGGGTCAAATTTAGCTTTGACCAACTCAAAGATTTGACCAACATTATAACATACATACATATGTAGTCCTCCTCATCGATTTCGATAAAGGCGACCTTAGCAATTACGGATTACGCCGATTATGGGATTATTAATTCGTGTGATGAGCATGGATATTTGTTCCTGAGTCATGGGTGTTTTCTATGTTTTTTTTTATGGTAGAGGAGGCAAACGAGCAGACGGATCACCTGATGGTAAGCGATTACCGCCGCCCATGGACACCTGCAACACCAGAGGGGTTGTAAGTGCGTTGCCGGCCTCTAAGATGGGCGCACGCTCTTTTTGAAGGTTTAAGTATTTATAAATATTTATATATAATATTATATCGTTGTCTAAATACCCAACACAAGCCTTATTGAGCTTACTGTGGGACTTAGTTAATTTGTGTAATAATGTCCTATAATAAAAAAAAAGTATAACGGGTTAGCACTGATTGACTAGCACGTCATTTTATCGCGGATTAGCAACGTAATATTTCTTGCTTTAATTAGTAGGTAATGTAAAAATAGCTATGTCAGGTAAACGTCAGTCCATACAATACATATGAGGATCGGCCAAGGTTTTCGACAGAAGGGTAAGCTCTTAAAGGCGATCACAATTGTTAAATCCTCCTCCTCCATGGGCACCACTGTCGCGTAAACAGCTAAACAGCAAATGAAGTAAATTGTCGCTTTATGGACCAATTTTACATACAGCCTTAGTTTAGCTACAGTTTTTTGTTCATTCTTTCTGTATGTAGTAGTTTTGCACATTGTAATTTTGTGAGAGGTGAAAATTTTTTCACCCGTTGACCACGAACGCTGTAAAGGGTTCGAAACGTCGGGATGTATCTGTTAACGGAAATGTATGTAATCCGTCATTGTATACGATTCCTAGGAAATGTATGTAATTCCTAAAATCGCACGGAAATGTGTAAAACAAATTATATTCAGACACATTTCCTAGGAAATTTATACATTTCCTAAATAGCAATCGGAAATGTAAAATATTTGAGATATGTATGTATGTATGTATATACTTTATTGTACATAGAAATAAATAACAATGGGTACGCGGGGATAGCGGGGCGAGGGTATCCATTTACAAATTTATTTCATGTATAACTATCGCGGAAACCGAGGACAATATTACTTAAAAACAGTTTCCATGTACATTCAAGGTATTAAATATCGGCACGGACAATGTGCCAAAAATATTTTATTTTATTTTATTTTAGTAAGTATATGGAAAACCAACAGCGCTATACAGGGTGATTCATGAGACGTGAGCTGGACTAAGACTACAAAATCAGTAAATGTTAATGAATCGTTCAACATCATATTTAAGTAAAACAATCACGGTTTTTATCTGTTATTTAACTTTTTCTTAAGGACAAATTTGATTATCTACAATTATGGACACCCTTCAACAATTAATTAACAAAGATAAAACCTCTTTAACCGTTATGACAGCAGTTTGATTATGAAGAAAATAAAATGTCACACTTGAGTGAGATACGATTTTATAAAAGTAACCACACTCCGATGACATTCAATTTGTCACTTATTATGGATAAAACAAAGAGGGTGACCATAAATATCGTAAATAAAATAAAACTCTTTTTTTTGAGCAGTAAAAATTAAATTAACGTTAATCTCACAAATACTGGTACGAAACAGTTGCTGATAATTTACCGAATATGCAGGCTTGATCCTGCTCACGTCTCCTGAATCATCCTGTATATATCTAGAACTTCCAATAGAATTACAGAGCCAATTACAGGTTCTCACTTATAGAAATACAATAAATTATAAAAAGTTTTTGCCCATCTTAATTTACACATACGAGTTCCTACAGCATAAGAACAGATCTATATATATATATATATATATGATTCATTATTACAAAAATAAATTAAAAAAGAAAAAGTAGTTAAATCCTGTGAGTACATGTACATATTCAATAATGCACCGAGCCTTGTCCTGCGCCAGAATTATTGTCACCCATGAAGTGTCTAATTAATTTATTTTTTATTACTGCTATGCTATCATTATATATGTCGATATCACAATTTATAGAAACTTTATTTAAACTCATGCCTGCCCTGCATATGAAACTGTTTTTCCTATACCTAGTAGTAGCTTGGTAATTACTAATATATACATGCCCTTATTTATTGCCTATACATTAAGGAAACGTGTACATATTTTTGGCACTTTGTCCGTATCGATATTTAATACCTAGACTGTACAACAAAGGGCACTCTACAGTTGTTCAACAATTTGCATGTTCGTTGGAATTCGGAACCTACTGCCTTAGAAATCAGTTTTGTCGTAAATAATGGTCCCACGCTCCGGCTGTGTATTTCCGTGGATTGTGCGAGCCCGGGACAGTCAAATCTGATGAACCAGAGTAAAATGACCTAAAGGTTCATTAGTACAATGCGTTACTGGAGTGCGCATTATAATGGTCAAAATGGTATTTATTATTATGTCATGTTGTCATTCGTGGATTACTAAACCACCAACTGACCAACCAACCAACTAATTCTGGCCTGTTCTGCTAACACTAAACACAATGCAACTATCATCTGCAATTTTTGAAAACTGTACGCGCCACTTGCCCCAGCCAGGGTTAAGCCATTAACAATACAATACAATACAAATACTCTTTATTGCACACCTCAATACAGAAACAGTACAAATAATACAACACATAAAGAAGAGGTAAACAACAGGCGGTGTTATCGCTAAAAAGCGCTCTCTTCCAGACAACCATTAACCCGGGGTTAACCGGTTAAACCTGGAGTTACTATGGTTACTAGTATTAACTAGTGGGTTAACGGTTAACCCCGGGTAGATGGTTGACCCTGGCTGGCGCAACCGGTTAACCGGTTAAACCTTTAATCCAGGTTCAAATTGTACTACTAAGCGCCACTTGCACCATCCCACTAACCTAAACCTGGAGTTACCATGGTTACCAGTACAATTCGACACTGGGTTAACGGTTTAACCACTTTACCCCGGGTGAATGGGATGGTACAAGTAGCCCTAAGTGTCATATCTTGAATTCTTCAAATTGGCTCGGCTTTCCTTGTGAAATCGGAGACATTACATAAAACAAAAACTACAGAGGGAAGTAAGTGCAGTGCAGAATAATTTATTCTACCAAGCTTGACCTGATAACTGTAGGTAGGTACTAGGTAGAAACAGAGCGCGAACTGCCGGAGCCGCCTTTCCCCCCATCGTGGATAGAATGCCGCAAGCGATCCCATGACGCTCCCCTAACGGCAAAGTGGGTGACTCCGCAGGAGATGTCAGTGGGTATCCTCCTCCCCTCCCTCTGGCTACCAGAGGAAGTTATGGGAGGAGAGAGCCCCACATACTACACCCTCAATGGGCTTTCCCAGCCCAGGGGTGAGATGCGTAAATGCATTTACCTCTGCGTCAAAAAAAAGGTAGAAGGTACAGGTCACAATTCTCAACCGATTCTTTGTGAGCAGGTTAAATAAATAAATAGTATAGGGCATTCTTACACAGATTGACTAAGTCCCACAGTAAGCTCAAGAAGGCTTGTGTTGTGGGCACTGAGACAACGATATATAATTATATATATGATACACATATATATTTTTTTCTGGTTTTTAATTTTGTATGTTTAGTTTTTTATAATTTTCGGTTTTAAGCTATGCTCGCGAGGTCTACAGCCTCACAGTCACTAATATAATCTTTATATTGTCTGACATTTTTCACCTGAGCCTTCTTTATTTAATACCAGCCTGTGTTCGGTAAGCTAATACAATGGCGCCTGTCGCCGGTCGTACGTCAGCCGTAACGTGTCGTTTTTCACCGTCGGTGATACGTCTATCGACGGTTCATTTATCTTGTAACAACTGCTGTTACGAGTTCTATCGTTATTTTTAATAACATAGATATATTTAGCGCAGTGAGGAATTGTCGGGACAGTTGTTAAGATGTAAACAGGAAGCCAATTTAAACTAACATTTTGACATCAAAATGATATCTATTCTCATTTGCCCGCACGTCTTATTCGTGCTAATAAATAAGTACGAGCGAAATTAAATAATAAGACATTCAGATATTAACTGCAGATGACGTGTTACTATCACGACATTTAGTTACGACTGCTAGGCTAGAACAGTCGTCAAAATGTGCGTTTTACAATAGTAAGTCGGCGCGATATTGCCGTCGACTGCCGTAAATGTCAAAAATCTGGGCAGCGACATGGATTTTGACATTTGTCACAGCAATGCTAATAATATCAGCAGTTATATCGTGCCGCAATACCTGGTGTAGTCTGAAGACAAACGGTACCGTAAAATGGGGTGAGTACGGATAAACCTGATTTTCAAACCTCGTTAAAAATTAATTTTAACATGTGGAACGTTGATTTTTATACATAAAAATAGTCCGGCCGTTTGAAATGTTTGAATTATAGCTTTATTATCTGTATTTTAGTTTGATGATTATCTGACGTTTAATTTCATAATTTTGAGGATAAGTACAAAATAGTGCGAAGTCCCCCTCACCCAGTAATTGGGGTTATAGGGGATATAAATAGGGTTAGATGGGAAAATGTATGGAGCAAAAGTTTCTGATTGTGAATGGACTAGCTCGCATTGATCTGCTCTCCGCTCCACTCTTGGCTCATCCTTTTCGCTCCTCTTCCGCATGATCCCCGCAACCCTGGTTCCAGCCCTGCCCCCAATAGGTCCATATCTTACACCTTTTACTCCTATTTATTTCTAGTATTTTATAATGTTATAATTTGGCTACTCAGTGTTGCCACAACAAATAAAGCAAGAAGTACTGGCATTGGTTAAGTAAGATGTGTTCAGAAAAAAAAGTAAAGAAACACCTCGAAATAATTACAAAGTGAATTTTAAAAAGCATTGAGAAATAAACTGCAAGTTAACATTTTCACTTTAAAATCAACGAGCTTGCGAAAACACTCCCAAGTTAAAAATAAAACTGTGTTAAAAAGTTCATGTTCGTGCCAACGTTAGAATTTAAAGAAATATTTCAAGTAGCTTCAGAATTATGACATTTTAGGCGTTAATGGCGTAGAAATAAGGTCCTTAAGAGCCATGCTCTTAAAACTGAGGCCATTGCTTTTAAGTGAGCGCAAACTTGGCTTATTAAGACAAATATTACCGTATCTCATCTCTAATGTTGGTGAAACTGCCTAAATATCTCTGTCTTTAGGTAATGTAGTAGGTGACAGTAGGTGCGGTGGATATGTAACGATTTATCTAAAACGTTCATTACATTCTTCACAAACTTGCAATGAAATGTTGACATGACTTACTTAAAAAAAGTTCAAGCTTTCAAGTAAAGAGGAATAAGGCAAGGCGATCCCTTGTTTGAAGAATTTTTATTGCTATTTTAGAAAGCATTATTAGTAATCTAGATTGGCAAAAACAGGGCTTACTGATACAAGGAAAAACCTCAAGTCACCTTAGGTTAGCGGACGATTTAGTACTACTGGCGGAATTAGCACCGAATTTGCAGTACACGATTGAAACTACATAAAGCTAGTCGTAGGTCTTGAAATGAACATTTCTAAAACAAAAATTATGTCAAATTACAGAAAATCAAACATCACTTTTGATAATGAATTACTACAATATGTGGAAAATATATATATATTTAGGGAAGCAAATTGTATTGCAATAAACTAGAAGTAGAGAGGAGAGTCAAAATTACATTGAAGAAGTACTGGAGCGTATAAAAGTAAAATGCCAATAAAGCTGAAAAGGAAAATTATGAACACATGTATAATTCCATGTTTAATATATGCGAGTCAATCGTGGAAATTCACCAAAAAATACCAGAAATTAATAATTAGATATCAAAGACGTATGGAACGTAACATGTTAAACTTGAAAAAATAAAATAAATAAATAAATAAATAAATATTATAGGACATTATAACACAAATTGACTAAGTCCCACAGTAAGCTCAATAAGGCTTGTGTTGAGGGTACTTTAGACAACGATATATATAATATATAAATATTTATAAATACTTAAATACATAGAAAACACCCATGACTCAGGAATAAATGCCCTTACCAGGATTTGAACCCGGGACCATCAGCTTCGTAGGCAGGGTCACTACCCACTAGGCCAAACCGGTCGTCAAAAAACAAAAGAAAAATACAAAAGATACGACACACACAAGGATAAGAACAGCGATCAAAACTATAGATGCTCTCAACCAAGCTCAAAAGTTGAAACGGCGATAGGCCGGACGTGTGGCACGACTTAAAGACCGCAGATGGACGAAAATCGTCACACTGTGGAAAGGCCCTGAAGACAAGCGACGCAGTGGAAGACCACACTCACGCTGACTCGCGCTAGACCAGGCCGAGCCCGGGCCGAGGCGTCCGAAAAATCGGTGATCCCGTGGTGCTTTCCATAGAAAACGAAGCGCCGGAAACTCCGGCCCAGTCTGGAGCTAACGCAGCGGCTTACGTGAGCGAATAACTCGCGAATGCGACACGGCGCGGCGCGACGCGGCGGCCCAACGGCATTCGCGTTCACAACGAGATCGCCCACGTAAGACACTTCCATAGGTATCAAAGGATTGAATTCACCCGCGCCGCGCTGCTTCGCGTTCTCGAGTTATTCGCTCACGTAAGCCGCTGCGTAAGTCGATCTGTGTAAGATTGTCCCCAAATATTTATTATAGTTATTTATTTTAAAAGTAGCCGCCGACTGGACTGGATCGAGCTCAATTTAGACATTTTAAAAGCAAATAAAATTTGTCCAATAAATTTTTCGTATTGATTCTATCTGCTACTGTTCTACTAACTTTGTTCTGAGAAAACAACAAAAGTTATCGTTTCAACTTTCTAAGGAAATATTTTTCTATTGGCAATGGAAACGTTTTTGGAATCGAATGTTGCTTTTGTGGAAAATGCGAATCTGAATTATAATTGAGTTTATTATTGACTTCTGATTTTTAGGGTTCCGTACCTCAATAGGAAAAGCGGAACCCCTTATACTTAGAATCACTTTGTTGCCCGTCCATCCGTCCAACCTTCCGACCGTCCATCCGTCCATCAATCCGTCCGTCTGTCTATCAAGACCCTTTATCTCGGGAACGCGTGGAGGTATAAAGTTAAAATTAAAACCATATACTTTGACGACCGGTTTGGCCCAGTGGGTAGTGACCCTGCCTACGAAGCTGATGGTCCCGGGTTCAAATCCTGGTAAGGGCATTTATTCGTGTGATGAGCATGGATATTTGTTCCTGAGTCAGGGGTGTTTTCTTTGTATTTAAGTATTTATATATATTTATATATTATATATATAGTTGTGTAAGCACCCTCAACACAAGCCTTATTGAGCTTACTGTGGGACTTAGTCAATTTGTGTAATAATGTCCTATTATATATATATATATATATATATATATATATATATACTCAGGCCTACAGTCCCTTGAAGCAGTGAAAAAATCAAACTTCTATGTTAACATAAAAAAAATACGTGCCGCCAAAAACGTACATTTCAACATTTTCGAGAGAAACAATATTTTATAGGGTACTTTCTGTTGAGCTAGAACTATGAAATTTGGCAAGTAATATCGTCTTATACTTCAAGTACAGGGTAAAATCTTAAAACTATACATTTGTATTTAAATCATAAAAAATATAGATGTACCTTCATGTACAGAACCCTCGGTAGGCGAGTCAGACTTGTACTTGTACGGTTTTTTTTTTGTATAACTGGATTGTGTTGTTCTTAGTTCAATGAGAATACTCTAGAACAAGCATAAAACATGACTCGCGGTTACCAACATTTTGCGCTACCATACGGTGTTTTTTTTTTCATTGATTTAACCTGGGAGTTTTAGCTTTACACTAAGCCACCCCCGTAATCCAAAATATTACATGTATGAATCTAAGTAACATTTAACATTTAAAGTAACATTTATATATCAAATACAAATAATTTGTTGAAGAAAGTATTGTACAATTGTTGCTCTTAAATACTAAGGATTGTTATGACAGAAAGGTGATTTAAAAATGCCTGAAATAGGATTTCTTGTGTTTCAGACAGAAAAGGACAATATTCAATAATATTTAACTATTCACTTAACTATAAATGATTTTTTTTTAATTATAAAATGGTTTATTTATTACTGGCATACCATATACCCAATATTGTTACTTTATGGCGAATAAATAAAAATGAAACAGTACGCTTAGTCCTCTTATCTATGATTTCCATAAAATGATAGACAGGTGTCGTTAACCAGTAATATATGCAAAAAAAACACCTGAAAATAACTAATGGAATCAGGCGTTACCTACTTTGCGGAAATCAAATAATGCGAAAAAAAAAGATTACTTTTCTAATTCGCGCAATAATAACGTGCTAGTCCATCAGTTATTATGCTGAAGCGATGTACATCAAATTAAACTGGCCAAGAGCATGTAGGGCCATGCTCAGAGTAGGGTTCCGTAGTTACTCTTCCGTCACAATAAGCTAATCTGGAGCTTAAAGTATAGTAGATTGTTAACAAGGGATGAACTGTGGATGTACGTCTTTTTACTATTTTCGATGGGAAACTTTTTTCGATAACTCAAAAACAGCTAAACTGATCATGTCCGCTATAGTTTTCATGTAATGTCTTTCTTAAGCTCTACTTGTACGATTTTTTTCATATTTTTTTTACTTATGGTTCAAAAGTTAGAGGAGGGGGGACACATTTTTTTTTGCTTTCGGAGCGATTATCTCCGAATATATTCACTTTATCAAAAAATATTTGTTGAAGACCCGTATTAGTTTTGAAATACTTTTCCAACGATATCACACACTATAGATTTATTTACGTGTAGGGGAGGTACCCTAAGAAAAAATTTAATTTTATTGTACGACTTTGTCGGCTTTATTGATTTATATATCCATGCCAAATTTCAGCTTTCTAGCACTAACCACCACGGAGCAAAGCCTCGGACAGACAGACAGACATGGCGGAACTATAAGGGGTCCTAGTTGACTACGGAACCCTAAAAAGTGTTATAAGATTTAGTTAGTGGAAACCGTTTTCTCCCAAAATGGAATTTCATAGAAAAGGTACCGTAATTTCGTTAGAAATCTCAAAGCTATTCGTATTTTCTCCTCTTAATTAAGCAGACAGTTGTTTAAATATTACCTAAATTATATCAATTAATTCGTAAAATGAACAAGTTCGCTTGAACACACACATTATTTTATAATTATAGTCCTTTGAAGAATTCGCCGAGCTCAGGTGGTAAAATGTTAAAATAAATACAGCCAGGACCGTATCGAGTTTATTTATTAGGCCTTGAGCCGAAAATGGTAAATAAAGGCACAGAATGAGACAAATATGTTTTGTTTTGGGTTTAATTCTATAAAGGATTGTATTACGTTTTAAAAGTGCGTGCTTATTTCAATAGTATCACGGTGTATGTAAAAACAGATTCAAGTTTCCTTAGGGCGGGATTCCACCAGTGTGCGGCACTGTGCGGCACAAGCCTATTCAGTACAAAAATGCTTGTGCCGCACTCTGGTGGAATCCCGCCTTTAAATATACGAAAAAATACAAAATTGGAATGACGCACGACACAACTTTTAAATTGCCAGCAATCCTTAAAAACAAATGACAACCGAACGACACAAAAAAAATCTCTTTTTTGTCACACGGATTCTAAGTGGCCCTTTCTAAGAACATTAATTGTTTTTTTAACATATCTATAAATTAAAGTGGACTGGAAATAATCCGGCCCTATTACTCTTTACCCTTAAAATACAAGAATTTTGCCAGCAGGCTACGCTAAAACTATATTTACAGTACATATGACGCTACTTTACCGCACTAGTGCGATAATTAGCACATTACGTAAATTTAAAGGGTCATATGTACTGTAAAATGTTGTACGATACCATAGAGTAAAGATATTATCAGAGGTAATTTGACTTATGACAAACTGTGACACTGGAATGGCGGATGGTTTTAAAGTGTGCGTGTAGACGAGTATTACCATGTAAAACATATATTCTCCCTGATGTAAAAATATTTTTAAAATAAAAATATTGCACTGCTTTATGTTTGACAATAAATGCGTAATGTTGCATAATTACTTTGTGCAAACATAATTTAAAATAATAATATTTAGTATCGGGATGATATCAGTACGTTTTTTTTTAATTTATACGTATAACTTGAAACATATCTTTAAACCATAAGTTTTAAACAAAAAAAATATGTTGCAGATCGGAAAATATGATAAATTATGATCGAAAAAGTACAAATATCGATTATTTATAAATTTATAAAAGTATGAATAAATAATCCTGAAATATTTTTTAATCAAATATAGACTAAATTACAAATATCTACGTAGGTATATGCTTTTATAAGTCTTAACACATGCGCACCATATCTACGGACTCAAATTACATGCACCGTGTGCAAACACTTATAAAATACACTTATAAAATCATAATATTTAAATTATTAGTTAATTGTTAAAAGACATTAGAGATATCTGATTTTGAACAAAAATATAATATACATAACAAAGGTTTACTATCAAATATTAGTCATAAAAGTGTCTTTAATCTCATTATTTTCGGGAAATTACCTACCCTACGGACTTATTTTGAAATTCGCTATCAATAATTTATCCATTTATCTAAATAATCTTTTATAAGTACATAACGGGTGATCACAGATCATCCGAGGCAGAGGCAGGCCAAAAACGAGATAGCGAGACGACCTGAACTCATTTTGTGGCGACTGGCGTGAGCATGCACAAAGCCGTGACGCCCGTGACGAGTGGCGGAAGACAAGGGAGGCCTTTTGTAAAAAACCCAACCCCTTAACTTACCCCTTTAGCTTATTTCTGATAGAAAATCTAATATAAGAGTACAAAACACCAATAAAATTAATTAAAGTAAAGATAACCTAAAAACTTACCATCTTATACCTACTCACAATGAGTCGTTAGTTCCTTGCTTTGCAGTCTTACTTATAACTATGGCCAGGAGTAGATCGTAGTGGTATCGTTAGGATCCCTAAGTTGTGTCCATTAATAACACCAAGTTCTTTAGGAAAGTAGGGATAGTTGCTAAAGCAAACAACAGAATAGGGTTTTAAAGCATTTATTTATCGGAAGATGATTTTATACTTATTTTAGTTATATTTAAGAGTTGAAGAGTTTTATTTTATTAAGTTTGATTGGTTTTAGTCCCTAACATTACCTGCCTGTCGACTAACTAAGTGAAGGAGTCTACTGTGGCTTCGAAACTTACATACTGATAGGAAGAAAACCACAAGAAACCTATCAGATGCCTAACATCGCGACACAACGAGAGAGATTTCTAATACTATGACTCTAGTTGAAGCTAGTTATCTAACACTCATGCTTACTATCTAAAAATAATTTATATAATTCTACAGTTTCTTTGTATTGTGCTTCAGTAGATGATAGGAGTAATGCTTTGAGTCTACGCCCTGAAAACACATTGGATCCGGTAGTTTCCTCAAACAATTCTATGTTATAACCTTATGAATCTTATTAATAACCGTTTAAATTTACTTGCCATTTCAAAACTACTATCCTCATTACATAGACCTCTCTAAACAAACAAATTAGGAAAAAGCCAAAATATAAATACATAATAGATAAACCCTGATTCAATTCAAACTCCAGATTCTCTTGTTATAGCATAGTACTCAAGAGTATAGATGAGGTTTTATTACATCCATAAACTTTCAGGAATGCTTTGCTTACCTGATGTACACTATAAGTTTGAATTCTGAATTGAATCTTAGAATAGTTTTTCATTCCAGATACCTTATTCAATTTGGCAAGGCCCTTTTCCAACCATGTTCATTCTCTTAGATATATTTTATCCAAAGTGAGATCATATATTAGATCTAGATATATTTTTCAATTATGTTCAATATAACATATAATTTTGCTATGGCAAAGCTTAGAGATACTTCATTATTTGTAAATTCATCAACAAATATTCAGATTAGCAGAATATAAGCACACACATTAATTTAAATAAATGTCTCCCTAAGAATAGAGCTACAAATAATTCGCATAGTCAGCATAATATCCTTCTCTATATAATTTTCTACATTATTCAAGACCACTCTCAAAAAAATCATTCTAAACATTGAATGAAACTTAATAACTGTAAATTATTTAGATTTGCCTCTATAACTGTAAGTTACACTGGAATGTTGAAATATTAATATACTCAGTCTAAGTGAAAACGTAATCACTCACCGGACTCTCGAGGACTACAACCTGTGAAGTTCAGCCGGGTGCTCTGCCGACAGCACACGGAGCTCTGCTGACTGCTTCGGTCCTCTGTAGGGCTTCTGTCTTCGGAGACTGCCTTTCGGGCTCCGCTCCTCCGTAGGGCTCCGCTGGCTGCTCCAGTCCTCCGTAGGGCTCCGTTGGCTGCTCCGGTCCTCCGTAGGGCTCCGCTGGCTTCTCCAGTCCTGTGTAGATCTTCCGTCTTCGGCTCCGCTGGTTTTCCTTCTTCTATTGGAGGTCTTCTCTTTCCCGCTGCTGGAGACTGAATGAATCCACAAGCTTGGCTCTTCCTATTTATACCCTCTAAAATCTGGTATTACAACGTTCATTTCGTCCTGATCGTCTCGATCGCTCTCTTCGTTGCGTTTGTCGCCCAAAGTATCTTCTGTACTCTTCTAACTTTTCATCGACGACATTTTGGCTCCAGAGTGCAAGCGAATTTGAACTTACTGTGTATGAACTTAAGATTCATTTTTAAATAACTCATTTATTCGGAATATTTCCTATGGGATTTGTTTTTTTCTAATTTTTAAGTAAAATACTTGATTTTTAATGAAATTTAATACTGAATCAGATAAATTTATTATTTACTAACAATTTTTAATAAACTTCCTTCTTTGAAATTGCGTATTTTAGAAGTTATGAAGAAAATAACCTAGAATAATTTTTATCATGTTTTCTCGAATTTTCTGTTATTTCCACTATTAATTATGACTGAAATTATCTTTTAACCATATATTCTAATTTTCTACAGCTTCATTCAACTTCAAAAACCCCAATTTTTCATAATTTGTAACATTTGAATTTTACATGAACAAATGTTTACATGATTTCCAGTATGTCCTACTATTTCCTTTATTAATTATAGCTAGATTTATCTCTTAAAACATGTGTCCTAATTTTATACAGCATCACTTAGCATAGAATCCCTCAATTTCCTATAATTTTTATCATTTGAAACTTTTCTTGTTTATCTCTTACTAGTAAGAGTAGGAGATCACTTTCTTAAATAATTGTCTAACTTTACATATAATATTCTATATAAATCAACTGGAATATTCTTCTTTTATCTCTTTAAAACACCTTGATTTCTCAGTGAAATTCAGGGTTAGACATTCTATCAAATATTTTCCTATGTACAATTTAGCTTATAATATTATTTATTTGGAGGGTCAGTTTCATACTTAACACAATTTTCAGGGTAAATACATAATATGATTCTCTAGTTTTATAGTAATTAACATAATTAAGTTTCCAATTGTTCAGAAACCATCTATGCAAAAGTTACATACATAACTTCATTTTACATGATTATGTTTCAACCTTATGTGAAGAGACTAGACTTCCTATGAAATTCTCTGCAATCCCAGTCTATTTAATACTATCCCCCTTACATACAAACATTAAATTTTTTAGTTAATGATGTCAATGAACCCTTTGTGATATTTGATTTCCTATCCAACTCAGTATTAACAAAAGTATTCCTATATACAATTATATGTCCCTATGTCTCTAATTAACGATGGCTGAGGACATCTGTCTCGTTACACTTTGCCCAGCAGTGGGACACAATGTAGGCTAATAAAATTAAAAAAAGTACATAACCAGTTAATAAGAAGGGCATCAATTACCCTACTTTCGGGAAATTACCCTATTCAACATACTGGTAATACTCCTGTTCCGCAGAAACTGAAATTAAAATATCGTGATTTTACTTACGATAACATGATAATTGATGAACTTACCTATGAAAAGTTATCCCATCTCTTTTTTTGTCCGATCTGTATAATTCTTACAACACTTGACCACGCATGTCGGCATATTTTATATTTTTCTTCCACCAATTTACTCAAATGACATGTCGATCCGACTGACGGCAAATTGGTGGATGAGGGCATAGAGATAACTGTCAATGTCTGTGTGTCACGCGTAAATACTAGGAAATTGGTGGATGATGGAATCCTAGTTGGTGTTTTACCGATACTCCGTCCGCAGAATTATTAGTCCAAGTACGATACATGTGAGAATAGGTAATTTGCAACTAGTGTCGATTTAAAACACTCCCTTTGATCGTGTTTTGATACTTTTAATTTATCGCCACTCGTTTCGAAATTTCCTAATTTTCGCACTTGTATCGCAATTTAATCGAGAAAGTGTCAGCAAATCTTAAGCTACATTATATGAACTTTATTTACAAAGAGATAAAAGCGTGTTACCTCTCTGTTGCACTTGTAATTTGTATGTAAGTGTAACAGAGAGGCAACACGTCGAACGTAGTTCGCGGTAGGCCCTCAGGTCGTTAACTTTTTCTCATAATCACCGCCACCTAGTTAATCAAAGATATATTATAACTTAAACGTAAAGATAAGTAATCAGGAGGTCATGGCGCAAGTTAAATGGAAAAGTTTCGAGCCCAGCTTTATGCATGCCCTTTGGGCTAAAACCTGCTCTTGTAGCTATTGGTTACGGTGGAACCAGAGTAAACTGACCTCGAGATATATAAGATCTACAAGTGTGTAGGGGGAAGAGAGACAGAGAGAGAGAGAGAGAGAGAGAGAGAGAGAGAGAGAGAGAGAGAGAGAGAGAGAGAGAGAGAGAGAGAGAATTAAGTCCGACTAAGCTAACTCGGCATGGCATTTGCAATGATAAAGTGTGGCTATGTCATCATTAATGTCCAATTTCTATGAAAATATGACGTTTATAATGACACACCTCTTCTCTTTGTTCTATTCAAGTCGGTGTAAAGTTAACTTAGACGGAGTCTAGAAGCGAAATAAGCCTTGATTAGTCTCATTCAAGTCTATAAATTTTGATGCCCGCGAAACACCGCTGGTGCCGTCCGGTTTCGAGCGGAAGGAACGCCCCGTTTGCCGCGACGCGCACCGCGTCCAGTCCGCGCCCTTATGAGCACCGGGGTCGTGTGTGTGAGTGCGTGAAAACGAGAGAGAGAGAGAGAGAAAGCAGCACAGAGAAAGCAAAATAAATTCAATGAACATGTTATATGAGTCATGGATGTTTTCTATGTATTTAAGTATTTGTATATTATGTATAATATATCGTTGTCTGAGTACCCACAACACAAGCCTTCCTGGCTTACCGTGGGACTTAGTCAATTTGTTCTTATACAATCCCGTTAATATTTATTATTATTATATATTGTATCCTTGGATTTCATGGGCCTATAAATACCGGTCTTTTGATAGGCTTGCTTGATTATCCCCAGATATAGATCCAACACGTAGGTAGAGGCCCCTCGGAGAGCATTCAGCAGGCGTTCTACATGACATTAAGTCATGTAGAACGCCTGCTGGAACGTTCACAAGCGCAACAATAGACACCCATGAACCGGTCGCAGCAAGCTTTGGCACTATTGTAGTAAAAGTGAACAGTATTATGTAGGTTTATGGATTGAAGTTTGGGAGGACAATGAGACTGGATTATTGTAAAGACGTCCGGACACCTGCCATAACCATATTTTCACTTGTTATCGAGGCAGGCGGTGACTCGTCGCCCACTAGATGGGCCCCTGAAACTGGCGTCGTGAAGACAACCAGGAGCAACATAGGTGTGAGCGGCTCAGGGGTGTCGAGAGGTGTACGCCGCTTCCTACCGAGTGGCAGATAACAGCCACTGTGCCAACTCGCGTTTTATGCAAGTTTTCACTTCCACCCTGGAGCATTTAGCTCTAACGACTCCTCTCCGGACGGCCAATGAAGGCAAGCTGAGCTGAGAGTCCTGCCTGAGGGTCCACTCCGACCCACGAAGACACGCCGGAGACGGAGACCCTGACCAACTCTCGGGAGTACTCAAGTCCGTGGGGTCGTTACTCCCCAACAGCCCGCCACAAGCTGCCTAATTATTATTATTTATTATTATGATGATTATATAGCTGCGACTTCTTTTTATTTTTAATTTTATTAATAAAAAACACGTCAAGATTTTTTACCCGTTTTCTAATGCAAAAAAAGAAGTATAGGAACCTTCAACTTGTTCGTGTTGTATCAGCGTCTGGAATATTAACATGACCTTAGTAAATGTCACCTTTTAGAAGTTTGGGCTTCGTAAAAAGTTTTCTGAACTTTCTAATTTGGTCCATGAAATTATTATGAGGTCCCGTTTGTGTCGCCGTGGGGAGAGATTAGGTATGAAATTATCTTAAACTGACGACTTGTATCCATCACGTATCAAAGTTGTATGAAACTATTAGCTTCAATTAAGTGACAAATTGAGACAACTGGAGGAAGCCTTTACTCTAAGAGGGGTCCTTAAATGATCAATATTAATATATTGATAATAAGAAATATTTTTGAATTTAATTTAAATGAATTGTTTTTTTTTTAATTAGTTGATAATAAATATTTAATTAAATTTTAATTGAATTGAAAAATGTTTAAGTGATAATTTATTTGTAGTGAAAATAAGCATTAATTAATGCAAAACCATATACTTCCATTTTGTTTAAAGTAAATAAAGTGCTTTTTATTTAATTTTATTTAAGTGACAAACAAGGTAATGACATGCGATTACTGGCGATACGAAGGTTGTTGGCATGAAATTGAGTTTTTTTGAGACTAAATTTGAAGAACTCGACCCGTTTTTATTCTGCGCTAAAAAAACTTCAGAGTCTTGAGCCGAAAAAAGTCCCGAATCGAGTCCTTTATTGTGTGTTTTCCCTAGCCGTAATCAAGAGGAATCAAACATCCGAATAAAACACTACATCAAATATTCTGTTTGTTTGTTTGTTTGTTTAAACTTTATTGCACAAATTTACAAAAAGAGTACAAATGGCGGACTTAACGCCTTGAGGCATTCTCTACCAGTCAACCATTGGGCTAAACAGAAATAGTTAGTTTGGTGCAGGATTGTAAAGAGTTGATATGGAAATAGACACAAGTCGAGACTACTATAATACTATACTTACACAAATATATATTTTAAATATACCTACATATATACATATTCAATATATACAAATAAACATACATATATATATAATAATAATGTACCCATTAGTGTGAGATATCACGCAGACATTTAGTCACGAATGTTTTCCAATAAGTGCTTACGCAACTTGCTTTTGAAAGAAAGCTTGCTCTGAGCTTGTCTGATAGGCAGAGGGAGAGCATTCCACAGACGTATTGCTTGCAATTCAATTTTCAATTCAAATATACTTTATTCATGTAGGCCTAGCAACAAGCACTTATGAATAGTAAGACAGTATTACATATAATTATCTTAATCTAATTATCAGAGCAATTTATTGATGTTGTAAATATTATTCCATATATAATACTAATGAATATAATTCATAGATCAAATTTAATACTAAAACTTTCACAAAATATAGTCATACAAAAAAAAAATGTATAAAAAATACTAGTCTAGATTGTTTCTAGAATAAATTCTAAATGTCAAACAAATATAATAAAAACAACAAAGGAAATACATGCATTGGAATATCCATTTCATCATCATTATTCAAATATAATAAATAATTAATCATTTCGAATCACAATTAATCCCACGTTGTTTTATCATTCATGTAGTCTTGTGTGGTATAATAAGCTTTAGAAATAAGTTTACGCTTTACATGATTCTTAAATTTATTAATTGGAAACTCAGTAATATGGTTTGGAAGTTTATTATAAAATCTCACACAATTACCCATGAATGATTTTTTAATTTTATGGAGCCGAGTGAAGGGCACGGCGAACTTATGTTTATTTCTAGTATTCATATTATGAATGTCACAATTTTTTTTTAAATCGGCAATATTTTTATGCACATACAGAATATTCTCATAAATGTATTGACAGTGCACTGTCATGATGTCAATTTCCTTAAATTTATCTCTCAGTGAGTCTCTATGGTTCATTTTATATATTGCTCGAATAGCCCTCTTCTGCAGAACAAAAATGGTATTTATATCTGATGCACCACCCCACAGTAAAATACCATATGACATAATGCTATGGAAGTAACTAAAATATACTAATCGAGCTGTTTTTACATCAGTTAACTGACGGATTTTGCTTACTGCAAAAGCTGCAGAACTCAGTCTATTCGAAAGAGTAGCAATATGGGGACCCCACTGGAGTTTAGAATCTAAAGTTATACCAAGAAAAACTGTACTATCAACTAATTCTAATTCCTCATCCTTCACAATGACACTTGTTTTTACATGCCTTACATTACTAGTGACAAACTTAATACATTTAGTCTTATTCTCATTTAACAATAAATTATTAACATTGAACCAATTTACTACTTTTGAAATAGCATCGTTTACATCATTGTAAGCTTGTTGCTGTCGTTTGACTTTGAAAATAAGTGAAGTGTCGTCTGCAAACAATACTATATCATGGTGGGTCTTTACAAGGAATGGCAAGTCATTTATGTAGATAAGGAACAGGAAAGGTCCCAATATTGACCCCTGTGGTACACCCATAGAGACCAATGACCCCGGTGATCGCTGTCCATTCACATCGACCCTTTGTATTCTACCATTTAAGTAGGACTTAAGTAAATCCAGTGCCGCTCCTCTAACTCCATAATAGTGTAGTTTCCTGATTAATGTTTCATGACAAACGCAGTCGAAGGCCTTAGACAAATCACAGAAGATACCTATAGCATCTCGTGACTCCTCCCAGGCATCGAAGATATGCTTAATTAGCTCAACACCAGCATCGGTTGTCGAGCGACCCCGTGTAAGTGAATGAGTTGGACAAGAATCCAGTCCGATGAGGGAGGACAGCCAGCTTCAGAGTTCGAGAAGCACGAAGAACATAACCAGGACGGGCTGTTATAAATTCAAATTTAGACCTGAGATAACTGGGTGCAGCTGGGTCAAATAAAATTGAATACAAAGTACATAAAATTCGCAATGACCTGCGTTCACGAATTGCGAGCCATTGGAGTTTACGGCGAAAAGCAGAGACATGGTCATATTTGCGGAGGTTAAAAACGAATCTGATGCAATTGTTGAGGAGACGATCAAGTTTGGAAAGCGAGGCCTGTGTAATGTTAGTGCAACACACATCAGCGTAGTCAATGATTGGTAATATTAGGGACTGAACAAGTAAAATTTTAGTACTTGCCGGTAAAAAGTTTTTATGCCTGTAAAGCGCCCGCAATGAATTGGTCACCCTGCGACTAACGTCAGACACATGTTGCTCCCATGTCAAACCACTGTCGATAATTAAGCCCAGATTTTTAACATGCGCTGACAGAGGTATAACGGTGCTTTCGAATAGGATAGGCGCAACGAGAGAAAGATCAGTTGACGAAAGTAAGCGGGGGCTTCCCAAAACTATACCTTGGCATTTCGTGGGGTTAACGGCGATTCCAAAGTCACGGGACCAAACAGCGATGCGGTTAAGATCGTCGTTAATTTTAGCGATTGCACATCCGATGTCTTTGGTATTTGCTTGCGTATAAAGTTGCAAGTCATCAGCATACAAATGGTAAGAGCAGCTAAGACTATTAGTAATCAAATTTATAAATATAGAGAAGAGAAGAGGAGAAAGTATGCCAGTTGAAGTATGAAGAAGTTGTAGGTTTTATCCAAATTTCTATTAGTAGCACTGGTGTATTCCCATCTGTGCCCTCCCCACGTGACCACCGTCATACAAGAGGAGGTGACACAGAGAGGCGGGTACAGATGGGAATGATTTGTATGTAGCGCCTATTCCCATCTGTGCCCGGCGGGGACAGATGGCAATAAACCGTAGCAATGCAGTTAACAAAATAAACATTATTGTAGGCGTTAGTACGTAACGCATACAATAACTACATAACATGAGAGTTTTCTGAAACGGACTTCAGTGTCTACAAAAGACTCTAGTCTCTAACAAGTTGAAAAGCGAGAATTTTGACTTGATTGAATGATTATAGTGTGAAAAACACAGTAGTCTTAAAGCATATGACGTAAAAGTAGTCAAGTTTTAACCAAGACTAGCACCAGCGGGTATGGCGTCACTCAAATACTACAAGATTAGAACAGCAGATCACAAGATTTTATAGGACAACCTTACACAGATCGACCCAGCCCCAAACTAAGCAAAGCTTGTACTATGGGTACTAGGCGACAATATACATACATAGATATATATATATATATATATAGGCCTTTTCATCTGTGTGAGATGTTTTAAGCAGCATCCTGGTAACGACACTTGCGTTCGTGGCTGTATAGCCCTATGCGAGAGAATCCCACGTCCACACAAGCGGCAGGTGTATGCTTGCCTAGGTGGGCGAGGGTTGGAGGCCTGCTCGTGGCGCCTCATGCGTTTCTCTCTTAAAGAGGTAAACCAGGCATCGTCGTGTTTGGCTTGACCATCATGAATAGCACGACGCCATACGGGTCGGTCTTCGGCCAGCTTTTGCCATTGGTTGCATGTGATATTAAAAGCAACCATATCACGCTTGACCCAATCTTTGAAGCGCAGCATTGGCCGCCCGACCAGTCTTTTTGCGTCTGCAACCTCCCCTAGCAGGATTTGACGTGGTAAACGAGTACGATAACGATACATAGATAAATATATATTTAAATACATAGAAAATACTCATGCCTCAGGAACACATATTCGTGCTCATCACACAAATAAATGCCCTTACCAGGCTTCATAGGCAGGATCACTGATATAAAAACGACCTGTCTGGCGTGGTGGGTAGTCACTATCATCTCATCTAGAAAATATGAAACGTTTCTATAGGACGATCTTCGGACTTTGTTGATTTTTGACCGACGATTTGTTTTGGTTGTTTGTTTGAGGTTCTGGTGATTGTGTTTTCCACGGCAAACCATGACATAATGTCTATAACATAATGGCTCCTCTACACGATGGGCCATCATACTGGCCCACTAAGATGGGCCAGCGTGTAGAGAGGATACTGGTGTCGGATGGGTTATGGCGCGGCGGGATGGCCACTGTGTCGGTTTTTCGTCCGCACATCAAAGATAGTGGGCCAGCGATTGTGCGTATGCATCTACTCTACACATGGCCTATTCCATAGTGCGTGCTCTCAACCATCGCATGGCCATCTCACTGGTCCAGCGCAGGGCCCTCGTGAAAAGGAACCATCACTATCGCATGGCCATCTCACTGGCCCAGCGTTGGGCCATCGTGTAGAGGAATCATAACCTAATTTTGCGTCACTTAAATACTCCAAGATTAGAATAGCAGAAACAAGTAAATATTTATTATAGATAATTAATTAAAACTGTAAACAGACCGGCAGCGGGCGTGTCTCCAAACTAAATCATTTGCATCTTCCGCCGCGCCCCGATTCGAATTTACGACGCAATAAATACCGACGGCGGTGCAATTTGCATCTACAGTTTCTTAGACCACGTGCAAATGGCACGTTTTAATGCTATATATTTATACTATGTCGTCGGTAAACAAGCCTACGGCCCGCCTGATGGTAAGCAGTCTCCGTAGCCTATGGACACCTGCAACTCCAGAGGAGTTACATGCGCGTCGCCGACCCTAACATTCCGCACCCTCGTTGAGCTCTGGCAACCTTACTCACCGGCAGGAACACAACACTATGAGTAGGCTCTAGTGTTATTTGGCTGCGGTTTTCTCTAAGGTGGAGGTAGTACTGGAATGATATCGCTGTGCTGTGCCATACCACACTAAGCGAGATGACATCCAATGCCTATATCTCTCTTTTGGACGTAGTTTAAGGCTATATTCGGGTGGCTACTGCCAGGCCAATTCAAATGTACATTGATATCAGACTGACATCTAACTGATGCCAGACAGATCATCAATGTCCAAATTAACTAAATGATTACACGACGTTCATCTGGTTAATCGTTGCGATCAATAACTTGGCTGATTGATATTCAGCCAACTAATCAGCTGGCTAATTTAAACAGTTGGCTGCGACATGTATATAACTTCATAAGAATAATAAATATTTATTGGCAAAAAGATATTTATTTAGATCTACTATGATAAAGATAATTCAAATAAGCGAAAGGGAAGCCATCACAAGAATTACCATTTCATGAGTGTGAATGAGACAGACTAAAAGTGAAAACCGTGACCACTTTTGAGCTTCATAGTGGCCGCTAGCGGCCGTTTAAATGTACCACAACGTAGACCAAAAAACACTAAATCTGTATCCTGGAGATACGGTAGATGATTATAACGTGTGTCCCTAGCCATTGGACAAAACCGGAATATACATTTTCATTAGGGTATTTAGTACAAAGTATCATAACAACCGGTGTAGTGGTAGAAATTGACAAATCTCCTGATGTAATAGAATATGGTATGAAACCTCTTTGGACCTTTTTGATTATCTTTTTTATTTACACTAATAAGATTCTGACTATTGACAAATGTCATCATTGCTGACCGTTTTCGAACAAATTGTCAAAAACACTACCAATGATTACATACTACATTACGTGTATTTTTGTTGCCAATTTTGGAAATAATTTTTGTTTGATTTTTGTTTATCTTTGTTCTAATAAAAAAAAAATTAACGTAATAGCATTCCTGAGAAGTAACCCTACGTGGGATTTCACGGTTTGTCCAAATCCAAAATGTCCAAAGGCTAAAGGCACACTGTATCTTGGAATATACTTTTGCAAAAGCAATTTACTCTATCACGTACTATTTCTGAATCCAATTTTTTTTTTATACTACGTCGGTGGCAAACAAGCATACGGCCTGCCTGATGGTAAGCAGTATCCGTAGCCTATGTACGCCTGCAACTCCAGAGGAGTTACATGCGCGTTGCCGACCCTAACCCCCTCCTACCCTCATTGAGCTCTGGCAACCTTACTCACCGGCAGGAACACAACACTATGAGTAGGGTCTAGTGTTATTTGGCTGCGATTTTCCGTAAGGTGGAGGTACTTCCCCAGTTGGGCTCTGCTCTAGATCTGGAACGACATCCGCTGTGCTGTGCCCTGCCACACAGAGCGAGATGACATTCACAATGCCCATACCTCTCTTGTGGACGTAGTTTAAGGACATACCCGAGTCCAAATTTCAAATGATAATTGACAATTTGAAAGCATTCCGATTTTGGTTGGACTTTTGATATTTGAAAGGCAATCTTTTACATTGTAGATCTGTGTCTGCACCAGTACTTAAGTTTCTTTCCTTACTTTTATAACCATGTCAATGTTGCCAGGAAGTAAAGAATGAAATACAAATTGAAAATGGCGGAAATTTACCCGGGAGCGTTTCGAACGTTCTGGATTTGGTCGTAATCAGATTATGGCGGCGAAAAATATTTTACGGTTAAATACAATCTTGTTTCCGAGTTTAGGTTTGGATTGGTTAAGTTTATTTAGTTCTATTTAGTTTCTCTAATAGAAAACGTTTAATAGTATTATAAATGGCTTTCCGAAGTTATTACATTGTTTGCAACTTTTGGTGGGGTGATGTAGTATTGGTAGGAACTTAAGTCTTTGGAGTCTAAATTGAAGAACTCGACTTGTTTTTACGAGCCTCAAAGCTTACAATACTTCTGAGTTTTTTAAGGGCTGAGTCGAATCCTTTATTGAGTCTTTTCTAAGCGCAACTCAAAAGGACTCGAGTCTCCGAATAGACTCAGTCAATAATTTTATAGGTTTTACCTAAACAACATTAAAGGAAATAGGCGTTATTGTATGATTCATGTTATGTAAATCCATGAATTTTATATAAAGACAACGCATTTCGAAGTTATTTGTAATAAAATTACAAGTTCTCCGAAAAGGACTCAAGTCTCTGCAAAAGACTCGGGTCTCTAATAAGTGGAAACGAACTCGAGTTTCGTCTTAATTATAAGTCTGCAAAACTGAGTCCAGTCTGAAAGCAGATAACTCAAATGACTCGAGTCATAACCAACACTAGGATGATGTTGATGATGATGTTTTAAAATAAACATGAGACCGACTTGCAAAATAAATACTTGAATTTTGAATTCTTGAAAAACATACCTGTATCTATCGGCCCGATTCAAACAATGCAAGAAATCACAGCGGTATGTACGATACCAATTACTACAATACAACATGAGATGTAGTCTCTATGGTTAATAATACATTAAATTTGGAGATGTAAAAGGTCCCCTAATGTCACAGTACTAATATTAATAAGATTTGGAGGTGTAAAGTCACTCCAAGTGTAAAAATGCAATGTATGCAAATATATGGCGTTTGGACTGTTAAGCTAGCAGTCTCATAAACTATACCAAAGAAACGCTTTGCAAACAATGACATTTTAAGCTGTATTTAAACAAATAATTGTTATTTTATTTTCACCATTTGCCAGTATTTGCCAATACAATTACCATTGCAGCCGGGCGCAGGCGATAAAATAAGCAATTAAGTATTGTTTTGCTGAACTACCGTTTTGAATACAATTTATAAAGCGTTCAGAATTAAAAAAATATGAAAAAAATATTATGTATGAAAATATAATTTTTTTAATGATATGGGAGGCAAACGAGCAGACAAATCGTTTGATGGGAAGCAATTGCCGTTGCTCAAGGACAACTGCAACACCAAAGTATTTTTGAGTGCGTTGCCGGCCTGTAAGAATGGAGTACGTTCTTTTCTTGAAGGTTTGAAGGTCGTATTGGTTCGGAAATACCGCAAGCGACCGTTTATTTCACAGTTCAGCTGTGCGAGGCAGGAAGTTTCTGGAGAAACTCGCAGTGGGGGACTGGTAACCAATGTAAGTGGTGAAGATGGAAATGTTGCGTAAAAAGCGGCGGCGGAAATAAGCGGCAGGGAACGGAACAGTCCTCAGAGCATTCCCCGTTATACATGCGATAGAAAATGCAGAGCGAGGCTACATCTCTGCGCAGCGCTGAGGAGTCAAGCCGATCTGAAATACTCTGGCAGCCGACAATTAGACTTAGAATACACATTTTTATTAATGGTTGATTTTGGGATAAAATGTCTATAGGACCCATTGCATTAAAGCAATACAAAAGTCAGAAATGATATTCAAAGTCCAGTCGTATTTCACTAGCGAAACGCTCCTGACAAAACGATAAGTGAAAGTGACGTCACTGAGAGCCCATCAAAAAGTATAGAAAACAAGAAAATTGCAATTTTGTCGGTGAAATGAGTGAAATATTGCGTTTATGTACATAGTTGCTATACATAATCTTTTTTTTTATATATAAAATGTGAGCCTGTAAGGAATCGAATGGTACAGTCAGCATCAAAAGTAGCGGATCAAATAACGCTTCATAAGTATCTACCAAGAACATGTTACAGAAGTAACAGCTTAACAAAAAGTGATGTCTTCAATATAGAACAACTAAGACTGTAAAAGATATACTTTGGAATGTAAATTTTAGAAATTTATCTGTATTTGGAAAAGTTATCTAGGATGTCAGATACTTTTGGCGCGTTGTTTCATCCGCTACTATTGATGAGTGTAACCTTACTTTGTTCCTTTTTGGAAGTTAAAAACTTAACATTTTGAAACTTGCAGGTTCTGTATTTTTTTATCATTTCCATATATTATTTTAATATCCACATTATTGCGATAAATTTGTTATCTATTTTAGTAGATTTTGTTATAAAATTCAACATATGTTATCATCCCTATTTAAGTCGCTGCTGTAAACTTGATACTTGATCATGTCGTTCAGTGTCATTGTCGTAAAAGAATCATTCATTCATTCATTCATTCATCCATTCATTCATTCATCCATTCATTCATTCATTAGTTCGTTCGTTCGCTTGTTTCTTCGTGCATTAAATCATTCATTCATTGGGCCAAAACATCAGAACTCAGAAGAAAAATACCTCGTTTTGTTAGCAGTTAATGTAAATGATCACGTTTGCTTGAAATCGTATATCACGTTTTGTGTTACAAAATTCAGAATGAATCTTAACAAGATACACGTTCATGAAAAAAATGGTAATGAGTTACGTGTTTTGTTTTGGCAGATACATAATATTTTATTCCTTTTTTGAGGTCGTTATTATGTGTAATCCAATTCAGAGGTAGGACTATCCAATTATGAGTTTTGTTTCTGTTGTGCAAATAACTGAGGAGTGTTTTTTCAAAACAGCTTATTTTTCTATGAAAACCATATAAAATAAGACCTTTCGAAATGACACTCAACTGGTGGGCAAGTACGGTGGCTAGGCGGGTTATGATTTTTGTACGATATTTTAGTCAAAATTTACTTATAAATAATAAATAAATATTATAGGGACAATCTTACACAAATTTATTAAGTCCCACAGTAAGCTCAAGAAGGCTTGTGTTGTGGGTACTCAGACAACGATTTACATAATATATAAATACTTAAATACATCTAAAACACCCATGACTCGGGAACAAATTAACGGTGGTAATCTCACAAATAAATGCCCTTACTGGGATTCGAACCCAGGACCATCGGCTTCATAGGCAGGGTCATTCATTACCCACCAGGCCAGACCGGTCATCAAACATTGCTACAGTATCGCGGGCAAGCTAGTGAAACCCTGAGCCAACAATAGTACATTGTGCAACGAGGGGGGTAAGTTAAATTTTGGATACGAGCGTGGTAATTCCCGACAGCCGCAGGCTAGAGGGACTTAAAGATCTGAGTTTGCAATATTCTTACCCCCGGAGTTACACACAATGTTTTTCATCACACTTGCGAAGAAAAAACCAAATTTTAAGCAAAATAATTCTTAAATACGGTGACATATCAAACATTCGTCGGCCATTTTGTAATTTCTTGGCAGGTGAGGCATCGAAGGCACAGACCTATTCGGCATTCAGCCACGATTGAGAATTATGAAAAAAATTTTTAAACGGCTGTTAAATTAATCAAATTAAATGATTTTAAATATAAACAAAAATACTAAATTATAAACGGCAGTATTTTAAAAGTAAAACTCATTTATGCTACTAAATACTACTGCGAATAAGTGACATAATTAACTCCCTCCATAACTCTCGCGGGAACAAAATAGGCCTTTGTCCTTCAGCACACCTGTATGAAATAAGATCTTTTTCGAGCAAATGTGATGAAAATGAAGTAAAGGCCAACACTCTTATCGCGAAGAAATAATAGATGGAGTCCGACCTTAAGCCGATTAATCTGTACGCGTCGAACGTGCGATAATGCCCTTTTTCCGCGTTAGGGAGAAATAGTTTCCGCACGTAATGCTGCTTGGTAATGATGTGATTGTTTCATTTGATATCCTAATAAACAATCCATCTCATCCATCAAAAACATCTGGGGAAATTCGCGTGAAAATTAGCACTAAGATTTTTTTTCAACCAAACTTCGTGGGACACAGAAATATTAAATATATTAAAACTGGTCATTCACGCATTCGGTGGCGGAGAACTGGGCTCCTACCGGGAAAATCGAAGTTCGTCAATTGCGGGCATTTTTCTCTGTCACTCTAATTACGTCTTAGTAAGAGTAAAAGGGAAAGATCCCCGCAATTTGCGAATTTCGGTTTTCGCGGTAAGCCCCCTGGGCTATGACCGCGAAAATCGAAGTTCGTCAATTGCGGGCATTTTTCTGTCACTCTAAATACTTAGTGAGAGTAAAATAGATAAATTTCCGCAATTTGCGAATTTCGGTTTTCGCGGTAAACCAGTGTCAGTGTGCCAAAGCCCTTCGTTATAGAGTGAAACATGTCGAGCAATCTTCGACTTAAAAATACGTGTGTCACGTTTTAATATATTTAATATTAAGATAGTAAATTGCCTGGAACATTAAACATTTTTTAATTAAATATGTTCATTATTCATGTTTTAATATTGGCAAAAAGAATTCGAAATAGAGGTGGATTGTCAAAGAAAACTTTGTAGCCACAGTAAATTTACTGCCTTCTTTCGACACATGATTCAAACTTTTAGAACGCCATTTGACTTTAACTAATATGTGTTTAATTTGTTAAATATCATAAATTGGCGCCAACTAATAGATCAAAGGCCAAAGGTATGGCGGCATCGTTTCGAGCGATGGCGCCACAACCTTTAGGTAGTGCCCGGTAAGATAGCGCCATTTTTTGATATTTAACAAAAACACATATCCGTGAAATAATGAAGATCAAAGTCAAATGGCGTTCTAAAAGTTTTAATCATGTGTCTAAAGATGGCAGTAAATTTACTGTGGGTACAAAATTTTCTTTGACAATCCACCTCTATTTCAGATTCTCTTTGATATTGGGATAAAATATTAGAGTATTGTTTCAAGTATTCCAATAATTCTGCAAAAAAAATACGTTAAAAAAACGCCAATTTTGTGAAAATAAAATACGATGTACATGTACTGCCTCTTAATATACTTACAACATTTTCTCTTTTTGTATGGACACTCACATTATTTGCTTCCCTTTTAATATAAAAAATTAGGTATTAAATGTTGCCAAAACCTCATTGGCTTTAATTTTGTTGTACATTCAATTGACAAATAACTTTAAATTTAACGATGACGCAGCGTCATCCCGGGCCCCGGGGAACCATCGTTTTTGCGTAACTTTTGTGCTACTTTTTAATGGCTTATGTAAAACGTAATCACGGACTTTAATTGTTGAGCCATTTAGGATTTACTCTACATTAGATATTTCATACCGTTAGTAACGACAGCCAAATTAGCTTGAACCCTATACTCTGTATCTTTAGGTATTCAAAAAAATAGTAAAGAAAATCTACCCTCAAATGGCTCCTAAAGCAAGGTGAGGGTAGATGAAAACATTACATGATTAAATAATGTAGGTTAAAGTCAGGTCGTTCAGTTACAGATCCAGGCGGTTTTCTATTTGGTTGGTTAACCAATAAATGTCAGAACTACCCGAAAATTTATAAATTGTTTGTTTATTTTTATTTAAATACCTAAAGATATAGATGGATCCACAATTAAAGTCTGTCACCGCATAAGCGGCTTATCTTTTTAACGAAAATATGTGGCTTTCCATCAGAGAAGGGTCTTTATGCACATTACATACTGTAATGATAATTGTATGTGTGGAAAAAAAAAATGTATCATAGGCATGGAACGCCACATATTGCAAATGAAAGGTAAGTACTATATATTGTAAACGGGATATTTATTGACCATAGATATTTGCTTCATTAATAATCGTTTTAAATGACTATCTTCTTCTTCACGTGCCATCTCCGTCCAGGAGGTTGGCGACCATATGTCTATATGTCTCTCTATGTTCAGTCATGCGAATTAGTCCATCTATGCTCTTCACTTTTAACCAGTCTCTTATATTTTTAGTCCATGATGTGCGCCTTCTACCGCGACCACGCTTGCCTTCAATTTTTCCTTCAATTATTAATTTCAGTAGGTTGTATTTATTGTTTCTATATATATATATGTCCAAAATACGCTGCTTTTCTTTTCTTAATTGTTGATACTACTTCTGGACCTTTATTCATGATTGACTATGATAATTTGAAATCACATTTTCGTTTTCTCTAGTGTAACTATAAATAAATTAAGTAAGGTTTAATTGGTTTTAGTTGAAAAACTACATCAATAGTTTTCGTTAGAAACTGTATAGGTAATACTAAAGTTTTATTTTAACCTAAATACAAATTCCAATGTGCTCTGAATGCCTGAAATCGCTAGTGTAGTTAAAATGGGATAGAACTCATTTTGTGAGACCCCGCTGTGAGCACAATAAACAACTTTCAGTAAAACTACTTAAACTAGTGACTTAAGAAATATAAGTTTCCTGAATTAAATATTAATTTTCCTTCTGTCCCTGAAATTAAAAAGAGCCTTGCCTTGAGCCTTGTTCCCGCCTTATAGAGTAAAAATTGATAGAATTGGTTGTGACACTAATCAATGTGTAAACAGGCCCCAATGTGAAGTCTGGCTACACTTGTATGGAACTTATAAGACAATTATAAAAATACGGAAAAGAACGCTGTTTAGTGAAAAAAATATTCAAATATGGTTCCATTCATTCAACAACCACATTTGCTAATTCATTCATTCATTCTTTTATAATTAATGGTTTCAGTCCAGTGGGACAATTTCGTTAGTTTCATGGTATTAGGAGCTTTAAATACGGCTAAAATTGTACGGTTAGTACGAGACAGTGTACGGTGATTTTATTAGCTCTTCTTAAGCGATAGCTGGACTTTACAAGTAGCACGTGGACTACCGGCCAGTGACTACTACTCAAAAATGGTGGTTCACGGCGTTTCAAGATTAATTCTCCATTTACTGCACACTACTTTATTAGTTTACTATATAATATAAGTTATGATAATACACTTTAAGCAATATTAATGACCAAAAAAACCAGCTAAGTGCGAGTGGGACTCGCGCACGAAGGGTTCCGTACCATTATCTATAAAAACGGCAAAAAAAAAATCGTTTGTTGTATGGGTTGCCCCTTAAATATTTATTTTATTCAGTTTTTTAGTATTTGTTGTTATAGCGGCAACAGAAATATATCATCTGTGAAAATTTCAACTGTCTAACTATCACGGTTCATGAGATACTGCCTGATGACAGACGGACGGACGGACGGACAGCGGGGTCTTAGTAATAGGGTCCCATTTTACCCTTACCCTTTGGGTACGGGAACCCTAAAAAGAAAAGAATTAATCACGAGGCGTTATTATCAAGATGGCGCTCAAACCGGAAGTCAAAAGATTTGCTAAACTATCCATTTCTATTAATAAAAGTCAAATGATGGATTAAAAAATCAGATTTGGCGTTAGTGAGCAAACTATTGTCTCACTGTTTCTTTTAATAAAATTTTCGGTTAAAAAGTGTAGTTTTAACAAAAGTTGAAAGTGTCAGTGGTCGCCGCTCGCTCAGAAAGTAATCTCGTAGAGGATATATAATTTCACTCACGTACCTTTGCCGGATTGACCAAAATAGTTCTCCGACAGTGATGTATACTACGGCTTAACTTTCGGCGCGTTTGCAAATTATTTCCAACCCTACTATTTAAGTAGTGTCCGATCGAAACGTTTTTTTACCGAAGCCGAAGTTTCGGCTTTGGCTCTAGTTTCGGCCGAAACTGAAACCCGAAATCGAAACTTTTGGAGACTTGTTAAAATAGTTTGAGAAAATGATATACGAGTAGAACCGCTTTTATACACTTATTAAGGCTGTCGACCGTCCGGTGGCGCCTTCATTAGGAGAATTGTGTTTTCCAATAAACCAATTAATTTCTGTATACGTAAATCAGTATATTAATATTGTTGTCTTAATTGTTTCCCAACTTTTGGTCTTTTGAATAGTTTAGTTTCTATGTGAATTGTTTATTTTCATAGTAAGAAGTATAGTCTATCCGTTTTTCTAAGATCAAGCACACTATAGTAAATGTATGGTAAACTTGATCTTAAAAATTGGACTAGCTATACCATTTCGTATGTTTCGACCCGGCCGAAAGGTTCTACCGTTTTTTGACCGAAACCGGAACTTCAGCGGAAATGTGATTTTTTAGCCGAAACCAAATTCTCATGTTCGGGCGGACACGAAATTTATTTTCACATTACCTATTCGCGATTAGAATGTGCATCAAGTGACCAGAGGGCGTACCGCGAACCACGTTAGACATGTTGCATCTCTGTCGCACTTGAAAATACGTACGTTAGTTATTTAAGTTTAAGTACGTTTAATTCTTGGTTAGTTTCCAAACGGACCTCAGGCTACCATTAGCCGTGGCAAAATGCCGGAACACCGCGAGAAAGATGATGAATTGATGTCAATGTCGTTATATACATGTCTGTTTCTAGCTGTAAGGATCATTATTTATAAATAGCTTAAATTTAGACTATTCCTACTTTTATCTATGATTAACTTAGAAAAGAGTATCCATTGACTCTTACTTGTCACTGGTGGTTCCCGCCATTTAAAATTATTATAAAAAGGCGGGTACCCAGTAACAAGCGGCCAGTTCGAGTATGGACAAGTTATAGTGAAGACGTCTTGGAATATTTATTGTAAATTGGTTGTTATTATGTTTGTAACAAATGAATAAAGTTAAAAATATTGGTAAAAGTATTTGTTTTCATCATCAACCCGGTGGGATCTTATAATATAACATTTTGACAAACTGGAGTATTTAACTCGCAGCAGCTAAATACGGCCAGCTAAGCTAGAAATTAGAGCACTAATGAAAATTCTGGTAATAAGATTAAATTTCCGCCGGCTAAATTAAAGCCAACGCATAACGATAATTATAATAATTTGCCCAAAACCGCTGCGTACCAAAAATGCATACCCATTTGTGGCAAGTAAATGAGATCCATAAAACGCCGGATCGTGCAATTTGTGCGGAAAATTGGCTTCGATCGGAGTTTTTGGCATTTCTACTTAATTTTAATAACGTTAAGCATGATTTGATGTGTTCGGTTCGTTCGCGAGTTGGTTGAATGTGGTGCTGTGAAATGAGCGCTTGAATCAACGGATTGTTTACATGGGCGATATTTGCGAGGACTGATTTCTGATTTTGTTTGGAAGGTTCAGGATACATTTGTTGAGAATGACGATGATCAGATGAAATAGATATTGTAATCCCATTAAAACATAAATGCCAAAATGTGAGCCAAGTTCAAGATCGACAAAAGAATAGATATCTAAATGGCCGCCAAATTTTGTAGATAATGTATTACAGGATAGTATATTATAAGAATATGTATGTGATGTTAACATAAACATTTATATTTAATATTCAATTTCTAGTACATTTTCATTATTTCATGTGTCTATTGTCTACTAAGTACTTGATCTTTGTTTGGCCCAAATAATAAGATAAGAGAAAGTTGGTGGAAATTTAAGCTAAGAAAAAGGTCTAAACTAATTTTAGTGTTAGGAACGGGTCAAAATTGGTTCGTGTAACAAAAAAACACGTCTGCTGCGTCGCCAGTTCGTAGTTCGTCGTAGACGCTAAAGTAAAGTATGCTATAAACCAATTTTCGTCTACGCAAGTAAATTAAAAGTTCTGACTACTGTTGTATCAGAAGATACTACTAGTGCTGGTTAAGATTCGAGTCCTTCGAGTCCTCTTATTTAAGACTCGACTCTCGGACTCTTATCATTAAATCAAAGCTCGCATCCATTTAAACTTGTTAAAGACCCGAGTCTATACTAGAGACTAGAGTCCTTTTCTCAAATTATTTACAAAAAAAAACTAAATGCAATTGTGTTCATCATGTACAATTAATGACAAAAATCATACAATAAAGCCTTTTTTATTTTTTCATATTTAAATAAAACATAAAATTGTTGACGGAGTCTTTTTGCAGGCTAATTCTAAAGACGCTAAAGAACTCGGCAAATCTTAAAAATTCATTACTGCAGCTGTAACGCTGGTGTTGTCTGAACCCGAACGGTACCTTTACAATAACTGTCAATGTTTACGTATATGTGTGAAGAAAGGCGTAAAGATCACGCAACAGGTCCACTAAAATCTTACTCATCTCATGTCAACATAATGTCATATAAAACACTGAAGACACGTAAGCATATGCCGTCGAGATGTACTGCCAAGGACAAAAGTGATCGCGATTCTCGTCACGACTCGCCCGAACGAGGGGAAACAATTTTGTACGCGTCAGTACTGACAGGGTTGTTCGTCTTGCGAGATTTGGCTCGAGTGTAATAGAAGCAACATAATCTTTAATATTTTCCTAAGTCCCAGAATCTTTAGTTTTGTTTTTGAATTTGGAACTTTGCACCGATTTTAACAAAAATATCGGAAGGGAGCTCATTCCATAGCCGAAGCGTCCGCGGGAGGAAATTTCTATTAAACCGCACAGTACGCGAACATTTAGGTTCTAGGCCAGGGTATGAGGATGAACACCCTGCCGACGACGGCGAGCAATGCGGTGATGGAAAGTGGCCGTTAGTATCATGTCAAAAAATTATTCCGAGTACAGCCCAATGTACAAGCGGTAGAAGACATACAAGTAGGCAGTCTCTCTTTACTTAAAGGTTCAATACCATTTTAAAATAACTAACAAGATAAAAACGAAATGAAATAAACATAATATCGGTATTTGACATATGACAAGTCACATTACGGCTTACCATACTCACAGTTTACTTTAATCATTATGATAACTTATAGTCTGAAAACCAGCGCTAGGCCCTCTGCTTGGCATATGCTGAGATTGGAGCCCATTGCCCAATCATCAGGTATTAAATGTACTTAAGGTTATTATATTGTACTTTGTTCATAAGGTTTTTTGTGGCAATAAATATTTTCTCTCTCTTCTCTTTCTCTCTTATATCTATCAGTTAAGGGTTCTGCAGACCTCGCAATAAATTGCACGCGATTTTCGATCCATTGCCGACTAAGTAGGTGCAACAAATTAAATCGCTCTATATAATTTATGGCAAACCGCTAGTTCTCAGTTCAGAGTAAACTACTCTAGTTATAATTATTTTGTGCAGTCACAAAAAAAAAACAGAAGGTCCGTTCCCGCCGTTCTTGAAAATATATACCTAAACTTGCCCGACTCCCTAGGGTTACTTCTATATTAATTTCGACATACATACATCGATTCGTTTATACTTACATGTTATCATGTTTACATTCCTTAGACTGCATTTTGACGTACATGACAGTACGTACCTACGTAGCGGCGGGGACGTCAAGTGAGCAACGCGCGCACAGCCCGACGAAGCTCTGCCCGAGAGTGCCCGAGAACGCCTGTAAATGTAACGTCTGTGTGCGTAAATGTCACGTCTGTGTGCGTGTGGCGAAAATGGCACTTTGTACTGAGCGAACTCTGCTCCGGCGCGCGTCGCCGCTATTTACTTTGTGATGCAGTACAGAATACAAACATTGGTAAGAGCAAAGTGTTGCCTACTAATACGAATAGTACGTGGACCTGACTTTATAAAGCTATAAGTTATTACAAGTTTCAAGGTATACAACGGCGTTTGACACGCTTGTAACAAATCGCGACGCAATTTGTTCAATATTGCCGCTTTAGACTTCTAGAATTGTAAATTGTGACTTTTTCAAATGCCCCTGGATCTAACATCTAGACAAGTATGGCGTTGTGATAAAATGTTTGTGATAACAAAGCGAGCGTCAACAGCAACACTCAGCTGTTTGTACACGACTTTTTATCACACCCAGACGAACAATAAAACCTTAAAACCAAAGAAACTTTACGGAACTTTCCTTCCATTTAATATTGTTGCCCTTATTCCCAAATAAACTTTAGTATTCTAAAATTTTAAATTGTGACCTTATCAAATGCCCCTGGATCTAACATCTAGACAAGTATGGCGTAGTGATAAAATGTTTGTGATAACAAAGCGAGCGTCAACAGCAACACTCAGCTGTTTGTACACGACTTTTTATCACACCCAGACAAACAATAAAACCTTAAAACCAAAGAAACTTTACGAAACTTTCCTTCCATTTAATATTGTTGCCCTTATTCCCAAATAGTATGCAGGGAGGCGTAGCAGTCTCACTAGGTACCAAACATTTGCCTCGGGACGCTCGGGCAAACCAATATTACTTCGACTTCAGAATCGGAGCACATTAAAAGAGAGATGTTTTATTTTTGGTGCAATTTTGCGCCTAATTAGAGTAAAGTTGTGAGTTTTGAGTACACTATTCTACGCGACATCTACATCCCAATTCTGTACACAATTTTATTTTATTACAACTTTACTGAGCAACGAAATGTTTTTACCACTCTGCAACAAAGTAAAGAACTTACGGGGGATTAGCTTTATGATGTTCTGTACAGATTTTTTTACACGAGAATTTGTATCCAAATCTAACGTAAAATAGATAACAGGTTGCGTCAAACGAAATATTGTAAATAATAAATGTTTCTCGCAAATTACCTTTGTGGGCTGACTATCAATCGCTTGTTATCAAAATTCTTTATTAATAGTCTTAATTTTAATAATAGTTTATATGTTTTGTTATTGTACCTATCGTTAAATGAAATAAAGGAGAAATATCAATCGTTAAATGAAATAAAAGAGAAACAATAATAATAGTCTACCAACATTGACCTATCCTATGTTTTAAAAATTCACTCAGAATGTATCGTACTAGTTTTTCATCTGCACAAAAACTGTAATACGCATATGCAAGCAAATAAGTTCTTTTCAAAAATATAAAACAATAAGTGTTCCGTGAACAAAGTTTTGTACGGAACACGAAAAATTGAGAATAAGCAATTTGTAGTTCGCTTAGGCAAATGCGGGGGCTATGGAAATGACAGCGCAGTTTGCGACGCGAAGGGCACAATCGAATAGATAAGGCGGTAAAATTTTCTGCAAACTTGGCTTAAACTCGTCGGAAACTTCCAGGACAAATTCGAGCGCTGCCGATTCGGTTTGGTCAGGCGTTCCCAAACTTTACGACGGTCTGATTCCTATGGGCGCTTTGAGTTTATAAAAATAGTTTTCGGAGAAAAATACTGCAATAACTGTGCGGTTTATTTTATATCGCTTAAACCAGGCTGCAGGGCTAAGATGGTCGGCTGTCTATCATTTGTCACCCTACCTGTCACGCTCTAACAAATACGTAAGTGCGAACGTGACGCATGATATGACAAGTGACAAAAACACGACCATGATACCGCTGCTGGTATTATAAGCTTATGGATAAAAATATCTAACATAACAAACACTATCCCATTAAGCATGCATTTATTAGATACAGTAGCGGCAAATAATCTATCATTTTTAAGGTTCCGTACCCAAAGGGTCAAATGGGACCCTATTACTGAGACTTTGCTGTCCGTCCGTTCGTCCGTCCGTCTGTCACCAGGCTGTATCTCATGAACCGTGAAAGCTAGACAGTTGAAATTTTCACAGATGATGTATTTCTGTTGCCGCTATAACAACAAATACTAAAAACAGAATAAAATAAATATTTAAGGGGGCTCCCATACAACAAACATTATTTTTTGCCGTTTTTATAAATAATGGTACGGAACCCTTCGTGCGCGAGTCCGACTCGCACTTGGCCGGTTTTTTTTTTCTAATTATTTCCAAAAAACGGCTGTAGCGATTTCATCTTTGAATAAAATTTACAATTATAGGGGTACATGAAAACGATGATTCAATCCAAACTAGGAAATATTTTTAAAATAATTAGTATACTCGGTTTTCGTGGTAGCCCGGTTGGTATTCAATTGTAATGATGAGAGTAAGTTTTCAAACCAGAAGTTAACTAACGATTTATATCCAGCCCAACGCCACGAAACTATCATTCCAGAAAACCTTGCGATCCATAGAACAGCGCAATGCACTAGTGACCTTGGCAGCTAATAGCGCTCCCGATAATTCAAGCTTTATAATAGGCGATAATGGTTTAAGTTTGACTAGACGCGTTGTGGTACATAAAAGATTAATTGCCATACTGCAAGTGCTATATATCGACCGCAAGTAGACACAAGCAGCATAAGCGGCTTGAGAAGCATCCACAAAACAATGCATCTGAATTGGAGTTGGGCTGGAACACGCAACGTGTCGAGGTACCTTTACGTATGCCAGATCATGCACGTTTTATAAAAATTTAAGCCAGATTTTTTTACGTCTATTAGTAAATATTTTGCAAGTACTTATTGGAGAAAATTACCCGCTTTATTATAGCACAGGTTTTTTGTCCAATTTCACTGAAAGCAGGAAACCAAATTAAGCCCAATACGCTGGCCTGTTTATGTAAGTTTAATGACTAAGTTGAAGTACAGTCATCATTGAAACTTTGTGGACAATTTGTTATTAATTTGTGAATAGGAAAGCAAACTGAGGCAAATGTTTCTTTAACTAACTTGTAAATGTGCCTCAGGTTGGTTTCACTTTCAGCGTCACTAAGGAAATTATCATCATAAAAATAATGTTTTATTATTACGGACACTATTTTGTCGGGGCATTCATAGCTTAAGAAAAGCGATAAGCTGGTCTCATACGTCACCGTATTTAGCCTAAGTACATCAAGCGGTTTGGATTTATCGTCCCTCCAAAGGATTAATTGCAGATGGTGCTGCGATTCGTCCAAGACAATCTGCCGTTACATTTTTTGTATGTCTCCGGACAAAACAAATTTATTTTGTGGAAACCTGATAAGAATCTCAAATAATTCATTCTGTATAACGGATCCTATATATTGCACATCATTAAGTGGCCTTTGTGAGCTAGATTTAGCACTGCAGTCAAAAACGTACGTGTATTAGTGTATTAGGTATTGTTTTAATACTTACATATGTAGTATGTGTGTTTGTGTTTAATAGTCTCCATATTTAGCTCCTTGCACCACCTGTTGACTTTTGTATGAGTTCTAAATTTCCTGTTACCTAAAGATTGTCTGGAAGAGATCGCTTTTTAGCGATAAGACCGCCTGTTGTTACCTGGTTCTATTTTCCGTTAAAATTTATTTGTAACTTTACATGTATGTAAAATGTATAATTGTTGGCGCAATAAAGAATATTTACTTACTTACTACTTACTACCCGCAATTTTCTAGTTTCGCTGTCACGAATAATTGCGTGGTGGGGAGCGTAATAAACGAAATCGGGTTTATTAATTTTACTCAAGTGGCCTAGTTGTTCGTACTCCTTGATAAATCTTATGAAATATCACAGTTATATAAACATTTTCTCGAGTATATAATACGACAAAAAAATATAAAATTTGAATATATTAAACGTTTCATCATAATTTTACAGAATTGGAGCATAATTGTCAACGAAAAGTAATACCATTTTACAGTAGTCTTCCGCACAGTAACACCTGACCGCTAAATCCGGCTAAACCCTCCAATAACAAAGTTTGAGCAACACTTAGAGGGACTGTTTGGAATCTAAGGTGCCACCCATTCTATTTTTCAGATGTCGTTGATGAAATTTGCACAGAATAATCAAATTTGGTGCGAACAAAAATAGGTTTTTTTTCGTTTTTTGAACAAAATATACGCTTTGAGAGTTGTTTGTCAATTTCCGTCCCCGTATTATACCTATACCTACCTAGCTCTATAGTAGCCTAGCTCTCGTTAAGTAGTTACAATAAAAAATATTTAGAAACCAGACGCATCCTGCTTTAAAATTCCCCTCAATCAACGGGCGCGGGTTTAGAGTTTAGGGTCGGCAACGCGCATGTAACTCATCTGGAGTTGCAGGCGTACATAGGCTACGGAGACTGCTTACCATCAGGCAGACCGTATGCTTGTTTGCCACCGACGTAGTATAAAAAAATTGAACCTTATTCCGAAAAGAACACACATTATAATTGGTAAAAATGGATTTAAACGAATATAATTAAGCTGGAAAATTATCTCCGAAGTCGACATTGTCTTGGTGGTCTCGAAGAAAGACAGGCTAGAGTGTATACCAACATTTTCCATATGCACCAGTTTTTGGAATACCTGCAGGGTTCCGTAGTTTTTAATTTTTGTTGTTATAGCGGCAACAGAAATATCTGTGAAAATTTCAACCGTCTAGTTATCACGGTTCATGAGATGTGCCCGGTGACAGACGGCCTGACAGGGGAGTCTTAGTAATAGAGTCCCGTAAACCATTTGGGTACGGAAACCTAAAATAACGATGTATACTTAAACAAGTTAGTTACTAGAAATACCATCACCAGCATCCTTTTCCATATGTCAATATTAAAATAGAGCCCATATTTTATGGCTCAATAAACATTTACGATCATCCCGAAAACATTTTATTTTATATGATTTTCGTGGTCTTATTTAATTTACCAATTGCCTGACGAGTACGCGACGTGAATATTGGCTTAATGTGAAACTTATTTTGTGGGTAATAAAGGCTGAAATTGAGTGATCGGATCATTGAAGGTTTCGTTACATGAGTAACGCATTGCCTTCATTTGGGACGTACGTTTGTGGAATAAAATATTACAGTTTCGTATTGATAGCCACCGAAAATATTGACTGTTTAAGGTTGGTTTATATCTACATCAAATATTATTGTAATGAAATACTAAACCTAGAGTAAATTTAAGTGTATTGCTTTCGCTAATTATGTTTGTTAATTAAGTACCTGCGAGAAATAAAAGGCTTTTTTATTTTTATTTATTATATGTACGGGTCGTACATCTGAGCTGATATGATTCTTGATGGTTGATTGATTGTAGTCTTGATGGAAACACTGATTTTGGTATATGTATTTATTGATAACCAAGGTATATGAGTACTAGCTAGGAGCACGTATAAACGTAAACTAATTCATAAATCGATGTATGGCGTAATCGCAAATACAGCAATTATTATAAAGTCATTATATTTAATTTTAACGCTGACGCTAGAAATGTGCGATGCTTGCATTGTACATTATATCTACAGACATTGAGCGTGTCAAAGGCAGTTGCCGTAGCAGACAATAGTTTTTTTTTACAAGGGGGAAAAGTTGTTGTTTAACCGCTCGTGCTACTCGTAATATTGATACCTGAGCAAGCGAAAGATTCTAAAATTTAACCACGAGCGTAGCGAGTGGTTCGAGAAGTGGAATGTTGAGCGTTACAAGGGTTTCAAGGCACGAGGGTTCAAACTTTGCCTCAGAGTAAAAAACATATATTTTCACCACACCAACGCGAGGAAAATACTAACTATGAAATACCAAAAAATCAAACCATATCAAATCCAAATGAACGTAATATAAAATGAATTATTCAAAATCATCATATGAAAAACAATTTCACCAGCTAACATAAGCTACTTTATCCCACATGTGGATAAAATGTAGCTTTCTCATTAGTTTTTGAACAATAAAAAAGCGGCCAAGTGCGAGTCGGACTCGCCCATGAAGGGTTCCGTACCATTTATGACGTATTAAAAAAAACTACTTACTAGATCTCGTTCAAACCAATTTTCGGTAGAAGTTTGTATGGTAATGTATATCATATATTTTTTTTAGATTTTTCATTCTGTTATTTTAGAAGTTACAGGGGGACACACATTTTACCACTTTGGAAGTGTCTCTCGCGCAAACTATTCATTTAAGAAAAAAATGTTATTAGAAACCTCAATATCATTTTTGAAGACCTATTCATAGATACCCCACACGTATGGGTTTAATGAAAAAATATTTTTTGAGTCTTAGTTCTAAGTATGGGGAACCCCCAAAATTTTTTTTTTTTTCTATTTTTGTGTGAACATCTTAATGCGGTTCATAGAATACATCCACTTACTAAGTTTGAACAGTATAGCTCTTATAGTTTCGGAAAAAAGTGGCTGTGACATAATCGGACAGACAGACGGACATGACGAATCTATAAGGGTTCCGTTTTTTGCCATTTGGCTACGGTACCCTAAAAAGGGCCTTTTCCAGTTGGTGTGGTGAAAAGTAATATTCTTCTATACAGTAGGTATCTATTAACGTATTCATATCTATCGTCACACGGCCGCACAGACGCCGACACGTAACTGTATAGTGAAATAACTTTTTGGCAGAAATTTCATTTTTGGTACAAGATTTTATTTTATTTCGCATCCAACTAATAATAAAATAACACATATTAATGAAAATTTCAGCTCAATCGGTAATCTTGAAGTGGGTCAAATTTGGCTTCTAAAATTTGACCCACACTAACAGGGCATGTTAAATAAAACGTGTAAAACGTGGCACGTGACTGGTACTCTCAATATCTGAATTTCAATACAGGTATTTGTCTCTGTCACTCTAATTGCGTCTTAATTGGAGTAAAAAAGAAAGTTTGTCACTTTCCGACGTATTGGTATGATGGAAAGGGGCAAACGATGATTATCGGCATCGTAACTTTAGTAAACGTTTATGAATAAGAGGGTTATGATGCCTTTAAGACGAAAGTGGTGGATCCGCGCGAATCACCTTTTCATACAAATATAGTCCTCATTTTCCTCTATGGATATTAACATTATTGAAAATGTTTTGACACTATTTGTTGTATATCGACCACAGATATGGCCTACGTTAGTTTTTTTTAATTTTTAATTATCATAAGAATTAGGAACATTAAAAAAATTGTATGAAATCTGTTTTTCGCTCCTAATTTTAACAAAAATCAAAAAAACGTCAAACAGAGGGCCATAGCTTGGTTAATATACATCAAATTATCTTTCTTTTTTGTATGTTATAGGCAAACGAGCAGAAGAATCACCTGATGGTAAGCGATAACCGCTGTCCATGGACAGCCGCAACACCAGAGGGGTTGTAAGTGCGTTGCCGGCCTAAAACAAACACGATAAGTAAGTAACAGAGATGAAAATGGGGACTACATTTGTATGGAGAAACGGTCGTCTCCTTTCCTCTTAATAGAAATCATATGCATGACTTAAATAAATAAAATTCGTTTTGTAGGCGACGCACATATATTAAGTAAACTGTACCCCTAGTGTAAATTTTATCGACATCATAACGTGACGAACGCGTTTGCGTTAAGTCTCATTTTGTATAGGATTTTGAGTTTCCAAAACGTCCCGCTTGGCGCGCTCTTTCTAAATCCAATACAAAATGAGACTAAACGCAAACGCGTACGTCACGTTTCAAAATCGAATTTATTTACACTAGGGGTACTGTATCCTAGGTTTATTACTTTAATTTTAATTGGTTAAATTTGGTAGGTACATGTAATGCCATCTAGTGTAAATTATTTTAATTAAAGCTACATAAAAACTATGGAAGGTAGAGAGTCCAAGTCATGCGCTGCACATATGTGTAACTATAAGGTAGTTGTACAATTCCAAAATTCACACCCGCCGCGTTGGCTCCTCGCTCGTCCCGCAGTTTTTGGCCTTGTATTTTGCGAATATACGCCTTTCATTTAACTTGTTACCTACACGTTTCCTTTTAAATCACACTAATACAGTTACAGACTATACATTACGAACGCGACAGCTACTAAACAGTGTAGTTCAAACGTTGAACACAATTTACATACATTGAACAGAGAGCATTTATCACTCCTTCGTTATCTCGTATGTTAAGCGACCTAAAGTTCGCACGCGTTATTAACACAACTGACGATATCACCTTACTTCAAAGCGATATTATAAGACTGAGTAGTTGGTGTAAGCATAACCTAATGCACATTAACATCAAAAAATGCATCCATATGAAATTCACTCGAAAACAAAATGTAACACAGTCAGACTACCATATAGACGGTTGCAACCTAATCGAAGTTGAGAACACTCGCGATCTTGGAGTTCTTTTCGACAACAAATTAACGTTTATTCCCCACATAGAAAATATTGTCAAGAGGACATCTAAGACTTTGGGCTTTGTCATGAGAAGCACTAAATCATTTAGGCGCAGCGCAACCAAAATATTGCTATACAATAGTCTGACGAGGAGTATTTTGGAATATTGCAGCGTTGTCTGGAGGCCGCATTATGCTACCCACTCATTACGGTTAGAGCGTATTCAAAAAAGGTTCACTCGTCACTTAGCATTTCAGGCACGTGTTATGGCTAAAAGATCAATATCCTATCAAAGGAAACTGCAATATTTCAAGATGGATTCCCTAGAAGATCGACGGACGCTCCTAGATGCAACTTTTTTGTACAAGTTAGTGAACCACAAAATAGATTGTCCACAACTGCTGACATTGTTGAACTTTCGTGCTCCATCCCGTTTCCCCCGTAATGCTATCACCCCTCTTTACGCCCCGCCTAGAAGATCAGTTTCAGGCACTAACTCTCCAATATGCAGGTTATGTAAAATTGCTAATGGTTGCTGTGACGGATATGCACTATGACCCACTAAATAAATTTATAAAATCTGTCCGAAAATATTTTTTTAAACATAAGTAATTAGAATTTAAGTTAAAATTTTGGTACTTCTATAGTTGTTTACTTATATTTGTTTCGCATGCCGTGTTTACCTGTAAGTAATTGTGACACCACTCCTTACATGTATTAGCTTGTACGTTTTGAATGTATCGATGTCAACAATTGTTGGTGAACCTTAAATAAATAAATAAAAATAAATAGGATTAGGACGTCCGCTAGCTGGCGCGGGTGCACGGAGCGGGATCACGCACGCGGGTGCCATTGTAGGTAAAATCCTCCGCGCCAGTTAGCGTTGCTCATATTTGTTGTTAACCCTCTCACCCACTCCGTGCAACCGCGCCAACTAGCGGATGCCCTTAAATTTGCAGATGTGCAAGTTGTGGAATGTTTCCAAAAAGTTAGAAAAGTTATCGTAAAAATATACGGGATACAAACGATAACTTCATTTTGAAAATGGACAATTTCGATTCTCATACAAAAATATGAGAAGTATTCGAGATTTTCCATGTGAACATTTCGTGATACTGGAAGCTTCCCGATATCACATCAGTAACATAGGATAGGAATGTAGTAAATTCGGTCATAGAGTTGGTACATTTTTCATGCTGAATTTTCAAACTAATTATTTTTGAAAACTAAGTGACGTATATATTATGGATGCAACTGAGGCATAGCTTGCGCGGTTGCACGGAGCGGCAGAGTGAGTTAACGAATAATAGCATGAGCAACGCTAACTGGCCCGGACGAGTTCGACGGATTTTACCTACAATGGCACCCGCATCTGTGCGTCGAGCCGTGCACCCGCACAAGCTAGCGGATGCCCTAACATTATTCTAAAAACGGGTACATGGCATAATTGTTTGATAAATCTTCACTGTAACTTTACTGTAACTGCAACTTCAGCATACCTAGTCACCTATCGATTTTATCATTGGGCCAGCAATCAGTGTTGCCAGATGAGTGGAAGAGAATTATCGTATTTGATTGTCAAGATTATCGTACCAATGAAAAAATATCGTACGCCTATAAAAAAGGCACTACTCCCAAAATTTCTTGCAAAATACGCCTACATGTCCAATGTACGAGTATAATCAAAGAAAACCCAACTTTTGTCTAAATTGCGTAAGTCATATATATATTTGTGTATTTAGTGTGACAGATTCGAACGGATTACAGAAAATTACGACATTTTTGATATGAACCAATGAGTCGATCAACCAAAAGGTGCTAATTGTATCCTATTTCTGAAGGAAACTATCATATTCAAAGGTTTAAAAACGACTTTTTGGGTGGCATCGTCCAAGGGCTGAAATTATCGTACTTTTGCGTACGATAATGCTCTTTGGAACGTACATCGTACCGGAGCCCAAATTGTCGTACGTGTACGATATTTACCTTACGCCTGGTAAGACTGCCAGCAACATCCATCACAACCTGCAGGTCTAGCTACGGTGTCTAAACTACTAAATGTGTGTCACATGTCGTATGGTGTCAGAAAGTAAATTTGTCACTCTCAGTTATCTCGTGTCACGAGGCCGATAGGGTAATAGTAAGTGCGCACCAGAATATTAAGCGACCTACGTGACATAACATACAAGGAAAATGTAAACGGGAAAACATGTTTCAATTTTTTCATATAATTTACATTACACAACCTTTGAATGTTTTGAATGCCAAAAACGGTTGAGCAAAGGTAAAGGGCGTTTTGAGTGGGTGATTTTCCTTCACCGAAAATAGACTGTTATAAATAAAGAATGAATAAAAATGTTTATGGCTAATCCTTTTATAAATTAATTTTTAAGAAGTAGAAACGTCTGCGAACGATGCTATTAAGCTCAGAATAAATTTAAAAGTGGAAAAATTACTGTCTTGGGTGAGACTTGAATCCAGAGGCCGTGAGTTCAAGTCTCACTTGATGACTTGGAACTCCGGTAGCCGTCTAAGAAGTGTGCCGTTCTTACGGTAGATGTCGCTAGGGTCCCCTAGACCCATATGGTGGAAAAATTTGCTGCCTAGGGATGAGGTCTTGGTGGCTCAGATGGCAGAGCGCTGGAGTAATCCAGAGGCCGTGAGTTCAATTCTCACCCAAGACAGTATTTTTTCTACTTTTAGATTTATTCTAAGCTTAATCCTTTTATGGTCAATCAATTTATAAACAAAACTTGTACCTACTACGTGTTTTTAGATCAAAACATTCCTAACGTCCTTGTCACTAACCCAGTACATGACATCTTACCCAACCCCAAACATACCCAACCAAACTGTTGGAACCATTCGAAATGAAGACCTATGGAGTATATGCCGGCAAACACCCATTGACGAAGAAATTGCGACACGGAAATGGAGATGGATAGGACATACTATTCGAAGAGGGGGAACAAATAATGCTACCATAGCTTTCGCGTGGAAACCGCCGGACGGAAGCCGTGGCTCCGGGCGTCCTGTACACTCTTGACAACGGTCCGTCCTAAGAGAGTTACGAGCGGTCGGGTTGAGCTGGAGCGAGGCCAGAAGACGAGCTGAAGATAGGAAGGCGTGGCGCGAGCTTGTGAAGGCCCTTTGCACCTCTGGGGTGCTTTAGGACAACAACAACAACAACAAACATACCCAAAGGGGCCCACTGATTACCAGTTCGCCGGACGATATCGGCCTGTCAGTTATTCGTGATTGTCATCTTTTGCGAATAACTCATAGGCCGATATCGTCCGGCGAACTGGTAACCAGTGGGCCCCTTAAGTCATTGTCAATAGAAATGTCATCAATTGGGTATTAGCATATCGAGCATTACGAATTTACGAAGTTTACCTTAACTTATACGTATATTTTTAGTATACTTTAGGAAACCTTCCTATTTCAAGTAAAGGACGAAATTAAACCGGGATTTTTACACTGCCCAGTAATCAAAAAGGTACATTTAAAACTTCTAACAGTTTTTGCTAAAGAACGGATGCCATTTCAAATGCTTGCCAAGCAAAGGCGAGTTACGATACGATGGCAATGGCAGCCGATTCGTCTCAGGCATACAATACTACATAGCTGCAACAATCCTTGGTTACGACCACAAAGAAGTTATAATAAAAATTAATGCCTTTTTCTACATGTCGACTGTAATGGTTAAATAATTAAGATTTCGTATACCAAACTTTAATTGCGTACTTTTCATGAATGGGCTCCCACTTAACTATAATATTCATTTCGATACGCTGTAGTCAACTATAAAAAAAGACCAATCACGTGCCTCCGCACCCCACATAAAAGACTAAACGGGCGACAATAGTCGCGCGTTTGTCTATTGTACTACATTTTTGTCTACTACTTACCAATTTTCATTAATTATTCAGGTTTTATAGAAAAAAAAATAGAGGACTCATACAAAAAGTATTGTATACGATAGTGATACAATCAAGCTTTTCAATCTCGTACCTTACTCAGGCAACTAAGCAAACTTTGTTGCTTAAACACGATACTCGACTGAAAGCTCTCTAATTTATCACGATTGTATTAAATATTATTTTATATTAATTCATTCATCTAATAAATGTTTATTGCCCAAAAGAAAATTTTAATGTATTGATGGTATAAGGCACTCTCTGTTCTAGCTGATCTTTCTTGAAGAGTCATCCTACATCCGATATCGAATCGAACAAAACGCTCTTATGTCTTTACAATAAGATTTTTCATCACACTTGCTCGTAAAAGGTGGTCGTGGCTCGCAGGCGATGCGGTCCGTAAATCCCAGATTTCGACCTAGAGCTGCAGTGTATCGTTTCATCACACGTGCTTGGCGATGCAGTCCGTAAATCTTAAATTTTGACCGAGGTTTGTAATGCACGTAAACAATTAGGCAGAAGTTTTTTTTCTCCCAAGTGTGATGAAAATCATCGTGTGTGCCAAGGATGGGACAGGAATTACGAACTCGTTTTAATGAAGCCATCGTCTTCGGCTTCGGGTTTCAATTCTCATTCGTTCGTAAATTCTTGTTTACCGAAATACACAATGTAGGTACTTTACGAATTGTTAATCGATCTCATCTGAGTCACACCATCAGTGCTGCTGGTTCGGCTGCGGAGTATGCTGCTAAACAGAAGCATATAAAGTACTCTGCCTTGGAACCAACGTATGATTTACCAGTTGCGGTGAAGACTGTGCGGTCTTGGGTTGGCTAAGGAGTTTGTGTGGGAATTGGGTCGGCGACTAAGAGACAGGGGTTGCAATCCTCGCTCCGGTTCGTATCTGGTCCAACAGATCTCCTTGGCAATTCAACGGGATAACGCTGCCAGTGTCATGGGGACTTTTGGGTTAGCTGCGATCTGGGGTGGGGACTTGGCTCAATTTAATTTAGTTTTAAGATTGACAAAGCCTATTGCGGATTATATCATCTGTTAGTAGGCGACGAAGCCTAGCTGTAGCTGATTTGTTTATTGAAAACACTTGACGAAGCCTGCGTCGCTCATCGCAAACTATGAATGGACTTGTTATTTATTATTAATCCTGAAATATATGAATAAGGTATTGTTAAAATATTTACATATCACGGCTACATTCACTTGACTTTTTTGTCGCTATTGGTGAGATATTTCGCACCCATTGGGGGTCCTTCCTCAGGCTTAAGTGCTCGCGTCGGCTGCACTCCGTGCACTGCGCGCCGCCCCACATAGGTCGAAAATGACGATTTAGGCGGCCAAAAATATTTTATTACATTTTTGCATTTTAAACACGATTTTGATGTAAGAAAATGTAGTTTTATATAATTAATATTATTATTATTTATATTATGGCCATTTTTCAGTTATATCAGTTTTTTTCACATTGCAGGGCTCCTCTTAGCTTAAATATTTTATATATTTATGAATAATACAATGTTAAGTTGGGTATTGATATATTTTATTATCTTCCATTATATGTAAATAATATAATATCTACTATATATATTTAGGTATACAAGTAACACATTACAGAAAGTCATAGAAGTACACATAGGTTCGCATCTAATACTGCTACCCTAAGGTTGTCTGGAAGAGATCGCTTACAGCGATAAGACCGCCTGTTGCTACCTTTCTTTACATTGTAAATCTGTTTTTTAAATTTGTCTTCTTTGTGGTGCAATAAAGAATATTTACTTTTACTTAATACTATTACGTTTATATGTATACAAAGGTTCATACAAAACAATATTAATCATCATCGTATCTTACAGAAAAATCATCTTTATTTCTTTGGAAGCTTTCCTCGCTCTGCGCTGCGGCAGCTCTCGCTATATGTGGCTCAGCAGAAATCAATAGCTGCATAGTTTCTTGCAGAAATGATTTAACGCGAATTTTCTTTCTCGTATTGCTAAGTCAGTGCTTGTTGCGGAGTAAGGCGATCTGTTTCATTCGAATCCGCTTTATTAACTTTAGATTTATTAACTTATTAACTTCTTTATTTACAGTGGAGCAAGTTATCAGTTTTCCTGTGTTTTGTTCTTTCACTAGACTCACTGAACGATTTGGACGGCCGACCGCGCCTGCAATGAGTTTTAATCGATATTTCAAATGTTCCTTCCAACCAAGATCCATTAGTTGTCAGAAATTTTTCCACTATACGACGTGATTTAGTCCATTTCTTTTTAAATTCTGATTTAAAATGTGAAAATCTATGCTTCATAGCCTGTTTTTCTTTGTCTGCGTCACTTGGGCATATAAGGAGATAATTTTCCAAGAAGTCAAATTTTTCTGTTATTGACTGGAATTTTGGTTCATTCATCTTGTCAAACAGATATTTTCGAGTCACAACTTTTACACCCGAGGTATTTGATGAACCTATAACAACAGAAAAGCCATTTAAACAGTATTGAAAAAAACAACGTAATAATTTGTTATATCGTGATTTTTTTTTGAAACTCGATATTTTAAAAAGTGCTCAAAAGTGCTCCCCAATTTTTTCAGGATATATAAATAAAGACTTGTTTTATAGAATGCCATAAAAAAAAAATACTCGGACGAGCTCGGAAGTATAGTATATTCACTATTGAATACAAAAAATACTCAAAATTTTAATTACGAAAAGGGTAATGTTTAGTGGGTTATATATGTATCATTAAATAAATATTTATAATTCAAAATAGATTAAAATAAAAGAAACTTACCTGTATTTTTGATATCCATCACTTTCACTCACAAAAAAACTCCACAAAAATAAATAATGACTTAGAAATGTTTGCTTCGGATAAGAGTGCTATGAACTGCGTGTGCAACGAGTGTGATGACCGAGTTTCGAGAACCTCGTATATGACCTGCGAAACTGATAGGGGTAGTAATGGGGTGGGATTAAATCCGTGATAGTGTGGTGTTTTTCGAGAGCCAATTAGTTTTGCGATAAGCCTACTTTTAGAAAGTTGACTTTTGGCCGCCTAAATCGGGATTTCCGACGTAATGGGGGCTAGGGCGCGGTGCAGTGCGCAGACGGAGTTGTTAACAGGTGAAGGTCTGGTAGGGCGGCTGTATCGACCGAAGTCAAGCACACTGCACTCACTGTGTCCACATGATCGTCACAACACACTTAACACCAGGTACAGGCTTCCATGCAGATCCAATATTTTTGAAGATATCTCACGAAAGTTTCATATCAATTAGTAATTGTTATTTTTTTAAATATGTGGACGATGCTACAGTGGTTCTCCTAGTACTTTTCGCTCAACACAATCAGAATACACAGATGCTAATGCATCTCAAGCGTACCGCTAGTTAGGCTTAAATGGGTCCCAAACATTCATCCGTCGAGGGGGAATTATTTTTAATTAAACTCGAATAAAGACTGGTTAATGATGGTCTGCCCATTTTGTTGGCCGTTCATTATGTAACTTTAGTCTTTTAATAGATAAAGTTCTGGGATGGAATGAGGTGGCAAGAAAGAGTTATAATACATTAAATATAATGAAGGCACCTTAAGAGGAACGGGGACGGCCGTTTCTCTATACAAATATAGTCCCCATTTTCCTCTCTAGATATTTACATTATGGTAAATATTTTTACAAGATTTGATGTATATTAACCATAGCTCTGTTCCTACGTTTGACTGTTTTCTTGATTATTGTTAAAATTTGGAGTGATTAATCGCGGGCAAACAAACATACATACAGACAAACATATGGGTCAAACTGAGAATCTCTTTTTTTGAAGGCGGTTAAAAACAGTTTTCATAGGAATTTTTAATGCTCCTTATTATTATAATACTCAAAAATTCGAAAAAAATCAGACGTAGGGGCATAGCTGTGCTTAATATACGACAAAATAGTGTCAAAATATTTTCAATAATGTTAATCCCTCTCGCCGCAAAGTAAATAGCGGCGGCGCGCGCCGGAGCAGAGTCCGCTCAGTACAAACTACAAAGTGCCATTTTCACCGCACGCACACAAACGTGACATTTACGCACACAGACGTTACATTTATAGGCGTTCTTGGGCACTCTCGGGCAGAGCTTAGTCGGGCTGTGCGCGCGTTGCTCACTTGACTTCCCCACCGCTACGTAGGTACCTGTACCTACTGACATGTACGTCAAAATGCAGTCTCTAAGGAATGTAGACATGATAAGATGTATGTATAAACGAATCGATGTATGTATGTCTGTAAACTTATATTACCTACTCCTTTTTAAAATTCGAATTAATACAGAAGCAACCCTAGTAAGTCGGGCAAGTTTAGGTATGTAATTTCAAGAACGGCGGGAACGGACCTTCTGTTTATTTTTTATTTTGTGCTCTCGCTCAGTGGCATTGACCGCCAGCATCATGATTACGAAAGCAATATAATTACGAAAAAGGTTAATTATCCGAGTCTAGTTGATACTAGAAATGTTGTAAAACTTTTACTTAATTAATAATTATACCTACTTGAAAATAATTAAGACAATTTAATCAAGAGCTAAGTGAGGTCTAATTAACATGATAACAAATTAATTAACTATATTTAAAGAGTTATTGTACTTTACATTTAAAAAACCATTTTAAATAGAAATTAAGAAAGTTTTTTATATTTTTTTTTTGTGTTCATTCACCGAAAAAAAATCTATCTAAAAATAAATAATACGTGCATTTAACTTGTTTAACACTTTGTGTCATGTCAACAGTTTGTTGTCTTATATGTCATACCTAATCGACGTGTCATTCGATTTATCAACGTGAAGAGGCCAGTTAAGAGTTAGGTAAAAGAGTCTGTTCAATAAGGTCTTATTTAATTATATAATTAACAGGATGCTTTACGTAGTAAATTTGTTTTCCAATTTTATCCAAAAAACATCTTAAAACCTATAATGTTTTATACTTAAATATACTACAGGAGCCGAGTATTAGCAGCTGTAAAAATATTGGTAGCTAATTTTTTAGAATTTTAATTTTTTTTTAATTGCATTTATTTACATTGCTATAATTAGTCTAAATCTAAAATAGTCCCTTGAGGCATTGTACCAAGGACGCTGGCGGCATTTCCTCGTCGTGTCGCAATACTGATACGTTGTGCGAGAAAGCCGCCAGCTCGTCGGTCACCAGTTACGTCAACCAGACGCAATTTCTGCAAAAAACTTGTGCGCGCTGGGACCCCACGGACCTAGAGTTTCAACGCCAAATGGCACAAAATATGGTACTCATTACCAAGGCTCATGAATGTATTACGTTTCAAATTTAAAGGGTAATATATTTTATGGGAACGATATATCAGCTGGCAACAGTGACATTTCTGGTTCAAGAAATATCACTCTTGATAACTAAAGGATCATTATATCATTTGATAACAAGAAATTACTATCTGAATTGACCTCCATGTGGAATATATACAATATTGTTTTCTGGTATATGGTCACTATTTGAGAACCGTTGAGTCATTGTGATTATTTTTCACGATCCATTCTTCAAATTATAATTTATTTAAGATTGAAATAAAGTAGATTAACAAAATAATACGTCCGCCATCTTGAATCTAACGCAATCCGGACATACCACGAATTAAAATGAAATTCCCCCAATGCCTGTTTCTCAGAGTAAACATCTACATACATTTTCGCTGTGTTGCTGGAAAATACTAAAATTGGCGAGTTAGTCTAATTACTAATAATAATGGTAATTTTGCAGAAGTGTATAAGAAATATTTTCTCGTAAAAATGAAGAAAACAAGCATGCCCATATCTAGATGTTTACGGAAATTTAACTTACAACTCAAGTTTTTCAACGATAATTATACACACACCCGTACCCAGCAACTCGTCATTCCTTACACCCTAGAGCCTAAATGTGCGCGCACTGTGCGGTTAAGAGAAATTTCCTCCAGCGGACGCTCCCTACCGAGGTTTTCCCGAGGGTCTATAGTATGGGGTTCTTCAAAAAATGAGTGTACGTTTTTAAAAGGTCGGTAACGCGTATGTAACACCTCTGGAGTTGCAGGCCATAAACTTCGGTGACTGCTTACCATCAGGCGAGTCGTACGGTTGTTTGCTACCGACGTGGTATAAAAAAAACTCATGGCATTATAAAGTGTTTTCTAATGTGATAAGTTATGTATTCCTATTCTTCTATACGATCATTTGCATCCTATTTGCACTTGAGCTCCGTGTATACCAAAAACAAGAACAAAAAATTGTTTTTTTAATAAATTCTAGAACCTATGGCAGCTAATGCAATATGAGGAGCAAAATGCAATTTAGCGGAGAACGCAATAAAAATATGGTAAAGGTAGTAGCATAAAAATTATTATATTTATGCAACGGAGAATCTATTAGACGCTCAGTGATGTAATTTCATAGCTTAGCGAATCAAGGACTAGTCGAAGCATTCTTCTACTTATGGTGCAATAATTTATTATTATAATTATGGTTTAAAACTAAACTTTGCCTAAAATGATCATTCCACAATTGAGTGGGAAACTTTAGTAAACCATGAAAGACGCCAAGAAGAAATCCGTTTTTTTGCATCCCGTACCAAACTTGGTTTACGGAACTCATATGGGATATAGGATTGACTTCGGTGTTTCAGTCAGTCATTTGATTTCGTGCCTTAATAAACAATTCTTCGGGGGTCAATTTCTTGTTTCGTCTCATCATCATGTTCGTTCATGTTTGCATTATGAATTCTACAAGCTGGTTTTTCTAAAACTTCCGACGCGGTAAGAAATCAGAATACAGCGGGTAGCTCACTTGGCATTCAGGTGACCTACTTGTGAAATACAGCTACACTAACAAGGTTTTAGCCCAGTAATCCAGATAGATTATACAAGACATCGAGCAAAGGAACGTCGGTGTAGTGAATCAGATATAATTATGGTTTATCTAACCTGTAGGCCTAAGATGGTCGGCTCTTTATCATTTGTCACCATGCCTGTCACGTTCTAACAAGTATGTAAGCGCGAAAGTGACGGGTATAGTGACAAGTGATAAAAATGGAACCATGATACCGCCGCTGGTATAATCATCGCTCATGATATGTTCATCGGGTTGACCTACAAATTATGCCAATTTTATCAAAATTGCTATGATGTGCGGAACGGAAACTTGGACACTGAAAACGGATCGTCGGAAAAAAGTCGATGCCTTAGAGATGTAGGTATGACGCATGCATGCTCCGAATATGACTGCACGCCGCACTAACGTATCCATATTAGCCCAGCTCAAATTGGAAAAGGCACCTAAACTATCCACCTGTCTTCAACGAGTACTGAGATACTTCGGTCACATTGCTCGCAGAGACCCTGGCAACTTGGAGAGACTTGTGGTGATGGGAAAGGTGGACAGCAGACGGCCTAGAGGACCCAGATGGTGTGACATCGCACTAAGCAACGTTTTCCACAAAGCAACCGCCAGGGAGAAATGGAGAGCCGACCTGCCATAGGGAAAATTAGTAAGCGGAGTCAGGATTCTCAGCAGTGAAGGACCGACTTAGAAGAAAAATAATATGTTTACTCAAGAAGCTTATGATGCCTTTAAATAGGTGATAACTTATGGTAATGAATTTTCCTGGGAATTACATCCAGTTTAACCAATGAGTCGTGTTTATAAACTCATATTTTCTAATAATCAGTCTCCGTTACCAGATCTCAAGAAGATAAATGAGTTATATGAATGTTTATGTCATGTATACCAACTTAACATAACATAACACTATTAAACAAATTTTGGTGAAGTTGTCCGGGATGTCGGTTGAAAGTGTAAAGTGAGATTTCTTTATGAATAAAATATTTTTACTGATTTACACTAACTGTTAGCAGTGCAGTGCAGCAGGCCAATTCAGACTTTCATTTTGACATCAAAATGATATCTAAATTGACATTTTCTTATAATTCGGTGCTACTTGTATGTACATCTATTGACACGGGCGAATAATAACGAAAAATACATCATCCATAATTTCTTTTTCATTTTGATGTCAATATTATGTTTGAATTGGCTTGCAGGTAAAAAACGAACATTTCACGAAATGCCTATTCATTATTTAATTGTTCACCAGTAACATGCATACATGATATCGCGTACTCCGCAGAACAATGGTCTAGGTGTAAATGCAGGCATTATCTTCTAGAACATATATTTCAGAAGTGTAGTTACCATCACATGCATAGAATGTGAGAGTTAAAGGCTCAAAAACCAGTTAAAATATACCAGAGCCAGATTGATTTGCAGGGTAAGTTTCGTTTTACTGAAAATATTTAATTTAAATTAACTTTGAACCAAGAACGTCTACGGACGATGCTATTAAGCTTAGAATATATTTTAAAGTGGGAAATTACTGTCTTGGGTGAGACTTGAACTCACGGCCGCTCTCTCTTGAAAATTCTAAAAATGTACGAAATAGCCAAAGAACCGTGTCCCGATTTGGGCCATAGTGCGTCCATTAATGAATCGCATACTAACAGGTAGGGATTTACGAGTGCATTCACGGAAAAATTGTTTCATTGTTATTCGAAGTGGGCGTATGTTTATAGGCAACCAACAATGGTGACTTAATTGACATTTATATCTGTGAAGATTCTTCATCAGTACTGTCAAATCTTATAAATAGGTCTCCCGTGTGTGTTGATGGAGGTTTTATTTGTCTGTTAGATGCCTTGAATACCCTAAATACCAGTTCCTAAAATGAGAACCAGTCAAAGCGTATTTTCTTATAGCTTTCTTGACATTGCAGAAAAACAATATATGGATGACAGTTGCATCTTCGGATTGATCCCGTACCAAGGGCTGGCATGAACCCCTGGGTACATCCGTCGCTCACATGTCTGCCCCCGCCAAGATGGACCCAGACTCCAGAGGCATCAGAACGCATTAAATCACTAAATCACCTCGCCATGTCATATTTCCAGAGACTTGGCGGGTCAAAGTTTAAACTTTGACCGCTACCACTGTCACCACGAGGAGGAGCTCTGGTTGCAAGGAGAACTACAGTGCCCTGTAATAGTTCACAGACAAATAATAGACGATATTTTTACAAATGAAATGGGTTTCTGCCACCCTAATATAACGCAGATGAATTTTTGCTAACAATGTATGCCCACCAAATACGCTCATAAAGACGATATATTCTATCGATATAGGCTATGCACTATCTAATGATATATAAGTTACTTCGGAACTCGTCATGGCCCAGGACCCATACTATCCGGGACACGGTTCTTTTATTTTGTGATTTTGACGTTGGTTCCGTAGTAAAAGTTACTCAGTATGACCAAACATTAACGGGTTGGAGTAAATGGTTTTAGTTAATATACATACTGTATATATAAAATAATAATAATAAATAAATATTATAGGACATTATTACATATATACACTAAGTCCCACAGTAATCTCAATAAGGCTTGTGTTGAGGGTACCTACTTAGACAACGATATATATAATATATAAATATTTATAAATACTTAAATACATAGAAAACACCCATGACTCAGGAACAAAAATCCATAACAACAAACATATATAACAACAGATTACTACACAACTAATAGAATCAAATAAAATTACAATACATTTAAATTAAACTATATTTTATAATCAATGAGTTTAAATTAAACTATATTATAATTACAATACACGTTAAAAACCGTGCTTTATGTAGGTCATCAGTGCCTATAAAATGTACCAGCAGGATTTTCAGAGACGTCAGCTCATGAAAAGGTTGTTGGAACTGTCACGCATCCAAATAATATTATATACCTACCGGGTTACACACGCCGTTTGTAGTATATGAAGTATGTAGAGCAGTTTCAGACTAGTTTTACGCGCGTATGCGGTCGTTTGCCGAATGCGCACTTCAAAACTCAGGACGCTAATATACGAGCTTACGCAGCGGCTTACGTAAGCGAATAACTCGCGAACGTGACACGGCGCGGCGCGGCGGCCCAACGGAATTCGCGTTCGCAACGAGATCGCCCACGTAGGACACTTCCATAGGTGCAAAGGATTGATTAACCCGCGCCGCGCCGCTTCGCGTTCGCGAATTATTCGCTCGCGTAAGCCGCTGCGTTACACTGGCGTGTTGCCTCGATCCGGTGCGTCTCAGCTCGCGCGGCACGAGCTTATTAGCGTGACAACGCGCTTATAAAAACGAGCTTATACGCTCGTATAAAACGCTAATCTGAAACCGCCCTTATGATAAAGCTATGCAATACTGATTTAACCAGCCTTGAACTCGTCCATTCTTCGATAAGCGATTACAACAACACTGCTCTGTGGACATAATTGTGAGAACTAATTGAACTTTGGTGTGGAGTTAGCATTATAATAGGGCAAGACGAGCTTTGGACCAATTAAGTTGCAGGCTTAGATGGTTTAGTTTGACAGGAGTAGTTAGCGTCGGCATGATTATTTATAATCAGCGTTAGAGAATATTAAACAGTCTTGCTGTCTGTGTTTACTTGATTTGATTTCATTTATTTTATAATAATAAATTACAGTATAAATTATGCTATGTCAATCTACACGAATTTATATTATGATTAGAGATGCAACGAATAGTGGCTTGGCCGAATACCGAATATTCGGCGGAGCCTACGGCCGAATAGTAGTTTTACCTAAAATTAAGTAAAATTCGGACGCGCGCGTGCGTGCGCTGTGCAAGTTGCATCTTATTTCTCGCTTTAGGCAGTCTTTGATAGAAATTGCGCTTATTTATGGATATTTGTTCCTGACACATGGGTGTTTTCTATGTATTTAAGTATTTATATATATTTATATATTATATATATCGTTGTCTAAGTACCCTCAACACAAGCCTTATTGAGCTTACTGTGGGACTTAGTGATTTTGTGTAATAATATTTATTTATTTATTATTTATTCTGCACGCAGTGCGTATTAAATTGCGGACATTGCGATGCGTTCGTTTTCGTCGTGTGTGAAAAAAAAATATCTTGTATTATTTGTCTCATGTTTAAAGGTAGTCTGAAAGATTATACTGATCTTAATAATTGATTGCCTACTTGTAGTTTATTCCTTTTTTTACCCTCGTTTACCGTTATCTACGTCTTAACGTACTATTCTGTATTCGGCCGAATACTATGCCACTATTCGGTATTCGGCCGAATAGTGAAATTATGGCCGAATAGGCCGAATACTGAATAATGGCCGAATATTCGTTGCATCTCTAATTATGATCGTCAGTACATATATTACAATTTAAATGTAAAAAATGGAATGAATACAAAATAATAAATTAATGCTTCGCCAGAATTTTCAATTATATTATTAACAATATTGTATATCTCTATAATCAGACCAAGATAAGTTGGCAGCGATTTTGACAGCCCAGACAGCGCAAGTGTTATTTTAAACGCCGGACTTCTATGAAATTGCCAACAATATTTTGCCTGATGTCCAATCAGGTTTCCGTAAAGGACGTAGTACAATGACTGCATTACTTGATGTCACTGATAACATTCTGGATGCTCAAGACAAGGGAATGTGCACACTTTTAGTACTCCTCGATTTCTCAAGGGCTTTTGATTGTCTGAATATTAACCTGCTATTATCAAAACTGAGCTACTATGGTTTTGACCACAAAACTGTAATGTGGTTTGCAAGCTATCTTTGTAACCGTTCGCAAATTGTAAAAGTGCGTCTCAGTGATGGTTCTTCACTTTTCTCTAAAAAGGCTGAGCTTACTAGAGGAGTTCCTCAAGGATCCGTAATCGGGCCGCTCCTGTTTATATTATATTCCGCAGACATTACATCTCACATCACGCATTGCAAGTACCACATTTACGCAGACGACATACAGGTGTATATATCATGTAAGCCAGCCGATATCAACAGTACCATAGAAAAACTAAATGAAGATCTCACCAGAATTGCTAGATGGGCTACAGAAAACTGCCTACTACTTAACCCCAGCAAAACAAAATATCTTGTGTTTGGCAGCAATCAGCAACTGGCCGGTGTCAGTAGTTCTGTGAGTGTTATGCTGATGAACGAACCAGTCGAGAGGGTGTATGAGGCCCGTAACTTAGGTCTCCTAATGGACTGTGGACTGCGATATGAGAAACATACCGCTGAGGCTATTAGGAGTTGCTTTTATAAACTTAAGGTGCTATATAAAATCCGTCCATATTTAAGTGAAAACCTGCGCATACAATTAGTTGAATCACTCGTCCTGTCAAAATTGAATTATGTTGATGTTGTGTTTGGGCCAAGACTTCTTGCCAAAACTAAACGACTCATACAGCGTGTTCAAAATGCCTGTGCTCGCTTCTGTTTTGATATTCCGTTGAGAGCTCACGTGACTCCGTATCTGAATAGCCATAAGATCCTTAAAATGCAACACCGCCGTAAACTTCACTTAGCTTGTTTGCTCTTTGGCGTACTGAACTATAAAACTCCTGCATATCTTTTCAAGAAGCTATCTTGCATTAAGCTCCGCGAGCGCCGTGATTGTGGAATTCATCTGTTGACGCCGCGTCATGCCTCAGCCGCTTTCCGAGGAAGTTTTAAGTATTCTGCATCCCGCTGTTGGAACAATGTTCCGCCGCCAGTGAGAAACCTGCAAAGTATTCATAGTTTTAAGACAAAGCTTAAACAGTACTTGCTCAATCACCAGCTTAACCAGGAAACCTGCAGATTGGAAACAAGTTGCCTGTAGTCAAGACTATTATTACTTACCACAATGTTTTTGCTCCTTCCGCAATGGAATCGACACCATTCCCCACACACCATCCTTATAATAGTTATTTTATTTAAGCTGATTATGCTACTATTAGTTTTTCTTTTGTTTACATATTTTAGTCAACTTTGTTTTATGGTTTTCATGATCGAAAACGGATTGAGATTATGAGTTTCATCTTATTATTATGTTTGTCAAATCTGTCACTGGATTTAATTCGTGTAGCTACCGCTGACCTGGCGCTAGTTGCGCACGCTTAATGCCGCACCACGATACGATCCGACCGGACCGGTACAGACTGGACGTTCGTTTCGTCCGTGCAATTTTATTTAGTGTTAAGTATATTCGTCATGTTTATTTTATGTTTCTTTCCTTTTTTCTGTTACCTTCCGTGACTATTTCGCACTCGATGGTCTCATCGGAAGATCAGCGCTGGAAGTCGCCAGCAACATGCTGAGATGAGGCCATTTCGTGACACTTTACTCTCACTATGTTCTCTTTTATGTCTGTCTATTACTGTTTGTGTGTTTATGAAAAAAAAAAAAAAAAAAAAAAAAAAAATAATGTCGTTTACTTAACACTTGTACAGATTGGACTATCAAAATCACTGCTAACTTAGCGTGGGCTGACTTTTTTGTTGTAAATCAAATGATCTATTCATATATAAAACGTTTCATCAATTATATATATAGATAAAAAAAAAAAACTGAAAAACCACACTCGCGCAACCAGCCTAAACCGTTGCGTTGAGTTTTGACATAGATATAATAATATTATACCCTCTTCATATTTTGATAAGCTCCATTACGACGGGATTTTTTCAAATTCAACGCCTAAGGGACAAAATGGGATTCCAATGTTTACGAATGAATATTTTATAGGTATAATTCTGGACCAGAGTTGCTTTAGACAGACAGCACTGGAAAGAGTTGGAAGAGGCCTATGCCGACAGGCACACCACACTAAGAGACATTTTATAATAAGACAACTTATTATTTGTATTTACAAGTGATTCATATGTGGATTAAGGGCTTATTTAATTTAAAAATTTAATTAATAATTCATGATAAACCATGCACAGATGTGTGGAGATATCTGAAAAATACTCGAAAGTCTGTACGGTAGGAGAAGGGTCATAAAATGTATTGTTGCTTTTACATTTTACCACGCAGACCACTAAGACAGGACGCTTAGGGCGTCCGCTAACTGATGCGGTTGAACGGACCGGGTGAACGGGTTAACGAAAAGCATGAGCAACGCTAACTGGCGCGGACCCGTGCGAGTTGCGACGGATTATAACTGAGTTCCCTCTATTTGGCATACCTCTGTTTATCCGAAATTCATTTCGCATAACAGACTTAGCATAATCGATTTTCGACGAATGTTAATGTAGCAGAAATCTAATTTGGTATACGGGACTTAATCGCGTAAACTTATGTTTATTATATGGCCTGACGTTTCGAACGTGACGTTACGCTCGTGGTAAAACTATGAACGAAAATCGTGTTGGTTTAAATCAGGGATCGGAACCGGTTTTTTGGAAAAACTCTGAAATAAACATATATTTCGGTTTATTTTATACTCCAAATATAGGACTCGGTTGTGTTTTTAGATAACGACTTCGTATTATTAGATTGCCCAATTAGAAATGAAATAATTAACAAAGAACGAAAAAATACCGTTTTCGTTCCCATACAAAAAATACCGGTTTCCGATCCCTGGTCTAAATCAATGTATAATTTGGCATAATTTACTAAAATTCGATTTTTGCTTTGCAGATAATATGTCTGCATACTGTTGTCGAGGCAGGGTAAAACGGGACCCTATAACTAAGACTCCGCTGTCGGTCCGTCGGTCTGTCTGTCCGTCCGTCACCAGGCTATATCTCATGAACCGTGATAGTCAGATAGTTGAAATGTTCACAGATGATATATTTCTGTTGCCACTATAAAAACAAATACTAAAAAGTACGGGACCTTCGGTGGGCGAGTCTGACTCTGACTGTTTTTTACAAATGTTGGTCAAGTAAATAAACCAATACTCACAAGGTTGGGATAACTGTGAAATGCTGCCAAGATAGTAAGTTAGGTTAGGTAAGAATTGTGACCTCAACAGAAACAAAATGCTGCAAAGATTCTAGGTTAGGTTAGAAGAAATATTATATGCCTGAAAACATTTCGGAGAGAATTTCATTGAAATTCTGCGTAAGTCATATATGCTAAACTTGCTTATGCCAGAATAGTTGATGCCAAAGATTAGTTACGATTAAATAGATTTTGCCATAAAGTATTATTAATAGGAAAATTATGCTAAAACAAAGGCAACTATTATAACTACACGGGTCTTTGTTTGCGATGCGTGCTATTTTTCTTTAAAAGCAATTTCTAGCTGAGCAACTTTTTAAACCTCGAATCAGGGATCGGAAACCGGTATTTTTTGTATGGGAACGAAAACGGTATTTTTTCGTTCTTTGTTAATTACTTCATTTCTAATTAGGCAATCTAATCATACGAAGTCGTTATCTGAAAACACAACTGAGTCTTACATTTAGAGTATAAAATAAACCGAAATATATGGTTATTTCGATGTTTTTGCAAAAAACCGGTTCCGATCCCTGCCTCGAATTTTTGAAGCTATGTTTTTGTCGCGTGCGTGCGATAAGGACAAGCTCCGACTAATATACCCACCCAAAAAACTCAAAAATCGACATTCTGCTCTTGACTGTTCCATTATTAAATTTTGAAAACTGCGAGAGGACGAATAATCTATGCCGCCTTTCTTTGCAGCCAATTCAATTAAGCCTTTTTTGCAATTTTCGAGGCGCTGTAAGTTTCTCCAAAATAAAATTATCCATAAAAGCAAAACATAGCGGCACAAATAATGATGATATTGATCTTATTTGAACAAATCATTGCTCCAGGTTAAAAATCCAGGGAGGAGTCGAGAGCGTTTGTATGCAAAAATCGCAACTAGGAATTCCCCTTAACCCGCACGCCCGCTCCGTGCAACCGCGCCAGCAAGCGGATGCCCTTAAAAGCTTCTTTCAGATTTACATTAAGAGCCCGGTAACGATTTTAGAGCAAAAATGTTAAATTGATAGATTTAGTCGTTGAAGTTGTACAACTTTTGTTACGTAATATGTATAAATAACAAGTATTGGTTTCTATTAGCACGTTTTTTCATCTTGTCTTTTAATAATGAGGTCGCAAGCGTGTGTCCCCGGTAATATGTGACGAGAAGGGACAGTTTTTAAAAATTCATCAAAAAATTATGGTAGAAAATTATTCACAATGATGTATAAGAACAGTTTCAGCAAATGGTGTAGATTATTTAAGTATCGAAATTACGTTGAAATGAAGTTTTCAGAGAAATTGTCACTTGTTTTGAAGTAATTTCATTTACACTATACTTCAAATTTATAATAACAAAAATGTAGTTTATTAAAGTTGAAGTACAGGATATGTGTAATACAAAATTACCATTTTAAGCAGTCCAAACTTTACGAAATTTACAAATAAGATCGACAAAATCACTGCTTTACGCGCGTTTACCTAAACGTCCATCAGAAAAAAAAACATTACTAATTACTTAAGTAGATTTGTTTTCAAAAAAATGATTTATTAAAATGAAAGATAACAAGACTTGCTAATAGAAACCAGTACGTATTATTTCTAATAGTTAACAAAAGGTGTACAATTTCATGCGCTAAATCTATCAATTTTACATTTTTGCGACTAAAATCGATAATGGCCTCTTAATTCGGTAATAATATGACAATAACCCACGGCATTACCCTGGTATATCTATTGATTCCAAATTATGTAGGTACCTTTAAGGACTAGAGTCAAACCAAGATAATTTCGCAGATATTGCAAGTGTTATTCTAAACGTCAAACACCTATGACGCCTACTAAACACTTGCACAGACTGGGCTATCAAAACTCTGCCAACTTGACTGGTCAGTACCCCTAGTGTAAATTTGATCGACATCATAACGTGACGAACGCGTTTGCGTTAAGTCTCATTTTGTATAGGATTTTGAGTTTCCAAAACGTCCCGGTTGGCGCGCTCTTTCTAAATCCAATACAAAATGAGACTAAACGCAAACGCGTACGTCACGTTTCAAAATCGAATTTATTTACACTAGGGGTACTGATATTAGTTCGCGTTTGTCTCAAAATAGAAAGTTAAGCGTTACTTAAATACATGTAACTTTATACTCCCTATTACTGCAATTTTCTGCCGCCAGAGAGCAGAACTAGAACCTTTCGTAAACCATAGAATCAGTTCAGTTCAAATATACTTTATTCATGTAGGCCTAGCAACAAGCACTTATGAATAGTAAGACCGTAATCTTAAGCTGATTATCAGAGCAATTTATTGATGTTGTATATATACTAATGAATATAATTCATAGATTAAATTGAATACTAATAATTTCACAAAATATCGAAAAAAAAAACTTATATCTACTGATTTCAATAACTTATATATACTGTACCTTAAACTATTTTTGACGAGTTTTCACAGATAATAAAATATGACATTGATGCATCAAGGCGGTTTGTTTACAAAGGGCCTCCCGGGAAAATTCGAAATTTAAATATTTGCCTCCTTATCGCTCGAATATGCAAGAGTGATATAAAGGTTAGATAACGAAATTTCGATTTTCTTGTTTTCCGTCAGATTGTGATGGATTGTGGTAATGGCGCCCCATACGCGTAATATAGCCTATTGTGTAAAATTAAAGCTATCTTAAAAATTATCGTTACAGAAGTTTTTGTCACAAATATTCATTTTTCAAAATGTCTCCTTTTAAACTAGCGCCAGCTCAACGATTTGTTAGACCTGTACCCCAAAAGCATAAAATTGTTGTAGTAATTCACCGAATCGCATTTCACCTTGAATGAAAAAGATATCACTGGTTTTTTTTACTTGACGCACTTATTCCCGTAGCCTTTGACATTAGTATAATTAATTTGTAGTATTTAATTTTTCGTGTAGTATGTTACCGAAGAGGCATTTCGCCGCGATCGACGTTTGTTTGGGACTCTATTTAACTTGATACGTTAATTTGATGCTTGCACTAAAATTAAGTGTTTTTTTTAAACACGTTTTGTACTTGTAGGATTAAGCCTCAAGTGCTATCAAACTCATTAAAATTTTATCTATGTGACGTTGACGTTGCGTTGAATCACGTCGCCAATACAATACACGATCGAGGATCATGAAATGCGACTAAAGTAATAAACGATTGAGTCACAACGCGATGTTTAAATGCACGGTCGAGGTGAAATGCGACTAAAACTTATAGCCACTAGAAAAAAAAAAACTATTGAGACACAATGCGAAAATTAAATATGAGATCGAGGTGAAATGCGATTCGGTGAAATACTACAACAATTTTATGCTTTTGGGGTACAGGTCTAACAAATCAGCTCAACTTTGATATCTTAACGTATTTTACTTTTTGTTCCTCATAAATAAAATGGAACGTTGTTTTATGCCCTCTCAAGTGTCTTGGTAAAGAACGAAACAATAAAACAAGAGACGGCACTAACGTTTTATGTTTCCCTAAGATGGGAATTGTTTGTAGTAGGCCATAGAAACTTTTTAATGTCTTATGCGATATATTACATATTATTGTTTACGATTTCAAGGATGTAGTACTGCCGCAAATGTGAAATTTAATGCTTTCTCTATAAAGTATCACCCGCCGTCGGCAGGGTGTTCATCCTCACTCCTTAGAACCGAAATGGTCGCGTACTGTGCGGTTCAAGAGGAATTCCCTCCCGCGGACGTTCCGGTTGTGGAATGAGCTCCCTTCCGAGGTTTTCCCGAGGGTCTACAGTATGGGGTTCTTCAAAAAAGGAGTGTACAGGTTTTTAAAGGGTCGGCAACGCGCTTGTAACACCTCTGGCGTCCATAGGCTGCGGTGACTGCTTACCATCAGGCGGGCCGTATGCTTGTTTGCCACCGTCGTGGTATAAAAAATAAAAGTGGCATTTACAGTACATATGGAGCTACTTTCCTAGTGTGGGAATGAGCACTTTCCGTGCCTATTTTGAAAGTTTAAAGAGCCATATGTACTGTAAAACGTTATAGTGAAAAAGTAAAAAGTGAAATTAACAGTACATATGGTACTACTGTTCCGCACTAGTGCGGAAAAGAGCACTTTCCGCGCCCTTGTCGAAAGTTTAAAGGGCCACATATGTTGTAAAACGTACGATACATGTGCAAATAGGTAATTCACAACTCGTGTCGATTTAACACTCCCTTCGGTCATGTTTTAATTTATCGCTACTTGTTGCGAATTTCCTACTTTCCGCACTTGTATCATAGATAAATATTTTCACGTTTCCAGTCGCTGTACAGTCGACTGAAGTATTGCAATACTGCTGCAAGTATCCAAATTTTTGAAAATCGGTTTTTTGACTTTTGGGGCAGCAATGCAGTCGCTAGAATACTGTAGCAGTAATTCCTGGTGTAGTCTGAATTAGAACGGTACTTTATAAATTCTCCGATGCACATATCAATAATGACCACCTGGTTTGAATGCTTTCGGAAACTATACAAAATGTTTTACTGAAATAGAAGGTGTAACTAAAATAGTGGGGATCCGTTCAAACTTTTGAACGCCAAGAACACCTAAAGGCGTCTTTACTAGTCGTGCCCACAGCGCCAAGGACAACTATAGGTATTATAGCGGACGCTGTCAAAGTAATCTTCACACTTACGAGTAAGGTTTACATTAGCTCGCTTGCGCCCGTGGACCTTGGCGATTGAGTGATGTTTGTGTTTATGACACAAAGCGTTCAAAGCGTTAACCCTTTTCCAGGCCCCACCAATCTACAAGGTTTTCCCAAAAAATCTAAATATATCTTATACCTTTAAACGAGCAATTCTTGTATTATATTTCCGGGATCTCGGAAACGGCTCTAACGATTTTGCTGAAATTTGGTATATGGGGGTTTTTGGGGGTAAACAATCGATCTAGATTAGTCTTATGTTTGGGAAAACGCTTGTTTTCGAGTTTTCATGCGTTTTTCTTTCGACGCAGAATATGGTCGCTAATTTCGTGTTGCCGGTCACTGTCCGTCTGGTCCAGCGGGTTAAGACGCGGACTGCTAAACGAGTGTTACGGGTTCGAATCTCGCCCGGTGACTAACTTTTTTTTTATATGTTATTTATTTATTTATCGTATGGCGTTTACACACTGGTTTTTACAATAATGATTACATCAAATTAAAATTTACAGTTTTGCAGATATACACTCGCGTCCTTTGTCAGTTCTTTAAAATCTTCGACAGGTCCGTTGTATCTAGTGATGGGGCAATCAAAAACTATATGATGTATGGTCTGTTCCGGATCTCCACAGTCGCACGCCGCCGACTCGCTCCACCCCCATTTGTGCCAGAGGTACGCACAGTTGCCCACACCGGTTCTCAGACGGTTAAGTCTGCACCATATTTGGCGGCTTTCTTTAAACCCTTTGGGCCGCTCCTGTGTGCTGAGCTCAAAGAAGGGGTTTGCTGCATTTTTGTGCTGCTGGGCTTCCCAGTCCCTCATCCAAGCTTGACTGGCCTTCCATGTCGGGTCATGGGTATGAAAGGATTTCGCTGGCGCGTTTCGGGACTTCAGTCGGGTGTTTTTGAGGCTGTCCATGTCTTCGTGTATTGGCAGTAGAGTGTTATCGGACATTTTAGTGAATTCCCGTGCTAGGCATTTTTCTCTGCGGATATTCGGCGGTGCAATGTTGCTGAGGGCTGGTAACCAGTAAGTAGGCGTTGGCATGATGCAGCCCGATATTATCCTCATCGTGTGATTAAGCTCCACGTCCACCCTGGCCACGTGTGCACTGTTCATCCATACTGGTGCACAGTATTCCGCCGTCGAGTAGACGAGGGCCATAGCAGTGGTCTTTAGGCAGGCAGCGCTGGCACCCCATGACGTTCCTGTGAGCTTCTGAACTATATAGTTCCTAGTCTTCAGTTTTCCAGACAACTTGTCAAGGTGGTTTTTGTACGTCAAACTTCTGTCAAGGGTTACATCCAGATATTTTGGGCAGAAATTGTGACGCAAAACTGTACCTCTGAATCTCACTTTTAGCTCTCTGTTCGCTAACCTGTTGGACAGATGGAAACAACAGACCTCGGTTTTGCTGGCATTAGGACATAAGCGCCATTGCTTGAAATACTCGTCCATGGCCTCTAGGTCTCTCTCTAATATACCTTCTGTTGTTTCTATGCTTTTGTTCTGAGTTACTAGGGCCAGATCATCAGCATAGCCAAACTTGCGTGAGGTCGTAGCAGGCAAGTCGTGGATGTATAAGTTGAAGAGGAGCGGAGCGAGCACAGAACCCTGGGGCAGGCCGTTATTTAAAATTCTTACTTTACTAGATTGTTGGCCCAGATATACTTGAAACGGTCTATTTGTTAGAGCATCATCTACCACTTTAAATATTCTTAAGCATGGAACAGTTTATAGAGCAGACCCTGACGCCAAACTGTGTCGTAGGCGGCCGTGAGGTCTACAAAGACCGCGGAAGACTTTGTTCCTGACTGAAAGCCGGCCTCGATATGTGTTGCGAGTGCTAAAACCTGATCACAACAGTTTCGTTTTGGCCTGAATCCAGCTTGCTCCTGTGGAATTTCTGAGATAATGGTGTCCGATATGCGGTTATAGATTAGGCGTTCTAGTAATTTGTAAATGACGCTGAGTAACGCTATTGGGCGGTAGCTGTCTACCCTGTCTTCGGGCTTTTCTGGCTTAAGCAAGGCTATTATTTTTGATGACTTCATCGTGGGTGGCATTTTTCCAGTATCGATAATGTTGGTGTAGAATGACGCCAGCCATGATTGGGTTCGTGGGCCACAGTGTTTTAGGAACTCAGGGAAAATGCCATCTTCTCCACAGGCCTTGTTCACGTTGATATGTGCAATTGCGGATATAATCTCAGGAATGGTTACAGGTCCACTATACTTGTCATTAGGAGTGGCTTGGGACTTTTCTAGTTTCAGCTTTTTACGAATTTCACGGGTGTGGAGTTTATGACTCGGTGCTTTCGAGAGCCCTACTATGCGATTTCCAATATCATGTGGGCTGACCTTTGGATTGCCGCTTCTAGTCGTCTGCCCCGTAGTCAATCTTCTCAGAAGATGCCATGCCTTCGGCTTGAGTGCGTGAAATTCATCTTTTCGACTGTCTGTTCCCATTTTGTCTTACGAGCTTCATCCAGAGAACTTATAAGCTGGTGGGCTGTGTTTCTATCGGCCGTCTCCTGAAACTCCTGCCAAAGCTCTTCAGTCTCCCTACTCCAGCACGGGACGTACTCTTTCCTATACCCTCGAGGAACGCACTGTTTTGCTGTCGAAATAATTAGTTTTTTAAAACGATCGTAGTTTTTTGTTACCGGCTCGATCCATCTGATTCTCTCGTCCAGTTTTTGTGCATATTGGTTCCAGTCGGCCTTTTGGAAATTCCATCGAGGACCTGGGTAGGATTGAACTAAAGGAATTTTTAATCCGATTTCTAGAAGGATAGGTCGATGATGGCTATTTGGGAAGTCATCAAGAATTGACTTCTTTGCCGGTACAGGAAGGCTGTTCTCATCCTTGGAAGTAAACACCAGATCAGGATTGTAGCATCGATTCCATCGAGCAGATTTGAAGGAGCCTTTAGTTTTGTTGTCGTGGACCAGGAATGCATTTGTTTTATCCGCCCACTCCATGATGTCTTTGCCGTTCTCGTCAATATCCTTATAGCCCCAGGAGGTATGATGGCTGTTGAAGTCTCCCATATACACTGATGGATGTTGTAGCTCTGGTAGTGCGGGCTCAGGCCAACGGCTTTTAGGTGGTTTGTAAATATTGCATATTTTCGTTTGGGCTATCTCGATTGAGGTCACAGCAATGTTCTCATGGTCTATACTATTGGAGATGACAACGGTCGATTGCGAGATTGAGTGGTGGACGTATGTGGCAGTACCGTATTGAGCGTGGTATGTGGCTGCTACCAGATTATATCCAGCAAGCTCGCCTCTGCGAGTGAGTTGTAATTCATTTGCAGCGTGTGTCTCCTGTAGTAGCACTACGTCAATGTCCAAATTATTAATAATTCTAGATAAGCAGTCAGATTTGGATCGGCTTATGCCTTCTATATTAAGTTGGCAGATGCGGACTGAAGGTCCGACATCTCTTGTCGACGGGGCCTTTGTAGCGCCTCGTTTCGCATTTTTTCCTTTCGTGTTATTCATATTCATTACTGAGTTCGCTTCTTTTTTCTTTATATAGCTCCAGTGTGCGCTGCGAGGTTCGGAAGGAACAGTGCAGCTGCCAGTTTTGTTGCTCTTTTAGCACCACCCGGAGGTCACGTGTAGGGTTTCTAGGGGTGCTTCCTACGGACGTAAAGCAACAATCGACCTCCAATATGTTCAAGTGAATATATAACTTTTTAATTTTTATTGTTTTAGACAAGTTTAATTTAGTAAAAAAATGTAGTTAAGATTATCACCTATACACCACCATATTACAATAAATAGTTATAACCGAGCAAAGCTCGGTCGCCCAGGTACTTCCAATTAATCCAGCTTTGACGATTCATTTGAAGACAAGTCACATTTCCAGAAACTGCAATCTAATTTGAACCTTAAATCGCAATGCTAAAGTTGAAATTGTAATGGCGCGTATGTGGTCGATAAATCGTACTATGCCTAGAAAAGGGTAAAGGGCATAATCGGTATCGCATTCTGTTTAGGAAAAAGTACAAGAAAATATTTTTGACGCTAATAATTTTTGGCATTTGTATGGAAAATTGGCCGGCTTGGACGACCTGCCCCATAGATTTATTTCGCATAAAAAATCTACTACTTTTTCCTTATCACAAGATACCGAAAATGCCCTTAAACGGATCCTTAATATTTTTGTTATATCTTTTATATATTTTTTATAATTATTTGTATGGACAGCGGACTTGGCCGTGTCCCTACATTCTGACTAGTTCCTCGGAGTAATCTCTCAACGAAATCTACTTACATTAAAAGTTCACTCAATGTTCTGAAGGACAAGTATTATTTTACCTTATTTTTATTGTTCAAGATTACAACTCAAACATAATTATTATAAAGTAACTCACTAACTAACCACCCTCCTCTATTAATGGAACCCTCCGTAAATAAGACAGAAATTTATTTAAACCTAGCTAACTGAGACCCTGGGTAAGTACCTCTTTAAGTGAGACAAATTGGCTGGTCCCTTGAAGTCTCAGTTATCCAGGTTTCACTGTATTTTTTATTATTATTTGTATGGACAGCGGACTTGGCAGTGTCCCTACATTCTGACTAGTTCCTCGGAGTAATCTCTCAACGAAATCTACTTACATCGACTTAGGACTTGTTTCTTTACTGGCATATTTCACTAAGTCTCTTAGTTCGTTTTCCTTTGTGCTCCGTACCACAATTGGAAAAATTACGGAACATTTTCGGAATCTCACTATCTACTCGATTTTAAATGACCCCTTTTTTTAAATTGTAGTTATTAGGCATTTTCGAGAACAAAAATGTCTTAAACCTAAAATTATGAAATAAATATTTCAAAAATATTATAATTATTTGCGTAGATACATAGTTTAACAACGTTAGTCAAAAATACTAGAAACACATACCTACTTCTTCTTCTTTGTCCTCGCCTTTGTCCCGCTACACGGGGTCGGCTTTCTTAACCATGCCACGCCATTTGTTGCGGTCATATACGTCATTGCATTCTAATGAGAGAATTTTCATGTCCCTCTGGACAGTCGTTAGCCATGTGGCTAGCGGTCTACCACTTCCCCTTTTGCATGTTGCGATGGAAAGGAACTTCTTCACGACATAATCGTCTGGCCTACGCATCACATGGCCATACCACCTGAGTCTGGTTTCTGCGAGTTTATCAGCAATCCGAGCCACCTTTAGACTACCTCGAATATATTCATTGCGAACTTTGTCTTTTAGCGTGACACCACTCGACCATCTTAGCATTCGCATTTCGGCGGTGTGAGCTTCTGTGTGTGTATGTTTTTAGCAGCCCAAGTTTCCGTGCCATATAGTATTGCCGGTCTTATTGCAGTCTTATACACTTTGCCCTTGGTTCTTACTGGCATCCTTGCATCACACAGAACTCCACTCCAATACTAGGAACACATACATGCGTTTATTTTCCCTACGCAATAAAATAACAAAACACGAGAAGTGTCAATTGCAACTACCTTGAGGCAGTCGATATATTTTTCAACTTGATGCCTACCTATTCAAAAACTTTAACGTGATCTGATATCAATTTGATATCGCAGGAAATTTTGATTGTAAGTGTGGCTGGCCTTCACATTGGGCCCTATTTACACATTGCTTAGTTGATTGCGAGTTCATATATTTATTACTTGAAGCGCTGGTGGTCTAGCGGTAATAGCGTGTGACTTGCAATCCGGTCGCGGGTTTAAACCCCGGCTCGTAACAATGAGTTTTTCGGAACTTACCTATATACGAAATATCATTTGTTATTTAGCAGTCGCTTTTCGGTGAAGGAAAACATCGTGAGGAAACCGGACTAATCCCAATAAGAGGCCTAGTTTACCCTCTGGGTTGGAAGGTCAGATGGCAGTCGCTTCCGTAAAAACTAGTGCCTACGCCAATTCTAGGGATTAGTTGCCAAGTGGACCCCAGGCTCCCGAGAGCCGTGGCAAAATGCCGGGACAACGCGAGGAAGATGAAGATGAGATATACTCGCTAGTTGCGTTTAGTAAAGTAAGTAAATATTCTTTATTGCACCAATAAATATATATTTTACATACATGTAAAACTAAAATTTAAAGGAAAATAGAACCAGGTAATAACAGGTGGTTTTATCGCTAAAAAGCGATCTCTTTCAGATAATCTTTAGGTAGCAGGAAATGTAGAACTCATACAAAAGTCAACAGGTAATGCAAGGAACTAAATATGGACACTATTAAACACAAACAGAAACACACATACTACATACTACTTATATAAGCATTAAAACAATACTACTACATTAATAAATATACAATATAATATAATATATATTTATAATTAGGTACATATATATAAAATGGCAACTTAAGGCAGAGATAGGAAGTATAGTTTCAGATAATTTTTGAAAATGGGGAGAGATTTAGCTAATCTTAATTCTACTGGCAAAGCATTCCACAATCCAACAGCCCGGAAGGTAAAAGAGCTATTATAAAATTTTGAAGTAGATGAGGGAGGAGCAAAAATATGAGTCTGATAACATCTGATAGAAGAAAGATACTTCAAACGCAAAATAGATGAAAAATTAATGATGTGGTAAATTTATGAATTCGCAAATCTCGCAACAAACACTAATCATTGTGTAAACAGGCTCAATGTGAATGGCAGCCGCACTTACCCGCATCGATCTTATTACGTTGTTACAAATAATATCGAATCAAATTGCGTTCTTGGAAGTTTAAAGAGACTTTCTAGAATAAATCTCCATATTCCCCTATCACGTTACATTGGTCAACAATCAGAAAGTTCCTTCGTGATTCTAAAAGAACGCTGCGGGCTCGTTGGCGGAGCAAACAACTCATCAGCCGAGCAAACAGCGTTTCGGATACGCACACATATGTTGCTTTACAAACGTATAATTTACCGTTCAGTACCCCTAGTGTAAGTTTTATCGACATCATAACGTGACGAACGCGTTTGCGTTAAGTCTCATTTTGTATAGGATTTTGAGGTTCCAAAACGTCCCGCTTGGCGCGCTCTTCCTAAATCCAATACAAAATGAGACTAAACGCAAACGCGTACGTCAAGTTTCAAAATCGAATTTAGTTACACTAGGGGTACTGGACTGTTCATAATTCTTTTCAGTTGTATTCTTACTGAAGTTTTAAGCATTTTTTTAGCCTCGGTAGAAAGTACCATTTTGTACCATTTGGCGTTGATACTCTAGGTCCATGGGGTCCCAGCGCGCACAAGTTTTTTGGAGAAATCGCGAAACGTCTGGTTGACGTAACTGGTGACCGAAGAGCTGGCGGCTTCCTCGCACAACGTATCAGTATTGCGATACAACAAGGAAATGCCGCCAGCATCCTTGGTACAATGCCTCAAGGGCCTATTTTAGATATAAGCTAGTTATAGTAACCATCTGTATTTATATCCATTATGTATATTGTTATTGTCAATAAATATGTTTTTTATTTTTTAAATGTTTTTTTTTTATTCAGACTGCACTATTTAATTGCAGCTTTGCTCCCGACTGAATTGTATACTATGTATACTTTGACAACCGTATAATATGGTATATTGTACGATTTTTGACTATTTGTATAGTTTTTTTTATCATATGGAAATCCTGAGCTATTAAACTATTTCTTTACCTGATGTATTTTTATAATAAATACAATTACAACACATCAGTCAATCATTATCATGACTGTCACTCGTCCATATTATGATACTTTTCAAACTTATAATAATTTACCGTTCTGAACATCTAGTGAAAATTTATTCGATAGCGTGACGTGACGTATGCGTTTGCGTTAAGTCTTTTTAGGGTTCCGTAGCCAAATGGCAAAAAACGGAACCCTTATAGATTCGTCATGTCCGTTTGTCTGTCCGATTATGTCACCGCCACTTTTTTTGTATGGGATTTTGAGTTTCCAATACGTCCCGCTTGGCGCGCTGTTTCTAAAACCCACACAAAATGAGACTTAACGCAAACGCGTTCGTGACATCACGCTATTGAATATGTTAACACTATGGGTTCTGGACTACTCACAATTAGTTTCATTTGTATTCTTACTGAAGATTTCAGCAATATTTTCTTTAACACGTCGGCTGCCATGAGCCAACCATTGCCTGCCATTGTTGGCTGTCATGGTTGGCGTCACTTTTGTCACACATATCCGATGTAATATTTCTTTCCGATCCTTATCCGATGTATTATTTTTATTATATGGAAGGGAATGGTTCCATTTTATAAAAAAAAATGTATGGCAAATATATACGTAAACGCAATATTTCACCTACAAAATCGCAATTTCCTTTTTTCCATACATCGAAACGGCTTCTAAGCAATAGTGACATTACATCGTGACGTCATGATGTATTTCCATTTTGTTACGAGCGTTTCATCAGTAAAGTGCGATTTTCAGACTTTTGACTATCATTTATTTTATTTTATTTTATTTATTACAAAATATATACACTTTGTCACTTTTATAGATAGATAGATAAATTATTTATTTGGCCGCTGCAAAAACACACAATATAAAGTTTAAATCATCATAAAGAACACAAATGATTACAGGAACAAAATAAAAATGGCACAAAAGAAAATTGAGACAACAAAATAGGAATAATTAATAAACAATAATATAAAATAAAAACCTACCTACATACTGTGTGCGTTGCAGCAGGACAAAAGGGTCACAGCTCAGTGATACTCTTCACTCTTTCGAGTAAAGCACTAGTTTTCTGCCGGAACCCAGGTCACAACAGATGTAAATAAAATAAAATGTGTATGTTACATGTTTTAATTATTAAATATGTATATATATATATATATATATATATATATATATATATATATACACTGTTCACACCCTTGCCGACTTATCTATTATCTCAGCATTATATATTTATATATAAATATATAATGCTGAGATAATAGATAAGTCGGCAAGGGTGTGAACAGTGTATTTATATATAAATATATAATGCTGAGATAATAGATAAGTCGGCAAGGGTGTGAACAGTGTGTAGGCCCCCTAGTCCTAGTGACTGCCATCTCCACCATGTTAGATTCTGAAATCTGCGACCAAAAAGCCGTATGGAATATCAGCGGTTTGTTGTTCGAGGAAAATCTTTTTGAAACTATGTTTAAATGATTTTTTGGATTTCAGCTCTCTCAAAGGCGGGGGTATATCATTCCAGCATTTGGTCGCAAGATAACGGAAACAACCGGTAAAGGCAATTGTCCTATGAGGATGTACTTCTAAAAGGCAACGTCGAGTAGATCTTGTGCCGTGTCGAGTGTGAAAAGAAGAAATATTAATTTTCGAGTGAAGATACATGGGTGACTTGCAATTTATAACACCGAAGAGAAGACAGGCAAGGTGTAAATGTCTGCGTGATACCATATTCAAAGTCGAAGACTTGTTTAAAAACGGCTTTATATATGTATTGCTTTACACTTTAACGCATCGGGGTCCCATAGACATACACATAGCCTAAACGAAATTGTCAAAAAAGTAGAATAAAGAAGATTAAGCATCGATAAGTTTTAAAGCATTCTTAAACTCCAACATTCAGTAAAATAATACGACGAAAATCCCTTTCTGAATCCGGTTAAAAATCATCGAATCCCACGCAGTTGAGCGTGAAATAGGGCACGGATGGGTCAAGTCATTCGGCGAGACGTTGACGTATACCCGGTCTTAGCCCGGGCTTATCTCTGCGATTAATACCCAATGACATAATGACGGACGTCCAATAAGTGTATTTGAACAAATTAACGGCGTCGTTTAAGTTTAATTGGAGTGATTTGGATGTCAAAAGTAATCAGAAATGATCGATGGTAAATCGTACAAAATTTTCTTGTAGAATTAGACCAAGCTAAGTTGGCAGCAATTTTGATAGCATAGACCATAATTTATTAAGTAAATGTTATTATTTCATAGAAGTTTGACGTTTAAAATAACACATGCACAGTCTATGCTATTAAAATCGCTGCCAACTTAGCTTGGTCTGATTCCAGATTTTTTATTTTATTTTCTTTAACCTTTGTGAATATTATTCAAAATTCTCTTATACTTCTACAACTTTTAACATAATTATTATATTTACAATATCATAATACAGTGGTGTTACTATAACTAGCTTTAGCGAAAGGTGTGATATTTCGGCGGTTTCGTGGGATTAAACGGCTAATAAAGCCATAAAAAAATTTTTTTTTCGCAATCCATAACTCCCGCGGGAACAATATAGGCTTTTGTCCTTCAATACATATGCATGTAATAAGAGACATTTCGAGCAAGTGTGATGAAAACAATCTTATCTAATTTTCAATCCTATATCCTTTCTTACCCTGTATACCATAGCAATGTAATTTTGCCATATACCTAATAGCTTGTGGTGCCTTTTGCTGATAGATTTGACAAGCAAAACTTTAAACAAGTATTGCTTGACGACCGGTCTGGCCTAGTCGGTAGTGGCCCTGCCTGTGAAGCCGATGGTCCCGGGTTCAAATCCTGGTAATGGCATTTATTCGTGTGATGAGCATGCCTATTTGTTTCTGAGTCATGGGTGTTTTCTATGTTTAAGTATTTATAAATAGTTGTCCAAGTATCCTCAACACAAGCCTTATTGCTTACTCAATTTGTGTGTTTATGTCCTATATTTAATATTTATTATGTATATTTGGGTTTTGGGTTTAAAGATTTTTTATTACTCATAAAGAACAAAAGTTCACTTACAATGAGCTTAAACTATAAACAATTTCATACGTGGTTTAGAATCACATCCAGCTAGTCGATGATACTTAATATACATTATCACTGATATATTTCTTCAACTTGGTTTTAAACATTTTTAATGACTTACAATTTTTCACTTCACTAGGTAAGTTATTGTACATCTGTGCTCCCTCGGACATGATGTTTCTTTTGCCGTATCCTGTTCTGTGCTTAAGTAATTTAATTTTGTCTGTATTGCGATAGGCAGACACTCATATTGGCACGTCAGTGCATATTGAGTGATCAGCACATTTAATGTAGATCTTGCGCCTCCACTCGATAAGGGATTTCCTCTTCTGTCACGTACAATAAATATATATAATGATAGAATAGCAAGTATTTGGGAGATTCAAGTGTACAAGCTGGGAGACAATACATCTGTTAACCTGTATACTGTGTTAAGTGATTCAACCCCTCCACCCCGGCGCTCTGCCTATTACATGGCGACCGTGGGCATGAATCCTGTGTGAGGATACTGCGGATATAAAATCATCATGGACGACGACAATGAAGAGGACTTTGAGGACGAGTCGGCGGCGTCGAGCTTACCCAGTGATTTATTGTTTTGTTAATTTGGGTAATCAACGTACCAAGATGGGTGGTCTGAAACGGAGAATGAGATCATAATAATAAAGGAAGGACAATGTTATGGTAACCGCTGCCAGTATTGCTTCATTGGCTTCGGCGGGTTTGGATTTGTTGGAGGTTCGGGATGTCGTCGGCTACGCGTCTGGTTCGCATTGCGGCCGGGTGCTGGATTGTGCGGTACTGCGAGCGATTCTTCGTGAAAATGTTTAGGTGATATGTTTATGATTAGTTTTTTTTTTTTATATTCATGTGTTATATATGTGTTTATTTTGTTTAATGAGTAGTCTAGATAAGTTATTAGGGGGGCCAAGTGTTAAAAGTTGGAGTCCTTAGTAGAGCAATATTGTAAGGAAAAGAAGTTGCAGCTGTGGATTTTGATGTTGAGGTGAGCGGATATTCTCGGCGATTAGCAAATCGGGGATTTTTAATTTATTAAGGTCGGATACGGTACGAGTATCGAAAATTACCGATGTTTATTTAGAGATGCCTCTTTCTTTGCATTTTAAAAATGTTTGTATCGAATTTGTTTCTGCACACTCAAACTATAATCGCGGTGCGATTAGTGCGAGTCAGCAAGGTCGAGGACGGGTGTTTTCGCGAGTAGGCAGAAATCATGTAGTTTCTGTACGTTAGGCGGATAGTGTAATGTCAATGTTAGTCAGCACGTGATTTAGGTGGATGACATGTGTATGTAATGAATTTGTGTTTTTTTCGTGTCTAACGAAGATTATGTAAATATTTGGTATTATAATACTAGTTATCACATAGATGTAACTTGTTTAGAAAGGGAATTATCAAGTTTTGTTTTTTACGGATTATAAATAGATAAGGATTACTGGTTGAGGATTCTAACGGATTATACTTAAACAAATAAACTGGACACGACACTATGATACTACGTCTTTGGAGCTTACCCAGCCTAGAGTAGTAGATATCATGAAAGGGACGCAGGAAGATACAGAATTAATAATTTGGTCGAGTAAATAATGATAAGATTGATAGAATATTCGGAACGACCCGGTAAAAATGACACTGATGATGTTGTTACGTAAATTCTGCAATATGCATAAATCAAGATTCTCTATTGACGAAGGCACGCTTAGACGTATCGTTACGAGACTTGGTTATACAGTGCAGAAGTTTAAAATATGATACTGATAATGCTGTTGTGTGAACTCTACAATTTATATGAATCAAGATTCTCCATGAACGAAGGCACGCATAGACGTATCGTTACGAGACTTGATCATGGTATGGAAAGGTCCCAAAGTAGACATTAGGATTATTTATGGCTCTTTGTGGAAAAGTTTAAATATAGTAGAGTTGTTCTATATTAAAATGAGCACAAGTAAAAAGGATGTTACAATGTTGATTAATTAATGTCTTTCGCGCGGGACATGAGGAATTACCTAGGTTATGTAGGAACTATTTAGTTTTTACCTACTTATAAACGAACTTACCGATCGGGAAATGATTTAAAGGATTATTACTGTTACTAACTAGTGGATATGCTGGTAGAACTAGAGTGATTAACGGTATCCAGAAGAGGTACGAGTATTATTGGGAAAACTAAATTATGTAAAACGATGTAAAGATTGTCAGGAGCAGAAGTTTAGCAAACGGAAGGTAATAATTATGGTTATAATTTATAACTACCTATCACAGCTACAGCATCTGTTGAGGAGGAACTTTTAGATTAGTTGGACTTGGATAAAACACGATATAATTATGTTTTAACTTTAAAATGTGAAATATTACTTGTGAAATGCAATGGTTATGTTAAAAATAATTTAATTTTAAAAGGAAATTGTAAATCAAGCATTGTTAATTTTAAGGTGATTTAGTATTAATTAAGAATGAATGTTACAATAAATTAAATGACCTATATTTAGGACCATGTAAAATAAAAGACATAATAGGTTCAAATTTAAAGGTAATTAAAAATAATACAGATTATTTAGTACATAAGAATAGAGTAAAGTTGTATTACCAATAGTGTTCTTTTCAGGGGAGGGAACCCCTACCTTTTCAGGGGAGGTGCGATAGGCAGACACTCATATTGGCACGTCAGTGCATATTGAGTGATCAGCACATTTAATGTAGATCTTGCGCCTCCACTCGATAAGGGATTTCCTCTTCTGTCACGTACAATAAATATATATAATGATAGAATAGCAAGTATTTGGGAGATTCAAGTGTACAAGCTGGGAGACAATACATCTGTTAACCTGTATACTGTGTTAAGTGATTCAACCCCTCCACCCCGGCGCTCTGCCTATTACAGTATTTCTCAGGCAATGTCTAAAATTTCGTTTTGTTAATGTAATGTTTGTATGTATTTTATTTTCAGGGTAATTCCTTCCTTCCGTATCTTTTGTCCTTTTAATTTTCTCGCTTTTCTCTCTGTTAAGACGTGTGGTCCGTATTTTGCTCCATTACACCACTAATCGTATGAGATTCCGCCCCAATGCCTGTCATTAATAGCACGTAACCCTTAGCGATAATCAAATAAAGGATACGTGGGAGGCGTAGGGTTAATAGTTGGATCATCAGTTAGATTGGTTAGATGGCCTTCTAATTTGGTCCAACATGGTTTATGTCGTGACCAGATTTTTATAATTTAGAAAGAAAGAATATACATTTCTTTAACGCGACAACATATTACATTTTTATGTCAAAAGACATTCAGACATAAAATAAACAACGGGTTGCACTCCGGGAGTGCTGCGGTGGCATCATGGTTCCATTTTTACCACTTGTCACTTGCACTTTATCTACTTAAGCTTATTTGAAGATTGTAAAACGCCAACGATGACTTTATTCATAAGATAAAGTGGCAAGTAGCTAAATAATGCACTTTACTCGGAATTGGACGTCTTGGGCATTGTGAAACAGACTCTTATTGTATTAAAATCACAATGATAAAACTATTTTGAGAATGTTGAGAACAGCGCCATCTGCCAAGTTTCCCTCGAAGTTTTCATAGACTGTTTTGCTACATTGAAGCTCAGTTCACAACACAGCTAAGCTGTTGAAAAAGTTAAATAGTACCAATTCTGATAGTGTAGATGTCTCTGAAACCATGTTTTTAAATGTTTTAAGAATACATAGTCAATGACAATTTAATTTCTTCAATTTAAAACTAAGTAAACAATTTCAGATAATAATGTTTGGTCTATTTTACAAAATGAAAATTAAAATACTTACAAACTTACCTATACTTATTTCGTATGGTAATAAGAATAAAAAATAAATTATCGCGTGAGATATGTCTACGTCTATATCTATGTCTACTTAAGTATTTATTTCAGTTACTATTTTGCATTAAAGTCATGTCTAAAGCGAATAGGTAAACTATTATATTATGCGACAAATTCTCATACAGTGAAATATCAAGAAAAACCTTGTTAGCTTAATCAATATCAGATTCTCAAGTACAACTAGGTCAATTACTGTTTCATGCTATAATACTTATATAACTATAATATACATAATATACAAATATTTGGACAGCTGTTGAATGTCATCAAAGATGATCAGATCAATGAATGACTCAATCGTGTTAATTCATGCTTTCACATTATAGAACTCAAACAGATATGCAAAACTCACTTTTACTACCATTTTCATTCATTCAACTTCATCCATTGAAAACGGACTATCCACCGCTGGCCTGTCATTCCCTTGTTTCATAAACAAAACCAGAATATCTCTAACCTCGCGATCTAGAAAAACTAAAGGCATTTAAATATCTCATTACAGTGGTTCATTATTAAAGATTTCTCAGTAATAGTAGCCCTGGACGGTGTCATATTGATGTCAAAATGAAACATGCGCAGTACAAAGCTACACCAAAAAGACTTATCTTATTAGGAATATTAAAGAACTTAAGCTCTTTTTCTTTTAAGGCATATATCAACGCATGCGCTTTCTACGCCTACTGTGTATCTGTTATGTAGTTTCATGTACCAAATATCTTTCTAGATTTTTTAATAAGCTGTTACTATATACTAGTTAGTCATATCAATTTAGATATCGCGTAGTGTTAAACGAATTAACAGACATTTTAAGAGTTACACATTTAAAGCAAATAACATATCAGTGTTTCTAAGTGTTTTTTTGTATCTTCAAGGTTTCTATGAGGGTTTAAGAGCTAAAAGTGATAGTGCAAGGATCTACATCAACAGGTTGGTGTAATTTTATGTTTAAATGTCAAATGTAGCTGTATACTATGTTCGGGTGGGTGTTACTCCAGACTGGGAGCGTGGGCGTAACATCTGGCAGACTTAGCGTGGGTGGATCGAAATCCGTTGCAATTGCTTGGGAATAAATATGGGCCTAAGAGGGGAAAATTACCTTGGGTGATCTTATAACATTAGTGAGGATTTTTCAAGAGTATGGTTTATATTTGTCTTTAACTTTAATATTTGATGCAAAATATCCTGACAGAGATCATAAAATACAAAGTGTTAGTACGCTAGCCACACCGAGTTTGCAATCCAAGGAAATTTTGTTTTACATAGAAACAAAACAACCATTAATTTGTGAGATTGCTAAAACAATATCGATTCTAATAAGTGGCGAAATATGTAAAAACGAACTTTATATTCAAGTGCGTAAGGGCGTATAGATATTTTGTACTTGTAGGAATATACCTTGAAAGTATAATTGGGGCACGAAGTTTGATGAGGCGAAATAAGTCCTCGATTTCGCTAAACGACCTCGCTCCAGTCTCGGGTGCAGTGCGCACCCTCCCACTTCGAATCCTCTGACCTTGAGTGAACTTTTTTTATTATTGAAAGTTGGACCAAGCTAACACTGCAAAGTATGGCAATTACGAGTAACGACAAATTTGTATGAAATTATATGGAGATTTTATAATCTCATAAAAATTACAAATTCACTTTGAGAAGATCTTATCTTACAGTACACGGCCGTATATATTGCACGGTCTTTAGAAAGAGAGAATTGGAGACAACGAGAAAGAGACAAAACACTACGAAGTCGTAATTCCGATGTGACCGTAGTAGCAGTGAGATGGGATTGTGTATTAGTTAGGCACTGGACCTCCCAACGTCTTAGTTTAGGTACTAACATAGTAATTTAAGTTTATTAGTCACTAACAAATTATGGGTTTAATCGTCCGTTTTTTTTTTATCGTTGGTACTGTACAAACTGGTTTATACTTAAATATGACTTTTATGATGACACCATCACTTTGTTCTGTTCGAGTAGTTTCAAGTGTTTCAACATTTGCCTAGAAAGACTCTAGCTGGAACCACGCTGCCACCGCAAGGAAAGCCCGGTCGTATTTTGTTTTTAACTATAGGTGAAGTATGACGTGTGACGTACGTCCTTCAGGCTTTTTGAAATTAGGTCAATCAAATTGTTTTTAGAAGCTTTCATTTAACTTTCCCTGTTAGAATGTTTACGAGTACGAAGAGCGTAAGTGTAATCGTTTTATAAGTGAAATTTCATTAGTTGAAATCTTGGCGTCACTGGCGTCAGATGTCTTCGGCGGATGTATTGACGACCTTACTTTCGCATCAGTTGAAGATTTTTTTATTGTTTGATTATGTCAGGAATTTTGTTTTTTACGCCTGCATTACGCTACGCCTGTCGTAATGACGACAGAAATCTCATACACTACGCTACGACGACGCTCCGTCTGCGGACTTGTTTGAAGTTGTTCGTGCTTACGCGTGACTTACACTTACGCTCCGTGTGTTGATGGCCTTAGTTTGTGTCAAATCTTGGAAGCAAAATTTGACCTATTTTCCGATTTCCGATTGAGATGAAATTTTGCATACATATGTAAGTCGGGTGACAATGCATACTTCCAACATAGGTTCGAATTTTGGTAAGGGTATTTATTTGTGTTTATCACATATATTTTGTACCTTAGTGTATGGATGTTGATCGTCAACACCAGCCTATTAAATAAATAATATAAGTCCATAACTCAAGAACAAATCGTCAGGTGACAAGCAAAACTCATGAACAAACCGATCTAGTACCACAGTCTTGACAGTGTGCTATGATGAAAACTTTAACCACGTTCTCGCAAAAAATAAGTTTTTTTTTGTTAATGCATAAAAAAATACCATTTATGTAGGAGCATTGCCCGCTTTGCCTCTCTCGCTAATGTTTGTATCCTCCATTTTGAAATACACAAATTGCATTCAAAGTACAGAGGAATTTCATTAACGCTCGGAAATCAATATTGGATAGGTTTCCTTTCCGTTTCATCCTAAACGTCTTAACTACTTCGCATTATCCTGGCGCTTACTACATTGTTCTTCTGAAGCGTAGTTTTTGGGTCGGCGCCCCGTGTCCTATATCCACGTGCGTCATAACAAGCTCTCGTTCCGCTCATTAGCGTTGTTGCAAATTGCACTTTCCAGCGTGCATAGAAAGTTTAAATTGCGAGCACGTGGTGGATGATGATACGAGGTTGTGATAATTGATCGTAATCCTTTGAGTTTAATGCAAGGGTGGAGTATGAATGGAAAAGGATTAATTGCATGTGGGTCAAACGGCTATGAGATAACGTAGCGCGTGTATAATCCTTTGGGCTTGATACGTGAAATGACTTTACTAGTATGATGAAATTATCAGTTTGAACAACTGTAAATAAATACAATTTACCTATTATCTATAAATGATTTGTTATATTAATATGTACAATAACGACCTTTACATTTTATAGGATTGGATTTTTTTTTAATAGCCTATTTTGTGTCCCACTGCTGGGTAAAGGTCTCCCCTTTTTTCTGGCATTCATCACGGTTTGGAGCATGTTCCCGCCAGTCGCTGCAAAAAGCGTCGAGGTCATCCCGCCATCTCTTTTTTGGTCTGCCTCTGCCCCGGCTTATCTGCGGTGTCCATTCGGTAGCCAATTTGGCCCACCGATCCGGGTGCATACGGCATCGGCAGACGTGTCCCGCCCAACCCCACTTAAGCTTCGCGGCCTTAACACCCACATCTATGATACCAGTTCTGGAGCGCAGTTCGGTGTTCCTAACCCGATCGGTTCTCCGAACTCATAGTATGCTGCGCTCCATTGCTCGCTGGCAAATCATGAGTCGCGACTTCTGGGCTTAAAAAAAAATCTGCCTTCCATAAGTTTCTCTCAAAGCTGAACTTTGCGACCCACACTACGACACGACCTTACTTACTTACTTACTTACTTACTTACTTACTTACTAAGAATCACTGCTCCAAGGTAGTGTGTGTGTGGTATGTGTATACGAAGTAATACGAACAGAGAACCCGCTTAACAGGTTGCTGGCAATGTATGTGTTAATATCACGAATTACAACGCTCTCGCGTTCTTTTTCAGCTCCTTAGGGTTGTCAACTTTGGGGTTAGGAGGTCTTATGGTAATTTCTTATTAAATCCTACGGAACGGAAAATTGAATTCGTCGGCCTTTGAGGGTAGGTATATTTAGTACCTTAATTGTATGATTATGTATATAAGCATGGATGGCGTTCTATTGTATCCATATCAAATGGTTACTTGTCTATATTTTACAAGGATCCTTTTGTGGGCCTAAAATATTTATTTGACGACTTTTACACACAGTTCGTTCGCGTTAAGAATGCAGTAAAATCATTACTTTCCGCCGGCCGGCAGAAATTATGCCTTCAACTGGTCACTGTGAACTTGACTTTCTAATTAGAAACGATCTGATTGATTACGGACCTAGCTAGGCCGCGAATGGACTACCTATAGTTGCATTTATCGATGTTTGGACCCGGGTATGTCCTTAAACTACGTCCAAAAGAGAGGTATGGGCTTTGTGAATGTCATCTCGCTTTATGTGGTAGGACACAGCACAGCGGATGTCATTCCAGATCTAGAGCAGAGCCTAACTGGGGAAGTACCTCCACCTTACAGAAAACCGCAGCCAAATAACACTAGACCTTACTCATAGTGTTGTGTTCCTGCCGGTGAAGGGAGCGAAGTGTTAGGGTCGGCAACGCGCATGTAACATCTCTGGAGTTGCAGTCGTCCATAGGGTACGGAGACTGCTTACCATCAGGCGGGCATTATGCTTGTTTGCCACCGACGTAGTATTAAAAAATAGGTACTAAACGAAAGACAAATCTTCCTCTTTTACCTGTTAATCTGGCAAGTTGTTTCCTTATCTCTAATCCTCAGTGACAACGTAATTGCTACAGAAACATTCAGCACAGTCTCTTAATTACGAACACTCCGGGAAATGAAAGTCGTTCTGTACCGGTCTGGTCATAAAGAAAAGGAGACTGGGGCTTTATTAAAATCGCTTACTGACGCATCTCTAACGGAGCATAAAGGTGATGTCCGAATGTCAACTGCAACTGCATTACTGTTGTATTGTATATTGTATTGTATATTATTCGAACGATTTTCCGCAACTCGACGACTGGAGCCTATTTTGCGTGACATTCAAACCTATGTTGACTAGGACCCCGGGGAGGTCTCTCGGGGATCTCTCTGCATTCCAGCACCACGTGAGAGGCTGTTTCTTCTGTCTCCATGCATTTTCGGCATAGGCGACTATCTGTGCCACTGTTATAATAAATACTACCGCGATTGTGACGTTAATTCCGTCACTTGTCTTATCAAGGAAATTGACAGATACAGCATACAGTGGTGGCAACAACGATGACGCTACAGTAATGTAGCTGCAATTGACATCCGAACGCCACCTTTTATATACCGCTCGAAAGATACCGCTATACCTTTGGCCTTTGATTTATTAGATGGCGCCACTTTAGATATTTAAAAAAAATTACACATATCAGTGAAAGAATAAGGATTAAAATCCAAGTCAAACCAGCATTATCATTGCTGCCGTCTGCAATGTTGATATGTCAAAAATCCGGTTATCGACATTAATTTTCACATTTGCAGCAGCAAAGCAGTCAGCAGTAATGTCGCGCTGCAATACTGCAGTCTGAGTCCAAATGGTACCTTTACGCGTTGCCAATAACAATTCAGAAAGTCACATAAAGCCTTGAGAAAAGTTTATCAACGCGTACCTTTTATGTCTTATTCAGACGTTTGCTTTGTCGAAGTTCCATTAAAAGTCCGCTTTGACCCAAATCCGGAAACATTCTTCTACGATTCCAAATAAGTTTATACATTTACCTTTTATCTCAGTAGGCTGGAACTAACGTATAAATTAGGATATGTCAATTCGATCACATTTAGACATCACCACTTTTTGATATTTAACAAATTTAACACATATCAATGAAAAAATAAAGATCTAAGTCAAATGTCGTTCTAAAAGTTTTAATCATGTGTCGAAAGAAGGCAGTAAATTTACTGTGGCTACAAAGTTCTCTTTGACAATACTCCTCTATTTCAAATGATCTTTGCGTGTACCAAATAAAATATTTTCAGCTGACTGCTCTAAGAAAGCTTATACACAGCTTGCGCGCGCATTGGTGGGAACATATTTAAACACAAAAAAATCCTTACGAACTGAGTTTTTGGACGGACACGGAGTTTTTGTATCTCCTAAATACAGTTTTTAGTATTTTCCAGTACGTCAACCTTACGTCTTGGTACATTTAAACGGCCGTTAACTGCCGGCATAAAGCTCAAAAGTGGTCACGTTCATATACGTGATGGCTTTCCTTTTAGACACGTCAATTATCTTTAACCTTTTCCAAGAATACCTAAAGGCGTCGTAACTAGTCATGCCCACAGCGCCAAGAACAACTATAGGTGTTATGGCGGACGCTGTCAAAGTAATGATTATGATTAACCTTCACGCTCTCGAGTAAGGTTTATAGCTCCCTTGCGCCCGGAATTTCGGCGTTTGAATGATGTGTGTGTTGTGTTTATGGTATAAAGCGTTCACAGGGCGTAGGTATCAATGCAGATCTTTGGTTCAGTTCACAGACACATCCGTGGTCAACTCTCGTCATACATTAACAGATTTGTCTGCCAGACACATCCATCACCCGAAATATATAATCTCCAGGTATATTCCAAGCTGAACCACATTTTCCTTTCGTAACATGGGCACTAACCGGAAATTTCATCCGAAGTTACTGTTTCCATTTCCTCCTGCCGGTCGACGGCGGCAGTCGAAACTCGAGCTCCGCGGCGAGCGGCCGTTTCCGATAAACCGGGCAGTGGAAACGCGCGCAAAATGGATTTGACTATTACCAGGCATTTCAGTTTGGACGATGTTAGTATTGTTAATAAAAAAACCGTTATTTTTATTTCTTAGCTATTTTATTTTTAAAATCAAAACAGATAATAATCCAATTAGTTTCTATATTTCTTTATTAAAAATCAGATTGAAACTTTTTGTTATATTTACTTTTATGTTACTTATCTTCATTTTGTTTACACAAAGTTAGTTATTTTGTATGATATTAGCCTTTAATTCGTAAGTATAACGTTTATATGAATTCAACCATGATTTGCGTTGACGTCATATGTCCGTTCATTATAATTATGTAGTTAATCTACCTCTTTATTATTTAAATGAATATCGAAAAAGAGTTCAAAAATAAGTGTAAAATATGCAAAACTCTGCATTTCCAGAAGTTGCTTTTATTGATGAATGTGTTGTGTTTTGTTATTTTTATCGTCAGATTTTACCAAATTGTGTAAATATAGTTGGAGGCATCCATAGCCTACGGTGACTGCTTACCATCAGGCGGGCCGTGTGATTGTTTGCCACCGACGTGGTATAAAACAAGTTCCCTATTCATTACAATATAATTGCAATTTCACCGTATGTCCTAAAAATCTTCCACTGCGTTACGAAAACATATGTCACTATCGTAACTTAACGGGAAATTACATATTTTGACATAAATACAACCACAGCTAGGCCCCTAAGTTTTTAGAGAGAAGCATTTAAAATTTTGTATGAAATCTGTTTTTTCTCCTAATTTTTACAATTATCAAAAAATGTTCAAAAGTCAAACCTACGGACATATCTATGGTTACTACACATCAAATTATGTAAAAATATTTTCCATAATGTCAATATCCAGAGAAGAAAATGGGGACTACGTTAGTATGGAAAAGCGGCCGTCCCCTTTCATCTCCGTCACTATTGTAACTCGCAGAGAATTTAATTTGTGAAAGCACACGCTATAACTGTTTCACAGAGAAAGCTCGAATATTAATTTTAAATTAACAACGCCAGTGTCTGTTTGTTTAACGAAGGAGGTGGTAAAGATATCCGACCTTTACAATATAGACACTCGTTGAAATGAAATACTTTCACAAGATTCAGATCATAAGATCAGAACTTCTACAAACTCCTAAAAGTTTCATCAATTCTTTATAAGAAGGGATCGCGAATTATTTTTGTGGATCGTTTCTTGTCATTTGTTTTTAATCAGATGAAGTTGGAATACAGTAAAGACGCTAAGCACGGATTGGAAGCATTGACCCGTTATTTTCTATCTCTGTCAAACGCGCATAATTATATTACTGTCTCGTTCGCATATTGGCACTGACCGCATATCACTGTATCTCTCACTCTTTCCATGACCACGTAAGCGTGAATGAGAAGTTTTACGACCCGGTCATCAAATCGGTTTGTGGATAGTGTAGAGGAGGATAGATTTAATAGATATTTATGAAATGAAATCAAACATCTATGCTAGAGTCAGACCAAGATAAGTCGGCAGTGGTTTGGATATCCCAGACAGTACAAGTGTTATTTTAACGTCGAACTTCTATGAAATTATGACGTTTGACTTAACACTTCCACAGGCTGGGCTATCAAAATCATTCCAACTTAGCTTGATCTGACTCTAGCACGATGGTGTTTCGAGGTATTAAGAGCACTCAAGACCAAGTAATGCGAGGGCCTTTACTCCACTTCTTTTCTTGTTGATTTTCCTAATAAAAATGTATTGTAATTTTGTTCCAGTCGTCAATGCGAAGCGGAGCGTTAGCAGCGATGGAGGCGGAGCCAGACCTCAGCACCTTCGAGAACAAGTCGGGGCTGGCCGAGGACATGAAGTTCCTCGCGTCCATGCCCGAGCTCTGTGACGTCACATTCCTCGTCGGAGATACCAGAGAGCCGGTGTGCGCTGTGAAGGCTGTGCTTGCTGCAAGGAGCAGGTATATATTTCTCTTCCTCTATTTCTTTAAGATTTATCATAATTGCATCCTCGTCTACTGCTTCGAAGACCAGGATCTGCTACGCCTCCAATTGAGTACTAGTCAGGGCTGGCCGAAGACATGAAGTTGCTCGCGTCTATGCCTGAGCTGTGGGACATTACGTTCCTCGTCGGAGACACCAGGTAGCTGGTGTGTGCTGTGCTTACTGCAAGGAGCATTTCATCTCTTTCTTATCGTAGCGTTTATTTTGTCTGCATCCTTGTCTACTACTGTGGAGCTTTGTATTCACTTTCGGACTTCCTGCAATCGACATTATTCAGTCGATCACGGTCACGATCTCTTGACAGTCATCAACCATATCTCAGTGTAGTATCCTCAACTATGCTAGCCAATTTTGACTACGTGATGTATAGTCAGCAGGCAAAGTAGCTTAGCAGGTGAAGTGTTCTAAATTATAAGCCCGCCCTTAGAATATTTTGAACACAGCATCCGCTTAGCTTTTCTCCTTCCTGTATTTGTATCGGCGCTCTCGGCACTCTAACGCCTTGACAATAGAGGCGTGTTCAGATATTTATGAGCACCTCGGCCACTCCGATATATCCGATGGCGACTGTACTTCCTTTGGCAAAGATAACTTTATCTATTTATCAAATTATTTGGCTGTACCTAATTAAATTAGATTCACTAATTATATGCAGATAGTGAGAAAGAATCTAAATTGCTTAAAAATTTTTTCGTTGTTTATGCCAAGTCAAAGTGACTCGCTAGAAATATATACGGCCGTGTTTTTTTTTTAAATAAAACTACAATAAAAGCTCAAAACAAAACAATGTTTAATTCCAAACAAACGCGCTTTAAAAGCCTATTAAGTATTCATTTTTATGCGGAAAATCCAAAGATGTTTTTGCTTCTCATCGGAACACTAGAGCGGTATTTTCTGATTTTACATTTTGTTTAAGTAAATCTAAATAAATAAATATTTTGGGGTCAATCATATACAGATCGACCTATCCCTGAACTAAGCAAAGCTTACTATGGGTATAAGCTAGGTGACGATATACACAGGTATATAGATAAATACACCCATGACTCAGGAACACTGTGTGTTCACCACACAAATAAATGCCCTTGCCAGTTTTCGAACCCGGGACCATCGGCAGGGTCACTACCCACTGGACCAGACCAGTCGTTTTTAAATGTTTATGATACATACAACCTTAAAGGTACACCAGCCCCACTGCTGGAAATGTCTGGCCGTAATACCGGTCTTGACATTTGAGGCAGCAATGTATTCGGCAGTGATGTCGCGGTGCAATACTGCTGCAGTAACGACTGCAGGAAACGACAGTGTCGACTGCAGGAAACGTCAAATTTAATATAATTGTCTCGATAAAATGACCTTTTTGACGTTTCCTGAAGCAATGCAGGCGACTTACTGCCGACCGAATTGCTGCCGCGAATGTAATCATTGATGATAGTGGCCATATTTTTCACATTTGTGGCACTAATGCAGTCGGCAGCAATGTCGCATTACTGCTGGTGTAGTGTTAATCCGAACGGTACCTTAACTCCATTCAGAAGCGCAAGAAGACACGGGGAGCTGTTTCATTGGCTGACAGGCATCCTCTACATCCTCTATTTTACTTAAAACATGCATATTGTTGTTGAGTGTGTTCAGCAATGCTGCCTACGATTAGGGGTGACATACGTCAGGATTTCCTGTGGCATGTCAGGATTTTTGGTCTTTTGACAGGATTGCGGGGGGACTTGGAGAGTTTCAGGGTTTTTAGAAATCTCTAGAAGCTAGGCAAAAGAATATAATTATTTTATCTTTTGCCTAGCTTCTAGAATGAGTTGGGCAGGGGAAACGGAAGGTTATGATGTAGCTACAGCGTATTCTGGAGAGTTAAGAGGTCCGTCAAAATGTTCTGGAATAAGGAATATAAAGGAAGGAATTTATAAAGAAATGACCATCTAGGAAATGTCAGAGTTTTTAGAGTTTATTTCATTTTTCATATGGCAGCACTTCGTACGATTGTAAGCAGAGACGTTTCGTGACGCGGTGTCTATTTAGTCTGTATCAAAATCATTACAGATTCTGAAATCAGAATACCGCTCTTCTATACCTATTCTATAGTTGTTGTAGGCGTTACAAGATGCTTTGTACCGGATGACCTAATTAGTCTCGGAGAACTCGGAAAACACAAATTATTTCCGAGATTACCGAGTTTTCTTAATTAAAGCACGAAACAGGTATCAAATTAAAGTTAACGGCGATGAATAAAAATGACAATGAATTTATTACATCCATTAAAATGTCTTATGCAAAAATATTCAAAGTGATGAAGAGGGAAGAATAGCTTTTCGATCTAAACCGAACTTAATACGTACATTTTTGATTTAATTTCGAGAGAAAACGGTTTTCCCTAACTAAATCTTAATATATCACTTTGATTTTGATGTCAATCGCTTCAGCATAATATATTAAAGGTTTATAGGTTTCGCTTTCAAAAAATTCATTAATGTCGTGACCTTTTAAGTCATCTTTACCATTTTGTTAAGTTTAGTCAACCGCGGCAAAACGAGTACCACGTTTAAGAGTTTTAAAACACAGTATCTATGTAATGGACTTAGCCTTTTTGTTCGACCAACACCGCCGTCCGGTCTGCAGATCTGGTGTCGCACAAAAATCTCTGACAGGTACAGAATTAGAAGAATGTATATAATATGTCCAATTGGCAACGTTTGTTTACGTTCGGTATACCTATGTAAGCAGTACCCCTAGTGTAAATAAATTCGATTTCGAAACGTGACGTACGCGTTTGCGTTTAGTCTCATTTTGTATGTGATTTAGAAAGAGCGCGCCAAGCGGGACGTTTTGGAAACTCAAAATCTTAATATATATATAAAATGCTAATGTGCGTAAGTAAAGACACGGTTTTCTCTATCACCACTATTTCCAATCAACTTCCTGTTGGGGTGGTAAATACCCCTTGGTCTCCCGGTGGGAGTAAGGGAGTTTGGTCGCGGTGGGTGGAAGTGGGTGGTTGTGGGTGGCTAAAATGTGAAAAAATATATATCTGTCCTTTTCTAACTCATGGGAACTTTTGGAAAGTTCTAAAAATTTCTGGAATTTCTGGAATAATCTAGAAAACTCCAGAATGTGTACAACTGTAACAATCGATCTAGAATGTTCCAGAAAGTTCTAGAAATTTCTGGAATGATCTAGAAAGTTCCAAAATTGTGTGCGACTGCTAAAATCGACCTAGAATGTTCCAGAAAGTTCTAAAAATTTCTAGAATGATCTAGAAAGTTCCCAAATTGTGTGTGACTGTAACAATCGATCTAGAATGTTCCAGAAAGTTCTAAAAATTTCTAGAATGATCTAAAAAGTTCCAAAATTGTGTGTGACTGCTAAAATCGATCTAGAATGTTCCAGAAAGTTCTAAAAATTTCTAGAATGATCTAGAAAGTTCCCAAATTGTGTGTGACTGCTAAAATCGATCTAGAATGTTCCAAAAAGTTCTAAAAATTTTTAGAATGATCTAAAAAGTTCCAAAATTATGTGTGACTGCTAAAATCGATCTAGAATGTTCCAGAAAGTTCTAAAAATTTCTAGAATGATCTAAAAAGTTCCAAAATTGTGTGTGACTGCTAAAATCGATCTAGAATGTTCCAGAAAGTTCTAAAAATTTCTGGAATGATCTAAAAAGTTCCAAAATTGTGTGTGACTGCTAGAATCGATCTAGAATGTTCCAGAAAGTTCTAAAAATTTCTGGAATGATCTAGAAAGTTCTAGAAATGTTTGGAAAGATCTAGAAAGATTCAAAATTGTTTGCAAGTGTAAAAATCGATATGGAATGCTCTAGATAGTTCTAGAAATGACTAGAATAATCTAGAAGCTTCTAGAAAGTTCCGAAATGTGTGCAACTATTGAAATTAATCCTGACGATCCAGATCGTAATTAAGTACCTCGGAATGTTCTAGAGTTTTCTCATACTAGAAATTTCGATTTCCAACGGTATATAAACCGAAAATCAGTGACTTTTTGTCAGTTGAACCGTGTTTACAGTCGCGAAAAGATCAATTGAAGCCAAGAGTGAACAGTGATTACATAAATTGAAGTGATTTGAACAAATGAAAAAGTAAAAACTATTTGACTATTCTAGAGTGTTCTGATACTAGAAATTTCGATTTCCAACGGTATATAAACCGAAAATCAGTGACTTTTTGTCAGTTGAACCGTGTTTACAGTCGCGAAAAGATCAATTGAAGCCAAGAGTGAACAGTGATTACATAAATTGAAGTGATTTGAACAAATGAAAAAGTAAAAACTATTTGACTATTCTAGAGTGTTCTGATACTAGAAATTTCGATTTCCAACGGTATATAAACCGAAAATCAGTGACTTTTTGTCAGTTGAACCGTGTTTACAGTCGCGAAAAGATCAATTGAAGCCAAGAGTGAACAGTGATTACATAAATTGAAGTGATTTGAACAAATGAAAAAGTAAAAACTATTTGACTATTCTAGAGTGTTCTGATACTAGAAATTTCGATTTTCAACGGTATATAAACCGAAAGTGAGTAACTTTTCGTTAGTTTTATCATTGTAACAACCAAGATATTCGTTTTGATTAATTTTATTACTTTTTTTATATTTACAATGCCAAGGCGAAAAAAAGTATTTACAAAACCCAAAGTGGTTTCAAAAAGAAGAAAAATAGCACGTCAAAATGAAACAGAAGAACAAAAAGAAAAACGTGTTTTAAACATTCGTAAAGGAGTAAAAAGAATTAGAGAAAATTTAACCGAAGAGGAAAGAGCACGTATTAATGAAGAAACCAGATGTCGAGTAAGATCACTCAGAAATCGTCAATCTGCTGATCAACGTGAACTGGAAAATACCAAAAAAAAAGAAAGAATGGCTACTTTACGCCAACGACGAGCTGCTTCATGTAAAGTTGGAAGTTTAGAACTTCAGGCTTTCCATTATGATTGCAAAAAACAATACAGTGAACATCCAAATATTGTCATCGGAAAAATGGATACGATATGCGAGTATTGTCATGCCCGGAAATTTAAAGGCGAAACTGCTGGTATATGCTGCTCGAGTGGTAAAGTCAATTTACCAGCACTAGATGTACCACCACCTCAATTACTCGCATATATGACTGGTGAAACACCAGATTCCAATCATTTTCTACAAAATATACGTCGATACAACTGTTGTTTTCAAATGACTTCATTTGGAGCTTCATTAATATGTCAGGAAGAAAATTTCAGCCCGGTTTTTAAGGTTCAAAGCCAAATTTATCACCGATTAGGCTCTCTTTTGCCGATGTCTAATGAATCTCCAAAATTTCTTCAAATATACTTTGTTGGTAACGATGAACTTGAAACAGACCAACGTTGCTCTAACTTTCAGGGACTGCAACGAGATATTATTCAAAAATTACAACGTCTACTTCATAATCATAATCAACTAATCAATGTGTTCAAGACTTCTCTAGACCAAATGGCTGCAGATAATTATAAGATCGTCATTCGAGCAGATAAAAGACCAGCCGGTCAACACGAACGAAGGTTTAATGCACCTCAAACGAACGAAGTTGCCGTAGTCATTGTTGATAACGAATGTAGTCGTCGTGATATTATTATTCAACGTCGAAGTAATAAATTGCAACGTATTGCTGAAACACATCGTAGTTATGATGCGCTACAATATCCGCTAATTTTTTGGCAAGGTGAGGATGGTTATCATTTCAATATTCAACAAATCAATCCAGCTACAGGTGTCGAAACTAACAAAAAAGTATCAGCTATGCAATTCTATGCTTATCGAATTATGACTAGAAATGGTGAATATAACCATATTTTAAACTGTCGGCAGCTATTTCAGCAGTTTATTGTAGACATGTATGCTAAAATTGAAACGGAAAGATTAGATTTTATTCGCCATAATCAACGAAAGTTGCGTTCGGATGAATACATCCATTTGAAAGATGCAATGATAAATGATGGAAACGTCGATAACATGGGAAAATTGGTCATCTTGCCATCGACATTCACTGGAAGTCCACGTCACATGCATGAATATGCTCAAGATGCAATAACTTATGTTAGGAAACACGGCAGACCAGATTTATTTATAACATTCACATGTAATTCTTCATGGATGGAAATCAAAGAAGAATTACAATATGGTCAGACGGCCAGCGATCGACATGATATTGTTGCCCGAGTTTTCCGTCAAAAACAAATTAAATTTATAGACGCCATTGTGAAAAATCAAATATTTGGTGTTGTTATCTGCTGGATGTTTTCAATTGAATGGCAGAAACGAGGATTGCCACATTCACACAACTTAATTTGGCTCCAAAATAAAATTCAACCGAATCAAATAGATGATATCATCAAAGCTGAATTTCCAAACCCGGAAGAAGATTCTGATCTTTATAGTATAATCGTAAAAAACATGGTTCATGGCCCGTGTGGTGAGCTAAATAGAAATTCTCCGTGTATGAAAGATGGAAAATGTACGAAACGTTATCCAAAGCCATTTTTGAACGAAACAGTTACAGGCGAAGACGGATATCCTAAATATAGACGTCGATCACCAGAACAAGGCGGATTTACAGCTAAAATTAAAATACGAGGTAATGCAGAAATTCAAGTTAATAATCAATGGGTAGTACCATATAATCCACTTTTATCTAAAATGTTCAATGCCCATATCAATGTTGAATACTGCAGTTCTGTTAAATCTATAAAATATGTATGCAAATATATTAACAAAGGCAGTGATATAGCTGTTTTTACGTTAACCAATGAAAACCAGCATGATGAAATAGTACAGTATCAAATGGGTCGTTACATTAATACCAACGAAGCAATTTGGCGAATTTTAAGTTTTCCAATACACGATCGAGATCCACCGGTTCAACATTTATCCGTCCACCTAGAAAATGGACAACGTGTGTTTTTTACAACAGAAACAGCACAAAAAGTTGCGACGGAACCACCAACTCGAACAACTTTAACAGCATTTTTTGAATTATGCCAGAAAGACCAATTTGCTAAGACTTTACTTTACTCAGAAGTACCCAGCTATTATACATGGGATACAACAAGTAAACAATTTAATCCTCGAAAACGTGGAATGCAAGTAGAAGGACATGATGGAGTGTTCAAGAGTAACACAATAGGACGAGTCTACACAGTGCATCCAAAAAACGCTGAATGTTTCTATCTACGCTTATTACTTCACACTATTCGTGGTCCAACGTGTTTTGAAGACCTAAAAACTGTCAATGGTTACATTTGTGAGACATATCGTGAAGCATGTCAAAGATTGGGTCTACTAGAAAACGATAATCATTGGGAGTTAGCTATGAATGAAGCAGCCCAAACGGCAACAGCAAGTCAAATTCGTGAGCTATTTGCAATCATATTAACTACATGTAATCCTTCTAATCCAAATCGACTATGGCTTAAATATCGAGAATATATGAGCGATGACATCTTGGCTGATTTACGACAGCAAAATCCGGACTTAGAAATTAATTTTAATGAAGAAATTTTTAACAAAGCTTTGATATTGATAGAAGATAAATGTTTAGCAATTTCTAACCAAACGTTAATACAACTAGGTGTTCAATCTCCTAAACGAAATCATTTGGATGTTATGAACAGTGAATTTTTAAGAGAAACAAATTATAATATCGACGAATTGAGGCTTTACATCCAACACAACAAACCCTTATTAATTGAGAGTCAAAAACAAGCTTACGACATAATAATGGATTATTATAAAAATCAGCGAAGTGGTATAATATTTTTAGACGCACCTGGTGGCACCGGGAAAACATTTTTGATAAATTTAATTCTAGCTGAAATCCGTGCAAATAAAGAAATCGTTCTCGCCCTAGCATCATCTGGAATAGCGGCAACACTTATGGATGGTGGACGAACGGCACATTCTGGTTTAAAATTACCATTAGATGTAGCTAACTACGAATTCCCGGTATGTGACATCACAAAATCATCGGCACGTGGACAAATATTAAAACAGTGCAAAGCCATTATATGGGATGAAAGCACAATGGCTCATAGAAAATCCCTAGAAGCACTAAACAGAACACTTCAAGATTTACGCGACAACACGAATATAATGGGAGGTGTATTGTTAATACTATCAGGCGATTTCCGTCAAACGCTACCTGTCATTCCGAAATCAACGCCGGCAGATGAAATTAACGCTTGCCTGAAGAAGTCGTTCATATGGGAACAGGTAAAAATAATTAAATTAACAACAAATATGAGAGCACAGATTTCAGGAGATGAAAAGGCCCAAGAATTTGCTGAAAAACTTTTACAAATAGGAGAGGGCACTTATCCAATAGACGAAAATACTGGCCAAATCACACTAACTAATGAGTTATGTAATGCTGTTGAAACACCGGAACAACTTATAAATGAAGTGTATCCAAGTATTGCTGAAAATTATACTAATTCAGAATGGTTACGGGAGCGCATTATTCTAGCCACGAAAAACGACATTGTCAATAGCATCAACAACATCATCCAGGAAATGATTCCGGGAGAAGAGAAAATCTACAACTCAATCGATACAATGACTGATGAACAAGAAAGCGTAAATTTTCCTTCTGAATTTTTGAATTCACTAAATGTTCCAGGAATGCCATTGCACTGCCTTAAATTGAAAGTTGGTTCACCAATTATTCTATTACGAAATCTGAACTCGCCAAAATTGTGTAATGGTACGAGACTCTGTATTAAACAGCTACAAAATAACATCATCGAAGCCAGTATAATGACTGGTAAAGAAAAAGGACAAATAGTATTTATACCACGAATACCTTTAATATCAAATGGATTGCCCTTTACGTTTAAACGTTTACAATTCCCGGTGAAGTTGGCTTACAGTATGACCATCAACAAAGCACAGAGCCAAACATTCAAATACTGTGGCGTTGACTTAAAGGAACCATGCTTTGCACATGGTCAATTATACGTTGCATGCTCACGAGCAGGATCACCTCGAAATTTGTTCATCTACAGCCCGGGCAATAAAACAATAAATGTAGTCTATAAGCAAGTATTATAGAAAAATTAAACAAAATGTAAATGTATAATATAACGTGTAATATGTTAATGTATTTATCATATATGTAGTATGTAGAATATCATATGTAAATAATTGTGTGAATAAAACATAAATTTTCCATTTACTAAGGTGTTTTTTATTCTAACTTATGATTATTTCAATTAGTTAATTAGTTAATTAATTAAATATACTTTCTATACACCGCATATTTAATGGTCGACTAAGTCTTTCAATATCTAAGATAGAAATCTATATTATCTACGTTAAAAAATGCATCCTCAAATATTTTTTATACCATTAAACATGCGATTTATTTTAACCCGAGCAACGCCGGGTTTTGCAGCTAGTCCTATACAAAATGAGACTTAACGCAAACGCGTTCGTCACGTTATGATGTCAATTAAATTTACACTAGGGGTACAGGTCTTCTGTCATGCAGTGAAAATTGTGTACATAGTAGTATTATTTATTCTATGCCAAAACTGCAATGTTATGAATATAATTACGTGATTGCCCATAACGATGACTGAATTGGACGCTAAAAGCTTTTAGCTCATGGCTTTTAGCTTCGGGAAACAAAGTCTATAAATTGGAATATTAGCTTCATTATTTCTATTTAGAATTTTGTACAAGGGCTTTACTTTAAATTTTCGTTTTTTTCTATCGAATCGCCTTTTGTTTTGATTGTTTTCTATTCCTAACTATCATTTTTTTTTTTCACCTTTGTACATATTCATTATTATATTATCTCTGTGTTATGTTATGTACTTATTGTACTTTTTTTGTGCAATATTGTGCTTTACTTTTATTATTACTATTTTCGTTAAATATGAGTGTGACTTACCTTAGAATATTTCACATAAAGAGAAAAGTCACTTAATAATTACTATACAAACTTAACTCTATGTATATAACTTTATGACTAAAAAAAATCGCAAGCAAAATAACCTTAAGGAAGAGATAGTCAGAACAGATTGAAACAAAAATAGAAAGATATCTCCGACGGGAGCTGACTTCAATACTTATAATAATTTTTACTTTCAATATTTACAGAAATAAAAAATAAAATAAAATTTCATTAAATGGTAAATATGAGCCGTCTCCTAGTACCATATTTACAAATCCTTCAAAATCCTTTTGCGTCGCGTCGTCGACTCGAGGACTCTTATCCCTTCTGCGATGGACGGATTTCCATAAAATCTTGGATTTTCTTTGAAAATTGGGTATTTCCTTCCACAGCGACGAACACTGCTTTGACGTTGCGATATTAAAAATTTCAACTTTTATCTATTCAAGACAGACAAAATCTCAGAATAAGTAGAAAGTAGACTTGACGACGTAGTAATAATGCCAGGATTATACGGAATGATTATATGCAACTTCCAAAAGGCGTAACGGAATGTAAAGGAATTGATTTTTCCTTTGTTAAAGTCGAACATTTTTTTTTTTCTTCCTCGCGTTGTCCCGGCATTTTGCCACGGCTCAAGGGAGCCTGGGGTCCGCTTGACAACTAATCCCAAGATTTGGCGTAGGCACTAGTTTTTACGAAAGCGACTGCCATCTGACCTCCCAACCCAGAGGGTAAACTAGGCCTTGTTGGGATTAGTCCGGTTTCCTCACGATGTTTTCCTTCACCGAAAAGCGACTGGTAAATATCAAATAATATTTCGTACATAAGTTCCGAAAAACTCATTGGTACGAGCCGGGTTTGAACCCGCGACCTCCGGATTGCAAGTCGCACGCTCTTACCGCTAGGCCACCAGCGCTTTTTTTTAAAAGTCGAACATTTATTGTTACCTAATAATAAAAGGGCGGGGCTAGAAGTTCCGATTCTTATAAAATACAAAATTAAGGTATGAAAACAGTGTAATTAGATTTGCGCTATTTAAGGAATGCCCAAAGTATTTATTGAATGAATTTGTGATGCCCGCGTGGGTTCTTTTCTGGCGCAAAGGCTATGAATCGCAATTCAACGCGGTAACGCAGCGAGTGTGATGGGCACCTTTGCGCCGGGAACAACTCGCGGGGGCCTCTTTGAGTAGTTTGTTAGTTTAGTTTAGCTTAAGCTTAATTTGTAATGAATGACATAATTATCTATTGACGTAATATGAGTGTATTGTTGACTAGTGTATTAATTATAAATTTGTATTAGGTATTTATTTAAGGAATTATTATTTGCGTTTCTGATAAGCGATATTGTTTCGTTCATCGTTAAATAGTTTTCTAACTAGATTTTTTTTTATGGTATCGGTCGGAACGGAAGAACTAACCCCGCTATGGGGCGGGTTGTTCCGTCAATTCAAATTCTAACTTATCGGTCAAAAATAAATGAAAATCTCGGTTCCCACACGCTAAAAAAAGTGTGTTTAGCAATTCATTAAAATACGTGATTATTTTTTGTGTAGATACACTTTATAAAATCAACTTAAAAAAACATCCATTATGAGTTCTTCCGTCTTTTTTGATATTTTTTTCCGTAAATCTTAAACTACCTTAATTGAAACAACTAAAACGGCTCCTGCAGTAACGTATTATCCTAACCTTTCGCGAAAAATATCATATACATCGCTCCGTTGTTTACCTTCGTCCCTATTCTCATCGGAACAACTTACCCCCGGCACTTTTAGCCCCAATCTCCGCTACTAAGCTCTAAGTCATAATAGTTGACACGAAACCAAGCAAACCAGCAAGAAACCAAGAACTATAATCGACTAACTTACAAACATTTTTTATAATTGTGGTCAGTCCTTTTAAAATATGTTTTAAAAAGTCCCTTGTCGTTGTTATCTCTCGCTTGGTGGTTACACAAATGCAGCCCTTTCTAGTGTTGGTTAACACTTGAGTCATTTGAGTCATCTGCTTTGATACTCGACTCAGGTTTTCAATCTCTAACAATGAGGTTGAAACTTTTCTTTTCAACTCATTAGAGTCCCACGTCTTTTGTACATACTGGAATAATTATTTCCAGAGGTTTCTTTACATATTCTTTATTAGGAGGCTTCTTTTGAGTTGAGCTCAAAAAAGACTCAACAAACGACTTGACTAGGCACTAAGACTTTGAAGTTTTTTAAGCGCAGAGCCTCGTGAAAGTGAGTCGAGAGTTTCAAAATATAAAGACACACATCACTCGAGTTCCTACCAAAACTACCCTTTGTCCATAATTACTAAACGAAGCAATGTCAAGTATTTAGTCATAAAAGCGAGGGACAGCATTCTTGACGTTACTCGGCTGTACTAAATGCGGCTACCCATTCCACGCCCTTTCAGCGGTCCACAAAAGCCGAGACATAAAAGATATGTTAATTTACAGCTATTAAATCTAAAACAAAGAGCTCTTCTACGGCTCTTCTGAGGGTCTCTATTACATTTTCATGGAAAGTTATTTAACAAAGATGAGTATTAAGTTACCTTAGAACGGTAAAGTATTACGTTATGACGTCGGTGTAATTTATTGCTTGAAGTACGAAGGTCACTGGACAGAATATATTTAATCTGATGATCTATTATGTGAATATTTCTAGTGTGGATTTTAAGGATTAAGCTATTTTTATAACTAAAGTGGATCCTGTTTTACTGGACAATGACATTCAGGCAAAGCCGAATATTGCAATGAAGATGCTCGTGTGATCAATTGTATATAAACACGTAAACAACTACCTGTTCGCTTCGAGTTGGCCGTCGGCGACTGTTATATGATAACATCACAAACAATTACAAATACTGCAGACAAAAAATATTTACTGGTTAAGGAGAAGAGAGGATGGCGCGGGAAAGCTGGCCAAAAAGTAACGACCAACTTTAAGCAAACGGGTAGTACCTACTAAATAGGATACTGCACAATGTTTTATGCACTGTACAGTGTACTGTTGTACTTGCAAAAAACGGGATGTTTCCGTGGGAAAGAACCCAGGAGTATTCCCGTTAGCTTTCTGCATGCCGTCTATTGCTCGATATGCCCAGTATTCTCATTATTATTGTTGTACTGCAAAAAAACAGGATTCAAATTTATGTGTGTGAACACACCTATGATTTTAGTGGAATTTAGTAAAAAACCGCAGAATTTGATCAAATACAAATACAAATGCAAATAATTTATTAATAACATAACATAGTTACAGGTCAGCTACCATTGTTGGTATTATACATACTTAATTCATGATTTAAACATTATTACGCGTAAGGCAAAGTATACAACACTTACTTATGATTTATATTAGAATAGGATCTCAGTGGGCTCTTATTCTTTGTTTCAGAGTATTCCAAAAAATGCTATACCAAGCGCCGAGTCCTCAAAGGAAGAAGGAGCCTGCTCCGCGAGAGAACAAGCTGCGATTATTCCTGAAGCGGTCTTCAGAACCGCTCCTTAACCTTCAGAATGCAGCACAGCAGGTATCATGACAGTTTCTTTGAATGCAAGTGTGTGAATGTTTCATGTGACCCTTGCGATAAATAAGTGACTTTATTATATCTGATCATACTCTGGGGAGTGGATATGTAGGTTATACTGAACAACGTTTACTATACAGCCAACCCGAAAACGCAAAAAAAATCTGCTGTCTGAAACATTTAAACGAATTATAGGTATGTCAATATTTTCTATTGAACAGCACATTTTTTTTCGGAGTTGGCTCTATAGTTATAAGATGTTCAGTATGACATAGATATTGACTGCACAGATTATGTTAAGACGTAACAAAATCATGTGTTGTTTCAACCCCTAGCCGTATTTTGCGAAATGAATATATCGTTCGTAATGAGCGTTATTATGGGACCAACCCCTAATACGTGAAAATTGGCTGTTTTATACATTTTGGCTCATAAGATGTCGATGTTTTTTATGGGAAAGCCAATTTTTTTTTTTGGAATTGGTCCATTAGTAAAGATTGCGCTCAGTATAACCTTTATATTCATCTCACAAAAATTGGCTAAGAGTTGAAGAAACATGCCGTGTACCGATATAGTTACCTAAAGATATCCCTATAGTAATAAATCCCTTATTGGCTTTGCTTGAATATAATGACGTTTATATGTAGAATCAATATCCTTGAGCTAACCAGTTTTCCTCATTTCCCCTCAAGGAATATCTTTCCATAAATCGTCATTAGTGAGCGAGGAAGCCTCTCATATCCGTAAGGCCTTTTTGCAAAAGTTTTATAGGATTCAGTCGGTAGCGTTTTATCTAAATTGGATTTTAATGATGTTATCAGCCGTCCGACATTGATTGAGAAGGTTGGTTATTTATTAAGAAAATTCATAAGGATAAACGCTTTTATTATTTTTACAACAGAGATCCGCTTTCGCGCAGCAATTGGCTCCAATTCAAGAGGTAAAAACTAAATTAAACGGTGTTGTAGGGGACACTTCATCAGTTTAAAGTATTTCAATGTTCTTGTAGGTACACATTTTTCTATTTAATTGGGTTTTTGTGTAGTTAGGATTGGTTCGTCTCTGCAAAATGGATCTTCTTTAACAACATGGCAATTTATTTGATAATTAGGGTAATCGGTGTTGCATGCTTCATTTTGTCTGTAATAATACTTAAAAGTCTGTGAAGGTAAGGCGTTTAAGTGTCGTGGTTTTTGTAAAATATTTTGTAAGACACTAAATTTTGTTACTAGTTTTCACAGGGCATAATTGAAACACCACTGTTCAAAGAATAAGCATGGTTTATAATTTTTTGAGTTCAAATTCATTTATAAATGAGGTACTTATTGAAATGTGTAGGTATCTACTTTTTTCTTGTTTATTCTATGAAAATATTTTATTATGTTTTAAATTGAAATTTAAGCATGTGATTCAATCCATATTGTACTTATTTGAAAGTATTTTTATACCACAATCGCGCACAGTATTGTTTCTCAGCAAAATCTACGTTTCGCTTAAATGATTATTCAACCTTGTATATAAAGATTGTGTATTTAATATTTTATTGATACGTTCATCCATTTACTCCGAATTCATTTATTGTAATTTCAAAGTTATTTAACGTTTTAAGATTGATATGATACAATCGCTTACGCTGATTGGCACGCACGAATCGTACTGCGAGTCGTGTCAAGATGGTATCATAACAAGATCAAAACTTTGACAATTTGTAAAATCTGATTACCGCTCCTGAGTTTGATTTAAATTGCCTTGATTTGATGTATATCTTTGTGTCCATTTAGCCATCCTCGCAGCAGCATCAGACGCTGATCATCGAGGAGTTTGAGCCCGATGTTTTCCGTCAGCTCATTGAATATATTCACACTGGATGTGTTACTCTGCAGCCCAGGACCTTGCTTGGTAAGTTAATACTTAATATATTATTCAAACTACTTTTCCTCTTACTGTCTTTCTTTTTCTTTTTTTTATTGTTTCGGTTATTAATTTAAATTATTTCGTAACTATTGATTTTTCTACCCAGCAGAGTCGTCTCCAATGCTACAGCTATTATTGTTAAAGTGGTATGGCAGATGTCCTAGATTGTCACTGTCAAGAACTATTTTTGATATGGCCACCGAAATTTGATAGAACACAGATTGATTTCTAAAAAGGGACAGCAAAATCCACAGGGGATGGGTGTTTGCATTGAGGGCGAGGATTGCAAAATAAACATGTGTGTATTGAACGGAGTAGTTTGAAATAAAAAAAGTGAATACGTGCTAGAATCGAGTATACAGGAAATCGCGTTTAGTATAGATCAACCGAAGGACATTGATATTTTTCCAAGATTTTTAATGAATAATGTTGGGGTTGATTTATATTTGTAAATAATGAATATTCCAAATAATGTATGCGAAAAACAAAGCGACTATATTATTTAATTTGGTGTGTTAGTTTGATTTTTACATGACAGAACGAAACATATTTCTAATTATAGTTTTGACAATATTCTTTGCGACAAAAGTGGTGGCTCAAACAGCTCGTAAGGTTCTCTATCATTAGCCTTCGTTTGATATGTAGGTACTAATTTTATGAGACAGCGTCTATATATTATATATATATAATATATTTATTTAACGCTTCAGAAATAGTTTTAAGCACTCTGTTAACATGACTTTCAAAAAGTATTAGTGTTTATTTTAAATTTAATTCTACAATAAGAAGATAACGTGCAAGGTAACTGACCAAAATCAAAAAGAAATGTTGATACTGTTAAATTAAATTGCTGCTAAATGAATACCAGAAATCAAATTCATAATATTTGCACAGCGTCCCTTCGTGAAATTATTTCTGTTAAACAAATATGTATAGCCCCTTTTACTCAACCGCTCCTGAAATGAATTCATTTGTTAACAGAATCGAGTTTAATCAGTGTTTCTTTGTGATGTTATTTATCTGCTTCCAAATTTATGGAAATTGTTTTGATACTTTGTTTTATATAGCCTTTGTTTTCAATTTGTGTAAGTATTGATGCTTCCAATATTTGTGCATTGTTTTTAGAAGTATGTGCCGATATTGAAAAAGTTTTTAAATTTAAAATTGAACATGCGTATCCGGAAAATATTTTATAAAGCGTTTTGATTAAAACCACTCCAGCGAAATAGAACAAAAAAAACATACTACAGGTGTGATAAAAACAACGCAGTATAATGTGGAGACAAAATCACGATATTGATAACTGGGGAAGTACCTCCACCTTACAGAAAACCGCAGCCAAATAACACTTGACCCTACTCATAGTGTTGTGTTCCTGCCGGTGAGTAAGGTTGCCAGAGCTCAACGAGGGGGGTGGGGTTAGGGTCGGCAACGCGCATGTAGTTGCAGGTGTACATAGGCTACGGAGACTGCTTATCATCAGGCAGGCCGTATGCTTGTTTGCCACCGACGTAGTATAAAAAAAAATTGGTCTGATGTTGGCACGTAAAATGCGAAAAAAACGAGTTTAAGAACGAAGAACGTCAATAACCACTAAAAATTCCAATAAAACCATTGGCAATCCGAAATAATTTGTTCGGTGGCGCGTAAAGAAGTAAAATGGGACCAAAGATTCAATTTCCGATCTAACAGAAAGTCTCTTTTAGTCCGAGAGATTTATTTGCCGCTATATTTAAATTATGGGTAGTATTTTAATACTCGTATTTGGGATTCTTTGAACTTTCATTTTTACGATATCTTTTTATTGCTAAAACAACATTATGGAAAAGTATTAAGTAAGCGAAAAGAAAGTATAATTTGCGTTAAGTTTGCAGACCATTACAATACGATAATCTTCTTCTTTAATAAATGTCTTTCATCAAATTTATGTTGATTTCACCAAAAGTGTGCTCACAGAGCATAACGTTTGTCGGTAGTTATTTTCAGTAAAGTGATAGCTGAACTTTATGCCTGCTGTACACATTCGTCGAGAGCCTTTCGCCAAGAGTCTCGGCAACGCACGATCCAATCGGAGAAATGCAAGACGAGACGAGGAAGAGTGAGACGAGAAGGGAGCAGTATGTACACATTCGTTCTCGGCATGTCTTGGGTGCCTCGACAAGACAAGTGTATACAGCCACATTACAAATAGCTACCACGATATTGCCGACTGTTGACGAAGGAATGGTTAAGCGCGTTTCAACACTAATTCTTCATTAGCTGCACACGAACTGAATCTTTAAACAACTAAATTTTAAGTAAGTAAATAAGTATTATTTATTGCACCAACAATTATACATTTTACATACATGTAATTGACTTGGCAATCTTGAAGTTTAACAAGTTAAGAGGAATTCCTAGTTGCGATTTTTCCATACAAACGCTCTCAACTGTTTCCTCCCTGGATTTTTAACCTAGAGCAAAGATCAATATCATCGTAGGGTCCTGCTCACGTCTCATGAATCACTCTGTATATGTTATATATTAACACTAATCTTCCACACTCAAATTCATTTATGTAGGTATAATAGACAATTATCTCTTTTTATAAAACTGCTACTCAATTTCTCCAAAATATAAAAAATGCAGAACGTACCTAAATATTCAAGTTTTCACTTCTGCCGGCACTCCCGGAGTGCAACCCGTTTTTTTTTTATGGAGGATACGTAGGCCTTAGATCACGATATCACCTGATGGTAAGTGATGATGCGGTCTACGGTGGAGCTCGCTTACCTACGATATCTCGTTTACTATTTACTCTAGCCTTGAAAAGATCCAGATTGTCTGTTTCATACATTTTGGCACGTCGTGATGTCTTCTATGTTTTGTTATATGGAAGAGCCAACTTTTTGTTGCGATTTCCAGGTTGGTCACATAGCAAAAATATTGCCAATAGTTAAAAATTCACCCTGTGTGCGTTGGGTCGGCAACTCGCATGTAACACCTCTGGAGTTGCTGGCGTCCATAGTCTACGGAAACTGCTTACCATCAGGCCGGCCATATGCTTGTTTGCCACCGAAGTAGCATAAAAAAATAAAATATACACACCGGTACACGAGAAATAGTGTAGCCTAAATCGCGTTTAAGCGAGCTCACGTCTCAGTGTATGCCATCTCCGGCAACACACGAAAGCGTAATTACCTCTCCTTAATTAAAGCCTGAACTTCATTAAAGTTTACGGCGTCTCCCAACAAGCTATGGAGGCCGATTTGGTTCTAACAATTGAATATAGTTTTCATCTGATTTTGATACGTCTATCCCTGTCAACGTGATATCATAAAATTCGTATAGATGGCGTTAATATAGCCAATTACTATACAACGATTGCAACATTATATGAACCGCTACACATTTTCTACATCGCGCTAACGGAGTTCCAAATAGCAGTTATTACAACTTCTTACAGGCTCTCATCAGACTTCGGTTCCCAGGTATAAAACTCGCCTGGAAAGAGTACTCTTTATTATGCCTCTCTACTATTTTACACGTCCTTGAGTCAGCGTGCGCCGCTGCACCAAGTGTGAGTCGCTAACTCTAATTGGTGCTCACGAGATGTGAGTAGGCATCTTGCTCGGATGACACGACTCAAGGTCGTATTAGTCAGCGTGCGCTATACTGATTGGAGGATTTTGGGAGAGACCTATGCGAAGAGCAATTAGACGAAAGCGGAGGAAGGCTATAGCCGCAAGCATTAAGCAGTATGTAACTCTGATTTGTGCACACGAAATGTGGGTGTCGTCTTATTCGCACTTACTGATGCGCGCGAAATGATGACACGACTCAAGGTCATATTAAATTAAGATCAAAACTTAATCAAATTGTTAAAAGAGAATCGACTGCACGGAGCGCCACTATGTCGTGGCTTCTAGGCAAATTAATTATGGATTATTATTATTGCTTTAATTATTAAGTTCTAAAACTAACTCTAGGTATTTTGATATGCAAAATAGTGTGGGCAGGCTAAGTTGAATACGAGTAAAATAGTTTATGCTCGATAATAGTCGTTAATCAACACAACACAGTAACACATACACAATACATCAACATAGTAGTGGAGCAGTCGGTAGAACATATGTCACTTCTTTCTAGTTAACAGGGTGACATTGGATGTATTCCAATACCCTCAAAAAATTGCAAAGAATAAAAAACTATTTTATTTAAAAAACATTGACATATTCGCCGATACTCTTAAAACTACTAGTTTTTTGTCGTGATTTCCGGGTTGGTCCCATAATTAAAGTTATTCATTATGACCTTTGTATTTACCCGCTTAGAGTATGGTAACACAATCATCCTGTAAATTCCGTTACAATACATAAATTGACAGATCCGTTACTTACAGCCAAATCCGTTACATGCTTTGGGATTTTAAATCATATTTCTTCAAATGTTGTGAAGAATACAAAAGGATAAAGTAGTAAAATTGATATTGAATATTTAACTCCGAAAGTTACTTAAATCATTGTATAGTTAAGTACAAAGTGAAGTTCAAAAGAAATGGCAAATAAAGTATAGAAAGAAATTTACTTTCATTACTTCGTAATCTCGCATTTTTTAAGGACAACCGTTTTACGTTGATTATTAATATTTCAGTGAAAAAAACGTTTTTTTACATTATTTGGGAGCACAAACCAAATTCCATGCAATAACTGCTTAGGGAGAGAGGGAGAGAGATCTAAAAAGGTAATAACTTTTATGGCAATTAAAAAAACTCAAACCAAGGGGGATAGTTGCGATTAATAAACATTAAAAACATTTTTTATTATGTTAATATTTCGAAAGGAGAATGGGAATGACGTTTGAATGAAGAAAAAGCGGTCACTTCTTGACATCATCTCCTTTCCTTATAAGGACATCGTGTTTTAATTCCATTTGAAATTGCATCCTGTATATATTTTAAAGTCTGTACAGATAAAATGTTGATAAATATGCTAAGTAAATTTCAGACTCAGGAATATGCACGGAGCAAAAGCTAATGGAACTAATGGTATTTGATCCGTATAATTCGTTTAGAGTGCTTTTGCTTGAGCCCTATTTAAATTTATAATTTGATACGGTTTTGATTTTATTTGATATCACCTTGAAGATCTCTCGCAGATTGGTGAAGGTATGCGAATTGAAGTGAAAGTCGTGCATGAGATGCACGTCGATCATCAACATCTCCAAGGTCGTATCAAAACCCTTAATACTGGTAAAAAGTTATTAAATCTGAATCGCGCTCCATGTTTTACTAATGTTCCAATTACATGCTAGGGTAGGTATATCAGGTATGCATTCCTGCATGAAATTAGGGAATTATTACATAAATTGACTAAGTCCCACAGTAAGCTCAATAAGGCTTGTGTTGTAAATAAATAAATATTATAGGACATTCTTACACAGATTCACAAAGTCCCACGGTAAGCTCAAGAATGCTTGTGTTGTGGGTACTCAGACAATGATATATGTAATATACAAATACTTAAATTCATAGAAAACACCTATAACTCAGAAACAAATATCTGTGCTCATCACAAAAATAAATGCCCTTATCGGGATTCGAACCCAGGACCATCGGCTTCATAGGCAGGTTCACTACCCACTAGGCCAGACCGGTCGCCAAAATGCTGTAGGTACTTAGACAACGATATGCCTATATAATATATAAATATTTATAAATACTTAAATATATAGAAAACACTCATGACTGAGGAACGAATATCCGTGCTCATCACACAAATAAATATCCTTACCAAGATTTAAACCCCGGGACCATCGGCTTCATAGGCAGGGTCACTACCCACTAAGCCTAATGTCTGGCGTGATTCTGTTTTTTTTTTTTTGGGTTGTTATATTTATTTGCGTATTTTCATTTTTTTTATCATTCTTCGTGAATATATGTAACGTTTAATAAAAAAGAATATAACTAACGTAAAGAAACATATCTATATACATATATTTAGAAATAAAAAATATAATATACATTGTAAGCTGCTTAATTGATTTCTGGCCTTTTATTGGCATTTGTATGGAGGGTTGACCGATTTGGACGACCAGCCACATAGAAAAGAAACTTTTTCGCCTCAAAGAACTTTATCTTCTACTTTCTAATATAATACCGAATATTCCATTTAACGGGTCCCCACTATTGTTAAAACCTGTATAATTTGAGGGTATAATGGACAAATGTTAATTATTGAATAACATCCAAAATTTGCACCGAAAAGATACATTTTTCCCTTTGTATCCTATCTGGGATGGAGTGTAGTTACGAGGGAAATTGCCAATTTATTCTTGTTCGCTAGGCGAATAATTGTTAGCCTATATAATTTAATTGGAACAACGAACACAGTAATGATTTACCCAATTTCACGACTCACGTCATCACTTCAATGATTTTCCAGGTCATGACGGAAAGGCAAATTATATCATGAAAATTAATTAATATAATACAATGATAGAACTTTGTATGTCGTTAAATTGTATAGATATTTTGATTGTGGTTTTTTTCACTCAGGCGTACTAACAGTACAGCGACGGAATGTATACAGATGAAGCTCTTAGTAAATTTTTGGCTTCAAAAAACGGTCCACATAAATGACACTTATCTGACACATATCACTGATAATTAGCCCCCAATACACAATAGACACATTACAAAAAAATATTGCAGAGCAAAATATGTTCGCAGTACTGAATGAGTATGAAGATGAGTATGACTTTAATTTTAATGTTAATATCGAATCTATAGCGTACTCTATAATCTTACCGTGCGATGATTATAACTCAATTGTTCGGGCACGCTAATCTGACGATTCCTCTAAGCATTGTTTCTGTTTCTGCCAAAAATAACCGGCAATGTGCTGAATTGCACGTCGTATCGCACGGACTTTTACATTATAAATTCCGAACGATACAAACAAAGCAACAAACAAAAATCTTTGCAACATTTATGTCCTTAAATCAAATAAATGGCTGTGACATACGAAAACATGGATAGACCGACGGACAGACGAAACATTACGAAACAATAAGGTTCTGTTTTTGCTAGATTTGGTACCCGAAAAAGGATTTTTTGGCGAAAACTCAAAAACGGATTAACTGATTATCTTTGCAGGCATAAAATAACCCTTAAAATACTAAAATAAAATACGATCCATTTTAGAAAGTGGAAAGTTGATAAAATACCGATTCCTCTCTACAGATCAATAAACTGTTACATTATGCAATGAACGTGAAATCACCAAAGTCACTTAAAGTTGATGAGGGTTTCACAAATTTACTGTGTGAGACCCGCATACAGAATTAACATTGACCTGAGTTATTTTACATCACACACAGATTGGAAAGACTTTACACTGTCTGGCGGTGACAATAATAGGTAAGAACAGGTAATTTTGAACAAAGACCGGGAATGGAATGAAAAGATAATTGGATTAAAAGTGTCAATGGCTTACTGTTGTACGCCATTGGAATGGCTTCTGTAACATTGAAATTAGATTTCAATTCGATTTTCTTATAAATTTGGAGTGACCAAAATAGTGATATACTATTTTCTGTTATCGCTATATAGGCGTATCCAGTGTCCAATTATCGGTCCAAATCCGTCCTAAAAGTAATCCAGGGACTTATTGCATACTAAAATACAAGCTAATACTTTTAATGATTTTACATACAAAATGACTAATATTACGAGTATTAGCTTGTTTTTAATTATGCAATAGGTCCCTGGGTTACGTTTAGGACGGATTTGGACCGATAAATGGACACTGGATACCCGTATCAATATAATAATATCAATTATAGCTATGGTATAGACAAACTTGACAAGTCATCTCATTGTTACTACCCACATAAGTCGTGTTTATATTTCTTAGTCCCACGAAAAGGACTTTATCATTAGATCTCTAACATAATAATCGAAAATTTACCTTCATGGATGCATACATTTTGTCTCTTTTATTATACTTAAGGATAACTCACGTTAAAACGGTCCGAGCTCGAGCTGAAGTGTCCGACAATTCGATTTCTATAGAAATTGAATTTGGAAGTCATTTTCTATAGAAAATGAATTGTTGTACACTTCAGCCCAGACTCGGTCCGTTTTAGCGTGTATCATCCTTATATATACGTCATCTATTTACGCCAGTGCCTTGCTGCTTACACATTTTACTACTAGACAGAGTCTTCCTCTCAGAGGGACTATCCCACGGTAGTTCAAAGCAGATTGAAGACTTCACACACACCTTGGAACTTGGAACGACCAAATCACATACTTAACAGTTCATATCTGTCGCAAGCTTGTTCAACGCCGAGGGTTTTCGTTGCTTTTAGCAATTCCATTAAGTACTTATTTCTCACAAAGTCAAAAACGTAAAGTTGATTTGTACCGTCATTTTTATTGTGCTATAAGTTAATGAGGTAACTTAAAAAGAACATACACAGACATGCTTAGTTATTCTGTAATAACGAATTCTGTTTAACTTACAAAGAACATTTTTATGTTTTATCAAACAAAGGAAATATTTGCTTCGAGCATAACTTGGTATTTTTTTACAAATCAGTACGAGTTGTATACGCATTATAAATCAAGGTTCATAAAATAATGTCAGTCTTGAACTTTAAAAAGATTATAAAGTCTTTTGAAATGACGTTATTACTTTATAGAGTATAAATTAAAAATATATGTGACGAATTTTTTTATATATTTTTGAATTTTAGAATATGGCAGCATCTATGCCATGTACTTATTTTGCTTTTCATGTATACTCATGCGAAAGGGGAGGTGTAATTTTTTAATACCACAAAGCCGTAGAGCCGAATAAAAATCTTTGTATACAAATAAGTAGCTATTATGTTCGTATTCTTCGCACTAGTAGACTTTTCATCCGCCGTGCAAAAAACAGCAAAATTTCTCCGGAACATTAAAAAAGGAAGCGTTCATGTCAATCTGATCGCAGCAAAATCAAAGTTGGCGCCCACAATCCAACTAAGTATACCTCGCCTAGAGCTTAGGTTTTTTTTTTTTCTTTTTATTGGAGAAACAACAGAAGTATGCGACAGGATAATAGGTTACATTGTTAGGTACAAACAATATAGAGATGAACACTTACTTCCTTAAACGCTCTCACTAAAACATACATAAAATAAACGGACTTAACTAAACGATATGTTAACATACAAGTTTACCAAGTGTTATAGACCAAGCTTATGTATATTATAATTTAGGTACTAAATTCAAATGGAGAAGAAAATAAAATCAGCAAAAAGTCGAAATTAGGTACTGATAACCAATTTGTGCAATATATTATTAAGTACATTGACAGTACCGATACTAGCAATGATGACGACACACTACTGATGAACATTATGTTGGCCGTTGAGAATATTGAGTATTTGATAACGGAATTTGGGCCTAGTGACATTGAATATATCGATGGAAGTAAATTCTTTATTGTAAGTGTTACAAATACGACGTAAGGGGGCTCGCAAACCGGCGTTACTAGAGGTGGTGGGAACCGAGAACAAAGCATTAGAGCGCGAGCTGAATCGAGCTGGGACTCTGAAACGTATCCGCTCCAGCAGTTCCATACTGTTAAAATGCCCTTTGCATATTTTATAGAGAGTAATTGCGTCACAGCATTTGCGTCTGATCTCTAATGAATGCAACTTATAATACTGCAACAGATCAACGTATGGTAGTCGTTTCCCTGTCAAACGTCTGTGTAATGCCCGCAAGAACTTTTTTTGAACCATTTCTATTGCATTTGCATATTTTCTATACAGTGGATTCCAGATTACTGAGCCATATTCCAAATGGGGTCTAACAAGTGATTTATACAGCAAAAGATAACTTGAAGATTTTTAAAAACCTTTGCTGTTCTCAGAACGAAACCTAGCATTTGATACGCTTTTGAAATGATACGCTCTATGTGCAACTGGAAGTCTAGTTTATCATCGAATAGGATTCCTAGATCACGTGAGGTTGACACTTTTTTGATATACTCATTGTTACCTATTTTATATTTCGAGTTGATAACTCTTTTTTTATTTTTTGTAGAGGTCATCTGCAAGCATTTATTACTTGCCAATTGCAGCTTATTTTTAGAACAGTATTAAAAAAAAAACGTTCACATCATTTTGCAGTAGATTACTGTCGTCAATAGACTCGACGGTTTTAAATATTTTTAGATCGTCAGCGAACATAAGAAAATGGCTATTCTTAAAACACTGTTTCATATCGTTAATAAACAGTGTATACAGTAGTGGGCCTAATATGGATCCCTGGATTACCCCTGATGTGACTAATTTGCGCTCCGATGCAAAACCATTGACGACAACAATTTGAGACCTATTTGAGAGGTACGAAATAAACCATCGCAGAAGGTTGCCGCGGATACCATTGAACGCGAGCTTTTTAAGAAGAAGCAGATGGTCAACTTTATCGAACGCTTTCCTAAAATCAGTAAATATTACATCTACCTGCTGTCTTTTATCCATAGACTCGAACAATAAGTTAGTGTATGGTAGAAGGTTTGTTATTGTCGACCTGTTTCTCATGAATCCATGTTGCTCCGACAAGATGGACGTTTCAAGAGCAGCAAACATTTGGTCACGAATAAGCGCCTCAAATATCTTTGGAATACATGACTGCACAGAAATCGGGCGGTAGTTGGTTATTTGGGAGCGCGAACCAGATTTGTGAATTGGGGTGATATGAGATACTTTCCACTTCTCAGGAAAAGTTCCCGAATTCAAACATTTATTAAAGATAATATATAGCGGGATCACTAGAGCGGTGGCAGTGTTTTTAATAAAAAAAGGGCTCACCTTGTCTGGCCCGCTGAGCGACGCTGCACGATGTAAAGTAGCGTGATTGATTATTAACACGGGGAAACAACAACAATGAATCCACAGTAACTTTATCAATAGGGTTTTTGATACATGTGAAACGTTATAACTAAATCTAGTTAAATAGATAGAAAATGAGCAATTTATCACAGTAAGATGAAAACTTTATAAATATATTTGAATAGTAAAAAAATACAAGCCTCAAAGTTTTAAAATTTAACTTTTTTTTATACATCCAAAAAGAGAAAGAAATGGTTCCATTTAATTTCTTACATTTCATTAAAACAATACCTTAAGGCAACTATATACATAAACGCAATATTTCACCGACAAAATCTCAATTTCCATGTTTACCATACACTGAACGGCTTCTATGATATGGTGATGTCACAATGTACGAGTATTGCCTTTTTTTTAGGAAGCGTTTCGGGAGTTAAGTGCGTTTGTCAGACTTTGACCTACATTTTGTTACTTTTGTATTGCTTTAAGGCAATGGGTCCCATATATACATTTGATCCTCAATTCAAACCTGATCGACTGATACCATTAATAAAAATTTGTCTACTATTAAGTAGCCTTCTCTACTTCAAGGCCATTTCTAATTTAATTTCCGAAGTTTTTCACCTTGTTTTGATACGACCCTAACGATCACTCAATTAGTGTTCGCGAAAACATCTTGCTGCTCAAAATAGTTTCTAAACATATAAATACTTACTTACACCTCTGGCGCACAGACCCAAAGTGTGTCTTGGCCTCTAACACATATATATAAATATCTTAATAAAATGTTGAAACAGAAAAGGCTATTATAATTTTTTTTAAATATGTTTATAAATGTTTGTATAGCTTTGATAGCCAACTGGTATTTTTATTTCATGAAAATAACATCGCTATATTATGCAAAGAAAAATGGTTTTAAATTTAAACGATACAGTTTCCGCAGCCGCCATTTTTGTGAACTTGTGATGTCATAATTGCAATGCAGCAACAAAGAAACGTCAAATGTGAAGTGCAAATTGAACATTTGTTTCTGCTGTAGTGATGTCATCATGAAAAAAATGGCGATCCGAATTTGCGGACAAGTGACAAACATATAATAAAAGTACGATCTTAATTTTTAAATAAAAATAAATCTCATATATTTATAAGAAAATAGTATTAAACGCGTATTTCTTATGGTAAAAACTATATATATAGCATACTTTTGATAGATGACGATCCTATTGGCATCTGCTCCTATTTTATGTTCCTGTGTAAAACCTACAACACGGGTAGAAAATAAGATCGAGTCTGAAAGCACTCTAACATTTCTTGCTACGCAGGGCAATCAATAGTTGAAGTGTAAGTTGAGTAGGCTTGAGCACCACTCGCCTCAGCCTCAATAAAGTTGTGTAATGGCTTTATTTACGACATCGCTCGTATATCACGTGTGGTAATACGAGGAAGAATGTGTTTTACGTAGGTATTTCATTATGTCGTCCGCGGTATTTCCGGACAAATATGTCCATTCAAACCTTCAAGAAAGGAGCGGTTCATCTAGAACGCCGGCAACGCACTTGTAACCCCTCTCGTGTTGCAGATGTCCATGGGTGACGCTAATTGCTTCCTATCCTGCGATTCGTCTGCTCCTGCCTCCAATATCATAAGATAAAAATATACACATTTTAGCCAAGTACGAGTAAGATCAATAAGAAATTATTACGAGTATGACTTTTGTCGTTGTATTTGAAAGTTTAATAGTGATTGACTAAATGATGTTATAATTGTTTTCTTGGCCAAATTGAGTGTTCTACTGCTGGGCAAAGGCCTCTCCTCAAAATTCCCACGACTCCCGATTTTATGTTTCCTCCGGTCAGTTATTAACCAAGCTCTCCAGGTCATTCCACCATCTCCGCCTGGGCCTGCCCCGCCCGCCGCTACCGGCATCCACTTGGTGGCTACGCCCTATCCGGATGCATGTGGTAGACGTAACCGGCCCAATCCCATAATTAGTAAAAGGATATCATTATTCATCTAAATACAGTGCCAAACTAATGGTTCTTCTAAAAAAACCTTTAATTATTTTTTCTACTTCAAAGCATTTCAAAGTGACACGCAAGATAGATTACGCTAGTGGCTTCTTAATCATGTATTTTATTTGGAGGCACCTGGTAGTTGTGACTGGGCGACCTGTACGTTGTTTTGTTACTTTTTAGTTTAGTTTATTTGTAATTAGTAAATACTAACACTAGTTATTAGGTACGTAGCTTAGATAAACTAACAAAATCTATGGATTGTAAAGATCTGAAATAAATGATAATTTAATTTAATTTTAATTTAATTTATTCCGTAAACGAGTTCTATGAACTCCCTATGATATAATCTCTCTAGTCAGTATTTGAATGTTTTACTGGAATATTTCAATGTGTATATTAAAATCAAATAATATATCAATTAATTTTAAATTTGATATAGAATGTACCTGACATGTAACTTGGCGTTATTAATAAAGTATTTGTATTTGTATTTGACACGTTTATGGAGACTTATCGCATCGCATATTTGAAAGTAAAGCAAATTCTGAAATTTCTGATGGAAAAATACGCCGTTAACCATGACCAAATTGACAAAATTAGGTCTGGAGGGATTGCGAATCAATATTATTTTGAAAAACCAAAAAAAAACAGAAAACTCAAATGAGCATGATTCTATTTAAAATGAATAACAGCTGAAATAAATATGCATTATTTTCGTCGTACTGATGATAATAAAGTTATAATAACAGTTTATGTGATTGCTACATAATGAAGGATATTAAAATACGAGTTCGGGTTTATGAAACAAGCTCAAAAGCGAGTTCGAAGTTTGAATGTCATTATTAAATCGAGATCGACGTTTTTATAATGCAATAATAGCATTTTTACAAATAAGAAATGTGTTATTATAAACGAAATAGTTTATCTTTTGTGCTGGCCGTAATTTGAAGTTTTTAAACGCATCATAGAGGGTGTAGATAAACTTAATGTTAATATATGTTTTTTTAATTATTCCAGGTGTGATGAATGCAGCAGACTATTACGGCTTGGACGAGCTCCGTCGCGCATGCGCTGGTTTTGTCCAGTGCTGCATCACCGTGGATACAGTGTGTGCTTTGCTAGCTTCTGCTGAGCGTTATATCCAGTATAAGTGCACCAAATCTTTGGTGCAGAAGGTAAGCTTGTTATAACTAACTAATTAATAGGAGTCCATCTTATTGGTGGTTTTGTTCGTAGCTTGGTACTATCCACTCTTTATTGAAGCACAGGTCGATATAGCCACATCACCCTGGCGGCATACATACGGCCAAAGAAGATGAGGTCCTGATCCCACCTTCCCCTTTCCATCATCGGACATCAAGGCGTGGGGAGCGAATGCACCCGTTCGTATTAAACGTTCCATTTGTTCGCACGGAACGGTTTGCCTCCTCTTTTTTGGTACGGACGGCTAAAGCATGGAATGCGCTCCCGCCATCTGTATTCCCTGATAAATATGACCTCGGTCTCTTTAAAGCAAGATTGAATAGACTACTACTAAACCGGTGAGCTCCATCTTAGGCCCTGTTTTCACTTTCCATCAGGTGTGACTAGAGCTAATCGCCGAACAGTTTTTTAATAAAAACTAAAATAAAAAAAATAACCGCGAAAATCGAAGTTCGTCAATTTTCTCTGTCACTCTAATTACGTCTTAGTAAGAGTAAAGGAGAAAGCAATTTGCATTTTTTTGGTTTTCACGGTAGGCCCCCCAGGATTATAGGCCCGATTCGAATTTCGAATTCGAACTTTCGGCGTTTCTTCAAACAAAAATGACAATTTTGACAGTGACATATCCAATCCATATCGTATCTTTTGAAAATGTTTGATGTATCTTAAAGTTTGAATCGGGTTGTATGTCTAAACGCTAGAAACCTCACACAGTTATCTGAACCTTATGTTAACATTCATTAGTGATTCATAGCCTCGGAGCTCATGAATAAATGTATGTCGGGGCAGTATAAACAACGCTCTATAAAAGTAAATGGCGCCAACACATGAACTAAACGATGTGTGCTTAGCTTAATTGAATTGAGGTATGTACTCATATTGCACTAGTGTGTGTACTTATACTCTGAATCTGTAGATATTTAAATAAAAGTAAACAAAATCTACCTTCAAATGGCTCCTTAAGCCAGTTGAGGGTATATGAAAACATACATGATCAAATAATGTAGGTTAAAGTCAGGTCGTTCAGTGACGGATCCAGACGGTTATGTATTTGGTTGGTTAACTAATAAATGTTAACCAGAAAATGTAAAAATATGCTTGTTTACTTTTATTTAAATACCTAAAGATACAGAGTATAGTAAACGTGATTCTTATTTATTGTTATTAAAAAGTTCATTGTTATTGGTATGACTGTAACAACTAAAAACAGTTATTACTCAGACAGTTTATAACTAGCAAATTGTTTGATTAATATCGACCTCTAAATTACCGTCGATTTTAAGATATAAACACAGATTTCTTTTAAATACAACCACATTATCTTTACGAGCATTATCTTCCTCACGTAGTGTCGGTTTTTTGCCACGGCTCATGGGAGCCTGAGATCGGCTTAGTAACTAATAATTCTTCAACTAATTAACACTCTCTTTAGGTACCTACTCCCATCTTAAAAGGCGGCAACACTTGCAACCCCTCTGGTGTCGCAGGTGTCCATGGGCGATAGTTGCTTACCATCAGGCCATTCGCCTGCTTGTTTGCATCCTATATCATAGCAAAATGAGTAAATGCTTTTATTATTGTCTGCCAGAACTCGTGTGTCGTGAATCATAATAATTATAATATTATTTAATCGTTCCAGGTTCTGGAGTTCGTGGACGAGCATGGAAACGAAGTCCTCAACCTGGGCTCCTTCACGCTCCTGCCCCAACATGTTGTGAGGCTGATCCTCGCCAGGGACGAGCTTAGAGCCGACGAGTTTACAAAATTTCAGGTAGACCTTCTTTTATAAGCGGAGATAGCTGATACTAAAGTAAAAGACGCCAAGCTCTTCAGTGGCGGAGGCCGGACCGTCTTCAACTTACGCAGCTCACGCCCTATACCTCTAATGCTTCTCGCCGGGTCCCGAGAGTACGGATACGAAGTTCTTAAAACATGGACTCCTTCATTCTCCTGCCTCAACATGTCGTGAGGCTGATCCTCGCCAGGGACGTGCTTAGAGTCGATGAGTTTAGTTTTCAGGTAAAGCACATCCTATCTCTCTGTCTTTTAGTAGTACGGGACCTGGTAGCTACCCTCAGCGCTCTATTTAAAAACTCCGTCTTGTTTTCTGTACTCTGAGTACTGGGACACATGCTATTCTTCAGTATAAAAGAGTATTTATCCATCCCAAACACGGATATGATACTTCACAACCACCTTCGAATTTCTACTCAAATGTGTATACTGTGAGCAGTGCAGGTTTTCTTAAGCTCCATCTCCATCGTCTGCTGCTAGCCGCCTATACGTAATCGGTGGAAGAAACCGAGTCTCACTTATCCGTTATTGATATAAATTACCATTAATTCCAGGCGGCCCTCATGTGGAGCAAGAAATACTGCGACACCAACCCCAATATCAACTTGAAGGAAGTAATCGGGAACTTCCTCGAATACATCCAGTTCCACAAGATCCCGGCCAACGTGCTGATGCGTGAGGTGCACCCGTTGGGGCTGGTGCCGTACTCTATCATCATGAATGCGCTCGCTTATCAGGTGCGGTATTGTTCCTAGGTTTCTTCATTTGACCATGCCCTATTTATAATTTGTGGTGTAGGTTTTTTCAAGAGAATAAAGGTAAGTGCTCTTAAGAAAAGGAGTAGGTTAAAGTGGGTAATACTGGCATATACAATGTATTGCAGGAAAGGCCGACGTAGGGTAAGAATTCTCGTATTTGTATAAGTAAGTCACATGGACACAGTCAGAATGGAAAAACTTCACTCCTTCTCGTAAGTGGAGTATGTGTATATAAACCCAAGAGTTAAAAGCAACGAAAGAGCTTGTAGACCGACTCCCCTTATGATGTGATATTGTGCTTAATTTTTTCGTCTCGTATCGCACGTCTTCTAGGTATTTCTAATCTATGGTTGAGTTTTTCTGGAGACATTATATTAGAGCAACAAAAAGAGTAAACAAGTTTTAAAGAACAACGCGAATAATGACACGCCTAGAATTGAAAGCTTCTATCACTTGACATCAGGCGAGCCATATGCTTGAAGTCTCTTGATAAAATTACATTTAGCAATGACACTCTTAGATAATATTGCACTCTTGTCATTAATAGCAGCAGCATTAAAATAGTGACTTATTTATATTTATACATAATTTTCCTTACTTGTAAGTAATGTTTAATTGCATCAGCTTTATTGCGCTTTCTGATGTATGCTTCCGTACGCTTACATTTTTATTGCGTTATTAGATAATGCATAATAGTGCACGAGGTTAGAAGTAGGACGTTTATTAGAGTGCTGAAAACGCTCTTGTTGCAGGCAGACCCGGCCAGCATAGACCCAGGCAAGCTGTCCCCGGCGCGGGTCCGGCGCGCGGGACGCTCCATGTCCGTGCAGTCCTCGCTCGACCCCTACGGGTCCAACACCACCCTGTCCTCCACCGGCTCGAGCGACGTCCCGTCGTCCGACTCTCGGCACAACTAACGCGAGGGGAACCTCCCCCGTCCCGCGCCTGAACCCATCCCTGGCCCTTCAAACGCTCCCACCGCTCCTCTCTCCGACAAACCTCCAGACAAGCCCCCCGAAAAGCTCGGGCTCTTCTCTTCTATCAAAAGAGCTGCTAGTAAGAAATTCGGGGATCGACGCTCGCCTACCCCCAAAACCAGGGAACCGCGATCTAAATCGGACTCTATAAAACATGCGGCGCTGACGCGGCAAGTGTCAGAAGCTGCTGCTTCAGGTGATCCGACTTTCGAACGATGCAGACCTAAGAAGAGAGACAGCGAAACCGAATTCCCTGTGCGCAAGTCGACTTCTGAGATTTCCGAAAGTTTCCCGTTCGTAAGACGTGCGTTAGCTGAGATAGAGAACGGATTGAATTACTTTAGAAAATCTGTTGCTGAGTCTGGGGAAACTAAGCCGTTGTCGCTTCGTACTGAGCCGCTTGTGGTGGTGGCGGCGGCTGAGGATGAGACACCTGCGTCGCCACCGCCGCCGATGGGTTTGAAAGAGCGTCGGGGCTCCCGAGGTTCCCCGTGTGCTAATCTTCCACCGCTAATGCTACCACCGAGTACTCCAGATCCTTCGCCAGGGCGTCTGTCTCCGAATCGCCTATCTCCACAGCGAAGTTTGTCTCCGAAAGAGCCACAACGAACGCAAGAGCTGTCTTCAGCGAGTGCAATACCTTCTACCAGCCAACAATCTTCAATGAATCAGCTAACTTCATCTAGCCCGTCGTCAGCACCACCCCGCGATCCTCCAAGACGAACGCGTACTCGTTCAGAAATGCCTTCCGATCCACCTCCCAGATCACCTCAAACTCCCCGTCCAGCCTCTGTGTCCCCTAAACACACGTTCGCTTTCAGAATAGTGATGAAAAAAGTGGAAAGTACACCGAATACTTCATTTGACAGACCCGACCAATGAGAGTACCTCCTTTAAGCGCGGCCGCTGTTATGCGGTAGGAGTACTCGAGGTTAAACGCGCTTTTCTCCACAATAGAAAGGCTAGCATAGATTAGTTAGCGGCGTTTCTATATTACAGTTCGCCAAAATTACTTCAATGAATACGCTTTTCAATGAATAATCTTCATCTTATGAAAACAGGGGCTGGTCCTCCTTAAGGATGTGTGTCAAAATTGTGTGGTATTGAATAAGAATTAATAAGATCTAATGAAACCAAAACAAGCTTGTGTATAATGATAACGTTAGTTAAACAGAATGACATGAATGTATGTACTGTATAATACTGTAAAACTTTTAAAACATAATATATGTATATTATCGAACAACTCTCAATATAATATGTTTCTATTTGTTGTGAATTGAAGTCCGTCAGTGTTAATTATTTGTGAATGACATATCAGAGTAAGTAAATTTTACAATAAATATACATTTCAGCGTTTGTAAATTTAGTTAGTTAACCCTTTGAACGCCACGTCTATCGTGTGCGGTGTTGATCTTGAACATTCGCGGAATGTATGAAGATTGTTGTCTTTGTTGACATATTTGGCCGTCAAAGGATTAAACGGGAATAAATATTTTGCGCATGACTATGTTAAAAGAAATAGTATGATATTTTATAAAGTTTATAATACTCTGGTTTTAAGCATGTTGTTGGTAATTCATAATAATAACAAAGTATCAATTTAAATATAAAATTCCGTCAGATCCTTATAATAACAAAAAATGACCCTTATGCAAAACCTGTGTCAAACAAATTATTTATTATCATATTAGAAAACAACAAAATGTTTTTACCTCACTTTATAACATAAGTTATTGTTTATTATAATTACCCTTGCAAGCTGAATGTTCTCTAATAAGGACTGCCTGATTTCAATGAATATTTGAAAACTGCATGGAAAAAGAGTAAACTGATTTAATTAAACTCGATTTTAAAACATATATTTAAATCGTTTTTAATTAATCACGGTTAGTTTCACTACACTTAAATCGACCACGAATGAGGGTAGACCGAGCGCGTTCTACACAACTTCTCGACATGCTAAAGATAACACCCTCCTGTCATTTCTATTGAGAATGACTTAAATTTAAAGATGACATGTACTGGGAAAAGAACTTGGACATGTACCTGATGAGATTTATTTTTAAAGTGGCTTTCAAAGGGAAATAATTTACTTAAATTAATTTGGCTAGCCAGGGCAATTTCAACCATGGGGCATATTCAACTACTCTAAAAATACAAGAAGTGAGTCTAGGGAGCCACTTGTACTCGTATTTATGGCAATGGCACCATTCATGGCACACTTTCGCTAGTCACAAAATCCATATTTAGGTTTAAGTTCTAGCACTAGACTCAGTTCTTGTATTTTTAGAGTAGATTGCATTTGTGCCGTAGTTGCGATTGCCCAGCCTGACCTTTTGCGAAATTTTTTTTCTTTCTGTAAATATATATTTTTTTCATTAAAATATATTTGTTTCGGTAGTTGTTCCATGTGGCTTTCAAATCTGAATTTTACAAGTTCAACATAATTTTAATAATACATTTTCCGTGTAAAATATGTAAATAGTCAGTGGTATCTTTTGAAAAAGTAATTTACATATTTTTTGTTTTATGTATTCACAAAGTTTTGAATTTCATCAAAAAATAAAGAGTTACTTAATGATCTATGCTTTAATAGAATAATGATTTTCATTAAAAGGCTCATTTTTTCTAATCGTCTGTTTATATTTGGATAACTGGCTATAATAATATTAGCATTTGATTCTTCTTTTATAATTTTAATTTCACAGTTTTATATAATACATTAAAAAAGAGTCACTTGTCTTATAAAAAAACATCGGTCCATCGCAGACCACATGTCGGTCGGCAGGCGCCATTTTGAAAAAAAAAATTACGGATAGGCCACGAATCCTACCATTTATCTACTTTCAACCCTTTGAACGCCCGAATTGGGGTGTGGCCGCTGGCCGCGCGCGTCAGTGACGTCTTTGAATGTCAAAATAATGGAAATTCAACTTCGTATGAAAGTGACCCCGAATTTTGTTGAGTGTAGTAAAACTTGAACCAAATTTTACTCCCAAACCCACTACACCATTTTTTTAACAAGTAGTTTTGACGCTTGCCGACCGAGGAGATAAATTAAATAAATATATCTGTTGTTATTTATACATTGTATTGATATAAATCCAAACTATATTATGGATTGAATGTGCCTGTTGTCTCGTTTCTCCACATTTGATGTCGTTTTGGCTATAAGGACCATTTTATTTAAAGCTGTACACTACACTTTTTTCAAATTCTTGATTTTTAGAGCTCCGCATAAAATTGTTTGCGGAGCTCTTATGAGATCAGTTCGATCTTGCAAATCGTTTAAATGCGTTTTTCTCAAAGACCGTTTGACGTACGAGTAGGTACCTAAAATTTGGAACAGTTATAGCAAGTACGATTATTAACACTTGAAATAAGTCAAAACCGCTGATTTATGTTATTTTTTATATTATTTCTACTCTAAATCACAAGTAAGCTCCTAACAGGAAAAAAAAGTTTCAAAAATTTCCAACATTTTTCGTTTCTTCCATTCAGTTACCGTTATACAAAGTACCTAATTTTAAGGTCTATAAACATGGTCACCGAATAGAAATAAAAATCTTGGTACACTTTTTTTGATCAAAGGAACGCGTGAATCTGAGTAGAAATAATATTAAACTTTCCAAATATGAAAATAAAGTATAGTGTCCGTGTCCGTACGTACAACTTTATATAATATGGCCCATAAACATAATCTCGAGTGTTAGAAACACTCATTGTACTTTTATACGGTTAATGAACGGGTTACCATGTATTTTCGATGTTATACAAAAATTGTCTGACCTGAAAGTATTTTTGTAATGTTGTATATATACGTATAGCGTGTGATGATACTCCGATAACATATGAATTACTGAGAAATTACCGATGTTTAATTTTATGATGAGGATCCGTGTGTTATCATCATCTTTATAACGTCGATTATAATAATTAGGACCAAGCTTTACCGGAGCGTTGCGTCTCTTGCGCCGCGTCGCCACAACGCACTTAATGTGGCATGTTACAAAAAAATTAATACGACGCAGCGTTGATGCTGTGACGTCGCTTACGACGAAACCAGGCGACGCATTGGACCAGGGGGTCCTGGCACGGAAAACGGTTCTTCGGTAAGAAACGGTTCTTCGTTAGCGCAATATATTAAAGCTTATTTTCATCACACTTGCTCGTAAACGGTTTTATTGTATGCCAGTTTACTGAGATGGAATGAGCTATATTATGCCCACGGGCATAATATTCTTATTTATTTCGTAATGCATATTGTTTTTTCTATTATTTACTCAATTTCTTTGGAACCTCCTTCTTCCAAACGCAAGGAGGTATAAATGAGTTTTACTTTTAAAATATATACTTACTTGTTTTGGCTATGTTGAAAAACATTTAATTTAATAGCAGTTTAAAATATTTTTACCTACTCAATTTTCAATCGTGGCTGAATGGCGGATGGATCTATGGCTTCGAAGCCTAACCTGTCAAAAATTACAATATGGCGGACGATTGCTTGAAATGTCACCGTATTTAAGAATTATTTCTCTTACACATTTTTTTTTTCACAAGTGTTATGAAAACATTGTGTGTGCCACGGGCGGTACAAGATTTACGGACTCGTGTTAATTAAGCTCTGACCTTTGGCTTCGGGCTTAATTAACACTTGATTGTAAATTCTTGTTGACCTTATTACGCAATATACTATTGAAATCATAAAGACAATATATACAGGCGCAAGCATGAACACATAATGTAAGTTATTTTTGTTCTTTTAATGATTCCATAAAAGTAATTGAGAGGTATTCTACCAGTCTTACAAACTCTTCTCATTCAACTGATAAAAGTTTACGTTTCTCATTTATCAATCAATGTTATCGGAGTATATTTATATTGATCCCAAGCCACAATCGCTGTTGTAATTTGTGGAGTGATGAAATAAATATATTATTGTCATCAATATATGATAAATACCAGCTACCTAATTCATTTCTTCCACTTTTTTACGCTTAAATATCGGTATAATTATTGTTATTTAAAATATTACTTTCAGATCTTCAAGTATAATTATGTACAAATGTTTCATTTATTTATTTATCACTTAAAAGAGATTAAGTTACATTTATGTGTGCATTATATCCAGTAACCTTCTTAACGTCTTTATGATTGATATGTATTACTGTACGTACTTTTTCTCAAGTACCGGTTTTCAGTAATTTTGGCAACCTAATAACTTAAACATATTTACAGTACCTATATATTGGTGCATATTTTCCGCACTAGTGCGTAAATTAGCACATTATGTAATTATGTCGAAAATTTAAAGGGTCATATGTACTGTAAAACGTTGTACGGTACATTTGCGAATAGGTAATTCGCAACTCGTGTCGATTTAAAAACACTCGGTCGAAAAACTTCGGTCGTTATTTAATTTACCGCCACTCGTTACGGATTTCCTATTTTTAGCACTTGTATCGTAAATAACTATTTTGTCTGGCTAGAGAGGCTAGTTATAATTATAGTTATATTTGTAATGGTTATTTAGTAGACACAGTGAACCAATTTGATTCCTAGGTTTATTTTTAGGCTAGGTTTTGATAGAACCTTGTCACTTTAATTACTAGATAGATACATGACAGGTCGACACTTCAAGGCCAAATAAGAAATCAGGCTGCAATTGTGTCATTTTAATGGTGGTCCCACACTGATTGTTATATAACGTTATATATTATTGTGTGACACGGATAACATAATAAAACACACGGGCAAGTTATGAATTAGATCTGGATTAGTTATGGATCTGATCTTGTTGCCACGTGGGCGGAGGTCGGATCTCAGAAAAACAGATCTAATTCATAACCTGTTATTAAAATCACAATATGCCTGACTTTCAACACTATCATTCTCTATCAGTAACTGTCACACGATGTTATATAACGTTATAATACATATTATGTACAACAGCCAGTGCAGCGAGCCAGGGAACATTATAATTACGGCTTGAGTGATATGATTTTTATTGTTTAGCCAATTTCGCAAAGCAAAAGAGTCTATATCAAAAACTCTGTGGTTTCTGTACAGTTTTTTTTAGGTACTAATTTTTTTATTACCTACTTTTATTCTAACATTACTAACATTATACATGTACTTACTTTTTTATTTACTGGTCTACAACATGTTTAAAATGTATTTTTCATTTCTTATGCTTTGAAAGTGGGTCGTTGTTGTTCTAAAATGTGTACAGAAAATGATACGTTTCTGCACTAGAGCATTATTCTTTGCCAGTAAGTTTATTTCTTTTATATTACGATAAACAATTAAAATTTGGTATTAAAAGCGATTGTTGTACAATTTCCATTCTGATATTTGACACCCATTTCGAAGGTAGTCAATAGGACTATTGGACTATTGGCCAATAGGAGAATTACCTCGACAGAAAGAGTGCCTTTCGTCCCTTGGTTAACAAACTACTATATCGTCTTATTGTACCTAGTTCGAACTTCTTCTGTTAAATCGTATTTTAATTGAAAAACTATCAAAACAGCAAGTGGGTTGCCAAAACTACTCATTTCCCTTGAACCAGTAAATAAGAATACTTACAAAATGTGTTTATACATATATACTTACAGTAACATTGGTGTTTGATTGGCTGTTGCATGAAATTGTTTGATATCTATATAAATAAAGATAAGCGGTCATGGAAACCATGATTTGAGACACTTGCATTTCATTTCCCTGCTTTCCTTATTATGTATGTATGGCGACTGTTCTTCTTCTTCGTCGCCTGTGGTCCGCTTGACAATTAATCCCAAAAATTGGCGTAAGCTGGATTTTACGAAAGCGACTGCCATCTGACCTCCCAACCCAGAGGGTAAACTAAGTCTTATTGGGATTAGTCCGGTTTCCTCACGATGTTTTCCTTCACCGAAAAGCGACTCGTAAATATCAAATGATATTTCGTACATAAGTTCTGAAAAACTCGAGCTGGGCTTTGAACCGAAAGTCGCACGCTCTTACCACTAGGCCACCAGCGCTCTATCATATGTATGCAGCCGAAAACTACGACCAACTTAAACTGAAACTGGGTAGAGTGATGGACCAGGTTGCAGCGTGGTTCGCAGCGAATGGTATGGCCCTAAATATTGAGAAAACCAATATCGTCAACTTCGGCCTACGTGGAGCAAGAGAGCACACCCTTAATATCACCTGCAATGGCCTACCGGTGCCGCAAGTGGACCAAGTCAAATATTTGGGGCTGACTATCGACTCAGGCCTATCGTGGGGACCGCACATCGATGCCCTGTGTGATCGCCTCGCTGCCGCCTGCTTCGCGCTCAGTAGACTGCGCTTCAGATTACAAAAGCGCGCGATCCGCGTAGTGGCCGGCGTCAGATGGGATCATCCAGCCAAAGAGCTGTTCATAGGTTACAAAATAAAGGTCGCAAAGCAGGTGAGATATAACTTGGAACAGTTCCAGTCAAACGCTCATGAACCCAAGTATCACCTCAGGCGTGGCCAGGAGCTCCGTGCTCCTCGTACGCGATTGGCTAAGGCTAAAAAGTGCCTCAACTACATCGGTCCGAAAATTTACAACCAAGTGCCCGATGACATAAAGGCTACTAGAAACAATAACTTGTTTGTAACGAAACTGAAATCTTACTTAGTCTCTGCTGCCTACTATTCGTTGCACGATTTCATATAAGTGTGTAATAAAGTATGCAGTTAAAACATCCATACTCGGACTCCAATACAACTTAAATATGCATGTGTTGTGATATACCTAGAAACTATATTTTTTTTAAACTAAATTATTATTTATATGTAATATAAATTATAATTGTAATTTGAATATTGTGACGTGTAAAATTACTATTTTATAAATAAATTAATTAAATTAAAATTAAATTAAATTAAATTATGGCGACTGGCGGGGTACAAACTCCCACTGGTGTCTCTGAGCTGTAGTCCTCGCAATTAGCTTAAAAAATTAAAAAATATAAAACACTTACTTCGTTGGGTTCGTTATCACAGCGAACTCACAATAGTCTATTGGCGTTTAAGTCCTTTTTGAATATTTAACAAAACACGAAACGTCAGAAAAAATACAGGGTGTTTGGCACATTAAATAACCGTCAACATTTTTTGGGGTGTAGGTGGTGTCATTTCTTTCCTACCTGTCCTTGGAACCTTGGTCCTAGGAGCCACGGTTCTGGAGATACGATTTTAAAAATGTTTTTCCTACATTACCCAAAATCTGATTTTCGAAGCCCCATAACTTCTTTTTTTGTATGGTTTTAAATGGATAATTTGTTTCATTGTCTTAAGATATGTCTATCTACTTCTAAATACTAGTTTTTTTACAAATTATGTATTTAAAATCATACACAAAAAGAAGTAATATAAGATTTTGGGTAATTTAGGAAAAACATTAAAAAATCGTGGCTCCTAGGATCAAGATTCCAAGGACGGAAAGCAAAGAAATGACACCACCTACAACCCAACAAATTTTGACGGGTCATGTGTCAAATACCCTGTGTATTTAACTACTGAAACGGCTCATAAAATTTCACGAGAATCGGTTAGGAAATACGATCTGCAGAGGAGAACATCCGGATAGGCTTTGCACGACGGATGTATGAGCAGATCTGGGTCCAGATCCGGATAATTTCATACATTTCTTATCCGGATTGCCAACCCTACATCCGGACATACGAAAGCGGTTTTGCCAAACTGAAACTCTTATTTAAAAAGCGGCCAAGTGCGAGTCGGACTCGCCCATGAAGGGTTCCGGACCATTTATGACGTATTAAAAAAAATACTTACTAGATCTCGTTCAAACCAATTTTCGGTGGAAGTTTGCATGGTAATGTATATCATATACTTTTTTTAGTTTTATCATTGTATTATTTTAGAAGTTACAGGGGGGGGGGGGGGGTCACACATTTTCCCAATTTGGAAGTGTTTCTCGCGCAAACTATTCAGTTTAGAAAAGATATATATAAAATACCTCAATATCATTTTTGAAGACCTATCCATAAATACCCCACACGTAAGGCTTTGATGAAAAAAAAATTTTCGGGTTTCAGTTCTAAGTATGGGGAGCCCACAAAATTTATTGCTTTTATTCTATTTTTGTGTGAAAACCTTAATGTGGTTCATATAATACATCTACTTACCAAGTTTAAACAGTATAGTTCTTATAGTTTCGGTAAAAAGTGGCTGTGACATAAACGGACAGAAAGACGGACATAAATCCATGAGGGTTCCGTTTTTTGCCATTTGGCTACGGAACCCTAAAAAAGGACATTAAGCACGTCAAATATACGTAGTAAATTACTAATAAGTCAACGTATTGATTTATTTTACACGAGTAAAGGTCGTCCCTACAATTATCTGCCCACCAAACAACGACATTTTGTGAAGGACATGGTCAGAGTACTTAAGTAACTAATCATTAGTGGTCCTTACGTCATTGCAATAAGGTTGAAGAATTGTCTGTGAACAGTTTTAACGATGACAGTATTTCTCCCAACGACAAATTTGATGTCAATTTTGCTATAAGCCCTAAAATGATAGAGTTAGACCAAGGTAAGATAGCAGCGATTTTGATAGCACAGACCGTGCAAGTGTTATTTTAAAAGTAAAACTTCTATGAAATTATGATGTAAACTTAACACTTGGACTGTCTGGGCTATGAAAATCGAAAAACCATTCCTCTTTAGATGGTCAAAGTCGAAAAAAGACAGATCCAATATTAGGCCTTCAACTTCAAATAGTTGTTCTTGTGTCACGGGTCTCCATGGGCGGCGGTAATCGCTTACCATCAGGTGATCCGTCTGCTGGTTTGTCTCCTATATAATATATAACATAAAAAGAGGAGGGTTAGGGAACTATTTCGAACTTTCAGGAGCCTACAGTTTTAAATCACTGATGATTACCTACTTTGTGGGAATGTATGAAGTTTTAATAGTAAGTAATTCTTAGCTGTATTTTTCTCTCATCCTGCCAAATTTACGGCCCGATTCGAAGATTGATTAAGACGTTTAAGATCTTGGAAAGATTTTTTAAATATCGAAAGCCAAACGACAAGTCAAAATTGACGTTTATTTAGATTCCGCTGTGATCCCAATAACATCAATTTACGATATATTCTAACGTCAAATTGACATTAGTTGCCCAACAAACGATATCTAAATGAGAACTTATCTAAACCAGAACTTATCGTTATCATATCTCATTCTTCGAATCGGGCCGTTGACCGATGTGAACGTGGGCCAATGACGTATGAAAAAGTTAATTCAAACTAAGTGCGCTGCTCTAACTGAATTCACAGGAACTCATAAAGAAAGTCAAATTTATTATAGCAAGGTACTCACTACATCAGGGTAACAGGACAACAGGAATAGGTAATTAGGAACCTGATTATTCTCTCATGGTAACAATACTCCACCACATTTACTGACAGCGCGAACTACGTGCTACGCTTGTCGTCGATTACATGATTCATCAGCTTTGTAGTGAAATTGCCTATAAAAAGAACACACCTATCGGGTTGCATGCAGTGACTATTTATATCTTCAAGGAACTGCACTTCACTTTGGTTGCAACTTGCGCCCAAGAATTGGCACATACTCTAGGTAAACGTACAGAACCCCTACTGTAAATTTATTCGATAGCGAGACGTAACCCGCGCGTTTGCGTTAAGTCTAATTTTGTATGGGATTATGAGTTTCCAAACCGTCCCGCCTGGCGCGCTGTTTCTAAATCCCATGCAAAATGAGACTTAACGCAAACGCGTACGTCAAGTCACGCTGTCGAAAAAATTTACACTAGGGGTTCTGATGACTCACGAAAATTCTAGTAAATATTCGGAATGAGAAAATACAAAATAATTATTGTGGATGACATAGACAGGTGACTGACGTACCTAACGTAATGTTTTCTTTTTTGCTACCGGCATAAATAATAAAACAGTCTGTATACTAACAAATATCGTAATCCTGGCATTATTTACTTGCCTACGTAATATATTTGTTATTTTTGTATTGTCTTAACAAAACAACGCTTCATAAGTATCTACCATTTTGTAACAGCTTAACAAAGAGTGATGTCTTTAATATAGAATAACTAAAACTGTACAAGATATATTTTTGAACGCGAATTTTAGAAAATTATCTACATTTGGAAAAGTTGCACGGAATATCAGATACTTTAGGCGCGTTGTTTCATCCGCTACTTTTCATGCTGACTGTACAACTGTCAAAACTTTGACACGTAATTTACGAAAAGTCGGTTTTTCGAAGAGAGGCCATCTCGTCAGGCACCTTACGATATGTTTCGTAACATTAAACGGTTACTGTAATTTATCACGACTTTAGAAAACTTTTTTATTTACATAGCATTACAACTAACGGAAATCCGTACCCAAATAACAATAGACCCTATTCATGGTGTTGTGATCCTGGTGAGTAAGGTTGCCAGAGTTCACCGAGGGTGCGGAGTGTCAGGATCGGCCACGCGCATGTACCTAACTCCTCTGGAGTTACAGGCGTCCATATTCTACGGAGACTACTTACCATCAGGCGGGCCGTAAGCTTGTTTGCCGGCGACGTAGTTTATAAAAATTCCACCAATTGTCAATAGAGCCAGTTCATGACAACTCTGTATCAACTTTGATACACTAGATTGTTCCAACACTGTGTCTTAGCCAATGCCATACAATATTATTCTGAGATAATCGTCTATTTTAGCCCATGGAATTGGTACATTTTACCTAACATCAAATGAGGTGGTTCTGTTTTTTTTTTAATATGTTAGTAGTGATGAAATGGTAATAACAGATTCAAGTTTTCGACCTCGAAAGCCCTTGGGATCATTGTAAAGTACATGAAAATCCTTTAAATATTAGGATTTTTTTCAGTTTTTGTAAAAAAAAAATCACTAATAACCAGAGTTAAGGCAAAAGTCACTATGCACACTTTTAAGAAGATGATATTTGCAATTAATTGAGTATAATTTAGTCTTAGTAAGCCAAATAGTTTCTAAGATACGGCTTTTCAAAGGTTTGCAAAATTTTGAACTAACTGTAACTCCAAAATAGGTTATACCAGCACTTGTGGTTGCAGGAAAGCAGGACTCAAATGCTCAGCTGTTTGCAACTACAGCAATGGTCAATCCTGTGAGAATATACAGGACCGGATATGTGTGCCGACATTGAAAAACCATTCATTGATAATCCACCATCAAATGACAATTTCGACCGGCTTGATCAGGTTGACGAAGAAATGCTACCACACATGCCGCCCTCAAAAGGAGTGCTGTAGATCCAAAGCCTGGTCCATCAAAGATATACAAGAGATACTAGTTATAACAATTTCCCTCGCTGTACTGTATATTATACACACAATGATCCGAAGAGCTTTCGAGGTGGAAAACTTGTAACAATATATATAAAAAACAGAACTACCTCATTTGATGTAAGGCAACAGCAAATAATACATGGAAATCATACCAATAAAGAGGTTATTGGTATGATTTCCATGTATTATTTGCTTCTTATTTTTCATCTCCATAACGATATCACTGATATCGGTGATCTCACATGTTATGAAATATCATTTACTCAAATAAATCTTTCCTTCTAATTTCTATTTCCATGAGGTCTTCGCGTGCAAAAGTTTTTTGCAGAAATCGCGAAGCGTCTGGTTGACGTAGCTGGTGACTGGTGCGGCTTCCCCGCACAAAGTACCAGCATTGCGATACAACGAGGAAATGTCGCCATCATCCTTGGTACAATGCCTCAAGGACCTATTTTAGATTTAAGCTAGTTATAGTAATACATCTGTATATATCTATTATTTACATAATAAAAAAATAGAAATTTACCAAAAAAAATATATCATAGAGAGACCATAGACCGATTCACTGTATTCATAAAAACCTTTCTGCTCCAAATAGCGCACTGCAATTACTCTACTAATAGAACTCTAAACAAAAATGAGCTCAACAATTTAATTTCCTTGTAAAAATAAATTCCATTGTTAACATTTAACAAACAATTACTGCTTTGTGAAAAGGCCTTTGACATTTCGTAATTATATTTTCTACAACGTTCTCGACTCGGAAAAGAAGTGCTGTACAAAATTTGTAGGGGCCTGCATAATTAATGGGCTAGTCTCTACTGATGCCTATGTGGGTATTGTGAGACGTTGATATGATACCTATATATAAGTGTAGTAAGGAATACGATAAACTCACAGGCCAATACGAACGTACATTGATATCCTATCTAGATATAAATGATAAGATATGATAGAGTATACCATTTTGTACCATTTGGCGTTGAAACTCTAGGTCCGTGGGGTCCCAGCGCGCACATGTTTTTTTGCAGAAATCGCGAAACGTCTGGTTGACGTAACTGGTGACCGACGAGCTGGCGGCTTCCTCGCACAACGTATCAGTATTACGATACAACGAGGAAATGCCGCCAGTATCCTTGGTACAATGCCTCAAGGGCCTATTTTAGATTCAAGTAATCCTCTGTATATCCAATATTGTTATTGTAAATAAAGTATATTTAATGATACCTATCCTGTTTATTAATTTTTAGTACCCACCGTGAACATCCCGCACTTATTATAATAAATATTATAGTATTCCGGATATCAAGTTAAATGTAAAAGCTCAACGCGCAAATAAATAATAAATAAATAAAATAAATAAATATTATAGGACATTATTACACAAATTGACTAAGTCCCACAGTAAGCTAAATAAGGCTTGTGTTGAGGGTACTTAGACAACGATACATATAATATATAAATATTTATAAATACTTAAATACATAGAAAACACCCATGACTCAGGAACAAATATCCATGCTCATCACACGAATAAATGCCCTTACCAGGATTTGAACCCGGGACCATCAGCTTCGTAGGCAGGGTCACTACCCACTAGGCCAAACCGGTCGTCAAATATAATTAAATGAATTATATAATGAAATATAATTTATGCAAGCATCAATAATACTTTAACAATATATTATGCATCATGGAGGAAAATTAAAACTTTATTTTAACATTAAAGCGGAAACCAATACAAGATGAAAATAGTTTTGAATTTTGAAATTCCTTAATCTATGAGAGTTGAAAATTATATTCGAATTAGTATTTTAAAAAGGTCATAGTTTCTGTATTTTAACAAAAAAAAATAGTAAAGCTTTTAAAACTGATTCGCACGTCTACATAAAAATCAGCCATGAGAATTTAAGAAAAGTTAGTAATATTTTTACCAACATTTAGCACCTTGTACCGGACAAATGGCCGTCGGGCCAATATAGCAAGTATGCAGACATTAAAAGTACATACTAACCCTATATTATCCCATGACAAAATAGTCATGACATAACTAAAATAGTCATGTGAAAATAAGTAAGGTCTGGCGGCTCTGGGATCTTGCTCTATACCTTTGATAGTCTCTATATATTTGACAGGAAATCTTGTGCATTTTTGATCGGTGATTAGAACTTTCAATCCATGACGACCTCCTCCTTCTTCTTCCTCGCGTTGTCCCGGCATTTTGCCACGGCTCATGGGAGCCTGGGGTCCGCTTGACAACTAATCCCAAGATTTGGCGTAGGCACTAGTTTTTACGAAAGCGACTGCCATCTGACCTTCCAACCCAGAGGGTAAACTAGGCCTTGTTAGGATTAGTCCAGTTTCCTCACGATGTTTTCCTTCACCGAAAAGCGAGTGGTAAATATCAAATGATATTTCGTACATAAGTTCTGAAAACTCATTGGTACGAGCCGGGGTTTGAACACTTTGAACCCGCGACCTCCGGATTGCAAGTCGCACGCTCTTACCGCTAGGCCACCAGCGCTTCTCAATCCATGACGACCATCACTCATTTTATCAAGGAGATTAAGGTGGAGTAGGTTTAGCCAGTATAGACGTCGCGCTTTTTTATATCACAATGCGGTTGGCAAAAACTTATTTAACAATCTTGAGGCTTTTCTTTAGTAGTTCATTGATTCGAAACATGATTTCACTCGATAGAAAAAAACACGAATGTAGATCTAAACTGCACCTTAAAACTGTAGGTAATAATTGCATAAATACATAAATATTATAGGACATTATTAAACAAATTTACTCAGTCCCACAGTAAGCTCAATAAGGCTTATGTTGAGGGTACTTAGACTACGATATATAATATAAATAAATATTTATAAATACTTAAATACATAGAAAACACTCATGACTCAGAAACAAATATCCGTGTTCATCACATATATAAATGCCCTTACCAGGATTTGAAGCTGGGACCATCGGCTTCATTAGTCACCAGTGTTGGCCGAACGTTAATTAGAATTGACCGTATTGAAAATTAACCATTACAAATTGAACCGTAAACTGTAACAGTCCGTTACGGTTTACGGTTAATTTTCAATGTGATCAATTCTAACTAACATTCGGCTAACACTGCTACCCACTAAGCCAGACCGGTAGTCATTCCATTAAAGGTAAAAATATGAAAATGTTTCCTAAAAATGCGCAATTTTTATTTTTTTTAGATCGAACTCATTGATTCCTTTTTTTTATTCACATGAAATCCACGATCCCGGGCACGCACAGCCTTCCCGCTAACGTTCAGTGAGAGTGAGAGAAGAATCTAACCCCCTTATTCATAAACGTTAGTACACGTTTTCCGACGTATTGTTATGATGGAACGGGACAAACGATGATCAGCGGCATCGTAACTTTAGTACACGTTTATGAATAAGGGGGTAAGCCTATGGGGCCTCAATAGTTACACTGCTCACTGTGAACTCTGCAACAGGACCGATAGCAGTGACCATTTAAATATAACCTTAATAATTTTGCAGGCTCCGTTGCACGCCATTAAACTTAATTATAAATTAAACATAGCTGTAATTGTGTTATCGATACGATGATTAACTCTCCCCACGGAGATAAATGTATTTTCATTTAATTAACATGTGCACCGCGTAAATTATTCAGCTACATTTCAAAGTGAAATTAGTTACATTTGCTTTGATTTTCTTTGCCTTTGGAAGTTATTTTAGAAATCTGGTGTTAATTAGGTGTCTGCCCTATTCATATAAAACTATGAGCCTTAATAAGATAATTTATGTTTTATCTTTTTCTACATAAGTACTAAGTCAAAATGACATATTAAGAAAAAACTATTTTTAATAGTTCAAAATAACTCTTTATTCAATGAACATATTAACTTAAACAGAGTAAAATGTAAATATACGTACAATACAAACTTAAACTGATAAAAAAAAACTAAAAACCTATATCTAAAGAGGGCCCCTGGGGCATAGTGCCAAAGATACTAACGGCATTTCCTCGCTGAATCGCAACGCTAATTCGTTGAGCGAGGAAGCCGCCAGCTCTTTTTTCCCCAATAACATCAACCAGCCGTTTGGCCAAATCCGTAAAGAAGCTCTGAGCTCCCGGGCCTCACGGACCGAGGGTTTCGACACCGAAAGGAACAAAGTTGTAATTGGAGTCGAGACCCCCGTATTTCCGCCTTTTCAGGACCTCGGCAGCCTCGGCAGCCGCACCGACTTTCTTTGTAGTACCGTGAAGGTGAGACGGTGCCAATGTGTCCCCACAGGTCGCGTCCCACACCAACACTCGTCCCATCCTCCACGGTATCAGTGACATACCATCCGGTCTCTGGCCATCGTCCCGGGCTATACCGGCCGGCTCGAGTATCGCAGGCACGTTGACGGTGACAACAGACCTGCGGATAATGTCATTGAGCGCGGCATATTAGGTATTTTCTCTATTTGTGGCTTGTACCGCGTTTTCATAAAATTACTTTTGTGTGTGTGTTGTTTATGTTAAGAGTAAGTAAGGAGCTTCTAAAATTTTGTATGGATTTTGTTTTCCGCTCATAACTCTTATAATAATCAAAAACTCGTAAAATATCAAATATAGGGGCTATGGTGAATTTACAATAAATATATAAAAATATGTTCCATTAACTAAATATCCAGAAACTATGTTTTTATGGATAAAAATAAAAGTTGCCGAAAACTAAAATATGGTGATAAAATAATCAAAGTGGTTTTAGCTCGTAATTGGTTTCGATATCAGGAAAATAGCAAAATAAATATCAAATAAAGACGCCCATGAACGCCAATAGGTATTTCTTTAACTAATTACTTTTTATTAATGGTTTATAGCCAAGCCCTGGCTTGGTAATAAATCCAGACTTATTCCGATACAGCTCACAGACAACACAACTTTTTGTTTATTAGAATTTCTGAAAACTACTATGTACACAGGCATTGGTTGAGACAATTTGGGTTTTGATCCAGTATATGTATGCTTGTTAATTTCAGTACTTCATGTACATTGTAATATATCCGCATCTGCATAGGCGTGGATATCGCATCATACACTGAGGTAGGTATTCATTTCTCCGAAGCAGTTGCTCGTTAAGGAAGAAAATTAGCCCATATGTCGCTTGCGCCCTTTATACATAAGCACTATAGATAATAAAACGCGTTAAAGACCCCAATCCCATTCACAGCCCGATCCTGTGCAGGATTTATTGCTGAAGGGTTATAAAAGGTGGCTTGTGTGGTTTTGATTACCGACGAGTCGTAAAATATATTATTTTCTTACTACGTACTCGTAAAGTTCGCACGCTGCTATGATTAATAGTTTATGTGCACTATTCTTTAACGGATACAGGATAAATATAATTAATCTCTAATATCAGCAGAGGAAAATTAAAGTTATTTGCAGAAATAGTTGGTATCTCTTGCATATTAGTTAATATGCAGGGGTGCCAGTTAAGCACCTAGCTAGTGTCTGTTCGCGACGTCGTATGCGAGGAATGACGATAATAATTGATAAAAAACTATCCTTTATCCAATTCTCCATCCTCGGGTCTAAAACTATCTCCGTATCCCCATACCATTTATATTATCTAAATCGGTTCAGCGGTTTAAGTTTCAGAGTAAGTCAATAGAAGAAAATCTTATCGAAAATCGACTCCGATGGTATGGGAGTTATGAGGCGCCAATCAGATCACATGACGGGAAAGATGCTAGAGATGAGTAAGAAACCTAGGGGTCGCGGGAGGTCCAAGATAACATGGATAGGTCATGTAAAAAAGAACCTTGAAGAAGGAAGAATACGACCAGAGATGACCCAGGTGACGCCGTATAAGGAGAGCCGAACCCAAGTGAATGGGATAAGGCTAAGGGAAGAAGGAGGTTTAGCGGTTTAAGTTTTAAGTGTTAGGTTTAAGGTGTCTAAGGTTAAAATGAAGAGGTAACAGACAGACAGACGGAGTTGCTTTCGTATTTATAATATTAATAGGGATATAAAGTAGAAAGTAGGGATTAAGTATATGCCTGGAAACGTCTGTTTACTTTGTGTACCATTTTAAGTGAATTTTAATGTAGCAAATTAATTAACTTAATGGAGTTTAAATGCCTACTTCAACATACTGAAAAGCAAAAAGCACTTTACATGCCCGTAGCCTTTAAAAGTTATTTTCTGAGGGATCTAATAGCTGCATTTGGTCCTATATTACACAGTACGTAAAACAGTAGTAAGTGAATAATTTTAGCAATATTTTTATTGTATGTAAAAGTTACAAATACAAAATAAACCACTTATATTTATTAATATTCTCAATCAACGCAGGTCTTATTAGATATGTTAAAATAGCTTGGCTGCTTTTTTAAAGCCCACCCATCACCATAGACGGTAAAATACAAATAATATATTGTTGGAAAATTTAAGTATGTAATTAAAGTAATTATATTCAAAGATAGTTTATAAGGAATGCAATAATGATACGATATCGTTGGTTTCTTATCTTGACGCTGCTAATTAAACGTAGTTTTAGATTTTAATGTGACACATCGTTAAAATCATTAAAACCTTAAAATGTGGCGCTTGCTTTTCCCGCGCTCATCCCGATACTTTGCACGCCGTGAATTTGCAATTGCGCTAGCTTATTCTATAAGGTCGTATGCGGGAAAACGGGTTTTACTGTTTAAAGTAAAAAATCGTAAGTAAGTAAACGAAAAATCTCAACTTCAGTTTTGCAGTGTGTAATTAGACTAATTTACATGGAATATTTAAAGGCTTGAATCGCTCCTATTTGCCTGTACAGTGAAAATGTTTGTTTAAAGAGAGGCAGCTTTGGTAAGATTTTCTTTGCTATAAAAGGTAACCAATCGTATAACGGTAACCACAGAAATGAAGTCAAACAATACTTTTATGAGTTTTGTAATTGCTGAGATAAATCAAAATACATGACGCCTCAATTTACAATGCATCGTCTTAGACAAGTGCGTTGAGCAAAGAAACTTTTTGTAATGCGTCTTTCGGCCCGAATCGAAGAATGATTAAGACTCGTTTAAGATCTTGGAAAGATCTTTAAAAGATCGATAACTAAACGACATGTCAAAATTGACGTTTATTTCGATTCCGCTGTGATCTCAATACGATCTATCTACGATATTTCTAACGTCAAAGTGACATTGGTTGCCCGAATTAAGCTGTTTCTGTCAATTATACGACATACAAACGATATCTAAATGAGAACGTATCTACACCAAAACTTATCGTTATCGTATCTCATTTTTCTAATCCGGCCGTTTGCATGTCTTCGACGATGATATTCGAAGAGTATCAGAGTGCATATTTTAATGTCACATACTTCAATTTAAAACAATGCTTTAACCTTTAGGAATATTTTTAAAATTGAGTACCTACATCTTTCGTACTGTTTTTAAGTACCAAGTTTATACAACAATTTAATTTGGTTGAACAAAAACCTCATTTTGTTCGTGTGATGTTTTTCCCCTTTTGAAATGAGACTCGGTGTTTCTGCAGAGAAAAAAGCAGGTAGAATGAGCTTCATAAGTTCTTTGAAGGATTTAGTTGTATTCTAGATTGCCCTTTCTTTTTATTTCTTATTTAAAGTGCCGTAAGTTTAGAGAGCGGAGTTTTTAAAAACAGGTACCCACTTTTTTAGGCCAAAAATTTTCAAAAAGTTATTGCATATAGTTGCCAAAAATTTTATAAGCAATCTTGAGAATTCTAGCTAGGGACTTCATTGATTCGAATCCTGATTTTGACTTTCGCTCCTAGAAAAAAATCACGAACATCTGACTGAACACACTTTAAAATTTTGTAATAATTTATGCACAAAAACTAAAAATATGAAAATTGCTTCTAAGAATGCGCTATTTAATTTTTGAGTGAATATTTTTTCCTGAGTCTTAAAGTCATGGGTGTTTTCTATGTATTTAAGTATTTATAAATATTTATATATTATATATATCGTTGTCTAAGTACCCTCAATACAAGCCTTATTGAGCTTACTGTGGGACTTAATCAATTTGTATAATATTTATTTATTTATTACTTTTTTTTGTTAATACTCTCAATAAATTCAATTTCAAAAACATGATATTCGCGGTTCCGAGCACGCTTACGCTCACTGAGAATAACGGCCCGATTCGAAGAATTATTAAAACACGTTTAAAATCTTTGAAAGATCTTTAAAAGATTGATAACTAAACGACATGTCAAAATTGATGTTTATTTCGATTTCGCTGCGACCCCAATGAGATCTATCAACGATATTTCTAACGTCAAAGTGACATTGGTAATCGAGCTGCTTTTGTCAATTATACGAGATACAAACAATATCTAAATGAGAACTTATCTAAACCAGAACTTATCGTTATCGTATTTCATTCTTCGAATCCGGTCGTAAGAGAAGAACTCGAGCCTACGAAGCCTTAAAGTAAAAATTTTTATAATTTAGCAAATTGATTATCTGTTAATGAAATACTTATTAAGTAAGTATTTAATCGAATATAGATTTTCTTTTTCAAACAACAGTTTCAAACGGCTTGCCCCTAATATTAAGAAATAAGTTTAGAATATAATTCACAAACGTAAAATCTTGAAATTTTTCTCATAACTCTAGCACTAAGTATAACCATGAAACAAGATTATAAAATCAACAATGTAATCATTTTAAAGTTCTCTCCTCGGCCTTGTTGGAACCCTGCCAAATAGAAACGAGGGCTAGACTGAAGAGTGTAAAGGCTATACAGAAGGTCGTTTTATACAATGTCAACTGCAACATCATAAATTATAAAGTTCATAACAGTGTTGGCCGAATGTTAATTAGAATTGAAAATATTGAAAATTAACCATTACGAATTGAACCGTAAACCGTAACGGACGGTTACGGTTCAATTCGTAATGGTTAATTTTCAATTCTAATTAACGTTCGGCCAACACTGGTTTGTAATATGTTTACAAACCGGTTTAGTGATTCACTCAAACTCAACACTATGCGCGCAGTTGTTTTATGCGATTAATGCAGCGTTGAACGCATACGATAAATGAAATGTAGGAAAAATGGCAATGCGCTTACCGCTACGTTTAGCGCGTAAAACAATTTGGTACATTAGATTATCGGATGTAAAATGGTGTGCGACAAACGCATCGCGTTTAACGCTGCATTAATCGTATAAAACAACCGCGCACTTAATTAAAAATGGTACATTTATTTATGCATCATGTATTCATATACATGATGTATTTAAATTTTCATAAATTAAAGCCTTTAAAAAGATCTTTTTTTTACCCGTGAACGTTTTATGAAGCACGGATAGGCCAACAGTAAAGCATGTTTTTTTTTTTAATCCGGAGGCCATGAATTGCATTTTTTTCTCGGGACATATTTGTGAAATGTCATTCGTTAGGTGTTTAGTATTCAATTATAAATAGAGTCTTTATAAATGTCATTAAGATTTTCATGCAAAACGTCTGCGAATAAATTTAAAGGTGTCTGTGAAGTCCCCACCCGGCATCAGGCCCAAACCCTTACGTTCCCGGTTTATGTAGCCGACAGTTTCCTAAAGACAAATTTTGGACAGGACATTATGAAAATTTGACGTTTAAGGTGTGAACGTTGAAGAGTAAGCTACGTCCAACCAAAAGTACATATATAATTGTTTGAGAACTTCTGTCACAAAATTGCAAAGAAATGGCAGAGACCATTCGAGTTCCTTCGATTATTCAAGGGTGTCACCATCAAATTCTAAATATGGCGTTAGGAACATGTGGGAATACTGTTTAAACAAAATAATCTAAATCAGACTAGCTGTCTTTGAGCATCCGGAAAATTACACAAAAAAAAGATAAAAAGAAGTCACTTATAATGGGTGTTCCATCATTCAAAGTCGAGCAAAACAATAGGGTTGAAGAGTACTCTAGAATGTGGATTCGTCTGCATTTGTTTCTATGTCAAGTGGCAATGAAAAAGTCACGTCCAACCGAAGTCGAATGAGAAACAAAAAAGATTTAAATGAGAATTTATACACACAGCCCGATTCGAAGTTTAAGATACGTCAAAATTTATTTTGTTTGGAGAAACGTCATTTTTGATACTGACATATGCAATCCTTAGCAAATTTATGAAGTATCTGGACTTCCGGTTCGAGCGCCATATTGATAGTCACGGCTCGTGATTAAGTAATTGCTTTGTTTTTTTGCTCATTAATATTGTTTAAAGTGTAATATACAGCTTATTATACAGTAAACTAATGTGGTAGTGTGCAGTGAATGGAGATGTGCTTCAAACGCGTTTAACCACCATTATGGAGTCAACGGCCGGTAGTCCACGTGCTCCTTGTAAAGTCCAGCTATCGCTTAACAGGAGCTGATAAAATCATCGTATAATATCTTGTACTAACCGTACAATTTTTAAAGCTCCTAAGACCTTGATACTGGCGCAATAGTCCCATAGTCCCAGTGGACTGAAGCCATAATTAAAAAAAAAAAGAAGAAGAAGTTATAAAGTACCTTAAAGTTCGTATCGGGCGACACTTCATTTTGCTGAGTGAATTCGCTTTGGAGTTTCCTTAACATTAGTCTGACATTTGCAGCAGCGTTCGTTGTTTGTACATTTCAAATGCACAATGGACGTACTAATGGCCACAAACACGATACCCTTTACACCGAAATTATTGCAGTTGGCATCTGATTCGAGCTACAATGGTCTGATCTGAATGGTGTTTGTCGGGCCCGAAGCAAAATGCATCGAAAAAAAAATTGTTTGTGGAGTCCCTCCGCGCGGAAGAAGTGAAACTTCGTAATGTGGAGATGAAAATAATGCTCTAAAATACATATGGTTTATATTAAGAGGTAAGTGATACGAAGTTCACCGGGTCATCTAGTAATTAAGATTATAAATTAAAATATAACAAAAACTTGAACAATAGATTTAATAATACATATATTTAAATATATATATTCTAAAATTCCTAAATAAAACAAAATATAAAAAGAAAAAATACAAAAAGTCAGGTTCCACCGAGATTTGAACTCGGATCGCGGGATTCAGAGTCCAGAGTGCTAACCCCATGGAACCGGCTGAGCTAATCGACGAATTTACTCATCACAAACTTACTACTTTATGTTACCGATTATAGCGTTAAACGTTTAACGCAACCTTGTTGGAAGTCGCATAAGAAGTTTCACTTTATTTTTCTTATACGGGTTCTTCTTTATTAAGAGTACAAGGGATGACTGTTTCTCCATACAAACGTAGTATCCATTTTCCTCTCTGGAAAATTTGATGTTTATGTACTACGAGTAAAGCTTTGCCCCTTTGTTTGATGTTTTTAGTTTCTTATTTTAAAAGTTAGGAGTGAAAAAAAACTCCATACAATCTGTTAAAATCTGTTAACACTTATAATAATTAAGAAATCTAAAAATCATCAAACAAATGGGCACAGCTATAACAATATGTTAGAACATATAAACCAAACAGGTTTTAAACCCAATGTTCCTTAGCTGGAAGCTATTTTGTTTTGTCTGTGGTTTTTTATTTTGTCAGTTTACAAACAAATAAATACACGTATCGTTTTGCTGTCTGCGACAATATAATGTTTTACTCTATTCAATCCTGGTAGAATTCCACTCCAAACCCAATAGGTTTTGGGCCCAGGATACGCGAATAATTAGTACGTAAATAGTTTTCGGCAAAAAGTTCAAAAATTAATTCGAAAATGTCGTATGAAAATTTGCCGACGACGACCTCGTCTTCCACGTCGAGTTCCGGGATCGCAGTCAATTTTGAAAAGCTCAGTGGCATAGCTAACTATGGAAACTGGAAGTTTTTGATGCGTATGTACTTGATTCATGAAAATCTATGGGATTGCATACAGGAAGAGTCTACCGGCGTTCCCAAGGTCAGCGATGAGCGTCAACAACAGAGAACGCTTGCAAAAATATGCCTGATGGTGCAGCCGTCATCGTTTTCACATGTACGTAACGCAAAGACTGGATACGAAGCTTGGAACAATTTGAAAAATGCCTACGAAGATAAAGGGCTATGTAGAAGACTAGGACTGCTACGTACTTTATTTGGATTGAAACTAGAGCAATTTAAGGATATGGAGGCGTATCTCTTGAAGATCACTGATTTAGATCAACAACTACGAGACATAAATTCTCCATTAGATGATGATTTCCTGTCAGTAATTATGTTAAGTGGTCTACCACCAGACTATGATCCACTTATTATGGCATTGGAAAATTCTAACATTAAATTGTGCAGTGAAACAGTAAAAAGTAAATTACTACAAGAAAATTTTACGACGAGACGATAAGACCGAAGAAAGTTCTATGTTTACAAACCGGGGTTCTAGTTCAAAAAGTGTCAACAAACATCCATCGAAGGTTAAGTGCTTCATATGTAAGAAACCGAATCATTATGCGAAAAACTGTCCAAACAAAGCCAATAAAAGTGAGAAACGCAGTGAGAAGACTGAAAAAGCGTGGAACGGAACGTTGCTAACCGCTTTGGCAGTTGACGTTAAGTCAAACTCCTTTTACATTGACAGCGGCTCAACTTGTCATATGTCAAACGATAAAACGTTATTGCAAAATTATGTTTTGGAAACTCCGCGTTCAGTAACAGTGGCGAATAAAGAAAAGTTGCATAGTGAGGGACATGGAACCGTCGAATTGTTGTTAAAAGGACACAGTGAAACTACGAAAATAAGCGATGTTGTTTACGTGCCGGGATTGTCAACAAATCTTATTTCCGTTGGCAAGATGGTAGACAAAGGACTCGAAGTGCATTTTAAGAAGCAGAAATGCGATATTTATTGCGGCAAAGATGTAATTGCCAGTGCTACGAAGGTGAACGGCGTCTATGAACTGGACATGACGAGTCAACCGTCACATGGATACGAGCTAGCTGCGGCATGTCACTCTGAGGATTTGGGTGAGCCAGTACTTAAGGTTCTTTCAAGGGATCAAGAAGCTGCTAATCTGTGTGAAATGAAGTCATCCCAGGAGTTGTGGCATCGTAGACTTTCACATCTAAACAGACGGAGTATGGATTTACTAAAAAAAGGTATGGCTAGTGGAATTGATTACACTAATGATAAACATATTCCCTGCGTAGCATGTCTTGAAGGGAAACAAAGTCGATTACCATTCCCCAAAAGGTCTTATACCAGAGCTACTGAGAAACTTGGTCTGATTCATTCTGATTTAATGGGACCTATGCCAGTTTCATCATTCAGTGGTAGTAGATATCTCTTGACTTTCATTGATGATTATTCTAGAATGACTTTTGGATATTTTATTAAAAGTAAAGATGAAGTATTGTCTGTATTTAAAACCTTTAAGAGTTTTGTTGAGAATCAAACTGATTTGAAAATAAAAGCGATTCGTTCAGATAATGGCACTGAATATGTGAATAAACAGTTCCAGATGTTTCTGAAAGAGCACGGCATCCAGCATCAGACAACCATACCATATTGTGCAGCCCAGAATGGAGTCGCAGAACGCGCCAACCGCACGGTTATGCAGGCAGGACGCTGCATGCTGCAGGATGCTGGAATGGACCCGAGGTTCTGGGCCGAGGCATTGAATACAGCAATATACATTAAGAATAAGTCACCAAGTAAGGCGGTAAGAGGGACCACACCTGAAGAGCTATGGTCAGGTAATAAAGTCAATTTATCTAATTTGAGAGTATTTGGCTGTGTCGCCTATGCAATGATCCCTAGTGAAAAACGTAAGAAATTAGATGCAAAGAGCAAAATGTATGTATTTGTGGGATATTGCGATGGATCAAAAGGATATAGACTAATTGACCCTGAAAACCCGTCTAAATGTATTAAGTCTCGAGATGTACAGTTCTTTGAAGATAAAATGTATAAAGATATAAAACTGAATCAGCAAAATTCTACTACAGATGGCCAGTTACATTTAATTAGTGATGGCATAGATAATACTATTAGAAATGCAGATCCTTTAACTGCAGATCTTTTGTCAGCTGATCCTGTTGTGGAAGTATCTGAAGTATCTGAAACTGAACCAAGCACTTCTAGTTCCAGTTTTGTAGATGATCCTAATGATGTCACTTGGAATCCTGATATGACTACGGATCAAGGCTCTAGTGAGTATGAGGAAATGACAGACTCCGTTAATGCAGAGATTGCAATGACAGTTGCATGTCAAGGTGCTGAACCAAAGACAATTCATGAAGCGCTGTCAGGACATGATAAAGTACATTGGAAGGAAGCAATTGTGGATGAGTACAAGTCATTTGAAAAGAACAGAGCCTGGACATTGACAACATTACCTGCTGGAAAGAAAGCTGTAAAATGTAAATGGATTTTCAAAAAGAAACTTGGATTGGAAGATTTGCAACAGCCAAATTAACCATAGTAGAAGTAAACATATAGACATTCGACATCATTATGTGCGGCAAGTCGTAAGTGATAAAATTATTAACTTAGAATACTTGTCTACTGATCAAATGCCTGCGGATGTTTTGACAAAGCTTCTAGGCAAAGACAAACATTTTAATTGTGTTTCTAATCTTGATTTAAACTGTTCGGTTTAAGGGCAGGTGTTAGAACATATAAACCAAACAGGTTTTAAACCCAATGTTCCTTAGCTGGAAGCTATTTTGTTTTGTCTGTGGTTTTTTATTTTGTCAGTTTACAAACAAATAAATACACGTATCGTTTTGCTGTCTGCGACAATATAATGTTTTACTCTATTCAATCCTGGTAGAATTCCACTCCAAACCCAATACAATATACATTACATAGTGTATAATTTTATGTATTATAAGGATCCATTTGCATGCTGTCAAAAACGGCTAAAAAAACTAGGACAATTAACTTTTGTAACACCTTTTATGTAAACCCTTTTTATGTGCAAATAAATGATTATGAATTATTATGAATATATTCTATAATATAATGTCAATATACCTCAATTATGTCAATACCCAGGGAGGAAAAATTGGACTAGGTTTGTATGGAGAAATGGTCGTCCACTATCGTCTTAACACAATGCTCAATTATTTTCCATAGCTTGGTCGAACAATTATCACCAGAAAAAGAATACTCAAGGGCATTTCTGAACAGCCACATACTAAGATAATTTACAGTTAAGGTTCAAAACGGTACAGAAATCTAAAGAACCTCTAGAGTATGTTCGTAAAGAGTAGAGTCGTGAATTGTTTTGGGCCCCATGCATTCAGCCCCATGTTTTGGCTACTCTTGAAAGCCCAATTACTCGAGGAATCCTATCAAACCTTTGATGTCGAGTAGTTATAGTTGAGTTGAGTGAGTTTAGCCCTGTATAGAGCCACTCCGCTGCATTTCAGCACCACCTGAGAGGCTGTTTCTTCTGTCTTTATGCATCCTCGGCATAGGGGACTGTCTGTGACACCTGTTATAATAAGTTTTTGGCAAAAATTTCATTTTTAGTACAAGCTTTTATCGCTGACTCTACTTTTCTTTCCACAAGTAACTAATACTCATCGAGACAATTCTAAAAACCCCAAACACAATTAGGTTACGTTGTTTTATCACAGAGTTCCTATGGCCACCTCCTGTCTCCATCATCAGATCATCTCGATGGTACCATAATATTACATTGTCACCCGACTTACATATGTATGCAAATTTTCAGCTTCATCGGAAACCGAGAAGTGGGTCAAATTTAACTTGCAAGATTTGATTACAAACAGACAACGGTCAGGTGAAAGTAAATAAATGCTTGTAAAAAGATGTTTAAGTCATCCTTATTATTCTTAAGTTTATTCTACGCTCCACTCTTACAATGCTCATCTGATTTCTCGCAAGCAAACTCAAAGGTATAGAATATCATTCGATATTCCCAGGCATAGGTACTAATATCATTTTATTTGGTGTATTGATCATACCAAATAACCTTTATTCGTGTGATATATTAAATTTGGTGAACTTACGGAATCATCGAGTGCCGAACCTCGTAATGTAAATTGATTTCAATCCATGTGACTATGGAATTCCCTCGCGCGATTCAATTTGTCAGATATATACGGAAGCTACATTCAGCGCCAAAAATATAAAATCAATCCATTTATTAATGGCAAACCAGTTCAAGGTTCATTATTGTGGATAGCTAATTGTATTTTCTTTTATACGTTGGCAATATTATAAATGTAAGCTGGGAGAGGTCCTAAGTTGAAGTCAAATACATCATCAGGATACCTTTGTGTGTTCCAATATTGCTGACTCACAGGAATATACAGCAGCGTGCAGAATAACACAGAGATTTTTTTATGTCTAACCATAATCTTCAGGGCATGAACAATTTTTACAGAGCCAACCTCAAACACGCGAGTCCCATAGAAAATATCGACATGTATGATCAGCAGATTTTTTTTTTGTGTTTTCGTAATTTAGCCCATAATAATCAGTATAGCCTAAATACTACATATTACATATTCAGCCCTCAGAATATGGTCAAACATAACAAAACCAATCTTTATGATAGACCATAGCTATATCCCCCAGTGGTATTCATGTTGCTTGATAAAGAGTTCCGTGTTGAAGAATTCTTCGGTATACTCAGTTTATGATACTTGCAGGGCAGAAACTATATAGATCGATCAACCAGTTTAATTTTAATCTTTAAGGCCTCCACTCACTATCTGTTCCCAGGCCTAGACCTATAGCGTCTACACACTAAGCGATTATTGCCTTCCGACAATGGCCTGCATTACCTAAGCCACTGACAGTATCAAAACTGTCATATAAGGTGAGGTAGGGGAAGTGCGCCATGCCGTCTAAGTGCGGCTACCTTGAATATATCGAAAACTGCTTATATACAACTAATATTACTAGTATTCTACAACACTGAGACTCTAAGAGTGTTGTAGAATACTAGTAATATTAGTTGTATATAAGCAGTTTTCGATATATTCAAGGTAGGCGCACTTAGACGGCATGGCGCACTTCCCCTATCTCACCTTATACACTATCGAGAACGTAATTTACTTTCTATACATGTCGCTCGCACTTATATGCGAGTACAAGCGAGATACATTGAAAGTAGTAAGTTACGTTGTCGATAGCATTTATGTCAGTGCCAAACTGGTGGTAGCCATAGTGCTGTCATTGATGCCCCTACACACTGGCAGTTTCCCACGCGCCGTGCTCAATTTCAATATCAATTCGTAAGTTATGTGTTCGACAATAAAGCCAAAGAGAGGTGGAAAATAATTGTTTAACGAATCGGAAAAGGGTCGGTATCAATAACGTTATTCAGGTGCCGAAATTCATCCCTTTTTAGGGTTTTTATGTATTGCCACAATGGAGGAAACTGGGTTATTTCTGACTAGGTATTATTTTATTGTGTGGGTAGGAAAGAAAAAGGAATAATAAAATTTGTGCCAGTATGTTTTACTAGTATGACTCTATTTTTATGTATGTAACCAGAAAGTTCGGAATTCTATTACTTGTAGGTAATATTAATATCTACAATTATGAACTTGAGAGACATGTTACAGCCATAGATATAAACTAGGGATAAGCCCTTGCATACGAATTGCCATTGCGGTATTGAAGTAGAACAACGTGAGCACCGCACAGTGGATCGAAATGACTAAAAAATGGACATTCGCATTTTTTTTTAAACCCTATTTAAAAAAATACTTTTCGGTTGAAAATGATGTAAGGAATAAAAAAATTTTGTATAATTTTTTTCAAAATAAGGCTTATTTAAAGCAGAAAAAAATAAAATCTGTTTTTTTTTGTATGAAACTGAAAAATAGGTATCTTATAATAAGAAAACCGTTACCGATCCCGCTTTCTAACCTTTAGAATATTATTTTCCTACTTAAAAACAGTAGAAAATAGTACACAGCTTATCTCGGTAGGTGCCCGTTTTTTTTTTATAGTCCAGTCAAAAGTCAGTAAAAAAACAAAATTTTTCTTAGTGTTTTATTTTTTTATTTTCAATAGTTTTACGATATATTAATGATAATTTAGTGTAAATACGACATATTTTTTACATTTTGATAAAGATAAAAACAATAGTATCGACCTCATTCGTAGTACTCGTAAGGCCGGTCTTTACGAAGTAATATACAGGTCTATGGTTACAGCCCATTTATTTATTTTTTTACAAGGAAGAATAAATACCTAATTTCACAAATGTAATTTAAACTATTTGAAAATTTATATGAATATGAATATCAATAGATGCTTCATTCTTCACGCACTTTACTTTAAACTTAATATAGTTTGCCCTTCAGCCTATTTCGTGCTTAAACAAAATAGAAAATTGATGAAAAGTATGATTGCCCTCTTAGGAGGCACTGGCATTATGGTCATATAAGCGACAGACCTCTCATATTTAATGTAAATAGCAGAAGTGACTTTTAATATTTGGTGCCCTGGGCCGCCCCATGTAATAAGCACAAAAGCAATTTTTTTTTCGGCGTCTTCTGAAACGTTGGGCTTGCGCCGCCCTTCGCAGCCTGTCTCCACGGGCCATGGCCGCTTGGCCCTGGGGTAAATACACCCCAGGAATGAATAATTGTATATGATATTAATTATATGATTGAATATAATTTAACGTAAAGTTAATTTGGCTTCCATCTTATGTTTTTTATGTTGCTTGGTTTTTGTTATTTGAATATATTTGCAGCATGTAGGCACTAACTCCTGAGTTTAAGTACTTCAAATACTAACAATTCTATGGACCCAGAGTCTGAAATAAATTTATTGAATTGAATTGAAATCAATTATTACCGTTCTTAATAATGAAAAATCTAATACGTTTTACATACCTATCTTTGTTAGTGATAAGGCGCAATATTATTTTGAATACTATCATAATCTTTTATTTAAAACTCTAAGCAAATCTCTTCCATTTCTTAAAATAAACTCAGAGGATATCCTTATCTAGATAGCTCGAAAATACAAGTAGGTACGTGAAAGCGCATTTGTGAGACAACCTTGACTAGGGGAGTCAAGAGCGCATGAAGTATCTAACGACCCTCTCCACTGACACTTACGGGGTTGCTCTGAGCTGAGGAAATTCATGAGAAAATACATCGACAAATAATTTTTTAGAATATTTTTCACATCTTGTACAATATGTACTTTTTCTTCGTTTACATAAGGGTTATAATTTTTACTGTAACATTAAAAAAACTTTAGTTTAGAACTAGAATACGAGTCGAGTAAGTCCCGAAACCTTTAATCAATTACTTATCAAATACACTCAAGAGAATATTTTTGAAATTCTAGAATACCAAAAAAAATACATTTACAAATTTTCCTAAAAAACTAAAAAACTCAGATTTTATTTGAGAATTGTCGCTAAAGCCAAGATGATGACTGATAAACTTAGTTTTGTAGTTTCATCAGAGTTAATTCAAAATTATAACTTGATTCATTTATTTGATCTCACATATATTTAAATTCCAGAGTAGGTCATTCATTCAAGTTAAAATTTAACCCTCATTAGTTTTAAGTACCCCGTTAAGTACTAACCCCCTTATTCATAAACGTCTACTAAAGTTGACCAGCCGCTAACAATCATTTGTCCCTTTTCATCATACCAGTACGTCGGAAAGGGACAAACGATTATTACCGGCTTGTCAACTTTAGTAGACATTTAGTACTTAAAACCTTTCGTAATCTCACTACAACAGAGTCAAAAGGAAAGGTTTTAGCAGACTGAAATAATTTTGTGGATACACGGCCCGATTCAAACTTTAATATACGCTAAATATTAGGTCTACATACGATAGGGATCGGATATGTGAAGAAACGTTACTTTTGACACTGACTTATCCGATCCATATCGTATCGAGATCGAGACCTAATTTGATGTATCTTAAAATTCGAATCGGGTCGATACTTGTATAATTTTTGGCGTGTTTTCCAACTTACGATCGAATTCACAAACATTTTTACAGGCCAACTTTGCAAAAATACTTTATTTTTGGAACGTTGGTTTGTACATATTATGTTTGTGAACTCGACTGCAGACCTCTACACCGTACGGTCGTCACATCTAAGCCAATTTCGATTAACTTTCACGATATTCGACAAACAGAAAATAATTTACAAAAAATACTAATCTAGTTATACAATATCAAACATGTTACTTTCTTGTTCTTAATATTTAGGAATGTTTCAAACCAACCAACCATACCATAACCACCACCATACCATATTCATCGTTAATAAACTTTTTCTCAAACTTGCAATGAAATGTTGTCATGACTTATTTCAAATTAGGTCCGGAACCACATATCCGGTGCGATGAGTGAAGATGTGTAAAGGAATTTCATACAGCCTGTGTGTGTTACACATAGGCCTGTAAAGCACCCGTCTTTTGTTTTGAAACGTCAAATTGTGACAACGTCTTGGCATTCAACCATCAAATAGTAGTAGATTCGTAATTTGTTTTTAGTTGTGTAAACCTATAAACAAAACAAATTGACAAATATTTTTTTTCATTGTAAGTTTGAGAAAAGCACAATATAAATCTTGGCGAGAAACGGGGTTCCCGGCCGCGCATCGCTTTGCGTCTATATCTACTTGGCCTGCAACCCTTTGTTTTCTGGCCTCTATAGTAATGTACTATTATTAGTAGGTTCTAACGGAATGAAAAAATAGGTTTCCGATAGTTACCACTTAAAAAAAAATTCGACATACATACATCTTAAAAAATTCTAGTACACCAATGTGTCATGTTTTCACTTTTTATTTTGGAAGAGTGATATCACCATTTAATATCCCCACAAGTCGTAAATAGCCAGAGAAAATAACACGTGTCCACAATAAATAATTAAAACCCAAACGATAACGTGCAACGTATCGCGTCGACCATGGCGGCATTTGTATTTTAATAAACCGTTATTGATTTGATTTTGATATGATATCAGTCTCCATCCTTCACGAGTTATCCCTAGCAATTGTATATGCTATAGATGTATAGATGCGAGCGCGTACATCCATCTATCTAGCTTTGTTTTGAAATTTAACCACAGTCTCTTGAGGAACCTGGGGTACGCTCGGTTACCAAATCCCAGTATTTGATATAGACATTAGTTATTACGAAAATGACAGCCAGCTGACCTTCCAACCCAGTCATGCGCACCGGATTGTGATATGTTTGCAAGTCGATGAATGGCTGTGTATCAGATGTGTCTGCGGTACTGTGAGGTGATGAACTGAAGTTGATTGTGATCTGTTTTTCCTATTGCGTAATCCTATTTTATAATCTGAAATGTACAGTGCTTTGGTTTCGACTGTAATGCTGTATATTATGTTTTAAATAAATAAATAAATGTTAATAATTCACCAGTAGCGACACGCTACCTTTATTAAGCTTGGAAACAAATTAAAAGTGGAAAAATGTCAAGTAAGTTTCCAATATGACTTGGAACTAATTTGTGTAATAATGTCATATAATGTTTATTTATTTATTTATTATTTTAACTCCAGTAACAGTTTTAGAAGTTGAAAACTCTTACGGTTGATGTCACTAGAGCCTAACAAAGCTCACGTATGGTGGAAATATTCGCTGTATTGGGTACGGTCTTGGTAGCCCAGATGGCAGAGCACTGGGCTAGCGATCCAGTGGTTGTGGGTTCAAATCGCACCCAAGACAGTAAATCTTTCTACTTTCAATTTATTTCTAAGCTTAATAGCATCGTTCGAAAACATTTCTGCTTGATACAAAAAAGTATAAATCAAAAAAGTTTGCAAATAGATAATAAAATAACTAACACTCTTAATTAATGATATTTACTTCAAGAATGAGTCGTATTCGTTATTATGATTTAAAATAGCTTACTATCGATATCGATAACACCTGACTCTATATGTAATGCATCTCTAGCACTGGTACGTTTTGTCCCACAAAAATATCATGTCCATATCAAATAAAACAGGTTTTTAAAGTCTGAATGCCTCTCCATTAGGGCTTTATCAAGTATAGATCGAAACCTTGATTTAAGCGTTTAGGAGTTTGTGTTTGTTTTTTCTGGTGTACAATCGATAATTTTAGGTTTTTGACCTAAGTACAAAGGTTAGTAGATATTAAACTAGACGAAGTACATTATAGTTTGTATTGTATCTATACAAACGTACCTACCTACTCAGACGCGTAAAGAACTCACGCTAGAAGGAACAGTCCGGCCGTGGGCCAAAAAGTATGACACTTCTTTTTCTATGATTGTCGATTGATGATCGGTGATCATGCGTTGCTTTCCATAGAAAACGAAGTGTAAGTCATCCTTTAAGCATTGCAAAATATTAAACTGCAAATATAGCTGAAGAAGCTTTTTTATTACTGGATTTTTAGTTTTAGCTACGATGATTATGACTACCGATGTACGATAATGTACGATAGAAGGATAGGAAGAGGCTTTTGCCAAACTGCAAAAAGACCAAACCGGTGTTGTCTGAAATTGTAAATATGTCAAACTACATATTTGATGAGATATGTACAATTCAATCTTCGATTGTATCATTTTTTTTTTCTAATACATATAATTTATTCAATTATGAAATAGTATAATTATGACATAAGTAATATAAAATGAAGTTTTAAAAGTAATTATTACAATTAATAATGTTAACTAAAACTAAAATATGACTAAATTAAATCTAAAATAAATCTAAAAATGGCCCCTGCGGCATAGTATCGTTAGACTGATGCGTTGAGCGAGGAAGCTGCCAGCTCTTTGATCTCCTGTGGCGTCTCTGAGTCTCTTAGATAGATCTTTGAAGAGACTCAGAGCGCCAGGGCCCCACGGACCAAGGGTAACTTGTAACTAAGCAAACACAATATACGGTGGTGTTTTCTCTCTTTCATGAGTCTACAAAAAAGTCCGCGATGTGCTATGTCTATCTTTTAAGAACTATACCCATTCTTCACTTCTAGAAAAATATCACATAAAATGTGGCATTTGCAAAGCTATCTACACGGATACAGTATTAATAATTATCAAATTAATTACGTTAGTTATATTAAGCATTTAGTACAATTTAAAGTTTTAAAATGTAAAATTTTTAAAAAATGTCTGATAAGAAGGATTGTATTTTTATAATTATAATTTACGATAAAATATTATTTACAATACTTTAAACATATGGTGCATAGGTAGTTTTGTTACGGGTTACAGGATTATAAGCACAAAGCTCAAAGAGTGATACAAATAAAATTCTGCGGTCACGGCACAATATTTTTTAAATATATATATATATATATATTTTTTTTTTAAACCGATTATTTTTAATCATAGCATGCTTTTTGTTATTTTAGGAATCATTAAAAAACGATTTTGCTCAAGAATGGATATGGCACAAACGTATTCTTAGCCGACGATATACAAAGGTCAAATACATTAACGTAAAAGCAGAATTTCTAACCAACAATTATAAAATCAATAGGCCGTATTTAAAGTAAAATAAACCCATCAATGATTTGATCGGCCGGATTGTTATAGATAAAATATTGTTTTTTTTTTTTTTTAGTAAAATCTAAGCTTTTAATGACACTAGTTTGCTATTTATTGTTTTAATTCATAAATTAAAATATTTGGGGAAATATTGAGGCAGCGCTTGCAGGGTCGTTCCTAGCGCAATCCTAGTTGTCCATCGCGGTTTAACGCGAAAACGTAGCAAGCGTGATGGACACCTTTGCGTTGGGAGCGATACGGGGTGGGTTGTTTGACTAATTTTTATAGGTTAAGTTTAGGTTTAGTTTTATTTATAGTTAAGTTTGTTGATAGTTTATTTTTAGTCCTTAAGTGTTTTTTAATGATTGTATTTTTTATTTATTTGTATTTAACTTTTTTTAACCCTTTCTGTACGGGGACTTGGAACGCCTAGCATCGCCTCAATACGGGCATGTCTTTGCGAGAGTCGGCGGTTAGACATATTTTCACTTACGTGTATTTTCTGAAATATAACAGCTGTGCGGTTGAAATTTTGTACACACATTAAAAACATTATGCACTTTTGATAACTACTCACTTATTGCACTTATAATCACTAGTACTTTATATTTCACGCGTAATATCTCTCACAAAAAAAAGTATATATGTAAGTTACTACAAGCGATTTTAACTATTGTTAGTTTTGTAAATATTAGTTTATGATATTTTGAATAGAACAAGGCCTTGAAATGGTAATAATTATTAACAAAATGCAAAAATATCAACCGTTTTAACGCAACATAAAAACACGACTGCCATTTGAATAAAATAGTGATGTGCACCTATCGATACAGTTGTCGATATTTATCTGTACTGCTCAAGGGTAAAAATAAAAAAGTGTAGCAGAGATCATTACTATTTTAATCTTAAGAACATGTTATTATTATTTATTACCATACACTGTAATATAGTCCAATTTTATAACTTTTTTTTATATTTATTCTATAAATCACGAAATTTACAACTATAACACTTGCAACTAGCCTAACTACTAAAACTCGATGAAATATAAAACAACACTATTTGCCGCCATATTGAGTTACTTTTTCTGCTTTCGTGGAGTACGGGTGTCAACCCCAGTTGACAGAAAAAATGCGGGATTTTTAAATAAATATTTGTTTTAACGCCATCTACCAGAATGTTTAGCCATTTTTTTCTTTGAATCTATACTAATGCTACTACTAAATATCATCGTTATTACCAACATATAAGGTCTAAGTTGGTTGAAAAAAAAATTCAAACTTCGGCCTTGTTTCGATCAACTATAGTTGACACCCGTACTACAGTGATGATGCCTAATTGGCAACTCTGGTTGTCACCCGTACAGAAAGGGTTAAGGAAATGGTGATCGTAAATTATAGATGTGTGTCAACTTACCTCAGCACCTGTTTTAAAATAAAGCAGAGACGCTTTCCAGATAGATTTTCGTACATTGATTATAGAGTGAATATATTGGGATCAAAAATAAAACCGGCCAAGAGCATGTCGGGCCACGCTCAGTGAAGGGTTCCGTAGTTACTCTTCCGTCACAATAAGCTAAACTGGAGCTTAAAGTATAGTAAATTGTTAACCAAGGGATGAAACGGTACCTTTCACGCGAGTTAAACAAATAGGCAAATTTGCATAATCAGTACCTAATTAGGTAAAGTAAGTCTTTTTACTATGAAGGGGGAACTTTTTGCGATAACTCAAAAACAGCTAAACTGATCATGTCCGCTATAGTTTTCATTTAATGTCTTTCTTAAGCTCTACTTCCACGATTTTTTTCATAATTTTTGGACCTATGGTTCACACAATTTTTCTTTCGGCGCGATTATCTCCGAATATATTCACTTTATCAAAAAATGTTTGTTCAAGACCCCTATTCGTTTTAAAAGACCTTTCCAACGATACCCCACACTGTAGGGTTGAAGCAAAAAAAAAAATTCACCCCCACTTTACGTGTAGGGGAGGTACCCTCAAAAAAATTAAATTTTTAGATTTTATTGTACGACTTTGTCGGCTTTATTGATTTATATATCCATGCCGAATTTCAGCTTCATAGCACTAACGACCACGGAGCAAAGCCTCGGACAGACAGACAGACAAACAGACGGACATGGCGAAACTATAAGGGTTCCTAGTTGACTAGTGATCCCAATATAGAGAAAGACATACTTATATATGTACATTTTTGCTTGAACAAATGTCACTTTTGACGCTATCAATCAGTATCAGATCTTATTGGAATGAGATCGAATAACAAAAACTCGAATTGGCGTGTAAGTTTCTCGCAGTAATCCTCACGAACCCTCCACCAAAAAGGCGCTCCCATATAATTGAAGTGACGGTCTCATTTTAAAAATATAAGCTGAAATAACATATTTATTAGCGAAGCTTATACATTTCAATATATCCAGAAGATTCTTTGAGTAGACATACAACATAAACCGACTTAAGAGTCCCCAGCAAGCTCAGTTCTCCATACAAACGTAGTTACGCTTGCAATTTAAAACGACTAGCTAGATTGCTCTGAAACTTTGTACTTACACTAGGATAAGGTATATCTAGTCCTATAATTAGTTTACGTAGCTTCAGAACCCTTAGTGTAAATTGATTCGATAGCATGTCGCACCCGCGCGCGCGTACGCGTTTGCGTTAAGCCTCATTTTGTATGGGATTTAGAAACAGCGCGCCAAGCGGGACGTTTTGGAAACTCAAAATCGTCACTTCACGTTTCGCTATCGAATAAATTTACACTAGAGGTACAGATACTATATAATTAAAACAATAAAACGTGTTTAAGTTTTTCATACATAACTTGTTTTTGCTCTATTTTGGTAGTTTTATAAACTGGAGCTACATGCTGCATATTACAACACTAGATATACCTCTTGTCATTGTATATGCAAAGTTTCATTAAAATCCAACACTTATTTTGAAAATGAGAGCGAAACTCGGTTTGTATGGGAAGGTGAAATTCAGCAGAGCTTGTGACCTAAAATCTAAAATCCAAGCGGTCCCAAAGGAGTCCCTTCACGTGTCTGCGGCGACAAACATATAGACAGTACAGGACCTCGATTCAGATTTAATAACTAGTTACAGTTTTGATCTTATTTTGATACAAAATTTAAGATCGCTCACTATGAATAGTACATGCGAAATGAAGTGAATTTCGTGCAAGATGCGAGACAATTACCATGACGATAGTCAAGGTTACGACCAGTTCATAACAAGTTGTTCGATCTGAATCGAGCGTCACAGCCCCAGGGTAATATTATTGCTCGACCGTCAGAAGTTAAGGTTAACCGCTGTTTCTGTGATCTCGAGATTCGTAACAAAAAATATTATTATTAGTATTTGTGTTTCAAGGGAGGACAAGTAGGACATTGCGTGCCGCGTGTAAAATTTGCTCCCGCTAAGCTAAACGAAGTTGCGCGGAAAGCGGCAACTTCGTTTATCGCAGCGGGAGCAAAGTTGACGCGGGTACCTTGTGGCGGCTGGCGCTTAGCTATTCGGCTTATTCGGCTGAATACCCAATATCTGTTGCACCTACCTAAAAAGAAAAACTATACAATAAACCTTCTTTTTTAAAATATTGAATATATAAAATGAATTCTTGGAATATTATTAAATACGGAGACCCTTTTTTGACCATTTCATTAATTACAAATAATTTTATTTTTATTAGAATAGTTCTGAGCAACAAGAGTTAAATCTTGGCAAACGTGCTTTGTTGGCGAATGGTTTTCATAATTCGTTTATTGCAGTCATGTACATTGCATTATGTCTAGGAATTATTACTATGGTACAAGAACCCGGATAGGGCAATGCAATGTTCGCATGTTATGCCGAATATTCGGTGCTTCGGTTGAGAGGGGCCGAATATTCGGTATTCGGCCAAAACCACTATTCGGGGCATCTCTATTTATGTATAAATACACGACAACTCACAAGGGCAACAACGCCTTCGGGGAATTTCACGAGCCTGTAACGTCAGTTACCAATTCTTTCGTGGTTTCTTACATTAATTAAGCAAATTTAAGTATCCAGATATGTACCTGTAGGGCTACGTCAGACATACAGACACCTAAATTTGCTTAATTTAAGAACACACGAAAATTGGTAACTGACATTACAGTCTCATGGAATTACCCCTTCACAAGTTCAAAGTTTTAATCTATGGACCGCCAGAGACGTCAACTGACGCGCGTGGCTACAGCTCAACTTCAACCTTCGTGCATTCCGACAAGGTTCATGATGGCGAGCCGTGCACGATAGGCGTTCAAAGGGTTAAAGCGACGCCGCATAATATAGTCTGACGCTGAATGCGTAATAAACGCGAACCAGCGTTCCCTGAATAGCGGAGCTAGACGCTATCTGTGATTACCACAGATTACTACAAGAAGGAGCATATTAAATATATTTAGTGATTATGACAAAATTGAAATGAAAAAAATTAAAAATCGGCCAAGAGCATATCGGGCCATGCTCAGAGTAGGGTTCCGTAGTTACTTTTCCGTCATAATAAGCTAAACTGGAGCTTAAAGTATAGGATATTATTAACCAAGGGATGAACTGTGGATATTACGTACTTTTACTGAAGGGGAAACTTCTTTTTGCGATAACTCAAAAACAGCTAAACTGATCATGTCCGCTATACTTTTCATTTAATCTCTTTCTTAAGCTCTACTTCCACGATTTTTTCATATTTTTTCGACCTATGGTTCAAAATTTAGAGGGGGGGGGACACATTTTTTTTTCTTTCGGAGCGATTATCTCAGAATATATTAATTTTATCAGAAAATGTTTGTTGAAGACCCCTATTAGTTTTGAAAGACCTTTCAAACGATATCCCACACTGTAGGGTTGAAGAAAAAAAAAATCACCCCCACTGGAGTGTACGTGTAGAGGAGGTACCCTAAAAAAAATTTGTCGGCTTTATTGATTTATATATCCATGCCAAATTTCAGCTTTCTACTACTAACGACCACGGAGCAATGCCTCGGACAGACAGACAGACAGTCAGTCAGACTGACATGGCGAAACTATAAGGGTTCCTAGTTGACTACGGAACCCTAAAAAAGGGTTTATTGGTTACAATATTTTGTATAACAAATTATGGTTAGAAACTCCAAGTAAAATTATACTTGTGGCAGGAGATCCCGCTCTTTCTAAAAAGTTACATACATTACATAGTAACCGAACATCTTACTAACTAAAGTTAAGCCTTAGCTTAATGTGTGCGTATGTGTGTGTGTATCTGTTTAAACAATACAATACAAATACTCATTATTGCACACCTCAATACAGAAACAATATAAATAATACAGCACATTAAGAAGAGGTAAACAATAGGCGGTCTTAACGTTAAAAAGCGATCTCTTTCAAACAACCTTTAGGTAGTGGAATCAACCATATGCATACTGGAATTATATAATATGCATGTTTATTTATTTGATCATAAATATGAATATTTGTTTAAATTATAACGGGTCCAACGTAAAATCATTTTATTGTTTTTACCTTTTTCCGATGTTAGCTGGGTTACTCATATGTTTATATTATGTGGATCACTAAATATGTGTAAATAAGCGAGAGTTAAAAGTGTCATAAATATATTAAAACGAGTCACATAGATATTTTAAGTCGAAGATTGGTCGACACGTTTCAGTCCATAACGAGGAGAAACACAGACATGTTAAATATATTTGACATCTCTGTGTCCTGTGGCTCACGCAAGTTTCGTTACAAGAAGGAGAATTTTAAAATAAATATATATTCTTAACAGACAAGGAAAATATATGCGGAAACCTGCATACATCCGCGAATAAATTCAAAGGTGTATGTGAAGTCCCAAACCAATATTGCATAACCCGCACGTATATTTTATGCGCACAGAAATTGCACATACTCGTTCATACGAAATGGTACCAAACACACGTGGAAGTAAATAAACGTTAGCTTAGTACGTTGAAATAGATGTTTGCGTAACAGTAACAATAATAGATATTGATTTTAAAGATTTTTTCAATTGGCTACTTGACTGTTTTTTGTAAAAACGATCTTGATTTTCCTGAGGATCAAATGTCTATATAGGACTCATGGCATTTAAGCAACACAAAGGTCAGAAATGAGAGTTAAAATCTGACTGTCGTTTCGACGATTGAAACGCCTCTAACAAAGTGATAAGGTGATGATGTGACGTCACATCATATAAGTCTGTCCTAAATGTATGGAAGATCAAGGAAACTACCATTTTGACCCTGAAATATTGCGTTTATGTGTATAGTTGTCATACAATTTATTTTTCAATAAAATGTAAGGAATCGAATGGTACCATTTTCTTTTCTATTTGTGTTTCTATGTATTTTTTTATAATCTCAATATATTTTTTTCAATTCCACTTTTTTATAATGGATGGCTCATTTTCTATCCATTTAACTAAATTTTGTTATAATATTCAACATGTGTCAAGTACCCAATTATAACACGTTTATTTTGGTGTATTCTATACGATACAAACGTAAAAACATAAGTAATAATGACATTCAATCGATGAAACAGTTTTTAAGTTCTGCGTACCCTTTACTACACCCAACCCAAATTAACTTAAAACCAAATTCCAATTTTTTTTTCGTATAAAAAAATGCTCAAATGTAGAAATGAGCATCACTTTCTGCACACCTCATAGAACAACAATGACCGCCTTTCAGAGGATGGAAAATGAAAAATATTTTGTTACTACAAATAATTGGGCCTTGTGGACTATGTGTTACAATGGTTAACAGGTCGGGTTTTAACAACAAATTCGGTTTTAGGATATCCATCAAAATCTCAGATACTTTTTCCTTACACAGGTGTTTTCGCCTATATTTTTGATGTAGCCTCGCCTAGCTTAGCATCTGAGAAGCTTTTTATTTAACCAATGCGGGATCTAGTGCGAGACAATCCATGGTGATTAGCTACGCTTGATTAATACATGCCATTCGGAACAGCGTCTGGGCTATGCTCCTAAATGGCCTATTAACACTAATGTGTAATGTTGAGAACTAGACAATGTGTGTAGCGACATATTGGAAACCATCCTCATTTACCTCATGACATGACTAAACATATACAGGAACATGGAACGTATACTACTGATAAGGAAAAGGATTTTCGCAAAAAGGAATATTATTTGTTGAACTTAAAATATATTTTTTATTTCTCATGCTTCGTGGGTAGTTGTTGTTCTAAAAAATGCATACGATTGGTTGCGGATAATTAAATCCCCATTCCATAAATAACGATATTTTTTACCTGAATTGTTAATTTAAAGTACCTACCCTCAAGAAATACTACTGAAGTTTATACAGAGTTTGAAAATTAATGGCGCCAAACATCTCATAACTGGAGCAAAAAAAAAAACAGTTTGAATTTGTTAATAATATTGAAATCAATTGCAGTAGATTTCATTAAATACATAGAAAACATAATAGTTAGGGAGGCGAATAGGGGAATTTTCGGTAATACTCGAGCGTGGCAGTTTAAGATATGAGAGATACCTTAGACCTAATAGAACAACCTTGTAAAGTATTTAGCTCTATATGTAGTGACGCGCGCCTAGGATAGACGATCAGATTAGTAAAAAAAAATTGACAGTCTGAAATACTCGAGCGCGTCAGATTAAGATATTGGGGGTTGATTTTAGTGTTTTAAGACTAAATTTAACTAATCTGACGATAAGTCCTTGACGCCGCCGAGTTATAGGGTCGCGAACTTGTAAAAAAAAAACGTTAATCCGGCATTCTCGAGCGCGATTTTTTTTTTTTTTTTTTTGAAGAATATAATCTAAAACTTACTAAAAATACAAAATCTGCCGGTTTCCGCATGACCGGAAGTGTGGAGGAGCCATTTCGTCTTCCGAATAACGCGTTGCGGCATATAAGTCGCGAACGATACATTTTACAAAAAAAAAGTTTAAATAAACAGAAAAGGTAATTTTATTTTACACAAAAAAGGTCTCTTTACATTTTTGTCCAAAGTTAAAACTTTTTGACTTGAAGCATCATAAAAACTCAAACTCCCGGTTTTTAGGGTTCCGTAGCCAAATGGCAAAAAACGGAACCCTTATAGATTCGTCATGTCCGTCTGTCTGTCCAATTATGTCACAGCCACTTTTTTCCGAAACTATAAGAGCTATACTGTTCAAACTTGGTAAGTAGATGTATTCTATGAACCGCATTAAGATGTTTATACAAAAATAGAAAAAAAAAACAATAAATTTTGGGGGTTCCCCATACTTAGAACTGAAACTAAAAAAAAAACTTTTTTCATCAAACCCATACGTGTGGGGTATCTATGGATAGGTCTTTAAAAATGATATTGAGGTTTTTAATATCATTTTTTTCTAAACTGAATAGTTTGCGCGAGAGACACTTCCAAAGTGTAAAAATGTGTGCCCCCCCCCCCCCCCCGTAACTTCTAAAATAACAGAATGAAAAATCTAAAAAAAATATATGATATACATTGCCATGCAAACTTCCACCGAAAATTGGTTTGAACGAGATCTAGTAGTTTTTTTTTAATACGTCATAAAATTATAAAAAAATTTTTTTTTTCATCAGACCCATACGTGTGGGGTATCTAGGGATAGGTCTTCAAAAATAATATTTAGGTTTCTAATATCATTTTTTTCTAAACTGAATAGTTTGCGCGAGAGACACTTCCAAAGTGGTAAAATGTGTGTCCAAAGTGGTATAAAATGTTGAACGAGATCTAGTAAGTAGATTTTTTTTTAATACGTCATAAATGGTACGGAACCCTTCATGCGCGAGTCCGACTCGCACTTGGCCGCTTTTTGAGTATATCTCGAAAACTGAGGGTGTTAATAAAAATTTATATGAAATAACGATGATTAAATTATGTGACTTTTATTATATCTCAAATTTTTTTAAAGGAAAAAAAAAGAAACCAAAAAACCTTTTTCGGTCAGATTAAGAGAACCCACCAACATTTTTGTCAGATTAAGAAAATATGCTTTCAGGATACCGAGATAAACCTCCCCTATGAAAATATGACGCGCTCGAGTATTTCAAAAAAACTTTTTTTTTTTTGCATTTTCAAAAATTCATCGTAACTTATCGTCACGCCGAAATCGTCAGTTTTTTTAAAGGGAGCTTCCTTGGGGCCTACTTAACACCCCTTCCGAAAATCTGACGCGCTCGAGTAAATTTTTTTTTTTTGCATTTTTGACTACTTTATATTCCTATCCCCACCACGAAAACCGGCAGATTAGTATACCGTTGTTATCAGAGGCACTTGGGGCATACGTAGTATGAATATCTGACGCGCTCGAGAATGCCCAAGTAACTGTTTTTTTTAACATTTTTGAAAAACCTTACACGCCAAACCCACCGCTAAAATGGTTTTTACCATACGAGCTTTTCTTTTCGAAATTATTTTATCTTTCGATTTTGATAGGTCTCGACGGCGCCGTTGAATTACGCCATTTAGCTACCTCGCCTCCCTAACTATAAAGAACGAATAGGACATTAGGACACAACTTTTAGCGCTTAAAGCGGTAGAAAATTTACAGGTGTCGGTGAAATATCAAAAACACTAAAAAAATTCTCTTAAAAAATGTCCCATGATTGGTACCGTTAACATATATTTATTTTGTATGAAACCCCGACACACGACACTTTGCGTTAAGTCTGTATGGGATTTTGAGTTTCCAAAACGTCCCGCTTAACGCGCTGTTTCTAAATCCCATACTAAATTAGACTTAACGCAAACGCGTACGTCACGTCACGGAATCGAATAAATTTACACTAGGGGCTCTGAAAGTAAATTTCTGAGAGAGTTGTATCATCATAAAGAATAATTAAGAGACTTGAATCTACATCATTCTAAAATTTTGTGAGACTGGATTGATCAACCACTTTTTCCCTATGTTTACTGCGGTGTCCTTTGTACAGTCAGCATCAAAAGTAGCGGATGAAACAACGCGCCAAAAGTATATAATAATAATAATAATAAGAGTGGAGTCGTTAGAGCTATAAGCTTCAGGGGTGGAAGTGAAAAATTGCATAAGACGCGAGTTGGCACAGTGGCTGCTCGCAGCCACTGGGTAGAAAGCGGCGTACACCTCTCGACACCCCTAAGCCGCTCACACCGGTGTTGCCCTTGAGCCATCCTAGATGTCGCTTTTTGTGGGGGCCCATCTTGTGGGGGCGAGTCACCGTCGGCCGGAAATAAAATTGAATACCGTTTTATTAGGCAGGCGGTTTTTTATCCCATAGCCCAGTATTTAGTCCATCGCTTTCACCCAATAGCCCAGTTCATTTTAGATTCCATCAACCCTGAAATAGTCCTTACACCCTGGCGGGTGCTGCCTCTGCGTGCGTCCCATGACACGGGCAAGGGCAACATCCGCTAGGTGTACCCCTTACATTTCATTAAAGTGTCAAAAGGGCCTCTACGTGTTGGCTTCGGCTCCGCGCACGCCTCCCAAAGGTCCGGAACACCATTGTTCCGTGATGGGAAAGACACAATAATAATAAATAATAAATATTATAGGACATTATTACACAAATTGACTAAGTCCCACAGTAAGCTCAATAAGGCTTGTGTTGAGGGTACTTAGACAACGATATATATAATATATAAATATTTATAAATACTTAAATACATAGAAAACACCCATGACTCAGGAACAAATATCCATGCTCATCACACGAATAAATGACCTTACCAGGATTTGAACCCGGGACCATCGGCTTCATAGGCAGGGTCACTACCCACTAGGCCAGACCGGTCGTCGTATATTCCGGATAACTTTTCCAAATATAGATAAATTTCCAAATATCGCGCTCAAAAGTATATCTTTCATACTCTTTGTTATTCTATATTAAAGACAATACTTTTTGTTAAGCTGTTACAGAATGGCAGATACTTGTGAAACGTTGTTTGATCCGCTACTTTTGATGCTGGCTGTACAACAGTAGAAAGTTCATCTAATTTACTAGATATTAGATTCCTCTTCCTCGCGTTGTCCCGGCATTTTGCCACGGTTCATGGGAGCCTGAGGTCCGCTTGGCAACTAATCCGGAGAGTTGGCGTAGGCACTAGTTTTTACGAAAGCGACTGCCATCTGACCTTTCAACCCAGAGGGTAAACTAAGCCTTATTGGGATTAGTCCGGTTTCCTCACGATGTTTTCCTTCACCGAAAAGCGACTGGTGAATATCAAATAATATTTCGTACATAAGTTCCGAAAAACTCATTGGCATGAGCCGGGGTTTGAACCCGCGACCTTGCGATATTGCAAGTCGCCCGCTCTTACCGCTAGGCCACCAGCGCTTCAATTTAGTTGATAATAGCGATTTTCAAAATTACCCTGCTGATAATAAATGCAATGTTGTGTGTACCTATCATATTGTGCACTCAAAAGCAAATAAACTGGGTCACTTTGTGACGATTTTCCATATAAGAATACACCATAACACTGCTCTTGGGTGTGTAAAATGAACCTTTGTTATACGGTTTCCAAGCGCCGGAGAAGATAGTTTTCCATTATTAAGACCTTTATGGAGACTCTTTTGTTCACTTTTACTATGAAATACAAAGAAATAATGCTTTAAATACCAAAGGAGAAGGGTATGAAATGAGCTCTTTAGACTTCATGATGAACATGGAAATATATCCACAATTCCACAGTGAGATTTATTTAGATAAAAGGGATACCAAAGAATTTATCGTTTTAGTGACATATTTTCTGCTGAACAAAACAGTAAATGTCATTTTGCTTAAACGTTTTTTTAATGATTATATTGCTTACTTTTTTTAGCTATGAACAAATACACACCACACAATACACCAAAACATACAAAAAAATCAAAAAAGAAATAAATCTAAAAAATAAATTAATTATTCTTCCTCGCGTTGTCCCGGCATTTTTGTCACGGCTCATGGGAGCCTGGGGTCTGCTTGGCAACTAATCCCTAGAATTGGCGTAGACACTAGTTTTTACGAAAGTGACTGCCATCTGACCTTCCAATTCCAACCCAGAATGTAAACTAGGCCTTGTTGGGATTAGTCCCGTTTCCTCACGATGTTCCTTCACCGAAATGCGACTAGTAAATATCAAATGATATTTCGTACATAAGTTCCGACAAACTCATTAAAACTAGAATTAAAATCACTAAAAATTAAATTAATTATATTCTGTTTTTTTATATTCCGTAGACTAAAATGACATTTCATGTGGTACTAAGAAATGTCATGTCTTACATATGAAACGTCATTTTAGTCTACGGAATAAAAAAAACAGACCTTAACTGTATATCGAAAGCCCTATGTCCCGTTCGGACTGTCCCCTGATCCAAACGTGTCAAAAATGCTAGCGGCACGGGGGTCGCTGCTCCTGTAACAATACAAGTGCAAAATTCGCACGTGTATTGTACGGAGTTTTACAGTACATATGTTCCTTTAAATTTTCGACATACGCTCGTTACCGCGCTAGGGCGGTAAAGTAGCACCATATAGGTAGTATTTGAAAAGTTCTCATTTTATTACAAGCTTTTTATAGATTCTAGTAGGTCTAGTCTGTATGGGTCAAATCTTGCAAGTTAAATTTGACCCACTTCCCGGTTTCCGATGAAGCTGAAAATTTGCATACACATGTAAGTCGGGTGACTATGTAATACAATGGTACCATCGGCTGATCTGATAATGGAGACAGGAGGTGGCCATAGGAACCCTGTTATAAAACATCGCAACCTAATTGTGTTCGGGGTTTTTAGAATTGGCTCGATGAGTATTAGTTGCCTGTGGAAAGAAAACAGGCACTTTAACCGAATATTCGGCCCATCTCTAATCTGTGGTGTTTTTCAATAAAACTGTATAATGTTGAAATGTCGAGGATTACTTGGTGTGCGTGTTAGAGTAGTTAATATTCCATGGTATATAATAATCCAAGCTGCACCGCCTCATTCAAGCTACACCGCCGACCTAATTGAATTTCCCAGGAATCGACAAATCTATTACAACGGAGAGTGGTCTATAACAACGTTAAATGTGTTCAGAGAAATATTGATTTTTAATTTTCTTGAGTTTTGCGTTTATTTCCAAGAGCTCCCACTAGGATCTTCTTATTAAGTGACTTAAAGTCCAAAACGCAGGACGTAGCTTCCAATTGGTAGTTCTGTTAACATCTATTATTAGGCGTTTTAGTTAGATTTGGATTAAATTTATTTGGTTTGTGAAGCTTTTGGGTGGAATAAATACGAAATTCCAATATGGGACAAAAAACTGTATTTATTGTAAGTGGTGGGATCGATGGGGCGTTCCAATCAGCGAAAGACAGTTGTTGACAGTCGACTGCAAGTGCTTTATTTTCAAACTTGGCGGATTTTCTTGTTAACAGGCACAAAAAAGGCAACAGTCCGTGTAAAAGTGTAAACTTACAAGAGTATGCAGGAAGAAACACCCTCATTACGAACTAAACCACGGGGTTTCAATCCTCCGACGAGCATCTAGAAAAAAGTATGCAGCACTTTGCACCGTGTTGCCTATTTAGGCAATCGAATCAAACGAATAATAGATCAAATTAGAACTTAACTATTTTATGAAAGACAAACGCTTGCGCGTTCTATTTCGAAGCCACTGCCATCTAGCGAACGGTTTGTATACTAATGTCTAATACATGCAATGAAACTATGAAAGATTAACGCTTGCGCGATCTAACTCGACGCTAGCGCCATCTAGCGAGTAATTGGTTAAACTTTCCGTATTGGAAGTGGTGTTGTTACAATATGATTTTTCATTGAGTTACTAAAATACCATACGTTTTGGTAGCTCTGTGGTAGATTTTCTAGAACTTAAGGAAAACCGCTTATTATATGTACCTACAAAATAGGGAACCCTAACTATCCAGCATATCGAAATCTGACGAAAAAAATCGATAATAAAATAAAAATTGACCCATTAATGAAAAACCAGTTGAATGCTCTTTATAAATTAATTAGTAAATAATATAAATACGTAGGTCACTAGATAAGTTGTTTTTCAATAGACAAATAAGAAACAATGAGGTGGCCTATCATATATATTTTTTTAAACTATTTTTCGATAGACAATGATTAGGCAGAAAACATTTACTTTATTGTAAATTTACTTTAAAAAAAAAATTTAACTTTGAAAACGTCAGCGTGGGCTAAGGACGATTTACGCATTATTATATACAACATTTTCATTTCATACAAAGTTTAGATGTTTTTATAAGTAAATTTAAAAAGAAAGTAAATCTTTTCCAGCTAATCATTGTCTATGGAAATATAGTTTTAAAAAGTATATGTGATAGGCCACCTGTTTGTTAGGTATTTGTCTATTGTAAAACTTAACTAGTGACCTATGTACGTTAAATATTATTCTCAAAACCATAGACTAGATTTATTTAAACACATATTTTTTTCTCTAAGAAATATTATACCAATAACCTATGCCGTGAAACATATTTTAAAGAACAATTTTGCAATGGAATATATATCACATCAATTGATTTCATAATAAAGGAAACTTCGTAAACATAGTTTTAAAGTATAAAATAAAAATTCGCGGTGGAGGGCGAGGCGTGCCGGGATTCCACGCCATTTTGCGCAGCAGATCGGCCTCGCTAATGCGCCGTGTAAGAGGTAACACCAACGGCGTCCTGAATGCGCTGGCTGAACGGGCGTACTGCCTGATAATACGGCATTGGGACGAGCACACGCTCCAGTGCATCTCGCTGTCCGTAGATATTCGTTTCTAAGTTTCTATATTCCTTTATTTATTTTGGGTCTAAGTTTAGGTTTTTTAAATTATAAATATAAAAGCAACATATAAAACACTTACAAAAAAATACAAAATACATATAAATAGATTATAAAAAAACTAACCCAAGGCGCCGCCAGCAGCGGGGCAGGGCTTTAGCTGCCGGCGGTCAGAGCGGCAGAGAGAGGAACCGATATTTATATTATTATTGTACTTTTTGTTCTCTGTTACTAACCATTAACCATTGTGTTTAAATTGTTTTTATTTGTTGTGTTGTACTAACCAAGCTATGGACCCAGAGTCTGCAATGATTTTTAGTTTATTATTTTCCGTGAATTAAATCAATGACAATGATGAGTTTGAGGATCATCGGTATTTTTTATGCCTCGTATAAATAACCATCGCTCTGCCTTTAAAATTGAGTTCTCAATTTCAAGTTTTATTAGGACACGCTGTTTGAGTATCAAACCGCCTGGCCCAATGCAAACATTATTCAGTTTTCCCATTACATCTTTTTGCGTTCTCATGTCGAAAGGGTCTTCTTTAGTGATGTTACGCAGGCGTTTTTGATCCCGGAAATATTTTATCTTCTTCCTCACGTTATCCCGACATTTTGTCACGGCTCATGGGAGCCTGGGGTCCGCTTGACAACTAACCCCAAGATTTGGCGTAGGCACTAGTTTTTACGAAAGCGAATGCCATCTGACTTTTCAAACCAGAGGGTAAACTAGGCCTTGTTGGGAATAATCCGGTTTCCTCACGATGTTTTACTTCACCGAAAAGGGACTGGTAAATATCAAATGATATTTCGTACATAAGTTCCGAAAAACTCATTGGTATGAGCTGGGGTTTGAACCCGTGACCTCCGGATTGCAAGTCGCACGCTCTTACCGCTAGGCCACCAGCGCTCCTCCCGGAAATATTTAATAAACTACAATGGAACTACGAGGATTGCATCGTCACGGATAAGGATACAGCGACCGATGCCATGGAGGGATAGATATAAACAAATAAATGTAGTTATGTTAAAAAAAAAACTACATATTATATGTACATAATATCTAGGTAGTAGCTACGATATAGGTCATGAAATATAATTTTGATATTAACCCAGTGACCATTCGATAAAGATAAAATATCGTAAGGAAACCACCATACAATTGCAAAAAAAAATTAAAGGTAAAGTTCTTAAGGGTGTGCCTATAGTTCAAATCTACTTGAACGTATATGGGATGGGAAGCCTTTGTGCCGAACAGTGAAAATAATTGTAGATAAGTATCTCGTAAGCGACAGCTCGTAAAACACAGTTTTTTATTAGTGAAAGTCAGTTTTTTGTAGATTATTACAACATTTATAAAGTTTAAAAGTTTAAATAAGTATAGCAGGTAGTAATTAATATATTTGAATTTTGGGATGCGGCAAAGAACCTACTTGGATGCAGGTCCAATTATGTTAGTTCATTGAAAATGTCATGCCCTATATTTATTTGTATTTTCTATGATAGGTATATAATTCATGGGCATAATTCCATCCAGGTGAATGAGGGCTACCGTTTTTGTGGTCACCGCAGTTGGCGCCACTGTAGAATGAGTCCAGAAAAACAGATCTCACAATTCTGCAACAAAGCTATTTTAACATCTAAATTTGCCTTTGTTTAAACCTAATTAATTTTGCATATATTTTATTTGGCACTTTTGTAAACCACTAACATTTATTGACCTATATCCAATGTTTACTATGATTAATCAAAAATGAAAAAAATATTGTAAACCACTAACATTTATTGACCTATATCCAATGTTTACTATGATTAATCAAAAATGAAAAAATATTTACCACAATTATGAATAAGGAGTGAAAATTCGTGATAAAAAAGCTAGTAACCCCCAAAAATTCTATACATTTGACGCTTCTCGCGGCAAAATTAAACGCGATAGCTCTCATTCCCGCTTACACACATCACAACAGCACATCACTATTCGTCAAAAAGGTCACGGCCTGCAAACAAGAGTTCGGGTTTAAGAGCATTTTGTTCCCGCAACGGACTTTATTGTGAACCTCCATGATGAGTGGTCGAGTTCAAGAACTCATTCAGCAGTCGGCATTAAAATATGCAAGTCCCTAATTTTTTTTGGTGATGCTTTAAAAAATAAATTGCTTATGTAAATCTGTGACAGATATTATTATGATATTTTTTAACAAGTATTTGTTTGTATAGTTTTTATTTTATTTGATAATATACCAAAATTATAAAATTAGGGTATATTAGTTCCAGGATCAATTCCAGTCTTCAATGAAAGGCTCTTTTATTTAAATTACGAGTATTGTATTTTTAGCCCTCTGCATTAGAATCGACGTCACCTTTTAAACCAATTTACAGATTCACTTTAGAACTTTACTACTCATAGTGTTGTGTTCCTGCCGGTGAGTAAAGTTGCCAGAGCTCAACGAGGGTACGGAGTGGTAGAGTCGGCAACGCGCATGTAACATTTCTGGAGTTGGAGGCGTCCATAGGTTACGGAGACTGCTTACTCAGGCGGCCCGTATGCTTGTTTGCCACCGACGTAGTATAAAAAAAAACATCATTTTATTATTACAAGCTTTTATTAAACTTTATGTGTATGTATCTGTAGCTTGCTTTGTATGTATGTCCTGGAATCTTGCAAGTTAAATTCGACCCACTTTCCGTTTTCCGATTAAGCTGAAAATTTGCATACATATGTAAGTCGGGTTTTAATGCAATATTATGGTACCATGAAGCTGATCTGATGATGGAGACAGGAGGTCGCCTTAGGAACTCTATTATAAAACAACGCAGCCTAATTGTGTTTGGGGTTTTTAGAATTGTCTCGATGAGTATTAGTTGCCTGTGGAAAAAAAGTACAGTCAGCGATAAAAGCTTGTACCAAAAATGAAATTTTTGCCAAAAACTTATTATTGCCAAATTTTTAACTAATAAATGTAGCCTACGTACATATTTGTGTTGTTTAAATTTAAATCCTTTGGCAACACATGTTTCAACTGGATAAATCAAACATCGAGCAATATTGACCAGCTTGTCTATTTCGTACAACGGTCGCTCGTAGAAAAAGCTCAAACATAAGCTGTATATCACGGAGCTCGTTTTGTTTACAGCTGCCTCGTAAACTGGAGTGCTGTAAAACCAGTTTTATGAACTGGCCGTGTAATTCCCGTTGGGGTAAAGGGCGAGACAGATTCTTTGTTGAATTAGGGTACATTTTGAACTTCGATGGTGACTGCATTATCGCTGCGGTTACAACGTTTCAGCGGCGCATTACTGTCGTGTGTGAAGCTCTCAACTTCATGACTAGATTTAAAAAAAAAATTGAGTGTGGCATCGCTAGTTTCCTGCTGCTTCAACGCTTTTGCAGTCGCGATAGGAATATAACCTTAATATTATGCCCTGAAGACACAGATGAATTAAATCATCAGTCCCATGATCATATAACCATAGACAGAGGATACAGGTGACCCTATACTAATTTAAACAAGAGCATATCAGGTGAATTATAAGATGCAATGAGTATCTAACAAAGCCCGCGGCTTTAACGCGTCGGAAACGTCTTCCATTCGTATTTCGTAACAAAATTGAATGAGATAGTAAATAATATAACCCTTTCACGCCACTGTTCGGAAATGTGGCAATAGATGGTCTAAACCAAGCTGGAAAGTAGGCAATAGCTGTAGCACCTGAACCACCACTACTACAATGTTTTATTGTTATCATCATGTGCCATTGGTGACCATTTGTATCATCATCTGTCATTGGTGATGGCAAAAGGTCTTTTTTTGGCGCAACATTTTTCATCAATAATACAATTAGGTTATTTATAGGACCAATTACTTATTAAAAAAAAAGAAACGTCAAAACCATTCAGTTCACGCTTAAGGAGTTCTAACTTTGTAGCTGTTTGTGGTTTTTTAACAAACGCGTCTAAGTTTAGAGTCGGTTTGAAGCAAAAAACAGAAAAACGCCTCTTAAAAATGATAATAAAAGTAAAAAAGGCGGGCTCGGAAAATACTTGAATTGGATAGTGTAAATTGTGTTTGGCTAAAAAATACAAGAAACACATCTACGCTATAAAAATGAGTTCTTCTAGTGAAGAAAATATAAATGTTCCTGGCAAATACATCACTTTCTTTCAAGAATTGTCCTCATGCCAATATAAATATTAATTTCTATTATAGTACTTATAGTTATAAAAATGTTTTCTTATTTCCTCGCAGTAGTCGTGAAAAGCATCATGTAATGCCTCGGCCGGAAATGCTAAAGATGGACTCGTATTATTTGACTCAAACTCAATCGTCCATCTTTGAGCGGTTTTCCTCTCCTACAATGTACTATAGTTGTTGACATTTGCGAAAACGTCTGGAAGAGTAAAAGGTACATTGGCGGGTGAACTGAGACTAATTTATTTCTTATCATTTGTTTACATACAGTTGTATTATCGCAATACCCTATGGCAATACAGGCAATCTTACGATAATAGTAACTAGATCAGCGCGTGCGCTAATAGATATTATCAGGCGCTGATAATAAACGCTCACGCATTTCTGAGACCAAAGAAGGAAAAAATATTACACATGTAATTTCAGCAATTTTATTTGTATTTTTTTGAATTTCTTTGTACATAATAAGTATGTAAATGTTATTGGTCAATTAAGTGTCATTTAAAAATTAATTTTTGCTTTTTTTCGTAAAACCTATTTTTGCAGTGTTACTTGTCACTTTTTGACATCTGTCAATAAGGATATTTAGACAAGTTGTTTAGCGGCAATATCGCCATCATAAAGGTGTTTTGCACTGAAGCAATGGACATATGTTTTGTTTTTAATTGGTATTAACTCTGAAATGTTGATAGGATATTTTAGTATTTAAATATGATCAGGAATACACTGTTAAAATCTTTCGGGTTCCTTGTGAGCACTGTGTATGCTGCTGACCGGCAAAGTTTGATACGCGGTAATCTAATAACCAAAAAGCAGCGTTATATATTTTAGACGGCCCCACGTTGGGCGCCATTACAACCCTATAATCCCGATGTAATAAATATGACTAAATTCTAAAACCTGGCGCGCATAAATTATAACTGTCAAGATTGCCAAGTCAATATAAGTAGAGTAGACGAAATCTAATGAATTTCCCGAGCCATCGACTCGCCCGTGCACTCGGAAGCTCATGCCTGGCCGAACAATTAAACAGCTTCTTGGACTTTCAGAGCTTTTCTCGCGCTTTATGATGTCCGTTTATAGTTAAGAAGACGTTCATTGCTTGAAAATTTATGGAGATAGAATATTTTTAATGGGCCGTTGGCTATAAATTAAAAAATAAAAAGGCTGGAGGTGGCTAAGTAAAATTGGTAGTTTTATTAGATAAATATCAAGGTTTTATGTTTGTATTAATTTGATAGCTATGCGGCGTGAGATTGTTGTCTAGAATAAAAAATCCTTGATATGATTAATTTATGCAAGAATATAATATGAAGCTTAAAAAAACTATTTGGCATATTTTCTTGGCTGCTACAGTATTTTGATATAATAGTAGACAAAAGTACATATAAAGCTTGTTTTGTAATTATGTTTTAATTCTTTTTTTTCAATACTTACGTTTTGACAGCTGACAACTTTCTAATGGGTTTGTTTACTTATTATTAAGTCAAACAATACTCGTATAAGTTTGATATATAGTAAACACCCCTATAATGGAATAGGCACCAGTAATGGGATGGTATAGACAAATCCTGTAAAACAAGTATTTACCATCAGTTTTTAATCGCTGGCAACATTTTACCATAAACAAGAGCCAAAGAGCTGTTTAAGTTTAATTTTTCATTGATATTTATTAGTTTAAAAATGAATGGCGCCATACATCCCTTGACTGGAGCAAAAAACCACAGTTTTAATTGGTTAATAATATTGAAACCAATTGCAGCAGCTTTCATTAAATACATAAAAAATATAAAGGACGAATTGGACATTCAACTTTGAAAGTGTAAAGCGATAGAAATTTTACAGGTGTCGGTGAAATATCAAAAATACTCCAAATTTTCTCCTAAATGTCCCATGTTTGGTGCCGTGAATATAAACGTACGTAGCGTACACTCATATTCCTTGACGAAGCGTGTTTTGAGATGAGTTTCACAACCTTTGACATTTCATTTCCGTTTATTTCCGGATTCTTTGAAATTTTCTTTTATAAAATAGGTAGCACTCATTAACTTCAGTCATTAAAATTAAAAAAAACAACTTAGAGATTACGACTTAAACCATAATTTTTTGTAGATATCGTGAAGCGTCTGGTTGACGAAACTTATGACCGAAGAGTTGGCGGTTTCCTCATCCAGTTCCTTTTAACAAGAACATCAAGATTCAAGAATCACTAATACCTGGTGATGACGATGATGATACGTAGGTTAACTACTAAAATTCCTTTTGACCATACAAAAAAACATTTCTGCATATTTTTACCAAATTACTTCGAAGTATAATTGCATACAATATACCTCCCGACATAATTATTCTAACAATGCTTACGCCAATTCTGAAGATTAATTGTCAAACGGACTCCGGGTTCCCACGAGCCCTGGTAAAAAGTCGGGACATTGCTAGGAATATGATGATAATGTCCTAACTACATTCTAATGAAAACCTGCTCGTTTTATTTGACAAATCTATTCTGTTCTCAGATTTGACTCTCAGATGTTACAGACAGCTCCCGCTCTTTGTGCAGTTAAACCTTATTCACAAATATTTTATACCCGTCTGTAACCTCGTCTTTATTTCACCATATTTCAGAGCTTCTTAAGAGCAATTCCTAGCTGAGCAACTTTTCAAATCTCGAATTTTTGAAGCTATGTTTCTGTCGCGCTGCGGTGGGCGGGCCGGCGGGAGCCGGAGCTATCTAGTGTGAGTGCGCGCACACAGACGCGACACTCGTGCGCTCGCTCATTGCGCGCCGTTCCGTCGACATCGCCCGCGAGCCGGACGGAATTTATTCTGCGCTGCCCGACGCAAGTTGTTTTTGTTGTTACCACGTAATATTGTTTTTCATTTTTATTTTATACTGTATCTATTACACCCTATCACCTGTACTAAATGTATTTTACACCTATGATGACGAAATAATAAATGATTGATGGATATTAATTACCATATAGGTAAAAACTGCAAAAAAGAATGATGTCTCAGCTTCGGTTGTCGTCGTACAGTCAAGTGCAAAAATATGTATCGAAAGAATCGTCTCATAAATATGGTACTACGCTCTTATAACACTGGAATAAGATGCTATGGGACATATTTTTGAGTAAGATGTGTACACCCATATTTTTACACTTGACTGTACCTATCCGTATCAGTAAGTTGGGAGTGATCATGGTGTGTTGTGAAATTTTGTAAGTAGGTATAAATATACCTATGGTTAAACTACAATCTATTTAACTTGTAGTACGATGGGGCTAAACCTGGGCCGCCTTATTGAAGAACGTATCGCAATGACAATCTGGGTAAAGTATGTTGGGATAATGCCGGACAATTTTGGGACCAATTGAGAGAACTCGTGAAAAAATGTTTTTTCGAGATCTCAACACGTGACAGATTCTTGAAGTACGTAGCGAATCGTTAAATAATAACCGTAGATTCGGCCTGAATTTTGGTAATTTTCAATATAGAACGGTTTTAGTTTTGTACCTGTGTAAAGATGAGACATACTTTTTTTAGGGTAACGAGTGTTTTGCCATCAAGGGAGAACATTGGATGGTGAAAAAAAGTTGCTTCTAATGGAAAGAGAATAAGGTATCACAAAGAAATAGGTCCGGTGTCTACCCTTTTGTATCCGATCTTAACCCTGATACAAAAATTGGTAAAATTGTAGCTCTCAAACTTTGATACCTATGTCATAAGGCAATTTGATAAGTAAACAATGTGCTAAGAAACCTCTTATTGTAAGGTTTACCCGAAGTAATAAAAAAAAACCACTAAAATAATAGATACGTTGCGAAGTTTTGACAATTTAAGATTTCGTGAACTGTACAGGTTTAGGGAAAGTGTAAATGTATTGTTTATTGATTGGAATGTACTAGAAGATATTAAGTACTTAAGTAGGAGGGACAAAAATCAAAATAAAAAAATAATCGTGCCCAGTCATTTTTAATGAAGGTCGCCAAAAAAATAAGAATCAAACTTAGAAATCACAAAGACTAAGTAGTTCTTTAAAAAGGTCAAGGTCACTGAGAGCCCATCTTGAAGTATGGAAAATAATTAAAATTGCGATTTTGTTGGTTTAATTTTGCAATTATGTATATATATAGTTGATATACAATCTTTTTTTTTTGATAAAATGTAAGGATCGTATGTAAAGAGTAAAGTAAATATATAGGAAAAGAGAGCCCTCTTGAAGCATTTTAAGGAAACTAATTTCGAAGCCCTATCTCTATTTTGTATCCGAAACTAGCAATGTCCGTATGTGTAGGTACTTTATTGCGAAAAATTGCTCATTTGCTATCTATTTTACTCGATTTTGTTATAAATTTCAACATGTATCATCAACCCTATGTATGTATTGTATCCCTATACAATATAAATATTCTTTATTGCACACCTCAATAAAAGAAAACAATACAAAAGAAAACATACACATAAGCACAAGTAAACAACATGCGGTCTTATCGCTGAAAGGCAACCTTTGGGTTGCGGAAATTAAAAAAATTACAATGTCAGTAACCGTCGCGCTGGTAGTGGTACTGGATAAAAATAATGGTACGAAAGTGTGATTAAGAAAACAATAAATGTAGTAATTAAGGTCAGTAGGTAAATTGAAGGAAATTTAAACTTTGATAATCACTGCTGTTTTTTAAATAGGTAAAGATCTGATTGTTTCTCGTCCGATCTTTACCTGGAAAGGTCAAGATCGGATATCGGTCTACAGCAGTGCTAGGTCTGTTAACACAATTACAAAAACAAACACAGTTTCATCACAATACGCAAAATAAATTACAGAGCGAAGATCGGATATAAGGAAGAATTCGCGAAATTTACCTTGCTCTCTGTGATTGCACATAGCACAAGCCCGACTCCCTGAGCGACGCGGGGACACTGACAGTCGAGGCGCAATGAAATGGCGTCTTACACAATGTTGCCAACATTAAAAAAAAAAGCCAAATTAGGGGGAAATGAATGTCCTACGTTCTTCACCCGCATCCGGTATTTACCCAACATACCTTAATCGTTGAACCGCCGCATTTCAAAATGGCCCTTATTTTGATATCGGCTAGCCGTAATGTAATACGGCGGATTATACAATACGACTGCGATACTTATATATAAATCCCCTCGTCAATGTAATTTCATTAAATTTGCTATCTAGTGGCAAACATCAAAGTAGTTATCTTTTACTTGTGACGCACAAGTGTGAGCAATGTAAAATACTATATTTCTAAAAAAAATTGCCTACTACGTAATAAAAGAAAATGTGATTATTAAATTATAATACGAAAGGTGGTCAAATCGCAAAATGCTGTCGTTTTATTTAAAATAATGAAATAATTAGACCAGTTCCGAAAGTACCGGGAAATCCCGGTTCTTTAAAACAGTACCGGTTCTGCAATCCCTAATAAGGATGTTATGCCCATCACTATTCCTTCTGTGAACGTATATTTAGAAACTGTTTCCGCCTCCAATTCGTGCGATAAGGACAACTGCAGCTCGGACCGAAATTCACTCGCAAAAAACTCAAAAATCGAGGTTTCGCTCTCGACTGTTTCCTCCTCCAAAACGCAACTAATCATTATGAAATTTTGGAAATTGCAAGAGGAAGAAATAATCTATGCCGCTATGTTTTGATTTTTTGGATATTTTTTGTCATATTTGTATACTGTGCCTTTTTTTACAGCCAATTCAATTTAGCCGTTTTTGCGATTTTCGAGGCGCTGTATCTTTCTTCAAAATAAAATAATCCAAAAAAGCAAAACATAGCGGCACAGATATTGATGATATTGATCTTATTTGAAAAAATCACTGCTCTAGGTTAAAAATCCAGGGAGGAATCAGTCGAGAGCGTTTGTATGGAAAAATCGCAACTAGGAATTCCTCTTAACAGGTGTATAGTGTCCTAGGTCAGGCTTAAACTGGTCAAATTGAAGTGAAGTGGTTAGTATTACTTGTAAATACTAAGGCTGACAGAGCAAAGCGCTAATCGAATTGCTAATTATAAGCTCCAGTGAGGTAACTTTGAGCTCGAGGTCAATGGGTCAGAGCGAAGCTATACATATTAATACTTGTCTACCACAGGCACCACAGCTGTACTGTTAGTAAGATAAAAATCAGATCAGTATTTGAATTAAACCAGACCAGACCAGAAATAAAATAGACATAGCAATGCAGGTAATAAATACCGGTAAACATTGAAACATCTTCTTTCTCGTTCCCGCATTGTTAAGGATCACGAACATATGTAATTTGTCTCCATTTTATGCGGTCATAAGCCATGTGGACTGCACGGTGCAGACTGCCGAGGGCTGAACTCGTCATATCCTTCGACCGTCTCATATGTGCCCCACCCTTTGCCATTGAGCTCTCTTAGAATGGAGATGTCTGTTCTTCTAGGTGTCCAAGGTATACGCAGCAGTATTCGCCAGTCTTTGCTACGTCACATTTTTGACACGCTACGTTACAGCCCCATACTGAAATATCGAAAAGACGAGAGCTAGCGCACTTTAGTTGTCCGTTGAATACAAAATCGATCGTTGAGAATTAGAATAGCGTAAAAAAAAACAATTTACTTTTATTACTTCGTAATTTCGCATGTTTCTGGAATAGTCATGATTTTATCAATAATTTGTACACCTAAGCATTGAATTCACTTATATTGAAAATATCGATTAAGTATGTCAAGTGCCAGGTATTCGAAATTACACGTTCAAACTTTCCATCGGCTTATGGTGTTTACTGCTTTAGATGTCGGAGCTGTTCAGAAATCCTTTTTCCTGTCCGAAAATCTGGCAATTTGCTTTCCGAAACTAAAATTGGAAACTCAAAGGCTTGTCGGGTTGAAAATCGGCAGGTGAAGTGAGTTACTAAGGTTTTAGATTAGTCAAACGGCAATGAAGTCAATTGAAAATCTATTTATATATTTAAATTATAATAAATAGAATAAAAAGGCAGAGGGAAGGGGAAGTAGGCAGACGTTTGAGAGAGAGTGATCATGATCTTCGCTCCGGGTCTTTCTTTATGCAAATCGCGGTTAATATAGCTTTTAAATTTTCAAAAATTAATTACGGGGTAGTAATTAAGTGTAACTTAAAAAACTTCTTAATTCATGATGACACAGGTAAATTCTACATCTGGTTCGATTATTGTCCGTATTGGATTTACACATTGTATTACAAACTCTTGCACTGTCTCCAGAAATGCTTACCACTACTGTTGACTACAATGTCTGTATATTGTTTTACAACTATTTAACCCAAATACCGGAATTTAATACTACAGCGTATGAACCCTTTCTGAGGGGATAACAATGAACGTCAAGGGGTTAAGAGGGGGCTAATGCGAAATTGTAGTTTTATATTTAATTTTTGTACATTATAAAAAAAACTAGACTATAATTTCGATTTTAAATTGGCAGATTCTAACCAAAACATAAAAATGCTAAAGTGGCTTCGATCGACAAAAATGTCTATTCTCCGTAGGATTTACGTATGAGAGTAAGTGAAACATGTCGAACGTTTTCGACTTAAAATACGTGAGTGACCCATTTTAATATACAACGTGTATTTTTGATTTTAACACATAATCAAAGGGCAGTTAGTTTAGGCTGTAATGAACACACTTTCATAGGTTTTATAAAAAATGGACAACTTTTATTTTTTCATACAAAATAATTCAGCAAGCAATGTATCACTACTTTGTTTTAATTCAAAACGTCTCATTAATGACGCGGCGGCGTCACAACTGTCAAAAGTGATCATGAAGTACGACATACGAGTACATTGCCGCTCGAAAAAAATTCAAAAATTAATTGTGCTCCGGTAGTGAAGACTAAACTAAAAAAATCTTTCAGAATTGTTTTATAGCACTAAAACCTACGTCTAGTTTAAGTTTGAGGTTATATCCAAAATACACACTGTATTTAATATGTATGTGTCTCAAGGAAGTTTTGTTATTAAAATGTCTAATTTTCTCTTATTTTCAGTTGTATATCGTTACCCTGCATATCATAGCAGTAGGTACATTTTTTTTATAAAATAACTTTCTACAAACAAAAACGTCCAATCCAACATCCAATCCAATCCAACAATAATCCAATCCAATCTATATCGTTTTTTTAGAATTTTATAGACAGAGCCGATAGCTGAGGGATCTGATGAGGTAAACTTTAAACAGATTGATTGTGATATGTTATTTCAGATACAATGGCTACCACTGCATTGAAATCCGAATTGCATCAATTTGGTCACCAGAATCGAAATATTAGTATAGGTATTATTATACGTTCCACACAGAAACACTGTTAAGCATATAATGTACACTACATTGAACAAACAAATCGAAAACCTGTTGCACCCAAGTAATAGAGTTGGAGTGCATGTTGTCGCTTACAGTACATTTCGCTCCGTCGCACTGGACATCGCAAAATTGCATTTCAGATCGCGGCTATTCTCATTGTCGAGGCTGTGTAGGTCAGTTTCTTGGGATAACCAATGAAAGATGAGCTTGGATTCCACTACACACATGTGTGATCGAAAGGTAATATTATGGTGGTTGATGTTGACAATTAATTTGTCTGTTTTTGGCAATCAATGGGAATGGCATTCATGTGATGCTTTTCCAATGAATTGCCAAGTGCGGGCGATTTAAATTCGTATCTCTCTCTGTCTTAGGTTGTTCTCTTGTAGATCAGAATTGTGATATAATTTGACACTACAGACAAAATTCAATAAATAGCAGAAGTCGATAGTGTCATTCGCAGTACCTACAGCAGAATTTTGAGAAAGTGTTATTAGTAAATTTTTCTTTCCTCATTTCTCAACTACAATCAGCCTCTGTAGACACTTTTAACGTTATTTCAGCTGTGATTTAAGAAATCTAGATATTACACAATTTACTATACCAAATTTATTAAAGAAATAATAAAGCTCCTAAACAATTATATGAACTAACATACTATATGTGCAATGTACAATGTGAATGGCTTGACGGTTCTAAAGCACTCAAAGCTCTTTATGATAACGAGTACACTCTGCAGCTGGTTGGAGCAAAAAACTCTGGAAACAAAGCAAAAGAATAATCCAAATTATAACATGTTTACATGCCACTACGGGGTCAAAGAAGTTTTGATCAAGATGGAACTGACAACACCGATAGATAAGACTCTATATATGCATTATTACTGGCGAATCAGTAGTACGCACTCTTTTCCTCTACATACTTAGTATATTTATGGATCCCAAGTGGTGAATGGGTGGGTTAAAATGTCATTATGTCACGTACCTGCTTACTACGCTGCTTGCTTCGCTGGACAGTTTCGGCTTGTCAGTTATTAGCGATTGTCTGCTTTTGCGAATAACTGACAGGCCGATATCGTCCAGCGCACTGGTAATCAGTGCGCCCCTTTACAGTTTCTTCCAGCTGGCAGTCAACTCAACTCAACAATCAACATGTTGTTGACTTTTCATAACGGGGCGTCAATGAGTACAGTACGAGTACCGGGTCGGGAAACAACGGCTATTTTGAAATGAACTGCTACTACTCTAGACGAAGCGTTGAAAGCCAGACTTCCAACAGGGTGGATCGATTTGGTTTGGTACTCATAGTTGTTACAAATGTTTTGGTCATAGTAACATCCTTAGAGGACTTAACAACGTTTTTAAATCCTCCAAGGTAACATTTATTCCCCTGAACTCGTGAGTCGGCAAGCAATGTTTATTATACAGCTTGTCCAGTCACACGGATATCTGAGAGGATTTCCTGTTGTTGGTGGATTTCGATTGCTGTATCCGGAATATCTGGCTTTGTGTTGAACGAATTTGTGGCGTTAGTTAAAATTATCTCTCCTTACACCTGTAAGGAAAGTGTGCTGATTAACGACGATAATAACCTTATTATCGTCGTTAATCAGCACACTTTTCGAATACATTTTGCAGATACAAAAATGAATATTAACCTTTAAAAGCATAAAAAATTGCGGTAGGTGAGTTCAAACCTCCACGACGCTCAATTCTCCCCATGATTCTGGTTTGGAAAAAATCAATAAGAGGATCAAAAGTTAGTAAATTGCGTAATAAACACACATTGCGATTTTAAGCAAGGTACGTGGGAGCAATAATAGCATCTTAAATATGATAGCAAATAAGCTTGATAGTCCTTTGTAGTGGGAACTTTGTCGAAGAACAAATCTATGTTTTTTATTAAGTACTAACGTAGGCTAGAATCAACTAACACTGATTGGACTATTTCTTGTCTTTAATAGAATAATAATAAACAATAAAGAGTAGGAAACGACACACATTTGATTGTTATCAAGATATACGTAAGATAATCGTCCTAGTGCTTGACAATCTCATTCGAATAGTTTATAACGCGGTTGTCTCCTATATTGGTTGAATTAAAATTGAAGGTGGCAGCTATTGGGACTTTTAGGGCTCGGAAAACTAAGCGAAGAACTAAAATGGATTTGCAAGACTCCTTACTAATAGGAAATACGCAATAATTTGTGACATATCGCATAAAATGGGCAACCGTGCGGCTACCATGATTTGACACTTAACGTTTATGCTAGCGACTGGGTGAACTAGATCGCAGTCTATCTCGCTTGCACTCATGATTGAGAAGGAATGAGAGTTCACGCAGTCGGTACCGTAAATGTAAAATGCCAACTCATGGTCGCCGTGTAGGTCGATCGATGCTTGAATCACATTTAGGTAATTATTTTCATAAAACAATTACTAACATTAATTTTCATGAAATATGATTAGATAAAGGTTAACAAACCTCTTTCCTTTGTTTTCTCTTAGAATAAGGAACAAGGAATTTATTTCGTTAAACCTACGCGTGCTCGGATATTAACGATGCGAACTCTCTGTAACTGCGTTATATTTTTGTTAGGGTTGTCGCCACTAAGGCGTTTATAATTTACTTCTTTTTTTTGGCAGCGAAAAAAGCAACTATAATATTTATGTTTTTTGTCTAGTGATACGAGTGTGCATAATAAATGCATCTATTTTCACGCGATTTGCATGACCATTATGATTTATTTTAAATACCTACTAAATTCAGATTAAGAGTACACATCATGGCACCACACGTCTTTTGTAAATGTAAGCATGATATATCGGCCGAGTGACAGTAGTTTAAGGGCCAACACACATACCCACGATACGACGTCGTATCGTGGGTATGTGTGTTGGCTCCGCGATACAACGCCGTAACGTTGCACGGCGCTGCAACGTGAGACGACGTCGTATCGTGGGTATGAGTGTTGGCCCCGCGATACAACGCCGTAACGTTGCACGACGCCGCAACGTGAGACGACGTCGTATCGTGGGTATGAGTGTTGGCCCCGCGATACAACGCCGTAACGTTGCACGACGCCGCAACGTGAGACGACGTCGTATCGTGGGTATGTGTGTTGGCCCCGCGATACAACGCCGTAACGTTGCACGGCGCTGCAACGTGAGACGACTTCGTATCGTGGGTATGTGTGTGGATATGAAGGTCCTTCTCCGAATACTGCTCGCTGAGCACTGAGCGGACGGCCGTGTGTGCCCGGAATCGCGTATATTATTGTCATTGATTTTTATTTTCAGTTTGTTTTAACAAAAAAAGTAATCGATGAGTTCGATCAAAAATAAAAATAATTATTAATAGTGTTTGCACAAAAACAGTTACAAATTTTAATGGTGCGTTTTAGACCTTAGTTTATAATATTTATATACTATCGAGCGAACGTTGTTTCGTTAGGTTTTGAATCAATGAAATTACTAAAGAAGATTTTTATTCGTATTTTTGCGTAACCGTAGGTATAATGATCTAAAAATGCACTGCAATTTTTCAAATCTCTGATGGCTGAACCCACTGCACCTTAAACCCTGAAAATTATAAATTCTCATTTATTTTCGCCAGTTGCTCTACAACCAAGGGCGTAAAGATACATTAGACATCAGGACTAATTAAAATAATAGCAAATGATGTCTGTCAAAACAACACGAAAGCACTTCATTTCATTTCAAAGTCAGTTTTTGCTTAAATGTAGCAATGTTTATAAACAACAATTTCACGAGTTAAGCCAAGGATACACTGTAACACTTTGGGGTATCCACCCAGTGTTATAAACAGCTGAGTAGCATATTATATAGGTACTTTATAGGTTAGAAAATGGTATGTTTATTTTGGTAAGATTTGGTAGGTAAAATATCTTCGACACGGATGTCATAGTGGGTCAGTCAAGGACTGAGACCTGTAGTGATATTTTCAACATTACATATACGCTTTTAGCTATATTGAGTGGACAAAACTTACCGGAGCGGTAGGTCAGTCTGTGCGTTCACTCCGTTGCATTTTGCGCATCCATGTCGTGTTCCTGCGTTGTGCTAGGACACAGGCACTTTGTTTTCGTTGTGGTATATACATTTCACAATTGAAATACATTTTAAAACATAGAAATACCACGTATTAACAGTATGATTTCGATAAAACCGAGCAGTTGTTTATTTCAGCGGTAGACACTGACGGCTGTCAATGTCATTTGGTTTTTTTTGTCCATGGTTCCGTAACAGACGGTCGGTCACCCTTGTTGTACGACAATAAACATATACTTGTGGTTCTTTTATCTTTTTATAATTTCCAATTATTAATAAAGTCCGTATTATTTGCTTCCCAAAATGAGTAACTCTTTTTATTGTTGATGTTTCGAATTATTCCGAGAGTCAAACCGGTCAGTCGCGGTATCCATTGAATGGGAAGTTTTTCATTCATCAGTTTGTCTGTGGTTTCTCGGATTGGAATTTTGATAAATCATTGTTCGATCGATCTTCGAGATGTAAAGGATCTTAGAAAATCTTTGGGCAATCAATCTTAGGGGTATGTAACCTACTTGAAGGTTTTATTTCCTAAAACTGTGGTAAATTCAAGTTAGTAATCGTTAATGTAATTTTGTTACAGCTCGTTCCAAAATGTGCATAATTTAGCGTCTTAGAGCCTACCTAAAATGGCGGCTGCTAATCTTTTCCCTTCAATTTAACATAACTTGGTGAGTTTCCACACTTTTTAAATATATAAAGAAGGAAAGGCGGAGGTAGTGTGTCCTTTCGCAAATGGGTTAATATAGTGTTTTATGTGGATTTTCCAGCAAAACCTAATGTAACGTCAACCACCTCTTCGTCTTGCCACGCGGTCTGCAGGCGCCGTCGTTGGTATAGGAAATAATGGACCCGGCATAAACCCCGGTAAGTCATTTAATCGCTTCATTGCCGTAATTTAAATCGCGCTGTGCCTCAGTTTAAAATATAATTTTTCTATAAAACTAAACGTGTTAAAACATAATTTTTTTTAAACTAGAACATTCTCTTTGTTCTTAGGGTTTTTTCTGGACCCTGGTTTTTTCTGGACCCTGGTTTTTCCTGGACCCTGGCTACTCTAAGGCTGTGCCATCCGGTGGCAGCGTTCTTCTTGGCAGTGTCCGTGAAGTTAAGACTTTTATGATATACCTTTAGTTAAATATGGACCCTTTATGCTGAACAGGTAACCTGTAATCCCTGTGAGCAATTGCTTACTGCTAAACATCCCCGGAGGTTGGGGCATAACTTTTACTGTAGACAGTGTTATGTTAGGAAGACAAATTTTGATATTGTTGTCCGTAGACACATGGATGCCTATGATGTATTTAGTGTAAATTTCAAGAAATAGCGGTGTCACTAAGAAGTATTTAGTATTACTTATTTACTAATAAATAACTCGTGTTGACCATAGCGGGTCATATATATTTAAGGAATAAAAGGTGTGTATTAAATAAATTTGGGATTTTCATTTGGATATGTCATGCGCTTGATGAGAGTAGAATCCTGGCGTCCTACCTTAAATTTTTGGATACCTATTCTCACTACATAGTGGCCTGAACCGCGACCCTATCTATGATTGTAGTTAGCCGAAGGTATTTGTGAACTTTTCAGCAGTGAAGTTTGGTGAGTTCTGGATCACTCCATAGAAACACGTTTCCTTCTATGGAAACGGTCTTTAACAATAATAGAATCAGATCTTCTCCATATCCAGAGCTCACCCACACCTATTACAGTGGCATGCCCAACGTATGGCCTATGGAGTATGACATGTCCAAGTGAAACATTTTTGCATTATTTTAGTATTAAGGTTATTTTATGTAAAAGGGATTGCAAGTTATTGTTTTAAATTGTTGCTTGAGTTGGAGGTTAAACTTATAAATTTAACCAACTTATAAATAAAACTATACTACGCTAAATAATTAGCCTTACATAAGAGAAATTTTCTCACTATTTTAAAATACTTTAAAAGGGTTAAAATCTAATAAAGTTTTAACTTACTTTAAAATATTACAATTCAAAACTTGACACTGACTTACTTCTGATATTAAATATCAATCTTAAAAAATGGATTTCCTAAATGCGGGATGTAAAATCATACATTTACATAAAGACGAAATGGCACATGAACTGGCGATTCGCAGACTTCCGGTTAATCCTGTATCGCGTCGGTCCAGCTTATGTCATGCGTTAAAACAGACTGCAGATTTAGCCAAAAAGGGTAGTTTGAAGTGCCAGGACTTGTTAATAAGTAACGAAGTTGCCGAATTGGAGCTCTGCCAACGTAAGGTAGAGGAAATAGATTTAGAAGCGAAAGGAGACTTAACGGCGTCGGCGATTGATAGACTATCCTCGCGATGCAAATATCTTTTGTGTCGTGTTTCACGGTTACCTCAGGAGACCGAAGCGGTACTTCTGTTGAAAACATTAATTACTTCTTTATTAGATCGGTTGAATGAGCAAGGCTCTTCTGCGTCGTCTGGGTCAGATGATGATTTTCAATCTCCTAATGAATCTCGTATTGTTAGGGAAATTATTTATAAAACGGACAAGACTTTCAACATAAATTCCTTGAATTTGAAATTCAAAGGTGACACCTGCGTTCGTACATTTCTGTCTCGCCTCGAGGAGTTGCGAGATGCCAGAGGAATCTCAGAGAGTCGTATATATAAGGGATTTCCTGAAGTTCTTGAGGGTCCGGCGTTGTCGTGGTTCCGGTCGCAACGTACGAAACTTACTACATATAAGGAGGTCACCGCGGCTCTACAAGAGGAGTTTGACATACCTGATTTGGATCACCAATTGTTGCAGGAAATACGGGCTAGGACTCAAGCCAAGTCCGAAACAATTGTCTTTTTCGTATCAACCGTGTTAGGGATGTATGAGCGTCTGACGAAGGAGGTTCCTGAGCAAGAGAAGCTGGATACTATGATGCGGAATATTCGCCCAGAGTATTCCAAGGATTTAGCCTTACACGACATAGAATCGATAGAGCAATTGAAGTCTTTGTGTAAGCGCATTGAATTGGCGCAAGTCAAGGCGAAGCAGTTTCGCGAACCGATTCTCTCAAACAAGACTAATGATTCTTCCTCTGACAATCCGTCGAAGAATGTAGAACCTCGTAATAAGTCGTTTCAGTCTCGTTTCCCTAATTCTTCCAGAAACTTTGTTGCTTCTGTGGCACAAAGCTCTTCTCACACGAAATGTTTTCGATGTGGTAGGTCCAATCATAACACTAAAGAGTGTACGAGCTCTCGAGATATCGTTTGCTTTAAATGCGGAGAAAAAGGGGTGAAAACTCCAGAATGTGTTAAATGTAACTCCAAGACAAAAAACTAAATAGGGTCTTTTCTGCTAATAACAATTCTAGATCTTCTGCTCCCTGTCGTGCAGAAAAGACAATCTTCTTTAATCCTCCGAAGGGAGATGACAGGGTATATGCTCTCTTAAATATACTTAACTTGAATTTCAAGGCGTTATTAGATTGTGGAGCCAGTGTTAGTTTCCTGGGCCACAACAGCCATTTAGTATTCGCCACCGGTGGGATACCTATTCAAAAACATACTAAACCGGTTATGGTGAATGTAGCTGACGATCATCGAATCGTAGCCACTGAATATATGATTATACCAGTAAATTATAAAGGTCAAGTTAAACTTATACATTTTAATATTCAACCGGAGATTGCTACTCCAATGGTACTTGGTTTAAACTTTTGGAGAGCCTATGGATTAGCTCCTGGCCTCATTACTGATATAGAAAAGACGGATTCTCATTATATTGCTAGTCTTGACGTTTTACCGTCAGAGACAGGACTTACTACATATGATTCTTTATCTTCTGAACAAAAATCTCAACTTGAGACTACTAAATCTCTTTATGATCAAATTGATACGGATAAGGTTGGTCTGGGAAAGACTCACTTAATTGAACATGTTATAAATACTGGGGATACTCCTCCGATAAAACAAAAATATTATCGACTTAGTCCTTTTAAACAAGCTGCTTTAGCGAAAGAAGTTGATCGTATGCTGAGGGAAGGAATTGTCGAACCTTCGCATTCTCCATGGAATTCTCCTGTCGTTATGGTGGAAAAACCTAACGGAGATTTAAGACTTTGTTTAGATAGTAGAAAAGTAAATGCAGTTTCAAAATCTGATGCGTATCCCGTACCACACGTTCAATATATACTGGACAACTTACGCGATGCGAAATTCCTTACATCTCTTGATTTAAGTGCGGCATATCATCAGATCCCTCTTAGTGAAGACTCCAAGGAGAAAACTAGTTTTACTGTACCAGGGAAGGGATTATTCCATTATAAGAGAATGTGTTTTGGTTTAGTAGGTGCCTCTGCTACTATGCAACGTCTCATGGACAATCTCTTTACTTCTCATTTTGATCACAAGGTTTTCTGTTATATTGATGACATAATTATTTGTACTTCCGATTTTGATGAACATATAAGGTTGCTCAATGCCGTTTTTGAAAAACTAAAATCGGCAAACTTAACTATTAACATGAAAAAATCATCCTTCTGTAGGAGTGAACTTAAATATCTTGGGTATTTAGTTGATCGATACGGTCTGCGAACCGATCCGTCTAAAATTGATGTAATTTTAAATTTTCCTACTCCCAAAGATGCTAAGGATATTAAACGTTTTCTGGGAATGTGCGGTTGGTACCGACGTTTCATTAATAATTTCGCAAAAATAGCTCGTCCCTTATCTCGCTTAACGAGTAAGAAAGTAAAATTTGAATGGACAGATGAAGTCAACGATTCTTTTAACATACTTAAATCTGCCTTAGTGTCTTCTCCTATTCTTAAATGTCCCGACTTTAATGAATGCTTCTATATCCATACGGATGCATCTTCCTACGCCGTAGGCGCTGTTCTGATTCAACCTTTTAATGGAGTCGATCATCCTATTGCCTACTGCAGCCGTACACTTAACCAACCAGAGACGAACTATTCAGCTACTGAGCGCGAACTCTTAGCTGTGATTTATGGTCTTGAGCAATTTCGTGCATATGTAGAAGGGAGAAAATGTTATATTGTAACAGATCATGCATCTTTAAAATGGTTTCAAAACTTAAAAAATCCTACAGGACGATTAAATAGATGGGCGTGTAGATTGAGTCAATTTAATTTTGAAATAATTCACCGGAAGGGCAAAGAACACGTCATACCTGACTGTCTTTCTCGTATTCACGTCAGTTCTTTAAATTCTGCTACTATTCAAGATCCTTGGTATCTTGATCTATATAAAAAGGTGTCTGAAAAACCTACTATCTTTCCCAACTTTAAAATTGAAAATGATAAACTCTTCCGTTACTCTAAGAATAAGTATCGTCTGACAGCTCAATTTGACTGGAAGCTGGTACTTCCTTATGAGCATCGTAATGAAGTCCTAAATAAGTGTCATGATGATCCTACAGCAGGTCATTTTGGCGTGGGTAAAACTCATTCCAAAATAGCCGACATATATTATTGGCCTACTTTATTTCAGGACGTGAAGGAATACGTCGACTCTTGTGAAATTTGTAAAACTTATAAACCTGTTAACTTAGCTCGTCCTGGTTTGATGGGTAATCCACGACGTATTTCGTCGCCAGGCGAAGCAATATCTTGTGATATTCTTGGTCCCTTTCCTCCATCTTATCTGAGAAATCAGTATCTCTTCGTATGTGCTGATTATTTCAGTAAGTATGTGACTTTGTTTCCACTACGCAACATAACTGCTAAAGCTATTGTTAAGTGTATGGAAAAAGGGATATTCCTTATACATGGGGTTCCTAAATATATATTCTGCGACAATGGTGTTCAATTTACTTCCAAAGACTTTCGAGACCTAATGTCCAAATATGATGTCCCTCATATTTTCTATAACCCTAGGTATCATCCTCAGACGAATCAAACGGAACGAGTGAACCGTGAACTAGTAAGAACCATTGCCTCATACGTGCGTTCTGATCACCGTAACTGGGATAAGAACGTATCGGAAATACAATGTGCATTGAATACAGCTCGTCACGAAGTAACTAAAAATACACCGTATTTCTTAACACATGGTCGTCAAATGATTCTAGATGGTTCCCTTTATAATAGCGAAGGTCCCATAGATCAAAACGCGCTCGAATTAGATACCAGTGGTGCTTTTTCTGAAAGACTTAAAGAGCTCAAAACTGTATTTCAAAAGGTGCGTAACTCGTTGATTGCCTCCCATGAACGTAATGCTAGGTATTATAACATGAGGAAGCGTCACGTAGAACTGGAAGAAGGACAAATCGTTTATAAAAGATGTTTCCCATTGTCAAATGCAGCAAAACATTTTTCTGCTAAATTAGCGCCCCGTTATGACAAATGTGTCATTCATAAAAAATTGAGTCCTCTTGTATACTCTTTAAAATCCTTAGAAGGAAAACTTCTAGGTAACTTCCATATAAAAGACATTGTACGTCCTGGTGAAGCCGAGCCGTCTTGTTAGCGGTACTCGTCTTAACACCAATTGGATACTTACACTTGAAAATATCATATGTGATACTAAATATTGAACGTACCTACTAAACTGAATGCAGCCTGGCACAAGCTGGTTTTCATCAGACTGGGTATTTGTTCCATGTTTTTGTTTTTATTGGTACCGGGTGCACACGGACCAACATTAATCTTTCATGTGTCCTTATAAAGACATAAAACTTTAAATAATCTGAATAAACTGCAGAAACTTACTTTACTTATAAACCCTAAACGGGCCTATTACATGAAATATTATTAATTATTGAAAAAGGGACTACATTCTCGCTAAACTCTGTACTGTAACTGAACTTTTGTTTGTAATTTTAGGAATTGTGTAATAGTTAGAGAATGTAGCTTGTTACATATTTCCACTACTGTCGGTGATAGGCAATTTCTTTAATAAAGGGAAGGTTGTTAACGTTGCCGTCTTTGACGTTTTCTTTTAGGTTTAGGAAAGCGCTCACTAGGAATAAGAAGTGATCGGTCCGGACACCATATCTAGTTTAGTTTTATTTGTTATTTTTTTGAGACATTTCATTTCTATATCGTAAAATGGAACACATTAATTAGCGACAGTAGGTAGGGTACTTTTCGAATATTTTTTGACGTTTATAAAAGCCAGTGGAAGGTAGATTGATTTCGATGGCTGCTCTTGGCCGTATACGCAAGCTCGTGCGTCGTGAAAAATAAAAAATACCCAAAAACTGTCGATTTGTGTGCTCGAAACCCTCACCGGAGCCACTACAGCATCAGCTCGCCAATGAAGAGTGTCGGTACCGACAAAGCGATTCGTCGTGCAGAGACCGGGTGAGTTGGCTTTCGAGCTATTTGCTTTCACTGGCATAGATTGTTAAATTTCTCGTTATCTAAAACAATTTCCCTATTCGAGGGCGATTGTACATTTGTTCCTTCGACCGCGGATCCTCCTCAAACTGAGAACAGCTAACCTGTCTCGGGGCCAGGAGTGACGTTTGAACCTCTTTCGTTTCGTTAAAACTGTCGCTAATTTCGTTTCGTTGTCGTTGCCTATAATCCTATAGAAATACAGTTATTTTATCACATTATATTAAAATATCGAATTTTAACCGATCGAATTGATGATGCAATCATATTATACGGCCAAATTAAGTAGTCATTGAATTTGGTATTGACACCGTTGGGAATATAACACTTCTAAAATTAGTCGGATAATATTTGCACCGCGTGCCATTTCTGATTACGTAATATAATAACCTATATACAACAGTGTTGATTTGGGGACTTTAAGAATAGCGATAATTAGATATTGTTATTTTGTAAAGTGAATATAATGCCTAGACGAATATAATTTACACAATAGTACAAGTACATATAAGATAAATTAGTAATATTTTACCCGCGTATTTAGTCCATACAAATATCGTGCATTATTATAGAATAATGTTCACAGATAGATGTCCATTAATATTCACATAGATCACATAGTTAATCCTTATCAATAACTTGCTACTTTTGCTAAATATTAATTTTAAATACTTACGTTACGTACTCATAATCGGCACAAAGTATTCGCGAGCTTATCTACAATCCATTAAGGTCTATTTTCCAACGGCAGCACAGCACGGTGCGAACTGTTTTTGTTATTGTAATTTTGTAGTCAAATAATTTATTTAAGTATCTCACATTTAATAAGTGATTCTCGCTTCGTCTCCTCCATTCGGAAACATTCGAAATATAATTGAATTGCAAGTCTGGCTTCTAATCGTTTTGACCATCTATTAACATAATAATTCTAACAAGAATTCCTTTCGCACCTATTGTAGCGAGATAAATTATTCTTCGCAAATATTATTTAGCATTTTTAAGTCGAGTTGTGTATTCGGTAGTATCGTGGCGGGTGGACCTTATAGCATAGTACATAAGGTTGAAATTTGTTTGTTCTACAAGTTGTTTTGTTTATCGAAGAAGTTTCTTTTACATTTAATTAACGCGGTTGCTTCATATTCAAACTAATCATGTCTAAGGCACTTGCTCGTCGTAATTTGCATTTGAAACGCGAAATATCGATCAAACGAATCGATGAATGTTTGGCGGCTGGGTTGCAGGCTAAAGTGGATTCCTCGCGATTACCATTGTTTATGTCTAGATTTAGCAAAATAGATGGCTACTGTTCTAGTTTTGAAACCCACCATTTGAAACTCATTTCGGAAATAACAGATGTGAACGAATTAGACCAGGAGGATGTTGTACGTCAAGAATTTGACGACAAATATTTTCAAATAATCGAAATTCACACTTCGTTGTCGACCGCGACTACTATCGAGGGCGAGACAAATAGAACCGATTTGTCCGTTAAGTTGCCTCGTTTAAATCTCGTACATTTCGATGGCAACATTAAATCGTGGGGAACATTTTATGATATGTTCAATACAATGGTACATCAAAACAAACGATTGTCAAATATTGAGCGGTTCTCAATTTTAATTTCACTTCTTTCGGGTGAACCATTGCAATTATTAAAAGGGTTTCCTTTATCGGATAGCAATTATTTAGATGCTTACGCGGCTTTGATCGATAGATATAATAACAAACGAAAATTGGCGTTTCGTCATTGGGAAGAAATTCAGAACGCTTCGTTGAAATCTAATTCGCCTAGCGAGTTACGTCGACTTGTAGACACTTTTAGAGAAAATATCGCGGTTTTGAAAAATCTGAGATTTCCCGTCAACGATTGGGATTTTCCATTGTTTTATTTATTGATCAATAAATTGGACCAGGATACCCGTCGTCGTTTTGAACTGCAAAACGACAACAAAGATGTACCGTCATTCGAGTCGTTGTTAGAATACGTGAGTAAGGCCGGTCAAGCGTTAGAGCTCGCCGACCTCACCGAGTGCGCCGCCGCCCCTGCGGCACGCGCACCCACGGCACCCGGGCGTACCGCGCGCGCTCACGCCGCGCCGCGCACCGCTGCCTGGCGCCCGGCGCAGGATCGTGCTCCTGCGGGAGCAGCCTATAAAACGCTAGTCACCACTAGCGCCACCTCGATCGAATCGTATTGCGTGTTATGCAAGTCAAATCATGACCTTGCTAAATGTGTTGAATATCGGAACAAGACGCCTCACGAGCGCTTTTCTGTTGTCAAGGACAATCGGCTCTGCGTCAACTGCTTACGTTCTGGACACGTAGTTAAAACTTGCCCCTCAAAGTCTCGTTGTCTAAAGTGTAATGTTGCCCATCACACTACTATTCATTTCGATGTCGATAGCGGTAATTCCAAAGTCAGCGTCGCTTCTTCGGCCTCGACCAACGCTGGCGCCGCGACTTGCTCGTCGTCCTCGCCCCTCGACACCCCAATGCACGTACCTGACAAACAAGTGGCCATGCTCGCATCCGAGCCAACACCTGTGGGTCGAATATCTCTTTTTGCTACTGCATGCGTGGAGGTACTAGATAAGTTCGGTAGTTATCAAAAAATTCGTATTGTCATAGACAATTGCAGTCAGCCAAACCTTATTACGCGACGTTGCGCGCAGCGGCTTGGACTTCCGATACGACAAAAAAATACCTCTATTGAGGGTGTATGTGAGGTGTCAACGTTGTCAACTTCTTATACCACTCTTAACATTCGCAGCATGAAATCTGATTTTGAAATGTGTGTCGAAGCCTTTGTTACACCCAAAATCTGCAGCGATCAGCCTGCAGTAAAAATTGACATGGACCAGTTGTCATGCGTCAAAGCATTTGAACTCGCCGACTCTAATTTTGATAAACCTGGATGCATTGACGCCTTATTGGGAGTGGATGTTTTTTGTCAAATATTTTTGGGTAACCGCCACAACTGTGACGATGGACCCACAATCTTTGAGACCAAGCTTGGCTGGGTTATCATGGGAAAGGCCCCTTGCGCAACTTCCCATTCCCAGACTTCATTGTTTTGCTCGATCGAATCGCTCGATACCCAAATTCGAAGATTTTGGGAAATTGAAAGTCTCCCTAACTCTTCGCCCTTAACTGACGATGAAGTCATGTGCGAGAAAATATTCGCCTCGACTCACGCACGTGACTCGAACGGGAGATATATCGTACACTTGCCGTTTCGAACCGTCGATCCTCGTTTAGGTGACTCGCGCGCTCTTGCCGAGCGCCGCCTGCTCTCTCTCGAAAAGAGACTCTCTCGTGAACCGGAACTCCGGACAGAATACAATAATTTTATGCGTGATTATCTCGATGCTGGTCACATGGAACCAGTAGCACCCCAGTCAGACGGGCGTGCTTATTACTTAGCACATTTCTGCGTGCTCAAGCCCAGCAGCACCATCACCAAATTGAGAGCGGTCTTTGATGCTACTGCTCAGCCTACTGGAGGCCCCTCGTTGAATGACCAGTTGCTCGTTGGACCGAAACTACAATCTGATCTCGTTTCGATATTACTTCGCTTTCGTTTGCATGCGGTTGTTTTCACAGCCGACATACGTCAAATGTATCGACAAATTTTAGTCTCTCTTGCCGATCGAGATTTCCAACGCATTTTGTTCAGGTTCTCCCTCGATGAACCTATACAAGAATTTCGTTTAAATACCGTGACCTACGGCATGTCTTCGTCCAGTTTCCTTGCCATTCGAGCCCTGATTCAATTAGCTATTGATGAAGGCAAAAAGTATCCTCGTGCGGTTGACGTCCTCAAACGAGACATTTACGTCGATGACGTGGTGACAGGCGCTGAGTCTGTCGAATCAGCTCTCGACCTTCAGTCTCAGGTGGTTCAGATCCTAGAGAAAGGATGTTTCGAACTTCGCAAGTGGTCGAGTAACTGTCCCCGTCTGCTCGAGAATCTCGACCCAACCCATTGTCATAATAAGTCGCTCTCTTTTGATTCGGAACCGACATCTCCTGTTAAGGTGCTCGGCATGGAGTGGAACCCGTCCAGTGACGCATTCACTTTCACGGTCAATGCGCTTCATGAAAAATGCACAAAACGAAATATTCTTTCGGAATTGGCGCGCATATTCGATCCTCTTGGGTTTCTTACACCCTTGACACTCTCGTTCAAGCGCATAATTCAAGAACTTTGGACTCTCGGTTTGGATTGGGATGTGGTAGCACCCCCCAACATCAGCCAAAACTGGTTTCGTTATCGTTTAGATCTCGATTTGTTGTCGTCTCTCGAAATACCTCGATTCATTCCATCGACGAAGTCCTGCAGTGTTCAGCTGCATGGCTTCTGTGACGCTTCCGAGGCAGGATACTCGGCTGTCATTTACTTTCGCATTCGACATAGTGATGGTAGCATCACTATACATTTGATAATGTCACGCTGTAAGGTCTCTCCTTTGCAACGTACTTCTACCCCCCGTTTGGAACTGTGCGCTGCAGTTTTGCTGACAGACCTCGTTAAACACATAAAGGAAATTTACAACGGAGACGTCCAATTTGAGGATATATTCTGTTGGTCTGATTCCACTGTGACACTCTCCTGGTTACGTTCGCCATCGCAACGCTGGAAAACTTACGTCAGTAACCGCGTAAGTCACATACAAGAAAGAATACCCGCTGGTCATTGGCGCCATGTCACGTCAGAAACCAATCCAGCTGATTGTGCCTCTCGCGGCGTGACTGTTCGAGAACTTGTAAATCATCCTCTATGGTGGACAGGCCCGGCTTGGTTGGCACTTGACAGTAGCTCTTGGCCAAAGTTACCGTCGTCTATCGAACCGCAATCGGACTTGTTGGAAGAACAAAGGGTCCCCAAGCAGACCGTGTTGTTTACTGCCGTCAACCAACTTGATGACTTCTTATCCAGACATTCGAGTCTCAATAAGGCTAAACGCATTGTCGCTTACGTTCATCGTTTCGTACATAACTGTCGTAACCCTCACAAAAGACGCTTCGGCCCACTTGTTCAATCGGAACTCGATGGTGCCCTTACTAATTTAGTTAAGTTAACTCAAGACAAGTCATTTTCGAATGAGATAATATCTCTAAAGGAAGGTAAAAAATTGCCTAAACAATTCAGAAAACTCAGTGTTTTTATCGATAATTCCGGTTTGTTGAGGGTGGGCGGTAGGCTGGTTCACTCTGAACTTGATTATGATTGCAAGCACCCTTTACTGCTGCCCAGTCAGGATCGCATGACACAGCTCGTCATCGACCAAGTACATAACGATAGTCAGCATCCGGGATTACGCACCCTAAATTTCTTGATTGCACAAAACTTTTGGATACTGGCTTCTAAGCGCGTAATTAGTTCTCGCTTATCGAAATGTATAAAGTGCTTCCGCTCTAATCCAAAACCTTTGGTGCCCCGTATGGCAGACCTCCCAAAAAATCGAGTTTCACAAGTTAAGCCTTTCTCGTGTATCGGTGTCGATTTTGCGGGTCCTTTTCCCACATACATTAAACGCTATCGTGGAGCTAGGCCTTTTAAAACACACGTGTGTTTATTTATATGTTTTGCGACCAAGGCTTCTCATGTCGAGCTTGTTATAGGACTGACCACCGAAGCCTTTCTCGCTGCTTTGCGTCGATTTATCGCTCGCCGTGGCCGTTGCCAACGCATACATTGTGATCGAGGTACGAATTTCGTAGGCGCTTATAACGCATTGTTACCTCTCATGCAAGACGCAGCTTCTCGTGAGAGTATCGAATTCTCTTTCAATCCACCAGCCGCACCCCACTTCGGCGGCTTGTGGGAAGCCAACATCAAATCGTTTAAAACGCATCTTGCTCGCGTTGTAGGGAATCAAATCCTAACTTATGAGGAATTTCTTACAGTGGCCGCCCAAATTGAATCGGCCCTTAACTCACGGCCACTCTGTGAGATGAGTTCCGATCCAAACGACATGTCAGTGTTAACACCCGGACATTTTCTCACCTTAGAGCCCTTAACATCACTTGTAGATACGTCAACTAGCGACATGAACATTTCAATGTCGAATCGTTGGCAGCTTGTGCAGAAACTTCATCGTGATTTCTGGAAGCGATGGCATTTGGAGTATTTGCATACATTAAATCAACGCGCGAAATGGCACTCGGATATTGATGAACCCAAGGTGGGCACATTAGTATTGATCAAAGATGAACAACTGAAGCCACTTCATTGGTCTCTTGGTCGTATAGTATCTTTGCATCCGGGCAAAGATGGGATCTCCCGTGTAGCTACGGTTCGGTCACAATCAGGTCTAATACAAAGACCTCTGGTAAAGTTGTGTCCTTTACCTATAGACTAGTTTATTCTTAAAATACTTTGTATTTGGTGGGCGGAATGATCGGTCCGGACACCATATCTAGTTTAGTTTTATTTGTTATTTTTTTGAGACATTTCATTTCTATATCGTAAAATGGAACACATTAATTAGCGACAGTAGGTAGGGTACTTTTCGAATATTTTTTGACGTTTATAAAAGCCAGTGGAAGGTAGATTGATTTCGATGGCTGCTCTTGGCCGTATACGCAAGCTCGTGCGTCGTGAAAAATAAAAAATACCCAAAAACTGTCGATTTGTGTGCTCGAAACCCTCACCGGAGCCACTACAGCATCAGCTCGCCAATGAAGAGTGTCGGTACCGACAAAGCGATTCGTCGTGCAGAGACCGGGTGAGTTGGCTTTCGAGCTATTTGCTTTCACTGGCATAGATTGTTAAATTTCTCGTTATCTAAAACAATTTCCCTATTCGAGGGCGATTGTACAAGAAGGTTCGAACCAAAATTAGTCATTAGATTTCCTTGGTCGAACTGATCATTCACCAAGTCATAGGTATAACTTTAGTTGTAAGACTTGTTTTTTTTTTATAGATTATCTATGGTTTCTTATTTACGTTTCGTAGGTTAAGATGTTCACTTCCTATTGGGCGTATAGCATAAAAAAAAAATTTTTTTTGAAAAAAAAAATTTTTTTTTAACCCAACTAAAGATGAACTGTAACACTTTGGGGTATCCACCCAGTGTTATAAACAGCTGAGTAGCATATTATATAAGTACTTTATAGGTTAGAAAATGGTATGTTTATTTTGGTAAGATTTGGTAGGTAAAATATCTTCGACACGGATGTCATAGTGGGTCAGTCAAGGACTGAGACCTGTAGTGATATTTTCAACATTACATATACGCTTTTAGCTATATTGAGTGGACAAAACTTACCGGAGCGGTAGGTCAGTCTGTGCGTTCACTCCGTTGCATTTTGCGCATCCATGTCGTGTTCCTGCGTTGTGCTAGGACACAGGCACTTTGTTTTCGTTGTGGTATATACATTTCACAATTGAAATACATTTTAAAACATAGAAATACCACGTATTAACAGTATGATTTCGATAAAACCGAGCAGTTGTTTATTTCAGCGGTAGACACTGACGGCTGTCAATGTCATTTGGTTTTTTTGTCCATGGTTCCGTAACAGACGGTCGGTCACCCTTGTTGTACGACAATAAACATATACTTGTGGTTCTTTTATCTTTTTATAATTTCCAATTATTAATAAAGTCCGTATTATTTGCTTCCCAAAATGAGTAACTCTTTTTATTGTTGATGTTTCGAATTATTCCGAGAGTCAAACCGGTCAGTCGCGGTATCCATTGAATGGGAAGTTTTTCATTCATCAGTTTGTCTGTGGTTTCTCGGATTGGAATTTTGATAAATCATTGTTCGATCGATCTTCGAGATGTAAAGGATCTTAGAAAATCTTTGGGCAATCAATCTTAGGGGTATGTAACCTACTTGAAGGTTTTATTTCCTAAAACTGTGGTAAATTCAAGTTAGTAATCGTTAATGTAATTTTGTTACAGCTCGTTCCAAAATGTGCATAATTTAGCGTCTTAGAGCCTACCTAAAATGGCGGCTGCTAATCTTTTCCCTTCAATTTAACATAACTTGGTGAGTTTCCACACTTTTTAAATATATAAAGAAGGAAAGGCGGAGGTAGTGTGTCCTTTCGCAAATGGGTTAATATAGTGTTTTATGTGGATTTTCCAGCAAAACCTAATGTAACGTCAACCACCTCTTCGTCTTGCCACGCGGTCTGCAGGCGCCGTCGTTGGTATAGGAAATAATGGACCCGGCATAAACCCCGGTAAGTCATTTAATCGCTTCATTGCCGTAATTTAAATCGCGCTGTGCCTCAGTTTAAAATATAATTTTTCTATAAAACTAAACGTGTTAAAACATAATTTTTTTTAAACTAGAACATTCTCTTTGTTCTTAGGGTTTTTTCTGGACCCTGGTTTTTTCTGGACCCTGGTTTTTCCTGGACCCTGGCTACTCTAAGGCTGTGCCATCCGGTGGCAGCGTTCTTCTTGGCAGTGTCCGTGAAGTTAAGACTTTTATGATATACCTTTAGTTAAATATGGACCCTTTATGCTGAACAGGTAACCTGTAATCCCTGTGAGCAATTGCTTACTGCTAAACATCCCCGGAGGTTGGGGCATAACTTTTACTGTAGACAGTGTTATGTTAGGAAGACAAATTTTGATATTGTTGTCCGTAGACACATGGATGCCTATGATGTATTTAGTGTAAATTTCAAGAAATAGCGGTGTCACTAAGAAGTATTTAGTATTACTTATTTACTAATAAATAACTCGTGTTGACCATAGCGGGTCATATATATTTAAGGAATAAAAGGTGTGTATTAAATAAATTTGGGATTTTCATTTGGATATGTCATGCGCTTGATGAGAGTAGAATCCTGGCGTCCTACCTTAAATTTTTGGATACCTATTCTCACTACATAGTGGCCTGAACCGCGACCCTATCTATGATTGTAGTTAGCCGAAGGTATTTGTGAACTTTTCAGTAGTGAAGTTTGGTGAGTTCTGGATCACTCCATAGAAACACGTTTCCTTCTATGGAAACGGTCTTTAACAATAATAGAATCAGATCTTCTCCATATCCAGAGCTCACCCACACCTATTACAACACTAGGCGATAAATGTCCAGCAACACGAACGTGTCGCCAGCGACGTCGGACGAAGTGGCGTGATGTTGCCGGAGATCGTTCGACATGACTGGCTCATTCGAGCGGCTCATTCGAGCCATGAGCCAAACGAGTGAGACGATGCGATTATGCGAAACAACCGTTTCGGAGTAGTGCGGAGGGTGTCGGGAAAACATGGCGGGATCGTATCGCATGATTCGCCATCTTGGTCGCACTTATGAATGTGTATATTACAACCATCTCTCAGATCCACTGAGTGATTTCACTCATTTGAGTGATATATATGTCATGGACCAATTTTGCGCATCTCGACATGTCCCTGACACGTCAGGTAGAACATTTCCCCTAATGTATCCCTAGCTTTAGTGAAACAGTCGGTCGAAAATCTAAATAGAATATTTTGTCTGTGTAGCGTTTCATAGAGACTAACAGATGTGAAAACTCTCAGACAAGCAATTGAGACAGCATTAACTAGTATTTGTGAGAGCTCAAGCATTCTGTAGCTTAATTGCAAGACAGTACCTATCGCTAGAAGTTCCCTTTTAAAGACTGTTAATACACATGTGAAAAAGTAGCAAGATAAAGGTAAGCTTCGGATTCAGACTACACTCTGTATAAAATATAAATGTGTGATAACAGAAGCTCTCAGTTTATGATATTTGCAATCATTATGTTGTTTACGAATTAGATGTGTATGTATTGATTGTATAGTTAATTATTTAATTACTGCGGAATCGAGACAAACTATTCTGGTTTAACGATGCTTTTTGATCAAATATTATGTAATTGTGATTTTTTTCAAGGCATTGCGCTTGATTATAACGCGTAAAATTCAATATAAAATTACAATAATTTTACATTAGTCCTTCTTAATTCATTTATTTGGCACGCAAGGCAGCCCTACGTGCCGCTTACCATGCGCTGATTAAAAAGCCATGAATATTGTTTTACGGGTAATAGATGGAAAATACGCCGGAAATATGCGACGAGCCAGACTACCTACACCATTTCTTTTTGTACAATATTGAACTGTGTGTTTAGACAATTGACCGATGTTGAGACAGCTCGCCTTGTTTATTATAGTTATTTTCATAGTGTAATGTCATATGGTATTCTGGTTTGGGGCAAAGCAGCTGACATACAGACTATATTTGTCTTACAAAAGAGAGTCATTAGTTCTATATACAGCTTAAGAGCACGTGAATCATTAAGATAACGTTTCAATAAATTATATATTTTAACTGTAGCTTCCTAATACATCTATGATATAATTATTTATGTTGTTATTAATCTAGACTCCTTCACTAAGAATTCTGATGTCCATAACTATAACACTAAAAATAAAAATAAGCTTTCTATCAGATAGTTTCGTGTCCGCAAAGTACAACAGTCATTCGTCGGGCAATGCATTCATTTTTTATAACAAGTTACCTATCTGAAGATGCTTTACGATAACCCTTTCCAGCTCTTAAGAATTACTTAACGCATTCACTGCCACCGACGTCATACAAGTTTGTTCCTGGAAAGATGTACTAACTGACCACCTGGTTGGCAAATAAATTGGAAAATTAGGAAAAAATACTAACTGACCACCTGGTTGGTAAATAAATTAGCTACTTAGGAAAAAAATACTAACGGACCACCTAGATGCCAGCCTGGTTGTTAGTTAAGAAATAAAAGTACCAACTTTACAACCAGGGTGTGGGTCAGGAAAGCCTACTACTAACCGACAAACCAGATTAACGCTTGGGAAAAAAACTACTAACCGTCCAACTGGGTGAAATGTCTGGTTGAGACGTTGGTAATAGAGGTAGGCCACGCCCCCTGGCAGTGAATGCGTTAAAAATGTCATTGATGTTGAAGGCTTATTGAGAAGGATTACTTCACAGGCAAACATGCATGATCCAAACCGGAAACTGTAATAAAAACATGTAGCAATTAAAATCATTGTATTATGTGTAGACTGTACAGGTAGAGTTATAGGTGACACAGCTCAGCCCGCGTAGCTAACGTGCCAATCGTTAACGCTCCGTAGCGAACGAAACGCAACTGTCGCTGTCCTACTATTATGGAAGAATGATACAGAGAGATGACTACGCAAATATTTTATGTAGCTATTTCACAGCAATCAACCAGATTTATATAATGTATATTATCATTTCTTTATTAATTTTATTTCCTTTTCCTTTTGTAAGCATTCGATATGTTTTTTTGAAAGAGCTACGTATTTGTATGATTTGACGTACCTACATATATATTTTTTAATCTAAAGGAAAAGTAGCTATTGTATGTAATTGAAGCGCTGGTGGCCTAGCGGTAACGGACTTGCAATCCTTAGGTCGCGGGTTCAAACCCTGGCTCGTACCAATGAGTCTTTCGGAACTTATGTACGAAATGTCATTTGATATTTACCAGTCGCTTTTCGGTGAAGGAAAACATCGTGAGGAAACCGGACTAATCCCAATAAGGCCTAGTTTACCCTCTGGGTTGGAAGGTCAGATGGCTGTCGCTTTCGTAAAAACTAGTGCTTACACCAATTGTTGGGATTAGTTGCCAATGGGACCCCAGGCTCCCATGAGCCGTGGCAAAATGCCGGGACAACGCGAGGAAGATGATGACGAGCTATTGTAATTGTAATCTAAATTGGTTTTTTTTTCTTATTTAATACAAGTTAGTTATAATAAGATGTATTGTTTTGAAAGCCGTACTGTGATTGGTGCGATCTCACGCACGACTGAGTGAGTGCGTGAGTGAACAAGACAGTATCAAAACCAAACTCACAAGCGGTATTAAACCTTTAAGTCTAACGAGAGACTTTGCCTCCTTATGTGTGTTCTACCGCTTATACAATGGGCTATGCTCTGAAGAATTGTTTAACATGATGTGTCCACGGCTACTTTTTATCACCGCACCGCCCGCCGTCGGCAGGGTGTTCATCCTCACACCCTAGAACCTAAATGGTCGCGCACTGTGCGGCTTAAGAGGAACTTCCTTCCGCGGACGCTCCAGTTGTGGCATTAGCTACCTGCCGAGGTTTTCCCGAGGGTCTACAGTATGAGGTTCTTCAAAAAAGAAGTGTACAGATTTTTAAAGGCTTGGCAACATGCACTCTTCAGAAGTTGCAGTTGTCCATAGACTACTGATTGCTTACCATCAGGCAGGCTGTATGATTGCTTGCCACCGGCGTAGTATAAGAAAACCAGTTCAGAATCAAAACATTTGTTTAATTAGAATCGAGCTCTAGGATCTTGTAGCTAATATTTGCACTCCAAGATTTGCAAGTAACATTGTAAGTTCATACGCAAATTACATTATCATTCATTATATTCATATGTAACATAAATAATAAATTTCGACGAGTACTTCCAAAGCAATTTCAGTATTACCTTTGTTCTGGCTGTTTTGTATGTCTTTCCATATTTTATTCGTATTGATTGTTTTGGTTACGATGGAAGGATTGTTGTTGTCAGTAAGATTAACGACATGTACGTTTTTATGTTATGATTAAAATGGTTTTTACGATTGTAATATTTGACTAGTAACGACAATAGTTATTTGTTTTACAAGGGAACAAATTAGTTGTTTAACCTTTCGTACATTAGGACGAAACCTATTGATACCTGAGCAAGCGAAAATTTAATTTGTACCACTAGCGTACCGATCGTATTTTAATAGGTACCTGATGTTTATACCCCATTTCGTTTACCATGGCGGGATTCCCCTTAAAACGGTCAGTAGACGTAAATAATACAAGGAGTGACAACAAAGGATACCCGGCAAACTTTTTTTTGTGGCGTCGTGTCTTACATGTAACTGTCCAGTGCTGATCCTTTTGTGTTATTATTTGACCACACGCTGGCTTTGAAGAGCAGAGCTCGTAAAGCAATTGTTAAACAATAGATCAACATTATGGTTCTCTTAGTTCAAATTCAAGTGGAACCCCGCCATGGTAAATGAAATGGGGTATACCTATAGCGGCACTTCCAGTGCAAAGTCTATGAAAAGTTAGCTAGGTCCAACTGTAGTTAGACTATGATAACTTGTCAATGGTAATTGAGCCGGTCAAAAAAAACGGGTTCTTCAAAAAATTTGTGTTCAGGTTTTTAAACGGTCGGCAACGCGCGTGTAACATCTCTGGAGTTGCAGGCGTCCATAGGCTACGATGACTGCTTACCAGCAGGCGGGCTGTACAATTATTTGCCACCGACGTAGTATAAAAAAAAACTTAAAAAACACTCATTTAAATTAGAAGAAATTTACTAAATTTATTGCGTAATAAACAGAACTATCCTGTGATACCTAGTTCAGTTAAAAAAACATGTGTTCCAAGTCGAATATAAGAATTTCGCTTCGCTTCGCGCGCTCGTTGGAAAACCGTGTCAAAATATCTTAATCATGCCTTATGAAAAAATTAAAATTTGCATGCATTTGTTCACCTTTCTCTTATCAACAGTCACAAAGTGTTAAATATTTTTAGGGTTGTAATTATTATTGTAGGTCCCCTACCAAAATGATTACGTCAACGCAGCTCCCTTTTTATACCGTGACGAGAAGCGTGTGTGGGGTAGACACAAAAAAAAATGTGCGCAGGGCAGTTTCTGGCGAGCTGTTGGAAAGTAACGACCCCACGGACATAAGTACTCCCGAGCGTCGGTCAGGGTCTCCCGTCTCCGGCGTGCCTTCGTCGGTCGGAGTGGACCCCAAGGGAACCCGCAGGTCTCTCAGCTCTGGCTTGCCTTCATTGGCCGTCCAGAGAGGAGTCGTTAGAGCTAAATGCTCCAGGGGTGGAAGTGAAAAATTGCAAAAGACTCGAGTTGGCACAGTGTTTGTTATCACCCTGGGTAGAAAGCGGCGTACACCTCTCGACACCCCTGTGCCCCTCACAACGGTGTTGCTCCTAGTCATCTTCACGACGGCAGTTTCAGGGACCCATTTAGTTATTTTTAGGATTTTTTTTATGAGCTTGTCCCACTGCTGGGCAAAGGCCTCCCCATATCTTTCGCCACTCATCACGGTTTGGTGCATGCTCCCGCCAGTCGCTGCAAAAAGCGTCGAGGTCATCCCGCCATCTCTTTTTTGGTCTGCCTCTGCCTCGGCTAATCTGCGGTGTCCATTCGGTAGCCAATTTGGCTCACCGATCCGGGTGCAAAGGCAGACATGTCCCGCCCAAACCCACTTAACACCCACATCTACGATACCAGCTCTGGAGCGCAGTTCTTGAAATCGAAAAGGGAGTTGAGCAAGGCGACCCGCTATCTCCGAAACTCATCTCATGCCTACAACAGATTTTCCAAAAGCTAGCGACCAAGTGGGAAACAATGGGCATTGTCGTCGACGGCAAAAGGTTGACTAACCTGTGGTTTGCCGACGACATAGTTTTGTTCTCCCAGACTGCACCCCATCTAGAACAAATTCTACAAGACCTTAGCACAGCAAGGTTTGAAGTAGGAATCGAAATGAATAGGGCCAAAACTCAGTTAAAGACCAACGGCGCGAAACATAGCGTCAGAGTTGATGGGCAGGATATCCAATATGTCGATGAATACACCTATATGGGCCAAATAGCATACTTCGATATGGCTTGTCATGGATATTTGTTGTTTACGCTATAGCGCCAGTAAGATATATCTTATTCTACCAAAACCATACCTATCCAACATTTTCAAAATACTCATAATTTCATTTCACCAAACTTTAACAATAAAATTTAACTCATTATTTATACATGTGGCAATAAATCATTAAATGTAACAAATTAATTATGTATATAACAATGGCCGTGTTTATCAATGTGTTTTATCTATGTTCTGTAACTAGATTTTATATGTAACCATTGTACGTGAGTATAATATTATATTACAGACACCTTCTGGACCCAGTGCATTTAGGTCGGCTTGGGATCACACAGGTATGTTGGATTTTTGCGTGGATTTTTATGGTGGTTGTTGTATATGTTCATGAATATTGAACATTGTGCAGAAAAAGACAGCAGTTGGATAATAAATTGTGCAGCAAAAGATAGCAGTGAAATAATTTGTTAATTCGACAACAAGTGACCTTTACCTGACTAAAAAATGTTCTTGATTAAAATCATCTCAATCCTCATTGAAGAAAAAAAAATCCAAATAAATTTTCACAGTACATATGGTGCTACTTTCCTGTACGTGTGGGAATAAGCGCTTTCCGTGCATGTGTCGAAACTTTAAAGAGCCATATGTACTGTAAAACGTTGTACGATACACGTGTGAATAGATAATTCTCAACTCGTCTCGATTTATAGCACTCCCTTCGTTCGTATTTTAATTTATTACCACTCGTTGCGAATTTCCTATTTTCTGGACTTGTATCGTAAATAAATATTATTATATTACACTCCTAAGACCCTGAGATCACATATATTGTATAGTCCAAAACTTATTATGAAGTTTTATTGTGTAACTAAGGGTTCGAAATTCAAAAACACAACAATTGCTTCTTATCAGGAGGTTATAGTGAAATGCCTTTTTATGAAGTAAAACATCTCGTTTAAAAGAATAGTTATTTGTTTTACAAGGGGGCAAAATTATTGTTTAACCTCTCGTGCTAATATTGATACCCGAACAAGCGAAAGATTCCAAAATTATACGTCGAGCGTAGCGAGTGGTTCGAAAAATGGAATCGTTCAAGATTGCGAGGATTTCAAGGCACGAGGGTTAAATAGATTTTGCCACCGAGGGAAATACAACATTTTTCACGACATCAACACAAGGAATATACTAAATATAAAATATCAAACAAAATCAAAGCAAATAAATTCAAAATGAATGTTCTTAAATATTTATTATTCAAAATAATCGTAAAACTCAAAATTTGCATCTGATTACTTTGCACATGTGGATAAAATGCTACTCTCTCATTAGTTTTTGAGCAATCAAGAGGACCTTTTACCATGTTAGTGTGGTGAAAAAATATTTTGAATCCCATTTTATTAATGAAGGGGACCGGCCGAATAAACCGGCCTCTAATTTTTAACATTTTCCACATTTTCCGCCATCAAAAATGTATTAGTCTTATTATTGAAATAATTTGTATACGAATTTTCTTTAAACTTAAAATTAGATGTTTTGTTATGTAGGCTGAATCCTAAACATCTTATAGGACATTAATACACAAATCGACTAAGTACAGTAAGTTCAATAAAGCTGTGGTTCAGTAAAATTGTGGGTAGATACTTAGACAACAATATATATAAATACATAAAAATACGTAGGACCCATGACTCAATAACAAATAATGCTCATCGTACAAATACATGCCCTAACCAGGATTTGAACCCGGGACCATCGGCGGGTCAGCACTGGGCCAGACAGGTCGTCGAAACATAACATCTAAGTTTTTGAATAATGAGTGGTCTGGGAAAAAGGCTCCTTGGTTCATGGATGTACAGAAACGGATCTGAGTGGGAGATGAAGAAGGATATGCCCCACATCCATCATCCTAAGCTAGGAGACAGCATGGCGTCGCAGCAGCTGGCGGCCGAGAGCGAGAGGATTTCGGTGATATTCTCTTTAAAAAACCAAGTCGGCGGCTTGGTCCGTGTCTTGTATGTATTCCAGGATTTGGGTATAAACGTGCTCCATATTGAGTCCAGGAAATCTGCTACTAAAGTAGCCGAAGTGAGTAGTCTTGACTGGTACCTTGATTTTCATACATAATTTTTAATAAAGTTTAATTACAAACATATATGCTAATTATTTTAGGCAGATATACTTGTGGATTTGGAGTGTGATCCTCGTAGGATGGAGCAGTTCAAAAGAATGCTGAAGCGCGAGGTTCAAGATTTTGAAGTCATACAACTTCAAACCGGAGAGGTGTTTCCAACAACGACGCCGCTTCCTGCATCCTCTTGTTTTGGTACCTACCTTTTCATACTTGACTGTTATATATGCAGATTTGAATATTTTATATGTGTAGTTTAATATGTATCTGTTTAATTTACTGGAAGTTGAATGATAATTCAAGTATCGATTATGCTCTATAGGTTTTCAATGTGAGAAAATGAAATGTGACCTATCATCTGGATGTTACTTCTGAAAGACTTAAATATCTAAGAGACATGCACATGAGAGAGATGAGAATTTTTCGAATTTGCCAAATGCTAGCTACCATGGGCTGTATAATCCTATTTGACTCTTGACTCCTATAAAGTTATTTCTATTGGTCCTTGTTAGATTTCGGGAAGATGCCTTGGTTTCCTAGGAAGATGTCGGACCTCGACCGGGCGCAGAACGTGTTGATGTACGGGTCCGAGTTAGATGCTGACCACCCCGGTTTCAAGGATCCCGTGTACCGTAAGCGGCGTGAGCAGTTTGCTGCTATCGCCAACAATTACAAGTAGTAAGTATTATCTTCTTTAAACTTATCGATGTTTGATTTAACAGACATTGAATGCTAATGTGTAAAGCTTTATACATCGGTTTTAGAGAGTGCAAATCCTATGAGTAGTGTGTACTAATTATCCATTCTGTGCCTAAAATTAGGATAACACAACACCAGTCTCTCAGGTTAGGAATAAACCAACTAACGCGTATTTTTACTTCAAAATATAATTCAAAATTATAGAAATAATTTCAGTTGTGTAGATAATCCGATTCGACGACCGGTGTGGCCTAGTGGGTAGTGAAGGGTCATTATAGGCAGGGGCCTATGAAACCGATGGTCCCGGGTTCAAATGCCGGTAAGGGCATTTATTTGTGTGATGAACACAGATTCTCAGACATCAGTTCCTGACTCTGGGTATTTTTATGGCCCCAGCGTTTCGACCCCAAACGCCTCAAAAATGTAACCACAGCCGAGGGTGGCTTGTTTGCAGCATCAATGCAGGTATAGATACTGGGACGCTACATGCTTGCTGGATGGGACGACCTCTAGGTCGTGCCTAGGCTGGTGCCTTGGAAGATGGGACCTCTAGGTCGTCCCATCTTCCAAGGCACCAGCGTCATACCGTCAGGCCTCTTGCCGTCATCCCTTATCGACGGGCTCCAGTATGGCAGGAGCTTAGACGCTGACAAGAGCCCTTCAGATGATATCATCATATTATATTATACCTATCGTGTAGATATACAATCGTTACTTAAACTTTATTATCAACAAGCGAACATGTAAATGTACCTTTTTTTATAGCGGCCAACCCATACCGAAGGTCCAATATACTGAAGTCGAAATAAAAACATGGTAAGTTTACTAAGTTTTTTGTAGAGTTACATTCATCGATTGAAAAAATAACATTGGGCTCGATTAAACGAATAAATAATATTCCAAACAAATCACCTATAAGATTGACGAGGTTTTTGTACGAGTATTTGCTTTTATATTGTTAATGAAACTCGATTTGACCACAATTTTGGAAACAAATCTATTTTTCTCCATTGGTGAAGGTCGGATTCGAACCGGCGTCTGTAGCTCTCGGTGCTAACCCCTAGGCCACCTCACCTCGGCGGAACCGATAATTTGAGTTTTAATACACAACACATACATCATATTAATATATGCGTCTGCGGCCGATCGTAAAATCAGGCATATCATGAAATTCTTAGGTATATCGTGAATCGTCAAAATCATTTTCTTGTTCCGTGAGTGCTACGCTGGGCTCCTATTTCTGGACATTTTGCCCTTCGGGCATCTGAAGCAACCTAACGAAGCTATCCTACCTATATATTGGTTCAATGTTACTACTACCGTCAAAACATTATTACACAGGGAATTTACGATCGGCCTGATTATACGATCGGCCGCCGACATATGCGTAAAGTCTTAAGTCAGGCATGGGTATACACGTTATAATTTAGAGTAAGAGTAATAACAGAAATGTTAATTTGTTCGCTATTGACATGTACCGTTATAATAAAATAACATTGCAACGTAAACTAACAATGACGAAGAAAAGGAACATAAGTACATTATAATCGAGTAAAATGATCAAATAAAACAAGGTGAAGAAACAATGAGTCAGGAAACAATAAGGTTTAGAGAGTGGAGTCTTAAAACACATCGGAGAATATACACCTGTTGATCACAATAGGTTGCCAAAGATTTAATTAGCAATATTGTGGATTTTCTCTAGGAAATTCATCGATATGAATCCTGATTTTTTTACTTGCGCTTTATAGAAAAAAATCACGAATATTGGTCTAAGACCCACTTCAAACATTTGTAACAATTTATGCACAGCTAAAAACATTAAAATTGCTTTTATAAATGCAGTTTTATTTTTGGAGGAAGGGAGATTTTTTGTTAAAACTTACACCAAACTAAAATTCAAAAACATGATATTCGCGGTCCCGAGCACGTACATGCATCTCGCTCACACTTACGCTCAGTAAAAAAGAAAGAAGAACACAAACCAAGTAACCAACGCCATAATCACTGTGCACAGGGGGATAATCTTCCGAGAGCTACACAAGCTCTACCTGATGCACGCTTGCGAGGAGTACCTGGAGAACTGGCCGCAACTCGTCAAGTATTGTGGCTACAGGGAAGACAACATACCCCAGGTATGTAACAAATAAATACGCTTTATCTATAGCCTACCTTACTTACGCAGTACCGAACGGCGAGAAATTATTACGATTAAGTGCAAGAAAAAAACAATAATAAATTCAAACTCGAAACCGTAGCTTTATTCTTTTCTAGTTTCCAGAAGAAAGAAATTTGGACACCTGTGCATACTGGTTGAAATATATCCAATACATATCGACGTTACTTCTAGTTGGAGGACGTCAGCGCGTTCCTGAAGCGGAAGACTGGCTTCCAGCTCCGCCCAGTGGCAGGGTACCTCTCTCCCCGTGACTTTCTCTCCGGCCTCGCCTTTCGAGTCTTTCATTGCACCCAGTACATTCGCCATTCTTCTGATCCGTTTTACACTCCAGAACCGTAAGTTTTAACCATCGAAACGATAACATTAAGGTATTTTACAGGTTCCCAAGAACTTGAAAAAAATCGTGACACAAAAGCTTAATAAGTACTTTAAAAAAAAGTGAATATGATCGGTAATATAAATTATACTTAATAGTAGCCCCCGTTTGGCCTATTCTGACAGAATGGTAAATACGTAACCCTACACTGACCCAACATGCTCTTGGCCGATTGTTTTTTGAGTTAAATAACAAATACTTAATCGTATGTTATTTTAGTGACTGCTGCCATGAGCTGCTAGGGCACATGCCGTTGCTCGCCAACTCATCCTTCGCACAATTCTCTCAAGAGCTGGGACTGGCTTCTTTGGGTGCATCTGACGAGGACATTGACAAGTTGGCCACGGTAATCAAAATTCATTTAATTTTTTGAAAGGTGTGTTCGATTCTTTTGACAACCGGTCTGACCCAGTGGGTAGTTACCCTGCCTAAGAAGCCGATGGCCCGGATTTGAATCCCGGTAAGGGCATTCACCTATTTGTGAGATGAGCACAGATATTTGTTCCTGAGTTTTGGCTGTTTTCTATGTATTTAAGTATATATATATATATATATACTTAAATACATAGAACCGAACGTACCTACAACACAAGCCTTAATTGAGCTTAATTTAGTCAATTTGTCTAATAATGTCCTTATAAGATATATTTATTATTTATTTTAATTATCTATGTTTTCCCGCGACCGATTAAAAAATTGGTCCGACGCTCGGGAATTTACTCCTTACGAAGGAAAAAAAATACATAATAAAATTCAAGATCTAAACTGAGCAAATTGACAGTTGTTATTTTCAAATAATGAATAGAATCAGGCGTTACTATGCGGAAATCCATATTAATTAAAACAAACACTATTACTTTGCTATTCCACGAATAGATAACGTGCTAGTCAATCAGTGCTAAGTATAACGGGTTAGCACTGATTGACTAGCACGTTCAACATCATACGACAACGTGTAGGTAACACGGCAACGCGGTAGCGTCATAATACAATAAAGGGCTTCTTAGAGTCGGTTTATTGCAAGTTTAAATCTGGTTTCCAATGCTCCCATACATCCAATTGCAATCTCCTTTTAAACTTGTTGAAATTCACCTATTTACTACACTACATTCTAATTAGTTGACAATTAAAATACGTTTATTTCAGCTTTACTTCTTCACTGTGGAGTTCGGTCTTTGCCGCTCCCCGGACGGCTCGTTCCGCGTTTACGGCGCTGGCCTGCTTTCCTCAGTGGCGGAGCTAAAGCACGCCCTAATCACGAGCGCCAAACATAAGCGCTTCGATCCTGAAGTCACCGTCAGTGAAACCTGCATTATCACTTCTTACCAGAATGCTTATTACTATACGAACTCGTTCGAAGAGGCCAAAGAAAAAATGCGGTCAGTATTGTAGAAAAGAAGAAAATGGTCTTTCAGCTTTGTACTGAAGGGCGTTACACACTGATTTAAAATTTCACAATTTTTACATATCATTAATTACGAAAACGGGACTTAATCACGTATTTATATAGGTTATCGCGGGCTCGGTTTCCGCAACTCGACGTCATATAATCGCGCCTATTTTGCGTGGTGGGCTGACAGCACTACTCTTGCCAACCCAACTCCACCAAGAAGCCTAGCAGACCCTTGATGTTACCGACCACTTCTGGGAGAAATCCCGGCGAACCGAGGTGTTGTGCCCGGTACTCTGCCACCTCTGGGCATTCAAAAATGACGTGGTCGGCTGTCTCTTCTGCCTCAATGCACGCCCTGCACAGGGGGGCTATCTGTAACACGTAGGGTTAATAGGTGTTTGTTTAGTGCGGCGTGGCCAGTTATGGCCCCAGTCAGAAGCCGGAGCTGTGGCCTCTACAGCTGTCTCAGCCTGCTTGACAAACCGGGGTTGATTGTCGGGAGGGCTTCCTTCGCCTGCCTGCACGTACCTAGGTTAGACCAGGACTGGCAGTAACTGGAAAAGGATAACGTCCATCAGTGTCCTCAGACGTCCTGCGATTTTGGTTAAAGGGGTGTACACCTTCTTGATAGAGTGCTGCTTCTCCAGTACTGTGCCAACTTCGTCCGAAATGTTGGAGATAATTTTAAAATTGAATTATACGAGATTAAGTCCCACTAGGGTGTTAATTTCTAAACAAATAGACTCCTTTGTTTGATTTGGTGAGGTTTGTAGGAAACGATCTATCAAGGCCGTGGACGTGGTTTCCGTGTAGTCCAACCCTCACGTAGCACAGAATACAGAAAAATGTTCACAATATTTACTCCGTAATGAAATTACAATTGCTTCGTTTGTCTTTTTTTCGGTTTAAAACTTGTCTCATGTGTGTTTGTATAATCATGTGCAAGCAAAAGTTTATTGCAGTGCATTTGCTGAAGGCATCCAGCGTCCCTTCGGCGTGCGATACAACCCGTACACGCAGAGCATAGAGGTGCTAAGCAACGCCCAAAAGATAACTGCTCTCGTGAGGGAATTGCAAGGAGATATATGCATCGTGTCCTCCGCCATCAAGAAGATCTCCGCCCAGGACTCCACGGACGTCGAGAATATTGCCAACATGTTGCAAAGCGGCTTACAGGTATCATAATCATCAGCCAAAACTCCACTGCTAGATGAAAGCATACCCCAAGGATCTCCACAACCTCCTGTGAAAAAATAACTGCCGTCTATGCTGTAAATTGGCAGTAGATACAGCTAATTATTTTTTGTTACAGAAATTTATTGCAGTACTCGAAAAATAACAGACACCATCCCAAATCAAGTCATGTCTGTGACAAATGAAGAAACTATGGAAGGATAATAAAGCAGCTTACTTACTTCTTTTGCGCAATAAAAGACAGGGATATATATGGACAAATGATGCAAGCTGGGAGTCCTACTAAATCAGAACGTCGAAGTTCTAAAGACCATCCCATAAGTTTTCACTATAAATAATAATAACAAGCCAAAAATACTAAATAAAATAGTCTGGAAATCTGAATCAACTTTTTTATAACAATATCTATACCTTTTTGAATGGAATAAAATATTAAAAAAAAAGGAAAATGAAGAAAAGTAAAAACTGCATACTGAAAATGTAGCAATCCTCTTTGATATTCCTCCTTTAATTATTGTCAGTTTGTTCGTACGAATTGAGGATTGTTAAGTTTATCCTCAAAATCTAGAAATAAAAAGCCATACCATGCCATAGTCATGTTATGATTATACCGAAATTAATTTGCCGAAATTATTATTTTGACCTGACTAATGAACTTATGATTATACGTTTATTTCTAGAAATATCTTTAAAATTAATATTTCCGTAAGTATTCATATTCAATTTCTGAAAAAGCCCATTTGAATTTGATGTGGATTTGTTTGAGGCTTTTAAAAAGTTTTAAATTAAACAGTTCACGATCATCGTCGTCATTGTAGCCTCCTGTCGTCCACTGCTAAGCGTAGGCCTTTCTTCGTGTACGCCATTTATCCCGGTCCTGAGCCTCATCCAGGAGTGCCCCGCGATCTTCCGAATGCCGTCCACCCAACGAGCCAACGGACGCCAGGCGCTTCTTTCATACAAAAGCGGCCACCAATAAGTCAACATTTTGGTACACCTGCCATAACTCTGCCATGTTCCGCCTAATTCCATTTCAGCATGGAAGTCACCCACGTCTCGCACCTTACGGCCTGATTCGAAGAATGAGATACGATAACGAAAAGTTCTGTTTTACATAAGTTCTCAGTTCTCATTTAGATATCGTTTGTATGTCGTATAATTGACAAAAGCAGCTCTATTCAGGCTACCAACGTCATTTTAGAAATATCATAGATAGATCTTATTATTGGGATCACAGCAGAATCGAAATAAACGTCAATTTACACAAGTCGTTCAGTTATCGATCTTTCCAAGATCTTAAACGTGTCTTAATCATTCTTCTAATCGGGCTGTTAGTGCGGCGACAGATCGGATTTCGACATTACCTACCAACAGCAATTAGGTACAAATATGTAAAAATATGGGTGTACACATCTTACTCAAAAATACGTCCCATAGCACAATATAGCAGTAAATATGTCCCATAGCGGTCAAGTGTAAAAATATGGGTGTACACATCTTACTCAAAAATATGTCCCATAGTACAATATAGCAGTAAATATGTCCCATAGCAGTCAAGTGTAAAAATATGGGTGTACACATCTTACCTCTTTCTAAATAACAGTAAAATTCTTAATGAACATGCTATAAAAAGAAAAGAGATAATTTGTGGAGCATAACTCTTCGTTAACTTTAAATCGCCGGTTTTAACTAATTACAAGTTATGGCGGACGTTTGCTCTTTCACTCATTTTATTATTTCATCTTAACCCGTTTTATGCTGTGTAGTGCCCAATTTTCCATTAATCATAAATAAAAAGTAGTATTAGTAGGTAGTATGAGTAGTAGTATTAAAAAGTAAAGATTATAAATAAATAAATAAATAGTTTTTGCTGAGAAGTCATAGAACAGTAGAAATCTGGAAAAAATTACTGTTTTTCTAAAAATGTTGATATTTTTTTGTCATTGGTGTCTTTCGAGCTTGATTAGGAAAGTACATAAATACAGTCAGCATCAAAAGTAGCAAAAGGCTAATCGTCAAAGTATCAGTCAATGATAACTTAACACAACGACATATTTAGAAAAATTAGACTAAAGGCAGGATTCCACCAGAGTGCGGTACTGTGCGGCACAAGCATATAAAATTCAGTCCCAATTCCCAATCAGTGTGCACAGTGCAGCACACTGATGGAATACCGCCTTAACTGATACTTTTGAATGCAAACTGTAGTAGATATGATCAGAGCCCCTAGTGTAAATTTATTCGATAGTGAAACTTGACGTACGCGTTTGCGTTAAGTGTCATTTTGTATGGGATTTAGAAACAGCGCGCCAAGCGGGACGTTTTGGAAACTCAATATCGTTTGATATTTATATCGTTATATTGTTCAATATTGTTTTGATATCGAATAAATTTACACTAGGGGTACTGAAGTTGATTTAAATATATAACTGACAGATCGAAGTTCTGTAGGGCTAAGATGGTTCGCTCTTTATCATTTGTCACCATGCTTGTCACGTTCTAACAAGTATGTAAGTGCGAAAGTGTGGAGCTGCAGTGGCATCATGGTTCCATTTTTATCACTTGTCACTCTCCCCGTCATTTTCGCGTTTCTATACTTATTAGAACGTGACAGGCATGGTGACAAATGATAAAGAGCCGATAATCTTAGCCCTACTGGAGTAGACCATCTTAGCCCTACTGGAGTAGACCATCTTAGCCCTACTGGAGTAGACAAAGATAGATTTTACTATGAATTCAATAAAACACGCCAAAAGAATTTCATACTTTATTGGATCGTGATAGTAAATAGACGTAAGGATGTAAATAATATTTTTACAGTATATTTAATAAATTTACATTACAATTATGAGCATTAATATAATTTATAGTGATCTTTATAGATATGTACAACTTCATTTATAAATCTATTTTAGCGATAGGTATATTCCTTGTAAAAGCTACACTAAAAAACAACGTGAAAATGGTGACTAATACTCAATGCGTACTAAAATATTCTTCTCTCATTCATGCCAAGTATATCCATTAAAGAATAAGCAATCTACAAATCATTTTATAATTAGGTCTAAGTATAAAGTTCATACCTAAGTTATATTCAAATAAGTTTTTATTACAATAGACATGTCCACACCGGTGTATGTTCGAATATGTTGACACATACTGACGTTGTGTTCGCCGAACGTTTATTGCAATTCACATTACAAATTGGTCAATTGCGTTAAGGATTAGGCAACATTGTTGAAGTTTAGCAGATTTTGCATCAGAAAATGAAGTTTTTTCACAAAATGTATTGAAATTATTGCTACAGGTTCCAAAATTAACTTTTAAGCGTCGGTCAAAAGTATACTTTTCTCAAACGGGTCAAATACGTTAGGGAAAACTTTAAGCGTCTCTCCTAAGTCCATTTGTATTACGATATCCGCAACACAAACCTTAACTCGTATTAAAAAAGTTTTTGACTCAAACGCAAGTCGCAAAGGCGTATTCCGTAAAGGGACCTGGCATACAAACTTAATACTTAGGAGAGGGAAGTATACTCGTACAGTCGCCATCAGATATATCGGAGCAGCCGAGGTGCTCAAAAATATCTGGACATGCACTCTAGCGTCTTGAAAATAGAGGCGTGTTCAGATATTTGTGAGCACCTTGGCCGCTTCGATATATCTGATAGCGACTTTACTCGTCCATGCAAAAAGAGAAAATGTTTTTCCACTTCTAAATATTTGCAGGTGTCCATGGGCGGCGGTAATCGCTTACCATCAGGTGATCCGTCTGCTCGTTTGCCTCCTCTACCATAAAAATATATATATATATATATATATATATATTTACCATTCTCCATGATTTTTAGTATGTTATTGACACGATGAAGAAATAGGTTTATAGGTGTTCCTTTTTAGGGTTCCGTAGCCAAATGGCAAAAAACGGAACCCTTATAGATTCGTCATGTCCGTCTGTCTGTCCGATTCTGTCACAGCCACTTTTTTCCGAAACTATAAGAGCTATACTGTTCAAACTAAGTAAGTGGATGTATTCTATGAACCGCATTAAGATGTTCACACAAAAATAGAAAAAAAACAATAAATTTTGGGGGTTCCCCATACTTAGAACTGAAACTCAAAAAATCTTTTTTCATCAAACCCATACGTGTGGGGTATCTATGGATAGGTCTTCAAAAATGATATTGAGGTTTCTAATATCATTTTTTTCTAAAATGAATAGTTTGCGCGAGAGACACTTCCAAAGTGGTAAAATGTGTGTCCCCCCCCCCATAACTTCTAAAATAACAGAATGAAAAAACTAAAAAAAATATATGATATACATTGTCATGCAAACTTCCACTGAAAATTGGTTTGAACGAGATCTAGTAAGTAGTTTTTTTTAATACGTCATAAAATTTAAAAAAAAATTTTTTTTCATCAAACCCATACGTGTGGGGTATCTATGGATAGGTCTTCAAAAATGATATTTAGGTTTCTAATATAATTTTTTTCTAAACTGAATAGTTTGAGCGAGAGACACTTCCAAAGTGAAAAAATGTGTGTCCCCCCCCCCCTGTAACTTCTAAAATAACAGAATGAAAAATCTAAAAAAAAAAATATGATATACATTACCATGCAAACTTCCACCAAAAATTGGTTTGAACGAGATCTAGTGAGTAGTTTTTTTTTTTAATACGTCACAAAATGTAAAAAAAATTTTTTTTCATCAAACCCATACGTGTGGGGTATCTATGGGTAGGTCTTCAAAAAGGATATTTAGGTTCCTAATATCATTTTTTTCTAAACTGAATAGTTTGCGCGAGAGACACTTCCAAAGTGGTAAAATGTGTGTCCAAAGTGGTAAAATGTTGAACAAGATCTAGCAAGTAGATTTTTTTTTATACGTCTCAAATGGTACGGAACCCTTCATGCGCGAGTCCGACTCGCACTTGGCCGCTTTTTTTTTCAAATATTGCAAACAAAGTTTTTTTTCCTTTTTTCATTAAAGCGAAACCTATAAACCCAGTGTTGTAGGTAGTTCTATAATAAGGTATATCTACCCGTTATTATTTTAATAAACCAGTTGTCATCTGAGCTCGGTGTTTGATTTACTACATGGTGGCAGCGGTGAAAAATAAATAGTTTTTGTGCAGTTATTGGAGTTTATTGGTGTAAGAATTATAAGTTATTGTGTTTGTGCTAAAGTGTACTTCAAATGGAACATGCGAGACCGCCTCCCGAGCTCAACACCGACGGGAGCCCCGTCAGCCGGGCTGACGCGTGGCAATGTTGGAAGATGCAATTCAATTTATTTCTTAAGGCATCTGGAGTAGTTAAAGAAGACTCCGCGACTCAGGCCAGTTTGCTTATCAACTTAATTGGACCCGAGGGGTTCAATGCATATCAAACATTCGAGTTCAACAAAGAAAGTGATCGCGATGATATAAAAATCCTTCAAGAAAAGTTCGATGGATATTTTGGTCTGAAACCGAACATAACTTTAGCGAGATACAAATTTTTTACTCGCAGCCAAGAAGATGGAGAAACTATAAGCCAGTACGTAACGGCACTTAGATTATTAACAAAAAACTGTGCATTTTCCTCATTGGAACAGGATTTGATTCGCGACCGTATCGTCTGCGGCATAAGTAGCACTATCGTGAGAGACCGACTGCTTCGTACGGAGGATTTGACACTCGATAAGGCGATAAAAATTTGCCAAGCGGATGAGATATCGAGTGACGGTTCCCGGAGACTAGACGCACTCAAAATAAGCGCGGGTCCCTCGCAAGTGGACGCCGTGCAGCTCCGTGGCGGCAGGGCTGGCCGCGGGGCCCGAGGCGGCGGGCGCTGGAGGCCGAGCCGCGGCGCCTGGGGCGCCCGGCCCGGGGGCAGCGGCGCGGCGCCGCCGGCTCGCCAGCGCGCCCCGTGTCCGGGGTGCGGCCAGACCTGTGACCCCGGCAAGTGTCCGGCTAATGGAGTGCAGTGTTTCATGTGTCAGGGCTATGGGCATTTTGCGCGAATGTGTGTGAGTAAATCGGTAAATAATAAAAAGGTGTATGACATTGCGGTTTGTGACGATGAATCGGGTAATGAGTACGAGTCGTTTTATGTACCGGTGATTGCTAATGTTTCGTCAGTGAGTTCATCATCAAAGGACTGGTATGAGACACTAAGAAGTGAGTATGGCGAGGAAAATTTTAAACTTGACAGTGGTGCCGATATAAATATGTTATCTTATCACAGGTATTTGCAATTAGGTTGTGACCCAAAACTGATTGTAGACGAACCGAGCACGAGATTGTTTTCTTATTCTCGCGATGTTATTCCTATTAAAGGTGTTTCTATTATGGATTGGTATTATAAAAACCGAGTTTATAAACTAAAATTTGCAATAGCTGATGACGAGCATTCTGAAAGCGTACTGGGGCGTGACAGTTGTACCGAGTTAGGGTTAATTAAACGTGTCCATTCTGTAGATTTATCTAAATATAGTAATTTATTTGAAGGGCTGGGCTGTCTTCCAGGGCTGTACCACATAGTGGTGGATGAGACTGTTCAGCCGGTTATTAGTGCCACTCGGAAGGTACCGATAGGTCTACATGATAAATTGCGGCAAGAGCTAGATAGAATGGTACAGTTAGGAGTTATTCGTAAAGTGAGTCATCCCACGCGATGGGTAAATGCGTTAGTTATCGTGGCTAAGAAAAATGGGTCACTTCGTATCTGCCTTGATCCCCGCCCGCTCAACTGCGCCGTGCAACGCGCTCACTTCCAACTGCCGACTATCAATGAAATAGCTGCTAAACTTCACGGGGCCCAGTACTTTTCAGTTTTAGATGCTAGTTCGGGGTTTTGGGCTATACAATTGGATGAAGAGAGTGCCGACTTATGCACGTTTGGCACGCCATTTGGCAGATACCAGTATCTTCGCTTGCCATATGGAATTAATTGTGCTTCGGAAGTATTTCATGCTAAGATTAAACAGCTGTTAGAAAATTTAGATGGAGTCGACTCGTTCATTGACGATATTATTTGTTGGGGCCGCACGAAGGAAGAACATGACGAAAGGTTAAATAAATTATTAAAAAGGGCAACGGAAATAAATTTGAAATTTAATAAGGATAAATGTAAGTTACGTGTAGAGGAAGTAACGTACTTAGGACACGTATTCAATAAAAACGGTATGAGACCCGATCCCGAGAAGATTAGGGCCATAAAAGATATGCCCACGCCTGAGGATAAAAAATCGCTTGAGCGATTTTTAGGTGCAATAAAAGCGATCGACATTAAAATCAAAGTGATTTGTTAAGATTTAATAATAATAATAATTCAGCCTATATACGTCCCACTGCTGGGCACAGGCCTCCTCTCATGCGCGAGAGGGCTCGGGTTATAGTCCCCACGCTAGCCCAATGCGGATTGGGGACTTCACATACACCTGTTAAGATTTAGTTAGTGGAAACCGTTTTCATAGAAAAAGTACCGTTATTTCGGTTGGGATCACAAAGCTATTCTTCCCTCTTAAAGACACAAAATGGACAATAGGGAACACTCCAGTGTGGACGTTACAGTTTTTAATAAACGAAGAAAAAAAAAATTGGCACAAGACAATTCGAACCTACCTAGATGCCAACTGATTTATTTAGTGATTTTAGAACTACTATAGTCATTTTTGACAGCTGGTGACATCGATGAAGTCATGAGACGACTAAAATTGCTATTTGTCCCATTCATGTTTTCTAGACACGCCAGTCCACCTAAGCCAACATTTACTCGCACATAAACAAACAGAACAAAGTGTGGGGTGTACGTCATATTTTCATAGAAATCGTTGATGTCATTGCCACACTTTGTAATTGACATTCCATGCAGATTTAGCATGGTCCGACTGTAACGTCGAATTAAAATTCTACGGTTTGCTGGTCATGTCGCTCACACGGTCATGTCACAAGCTGCCATTTAAACACGTCGAATTGAGCCAATAAAATTTTCTACAATAAAATGTTCTTAATGACTTTTATTGACTAAATACAAGTTCTACGAGTCTTTGCAGTCATAGGAATTTCTTATCCTTTTATGTGCTTTCTCTATTTCTAACGACACCAATGTATTATAAAAGGTTTATTTCAATAATCTATGATACCAAAAAATCTAGTAAATTCAGAAGGTACATTTTTTATAAATGATGGACAATGTTATTTTTTCGTACCATGGATTGTAAGTTTTAATTAAACTTCTGATTATATTTAATATACAAACTTTAAATGATAAAAAACAAATATTCATTAACTGCGTATGAAAATTGCTTCACCACTGTGACAATTAAGTTACATAACACTTTGATGCACATTGCTGGTTCGACAAGTAATAATGTATTGACGCTACGTACCGCCCTTACTTATCGACCCGAAAATGTACAGATCAGGGCTCGGAATCAGCTTTATTTTTCAAACCGTTTTCGTTCATTTACCCGGAAACGAAAAGGATTTAGTTTCCAAGAACTGTTCCATTGAGATACCACTTTATGCCAAATTCGTTCGTCTTTCGTTTTTGCGGAACGAATCTAACGAGGTAAATTATTAACAATAATATTAATTTTAGTAATGTATATGTAAAATGTTAATTTGCTTATTCCATAGTTTAACATGTAAATTGGTTTAATGAATAACAACGAATACGCGAATACGAATAAATATGAATATTGTTATCTCATTCAAACGTCTGAGCTTAGTCGGTAGGTATTATACCGTTCCCCGCAAAAAAATGGCTCTCTCTTCTTACAGGTAAGGAGAGAGATTCCATCAACTAGCCAGATGTTTAATGAACAAAATAATACAATGGTTTTGGACCGATATTAACAGGTATTTCAATACCGATTCCGAGGCCTGTTACAGAAAAGTAACAGTATTATGTGTCAATTGTCAACAAAGACTGATATTGACAGGGATATGGACCGTGATTACTTTTTGTTTAGATTTTGAGCTTCCGATATTTCGATGCAGTTACATGTCAGACCGCGCTTGGTCTACCCTCATTCGTGCGCGTCACCTGCGTTCGATTTAAACTTTACCACTGGCGATCGCACTTATTGGTCTATTCAAGCACACCCACACAGTGTCACTACGCGTGTTTGATTTGGATATCACTGGTTTTTTACACAAACAAATCACAGGATTCCACACATTTGACAGTCATTCATTTCTCAGTTAACAAAAGGTAATCACATATCCCGGTCAATATAACTCTAGTGAAACTAACCGTGAATCATTCGAAACTATATTTATCAACATGGTAAAATAAGCGCTTGATTTTAAACATCCAATAAGAAATCTGAGTTATTTACTACATCTGGAACACACAATCTATCTAAAATTGAGGGTAAATTCTATAATAGTTAAGTGGAGGGAATATTATAGTCTTAGCTTAAAGTTAGGTCAGTGGGCAATGTTGAAAAAAGTGAACCTCGTTTTCATTTGGAGTTTGAAAATTTTGAGTTTATTAGACTCGGAATCAGGAGAATCTAATGACCGCGATCCGGATCTGGACCGCCGACCCATTTTAGGCGGACCTTAAATAAAGAGTAATTTGTATTACTGAGTACGTAATTTAATAAAATGTATCCAGGGCCTTGTCTTTGCTGCTGTCAATTGGACATATGCAGTTCGCGGAGTACGAATTCGCTTATCAAGTGAAAACCGCGATGGTAATTTTATTTTAGAAACCGGACCCCTAAAGAAAATAATTTATGATCCCTGATCGTACTTTTGTTAATAAGTAATAGAATTATCTTATCAAAAATCACTCCTGGATGTATTTGATATAACAAAGAAATATAATGTTATACAGTCAGCATCAAAAGTAGCGGATCAAATAACGTTTCATAAGTAACTACCATTCTGTAACAGCTTAACAAAAAGTGATGTCTTGAATATAGAACAACTAAGACTGTAAAAGATATACTTTTGAACGCGAATTTTATAAATATATCTATTTTTGGAAAAGTTATCTGCAATATCAGATAATTTTGGCGCGGTGTTTCATCCGCTACTATTGATGCTGACTGTACATGAAAACATAACACTTTGAATCTAAAATTATGACTGATATTTTTTCCTATTTCAAGCTATTTTTTTTTGCTTCAGAAATACAGAGGATCACTTTTTTCAAATTTCCGTGGTACAGGTAAAACGTACATTGAATGGAAAATGGATTATTTGTAAGGCTAGCATTGACATGTCTCGTCCCCTGGTCCCCCTAACACCAGTATTTCGTTCACATATCTTGAAGATATTTTAATTCTAATCATTTTTTTACGCGATATAACACTAATGCTGATCCGCACATGTGCGAGCGAGATAGCGGTACGCAGGTATGTGATGATGTCCCGCTCGCACTCCTAAGAGACGCGCGGATCCGTATCATTGTGAAACCGCCTTACAATATACTCGCTGTATTCAATTTTATTATTTGATTAATGCACTACTAGGCAATGTTAAAAGAATAGATAATTGACATAGCGAATTCTTTTGAAAAATGTATATTTATATTCTTTTAATTGTATAAAAATAATTATGTAGACTGTCTACTATTAGGAGTGAATCAAAAATTACAAATGTAATGTTAAAATTTTTAAAACCATCTGCTACACCATTTTGAAACTTTCCTAATATCCATCAAAATATTTAGGCTAAATACCTTATCAAATGACAAATTCAAAATTAATTTAATAAAAGGAACTATACACTAGTATAAAATACAACACAATACAAGAATAAGCGCAGGATGATCACATGATGCGGAGAGATGAAATTCATGTGACCAGTACGGCTACCACCAGTTTGACATTGATATTCGCTCTCGTCCATGTAATTTACTTTCTATGCATCTTACTCGTACTCGTAGTGAATATGTCAGTGTCAAATTCGTGGTAAGGCAACATATCTGTTCCCTGCGGAAACCCAAAAGACTGGCTACATTCCCCCGTTGGGCGGCGGTGACGCATATTCTTTAGCCATTCCTAGGTTAAACTCGGCTAAAGAATAAGTATCGCCGTCCAGCGGGGGAATGTAGCCAGTCTTATGGGCACCCTTCCACAGGGACCAGAGCCATCTCTGGGGACGCACAAAGACTCGCGTAGTGGATTTTTTAATTCTGGAAAATAATATGGGCCTCTCACCACGTGATTAAAGGGCCATTTTTCCAATACTTCTGAAAATGCTAAAGAAGGTAATATTTCATGACTTGGTTAACAAATTGGCAGTATGTTTAGCTTTACGGATTATATTGAGGTACATTCTTGTGGAATGTCCCAAATCATTAAACTATAATTTACATTAAAACTGTCATTTGATAAAATATTTTCTTACATCACTTTAACCCCTTGATGATTAAATATACGTATTAAAACGTGACCTTATATTCAAAGGTCAAAGGTTATAGTAAAGGTCAGATCAGTTCTTATCCTAGGCTTTCCAGGGGTTATACCACCTCGACTCCTTACAATATTCAAAAAGTATATCTTACTTCCTAAAACACAGTCACGTGCAGATAATACATTTCTTTGGACCAAAGTTCAACCTTCAAATCATCTATATCCCTAAGTTTCTAATAAGACGCAATTTATTCGCATATTCCGTAAATACGATGCAAGCCAGATTTAAGTACAATGATTCCTAAATTTTTTACAGTGTTCTAAAACATAGGGACAATTTTTTACTTGTTATTGTTGATGATTTTTTCGCCAGATATTGATAAAATTTGATGTTCCCTATTCTGTACAATATACTTTCGTATAATGTCCACGTAAATGTGTCCTACAAAATCTTCCTCTGATATACGAAAACCTATGAGAATTCGACGGAATATTGCATACTTTTGTCTATCTCCTAAATTTATTCCGCCCATAATTAGGAGCTTTTCTTATTTACCAAAATTTATCAAAACCTGACGAAAAAAAAATCGCCTATAAAAATTGCCCATGAAATAAATAAGACTACCTAAAGCAATTTACAAAGCGTAAAGTACAAACAACTTACACCAAAATTGCTTATTTAAATTTAGAGTGGCACTGTTAGTTAATAGTAATATTATAGTAATTATTGTGCATTCCTTATCTAAAATAGGGTATTTGACATATTTTACAAACGTCCCAGAGAGACTTGAAATACCACAAAGAGGATAGTTGCATCACTATATACGCCGCGCCCGAAGCGCAACATTGCACCGCTCTTAAACTATAAACTTCTTTATATTACCACATTGACATTATTACAATTATTTTAAAAGTCAAATTAGTCGTCTACCCTATAATATTTAAAGTGAATATTAAAACTGTCGTATTACTTATGATAAACACACATTGGATAGGTACAATAAATACATGTAAAGGAGAGGAAAATACCACAGGATATAAACTGGAATCACGCACCATACTAAAGACTATGGTCCCACTAGACACGGCAATCCGTTCGTCACGTCTAAAGGCTATCACAAAACGAAACACAAGAAGTCCAGTGCAGAAGTCTCAAGGACTTTGTGCGGGGCTAGGCCAGGGGGGCCTCAGCTTTTCCAGCACGTATTTGAGCTGGAAACTGGTGTGGAAATGCTACAGATACTCATCTATCTGGTCATAGTCCTCGTCGGGGGGTGAGGGTCCAGAGACGGAGAGGATGGGCAAGCCGAAGTGTTTGACTGTTTCGACGCTGCCCGTGTCATCTGATTTTGCTTCTTCGCTGATGGTTTCTTCGCGGGGCGCCTTGGCTTTGCAAAGGCGCTCTGATGAATCACTCATTGATGTTAGAGGGATGTTGTCGGCGGATCTGCAAAATACAAAACTGAATAAAGATGGAGTACCTTGGACCCGGGTATGTCCTTAAAGTATGTCCAAAAGAGAGCACTGTGAATACCATCTCGCTTTGTGTAGTAGGACACAGCATAGCGGATGTCATTCCAGATCTAGAGCAGCGAGCCCAACTGGGGAAATACCTGCACCTTACAGAAAATCGGAGCCAAAACTAAATCGTACTCATAGTGTTGTGTTCCTGCCGGTGAGTAAGGTTGCCAAAGCTCAACGAGGGTGTGGAGTGTCGGTAACGCGCATGTAACTCCTCTGGAGTACCAATGCTATGGAGACTGCTTATCATGGGGCTGACCGTATGCTTGTTTGCCACCAAAGTAGTCTTCTTCTTCCTCGCGTTATCCCGGCATTTTGATACGGCTCATGGGAGCCGGAGGTCCGCTTGACAATTTATCCCCAGAATTGGCGTAGGCATTAGTTTTTACGAAAGCGATTGCCATCTGAACTTCCAACCCAGAGGGTAAACTAGGCCTTATTGGGATTAGTCCGGTTTACTCACGATGTTTTCCTTCACCGAAAAGCCACCAACGTAGTATTAAAAAATATATTTTTGTCTCCAACTTACTTAATTGTCCAACTATTGGCCACTACTATTTTTAAAATTGAATCTACCATTATTTGCGATAGAACTTGTGCCGTGAAATTCTCAAGGGATTATATTACATAGTTACATAACAAAGTATATAAAGACAGCCCTGGGGCTTCTATGGGGTCCGATAACCGCTTTCAATCGGGTGGACCATGTTTATTTTTCAATTGGCCCATATAAAAAAATTACCGATTATATTTTTAATATAACTTTTCGTTATATTTCAATAAACTCCACTCAATGACTCGCTTCTAGATAAAATATTAAACATTAATCAAAACAAACCATCGACTTTTTATTAACTGCAAAAATAGATTAGAAAGCGAGTTTCAATTTAAAATAATGACATACACTTATTTTTATTGCAGCAAACCTAAGGGAAAAAACTACTTTCAAATAATTGTAAATCAACTCTAGGGATTTTAGCTAGTTATTTTATATTCAGTGCGTCATTTGTAACATTTAATATTACTTCTGCAATATTTTATACCTATATACTAGTTCGCGAATGGTACTAAATAATGATTAAGTCCTTTTATATTAATAAAGGTTTGAAATGTTTCAAGTAGGCCTATTAGTTAGTTATCATATTGTTTACACTACCTAACGAGGGTTAGGTATGGTCTGGATTCGCCCTGAGGATCGTGAAGTTGGAATGTCGACACAATGTGAATTTTAATTCTTTTGTGATGAGTGTTCCGACTGAACACCTAGCGACCTTTACCAACGAGGAGTTTTGGCCGAAGAGTCAAGTTCCTTCCAAGTCTAAGCTCCCTGACACTGCGGGGTTGGGAACTGCATCGCAGTCATAATTATTTTTAGATATATTTTATAATAATATGTATGCTAGTATGCCTGAAAACAAAGATTCATTCATTCATTGTAGTATCTCGGTCACCTATACAGTAGTAGTTCATATTAACTGGGTTTTTTGAGGAATCTATCACACACACACACCTTTTGTAACGACGGACGTTTTAGAAATTATAAACCCGCTTGCCCACCTCGCGAACGACTCGTTTGTGCTCAAGTCCCTTTCACCTATTACAGACGCGGTACCAAGTGGCGACTGAAGTCCTAATGCTATCGCTTTCAATATCGCTAGGTCTGAACAAACATGAAAGAGATAGCAATAGACTCCAGTCGCCAATTGATATTATGGTTAGTATAATCCTACTCACCTAGCCTTCCGACACAATTTGGACTGCGAGCCGTGCCTCCTCAAGAACTCGCTCGCGTCAAAGCCAGCGAAGCCCGCAGGCTCGGCCGACACGAAGATAGCCGAGTTGACCCGAGGCCGGCTGCAGCGCGCCAGCAGCCGTTCCTCGCACTCCAAGCTCTGCGTGTGAGTGTGTGACCAACGCATGTGCTGGAAAGGGAAAGAGATAGAGTAACTTTGGAAATAGTCTTCGCGAAATTGTCTCAAGGTTTTGGCTAGGAGGCTATGTGGCTAATGCCAAGTACCTATGCTGAGGACACTTTTCTTTGTGAGGAAAAGAAAAAATTAGTCACGTTGTGGAATGGCCCTTATACCTCCAACTTTATTTTATGGTTGTCAATAAGATATGCGCACACTATTGTGGGCAGATTTGCTGTGACTAAAATTCTTGATACATATCTTAAAATATTAAATCAATCGCTGGAATTTAGATGATCTAGCCTATCCTAAGCCGTAATGTATTGCTTATTTCTTTCTAAATCACTAGTCCTATCCTATGAAAATCTTGCAGTAGAACAAAAATTGCATTATCCCTTAAAGTGGCCCCCAACCCGTGAGTGGTCGGATCAAAAAGATATAAACTGGCGCCATTTGAAGGGATATGAACAAAGTGACAAAAAGCTTGCATTATGAAAATCACGTGTTGAAGTGCACTAAAGTACTAAAGCTTTTTGAAGATACGTCGATAAATAGATTTAAATTTTATTTCAAAAATAAATCTATTCAAACAGTTTGTTTAAAGGTGCACTGAACTGTTCAGCTAGCATGTCAATACCTATAAAGCTATTTTGTTTGAGTGTTTTGCGCGATTATTCATTAATAATGAAAGGGTTCATACATATTTTACAGTGTTTTGTACTTGTATTCGTTGACCGAAGCGTTTAGCGAAGGTCTTTGTTTTAATTTTTAATAAATTCGCATTTTGCTTTCGTATGTCCGGATGTTCCCCTCTACAGATCTCAATTCTTAACCAATTCTTGTGAAAATTTGTGACCAGTACCCCTAGTGTAATTTTAGTCGATAGCGAAACGTGACGTACGCGTTTGCGTTAAGTCTCATTTTGTATGGATTTTTGAACAGCGCGCCAAGCGGGACGTTTTGGAAAGTCAAAAATCTCATACAAAATGACACTTAACGCAAACGCGTACGTCACGTTTCGCTGTCGAAAATAGTTACACTAGGGGTACAGATTCTATAATTAAACAGAATATTTTCGTCGATCGAGTTTATGGTTTTTTTTAATGCGGAAATTGGCATAAAGGACTTAACCGCCAAAAGGTGCTTGAGACCATTGGTAGTTCACTGTGATAATGATTTAACGAACTAATTATTTTTCACTCTTATAATTTGTAAGCTTAACGCGAGATTTACACCTCACGGAGCGAGTATAGTTTTAGTTTAACCCTTTTCCAGGCCGCACTAATATACAATAGGATTTCCCAAAAAAAAAAACAAATATATTCCAATTAATCCAGCTTTGATGATTCATTTGAAGGCAAGTCATATTTGAAGACAAGTCATATTTTCCGAAAGTGCAATCTAATTTGAACCTTAAATCTGAATACTAAAGTTGAACTTCTATTGGCGCGTATGTGATCGATAAATCGTAATATGCCTGGAAAAGGGTTAAACTAGATATATTAGACAATAAGACATCACGGAATACAGGTATTGAAAATAATAAAGACCAAATTATCTGTAGTAGCCGAATAGCAGTTACTCTATTTAGTTTTTATCAGGCATATACGCCTGCGAGCGATACTACAAATATTTGTATTAACGGTGAAATTTTCCTTTTTACCTACTAAGATTATAAATTGTAAGGTATAGACCAAGATAAGTCTGCAACGGTTTTGATAGCACACGCAGTGCAAGTGTTATTTATACATCATAATTTCATACAAGTTTGACGTTTCAAATAACACTTGCATTGCATTATCAAAATCGTTGCAGACTTATCTTGGTCTAACTCTAGTTACCTTGCACTTACACAATATAATCTATTTAGCACTCTTTCAAGTGATTTTCATTAAGATTTACTGTTTTATACACTAACAACAAATGTTAACAGTAAAATACAAAACAGTAACATTAACTGGTTAAACATATTTTCTAAGTTTAGAAAAAACGATAAAAATGAACAAACAGTCACTACATTTTAGTTACTCAAAAACAGTATAATTTAGTGTCTTTTCGGAACAATAAAATTTACTTATTTATTCGATACGCTCACATGGAACTATTTAAAGCATTAAACGTCAATTCAATTTCAATTGTTTCAAATTTTTTTTTACAATCTGTTGTCTCTTATACCGTATTCTAGATAATTCTAGCCTGCAATTATTTACAATGCTGTTTATAAACAATTAAAACTACCCGAATACGCGGTGTAAAACTGAGTTCCAAACTAGTTATTGTTTCGTTGCACAGATGGCTCTACAACAAGGATAAAACGTAGTTTCAACGTTCCAACTAAAACATTTCCTGAAAATTTCTGGCGAATAACTTGCTCTACGTGCTTAACTAACTCCATGAACAATAAGCTAAACTTTCTTTATCAAACAGCGTAATATAATAAAGATATTATTAATATATACAATATTGAAGTAATTTTGTGACTGTAATATTTGCATGCTCAATTGCGAGTCGAGTACACTGTACAACAAACTTTATGTCACCATCTACAATCCCTGTTTTCTGGCAAATAAATAATTTGTATTTGTTAAAAACTTGTTGATTATGATCACGGCTTGAAATTTTATTTGGACATGAATAATTTATTGGCGAAAATTTCATTTTTGGTACAAATTTTTATCTCTGACTGTACTTTTCTTTCCGTGCGTGAGAGTGTCATCCGATTAACATGTGTATGCAAAGTTTCAGCTCGATCGGAATGCGATAAGTAGGTCAAATTTAGCTTATAAGATTTGACATATACTAATTACCTATAACACAGTACAGGGCAAGTTAAATAAAAGCTTTTAAAAAATGGGTTAGTTCTCATAAAATTACAAGCATTAGTCCTAATACGACTACGCGATTAATGCAAAAAACTCGAATGAGTGTCCTAATTGGTCGCGCGATTGTCAATTAGGACACCTATTCGAGTTCAATATGTTTAATCGCGCGTTCGCGTGAAAATTCGCGCGAATTTGTGATAATCGCCGCGTCAAGTCGCGTTGTATTAGGACGAGGAGTACGGGAGTAGCTTCGCAGCGCATGTCAGCGCTTTGTACGTCTTTTTACTAGGAAGAGAATATTTTTGTGCAATAACTCATGACTTTCACGATTTTTTAAATGTTTTTTGGATCCATGGTTCAAAAGTTAGAAGGGGGAGTAACATATTTTTCTTTCGGAGCGATTATTTCCGTAAATATTAAATTTATGAAAAAGTGGATTTTGGAGACCCTTATTCGTTTGAAGGACTTATCCAACGATACCTCATACTATTGGGTTAAAGCAAAAAATGTATAAAACATTTTAAATGGGAGGTACCTCAAATTTTTTTTTGTAGTTTTTATTTTACCGTTCTGTTGTCATGCATGTTTAATGTATTTAGACCAAACTGCAGATTTCAGAGACAGAGGGACATGGCGAAACTATATGGGTTTCTACCTATAGGTGACTACGAAACCCTCAAAAGACTCATCATATAGAACTATGGAAGATAGAGGCAAGGAACAGAAACTCCTTAGGCAGAATTATTGCAAAATTATAAATAATAGTTTCAAATCTCTCCAGAGTAGCGCTAGAGTAGCTAAGAACCTAGGCGTTATTGGTGGAGTGAAGTACGCTATGATTAGATTTTTTTCTCAAGTATTCTAGGTATTGTAGCGCCACCTATTTATGAGAAAGAAGAAGAAAGTCCGTCACATTTTTTCTATAAACGTGTCGGAAAAAGTTCGCAGGCTTTTGTTGATTCGCGTGTCACACAAGTGTCATACTCATGTCACACGCACAATATTTGTGACAGCGACATATTGGATCCACTCCAACCGCAAACAGGGAAACTTACACAAAACGCTTATTTTAAAGACATCAGAATCTAATTTTGTATAACACGTGTCCACGTTCTCAGTCTTTGATAGAACTGTCATTGAAAAGCACGCGATCCGCGAGTTTGGTTTATAAGGAAATAAAACTGAGCCGTTTTGGTTTTTGCTTGTAAATATGTATGCCGATTCTGATCACAATTTGTTACAGTTTTAATCTTGTTTTGATATATCACGATCATGAGGCATGAGCTGGACTAAGCCTACACAATCAGTAAATGTTAATGAATCGTTTACCGTGTGATATTTAAGTAAATAATCACGCTTTTTTTCATGTACACCCTACAACACTTGATTAACAAACATAAAACTGCTTTAACCGTTATGATAGCACTTTATGAAAAAAATTAAATGTCACACTTGTCTTGAGAGTATGATACGATTTTTCAAAAGTTACCAGACTCCAATGACAATCCATTTGTCACTTGTCATGGATAAAACAAAGAGGGTGATCACAAAATAGTCTTTAAAAAATAAAACTTTTTTTTGAACAGTAAACATTAAATTAACGTTAATCTCACAAATAGTGGTACGAAACAGTTGCTTATAACTTACTGTACCCCTAGTGTAAATAAATTCGATTTCGAAACGTGACGTACGCCTTTGCGTTTAGTCTCATTTTGTATTGGATTAAGAAAGAGCGCGCCAAGCGGGACGTTTTGGAAACTCAAAATCCTATACAAAATGAGACTTAACGCAAACGCGGTCGTCACGTTATGATGTCGATCAAATTTACACTATACTAGGGGTACTGAATGCACAGGCTTGATCCTGCTCACGTCTCCCGAATCACCTGTATTGACTGTTCGCCACGAGCGTGTTGAGGGTCATTAAGAATTTCGCTCGCATTTAAAACTCTTGCAGAGAATGGCATGCAATATTGGATAATTGCCGGCTGTGTTGAAGCAACAAATTCAATCGATCAATCAAATGCGGCAATGTATTGCAAATCGCATGCTATTATCTATGACGACTATGACTGTGGCGTGGGTGTGTAATGTTTTTAATAATAACAATTTGCGAAATTTCATTTTTCATAATTTGAATTGCATAATTTTGATATGCAGAAATTATGATTTGGTATAAAAACAAATACAATAAAAACGAATTGCATAATTTCGAAAGTAATTATAGTTTAGTAGCATAGTAATGTATTTGCATAACAGGCAACCAGTATAATGTTCACTCTGTATACTATTTTATACTCAGAACGTTTTTTATTCATGAAAACCAACAGCATAATGTTGAAGGTGTGGTTTCACAATCAAACCACGGGAAATCGTTTATAAACTTTATTTGATTGAGTTTGCTGAAAGTTTAACAACACTGAATTACTAATTAATAAAAAAACATAAAACATTATATTTGCATGGAACATAATCGATTTTTCTAAGCGTCAAACTTACCTACATCCGTACTTTACGTCTGTCGACATATATTTTACCGCAAAGCAGCGGCCAGTGTGAGTTGGAACCTTTGTGGTTCCTAAAGGATTCAGATAAACTTCATATAAACGCCTAGTGAAAATAAACAAGCAAAAATACAATTTCCAAGACATATGGTTCTCCCCATATGGTCGCAGTTCTACCTAACACTCCTCCTCGCTTCGCTCGTCGTCGTACCTAACGGCGACCAGCTTTAAAGTTGAATAGGTAGATTGTTGTATAATTTAATAGTTTGATTGACACCAAGTATATTTATCATAGAACACTATGTCACCATTCGTTAAAATTTAGTACTATATTTTAATTATTATACGAAATGTATGTTATAACAAGTAAAATTATTCCTAAGGATTGTTATGAAGAATGTTTTTATGATGATAGAGCATTCTGTCATTAAATTAGTATGACTAACAACTTTATATGTTTTGTTTTTATACATAATGTTTATTATGAGTTTCAATAGTAGTTAAATGAAATTATGCTAAAAGTTTGTATTAAAATTGAACGGCACCCCTGTGGCGTTTGTAGGAACCATTATAGGTACAAATGAGATGCACTGCGTGCCGTGTCTAGGTCGTTACATAAGATCAAAACTATACCAAGTTTTGAAATTAGAATCAGCCTCCTAGATATTTGCATACGCTACGCGAAGGAAGATTTAGAGACACGCGGTTTTGAGGTTAGGAATGTTATGGTAACAAATAATAAATATTTACTATCCGTTATTTACAAACTTCAAAAATGCTAACTTCAAAAAGCTGTAACTTATACGTCCGTATCTGGTCATAAATATTGTCGGTCCGATTCGAAGAATGAAATACGATAACGAAAAGTTCTCATTTAGATATCGTTTGTATGTCGTATAATTGACAGAAGCAGCTCGATTCGGGCAACTAATGTCACTTTGACGTTACAAATATCGTAGATAGCTCTTATTGGGATCACAGCGGAATCGAAATAAACGTCAATTTTGACATGTCGTTTAGTTATAGAGCTTTTAAAAATCTTTCCAACATCTTAAACGTGTCTTAATCATTCTTCGGATCGGGCCGTGTGTATTTTAAGGGCCAAGCAATAAGAAGGTATAGAGGGAAATGCTTGGAACACAATTTTCGACTTCGAACACTGACTGTGAACATATCAAAAACCCCGGCCGTAGCCCATGAGCCGGGGGGAGAGAGCTTTAATCAACTTTCGTTTTGTGTAAGTAGTCATGTCGCTAAGACGCAAAGTTTTCAAGATATAATTGAAAAACCGAAAAATGGGGCCTTCAAACCATCTCTCCCCATCGGCTCAAGGGCTACGGTCGGGGACTTTTGATATGTTCACCTCCTAACTAGTCCAAACAAAGTTACGAAGTCAAAAATTGTGTTCCAAGCATTCCCACTATAACTTTTTTTGAGCATTCATTTCCTGGCCTAATACAAATACTTAAGCTTTATGAACAAGGGAATTTTGTAATAGTAATTTATGCAACCGTTGCATAAGAAGGGTCAATAAAGGCGAGTGGCGTGGGTTACAAGGGTGTCACATGCGCGTTTATAACTTATGAAGGAATTGCTTCTACAAAAACTGTTTGTTTATGGTACGCTTATGTAAACAAGGGCCGTAGTTCATGTCCTAAGTGTTATAGTTATGATTTTCAAAGTACATTAGTATTTTGACTGTGATTAAAATAATTAACGTATTTAATAATAATATTTTCCCTCAAAAAGAACACATACGTTTCGGTATATTAGGTACATTACGGTATACGTGTGAAAAATAAGAAATTCGCAACGAGTGGTGATAAATTAAAACATTACAATTACCTATTTGCACATATATCATACAACATTTTAGAGTACATTTATGGCCCTTTAAATTTTCGATATAGTTACAAAATGTGCTAATTATCGCACTAGTGCGATAAAGTAACCCCATAAATATCTGTAAAAATGTATTTTTTACAAATTGTTGAGATACCAGTGCATTATATCTTCTTGATTTTCAACCTATTTCCTTTTTCATGGAACAGTGATTTAATGTATGTACAGTCAACCAATTTGATTCCTAGGCCACTATAGAACCATGCCATAATGACTTCTACGACAGTGCTTATTGAGTGATGCGTGTCAAGTATCTAGTAGTTAAAGCGACAAGGTTCTATAGTGGCCTAGGATTCTAATTGGTTGACTGTACCTACACCACATGCGGTTAGGATCTTTATTTCACTATCCAGAAGCGTTGTGAGAGTTAATGTTAATAGCGACCATTGCCTGGTTAATAACCCATGGCGGTACTTTATCGAGATTGTTAGGGTGTACTCGACAGAAGTTATTCGTTTTAGAGGGCTTTTGAAACACCGTAATAATATATGAACGTGAATAAATACTGTGGTTGACTTGTGGGAGGTGGTGAAATAGATTTTATTAAAAAATCTTCGGTATTTACCTATACTTCTTATGCATTTTGTGCGCAGGTAAGAGTACAAAAAAGCTTTGATAATCAAACCTTTAAGAATAGAGCGTACTCTCATCCTTAGAAGTCGGCAACGTACTTGCAACCCGTCAAAAATCATTATAGGAAAATACTAAAAAATTACTGAAAGATTGGTCAGGATCCTTATCATACCTACACAGACAAGCGGTTAATCTTCGCAAGACCCGCAAAAAATTATTTACAAGGTAAGATTTTAAAAAAATCGGCCAAGATCATGTAGGGCCATGCTCAGTGTAGGGTTCTGAACATTATAAGCGCATAAACGCTTCGCAGCGCTTTGTACGACTTTTTACTAAGAAAAAAGGTTTATTGCAATAACTAAAAAGCGACGTGACCGATTATGTTTGCTATAGTTTTCATTGAAAGTATTTATTAAGCTCTTGTTTTACGATTTGTTTTCATACTTTTGAACCCACGGTTTTTTTTTTCTTTCACAGCAATTATTTCCGAAAACAAACTTTATTACAACAGGGTTGTTAGAGAAACCTGTATTTGTTTTGAAAGACCTATCCAACAATATCCCATACCAACTTAAAATAAAAATAAAAAAACAAACCATTTTCTATGGGAGTTACGTACCTTATTTTTATTGTAGATTTTAGACAGATGGACATGGCGAAACATGGGGTTCCTAATTGACTAGTTGACTACGGAACCCTAAAAAGAAGGTAGGTAGTATAAAACACGAACTTCAATATTTTATTCCACGGCATGCGTGTTCAAATAGTAAATACGTGACTCGGATGAGTAATTCAGTAGTCAGGCTAAGTATTCTCCTTGCTGCGAGCATTTAGGGGTAACGTTTTATGGAAATCAAAACGAATAATTATTAGGACTCATTTACTTGCATACGAGTTGCATTACATTGCAGTATTTGATCGCTAAGCTGACAGGTCGGAACGGAACTTACCTACTATTTATACCAAAGGTGTTTTGACACAATTTTTAGGGTTCCTTACCAAAAAGATACAAAAGCAACCCTTATGGTGCGACTCTGTCCGTCCGTCCGTCTGTCTGTCTGTCTCATCGCTGAATATCTTGAGAACCACCTACTTTTTTATTTGTCTTAATCATTTATTGTATAATATAAATACATATTTATTTACAATAACAATATACATAATGGATATATAAAGATGATTACTATAACTAGCTTATATCTAAAATAGGCCCTTGAGGCAATTTACCAAGGATGCTGGCGGCATTTCCTCGTTGTATCGCAATACTGATACGAAATGAATTTAATGAACAATGCTAGCCCAGGCACATTGTAAGTACTTTTTTTATTAACTATGGAAAATGCCCAATATGAAGAGGGGCAAATTTTCAAAGCCTAGTCACTAGGTCAAGTGTTACTACCGTAACATTTAATTGTAGAGGGCGACACCTGTTATATTTAAAATAATTATTATTACATTTTGACTGGAGCCTTGGACTCGACCAGTTTTGAAGCGTAGGGAATAAATGCCGAGGCAAAGGGCACAGACGTTACCAGCAAGTTTGCTAAGTATAATTTTAAGATTTATCATTTATAAGCAAAGTTTACGATTGAAGTTTAAATGTCATGGATTAGTGTCGATTTAAAATTTCTAAAAATAAATAAATTCCTCATTCTTATACCTTTAAACGAGCAATTCTTGTATATATATATATATATATATATATATTTCTGTGATCTCGGAAACGGCTCTAACGATTTCGCTGAAATTTGGTATATGGGGGTTTTTGGGGTATACAATCTATCTAGATTAGTCTTATGTTTGGGAAAACGCGTGTTCTCGAGTTTTCATGCGTTTTTTTATCGACGCAGAATATGGTCGCTAATTTCGTGTTGCCCGCCACTGTCCGTCTGGTCCAGCGGGTTAAGACGCGGACTGCTAAACGAGTGTTACGGGTTCGAATCTCGCCCGGTGACTAACTTTTGTTTTTTTTTTTATATGTTCAAGTTTTTTTTTTTTTTAATTTTTATTGTTTTAGACAAGTTTAATTTAGTAAAAAAATGTAGTTAAGATTATCACCTATAGACCACCATAATTACAATAAATAGTTATAACCGAGCAAAGCTCGGTCGCCCAGGTACGTATATATTATTTGTAATTATATTTATAATAGTATTATGCAAACTAAAATTAAAACTCGATACATAATTGTAAGTAACAAGTTTGTATATGTAGGATTAGAAACGTATGAGTTGAACTTATTTCATCAACAGCAAATTCAATTTAATACAATATTTTCCTATCAAAAGCTAATTTCGTATCAATATTTCATTCAGGGCTCACTGAAATGTAAAGCTACGTTTAATTTCAACTGACATGCATGCACTGGTAATTTGACTGAAATCAACCTACATTGATCCCAGTACGCTTGAAGCATATCGTAGCACAACAAAGTGATGCAAATAAGCATTTTATTGTATAAGATATATTTGTATCTTTAGGCACGCTCGCAGTCGTATGTTGATAAAAATAGTTTAGAGGGTTAGCACATTGTTACTGGTGAATTCTCAATATAACTAGGGACTTCGGTGCCGTTACACTAAGAAAAAAAAACAGTTAGATCAATTGAAATTGCATTAAAGCTTAATGCTTTAAACAGTTCCATATGAGCCTAACGAACAAAACAGTAAATTTTACTGTTCCGAAAAGACGGTAAATTTCACTGTTCTGAGGAGCTAAAATGTAGTGACTGTTCGTTTATTTAATACTTAGACATGTTCAAACAGTTAACGTTACTATGTTGTATTTTACTGTTTTTCAAACATTTGTTGATATCGTATTAAGCAGTTAATGTGTGCTCTATAGATCATATTTTTTTCAGTGTAAGAGAACATTACTACCGTAACATTTAATTCGATATTTAATTATCACTAAGCACTATTAAATAATACTTTACTTACTTTTACTTTAAACAATTTTAGTTTGCATTAATATTTTCAATTAATTCTATTTTATAATGCCATGTTGTAAATGTGGCCTTGTGGCCTATTTGCTGAATAAATGTTGAAGTTGAAGTTGACTGGTACGTGTTTGCCCACGAAAAACTGTGAAAAAATAAAATGTGGCACAAAAATATGAAATTCCTTGATCGTACCTATAGTAAACATAGAAAGGTTATTATTAGTATAGACTAATGATACTTACTAATCTAAGCTTCCGCCTTACTCGTGGAAATTTAATGCCCCGAACCACACCTGCAGTGATTGTATATACGACGTATAATCTATATCATATTCTAGCACGTTACCTGTCGATTACCGTCGTTATTTAACGTTGGAGAGAGAGCGCTTCTAACGATAAAATAACTAATATAATTGATCAAAAGCTTGATAATTATTGAATATCTTAGATCGGCATTCAAAGTTTAGTGCTTCTTTAATCGTGCATCTTACTTCTACCAGTGTATAACTACGAGATTGTTAAATGCCGCCCATGGACACCTGCAATACCAGGTTTATGGTGGCAAATTAAGGGGCTAAGGGCCTACGTCAGGATTTTCTGTGATATGTCAGGATTTTTGGTCATTTTTCAGGATTGCGGGGGGACTGGCGAGTGTCAGGGTTTTTTAAGAATCCTCAACTAACTACTAGAAGCTGGGCAGAGGAACGGGAAGGTTATGCTATATGGTGGCAAGTGAAGAAGCTAGTAGCTCACTGGGTTATTTTGGAGAAGTACGGTCCAAAAAATGTGAGGATTTTAGGGTGATGTCTGGACTTTAGTCAGGATATTAAATTTTTTGCATGGCAACCGGGACAGATCCAAATACGAGTGACATGGACGGACGAGTGATGTCAAAATGAAGATCATATTGACATCAATTTCTTAGTTAAAGTCTGACTCTTGTTGTGTATTTTTGTGTTTCAAGGGATATGAAACTATTTACTTTCAAATGTCCGCCTAAAATGATCGTAGGTGCTTTAATTCTGACAGATTTGAACTGAGGAAAAAAATCACTATATATGTTTTTTACGCCACTTCAAACCAGAAAGTAAGCAAATACCGCTCTCTGCTGGCAGAAATATATTGCTGGGAAAAGGAGGACGAATATATTCATGAAGCTACAGTTTTCTAGATTACAGAGAGTTTTCATGAAGCCCCATAAGTAATGAAAATCAAACAATTAATAACTTTCTAAAACTCGTTACAGTTTTGTGGTTTTATTGAATTTTACGAAAACGAAAACATAAATCTACAATATAAAAGATTGCTTGTCAAATATAAAACGCGCATATAAAATGGGAATGATGCCAAGTGTCATTTAAAGTATTAGAAATAATGTGGTTTCGTAAATCATCTCCTAAATTGTAGGTAGCTTTTTGTATTTTCCAGTCCGCTAACGTTTTTGTGGCCCCTATGGGGCTCAAAAGTGGTTACGTACCCAAAGTGTACAACGAGACCCTATTCATAAGACTCCACTGTCCGTCCGTCCTTCCGACACCAGGCTGTATCTCATGAACCGTGATAGCTAGTTGAATTTTCACAGATGATGTATTTCTGTTGCCGCTATATAACAACAAATACTAAAAAGTACGGAACCCTCGGTGGGCGACTCCGACGAACACTTGCCCGGTTTTTTCATTTGTAGTCTGCCTCTGTCGCACTCATGAAATGTTCGTTTAATATACGTGATGGCTTCGCTTTTCCGCCATTCTACCTTTGCTTGAAAGAAGGTTATTAAATAAGTTAACGTGATGATTATTATGACAACTTTTTTTGGTGCTACGGGCCCGCCACCAAAAAGCACCTCCTTACAATTTCTTGCTATTTGAGAATGTCCTTTTCAAAGCAGAGCGTAACTTCGATTGAATGGCGGCGCTGGCGGTGGCTAGGTTCGTGTCTCTCAACACTCCAATCCAGAAGGTTAACACATTGCAATTTGGTAACCGAGTTAGCTCACGATGTTCACCGTCACCAAAAAAGAACTGATATCCTCACCCTCCCTCTCCCGTCTCTTTCTGACCCTCGCTCTGGTTCTGTCCTTGTCCAACAGATCACTGGCCAGCGGGGTAATGCCACTAGTATTTTTGGCACATTTGGTCGGGTGATTATCAGAATGGGGGATAATGTTGTACATATTTCTTATTAAGTTTGGTTTAGGTACTAGGTAGGCAGCTGACGAAACCTGTTGTGGATATATGTTTTGTAAGTACTGTGCTTATTTTGACGAAGCGTGCTGCGGATGTTTTTTTGCTGGAATGACGAAGCCTGCATTGTGGATTCTGGCTGTCTTGAGAATATTGAATAAGCAATTATTATTACACAGAAAGATCATAAGTTCTAAAAACTCAAGCCTTTTAAATATCAACTCTGTAAAAAACTTAATTGATGTAAATGGTAGCGTGTAAATTTCCTTTGTGACGTGACTCGTTATACTGCCGTAACAATAAAACGGCCTTTTACAGCCCGACATTTCGTTCGACTACACACCGACATGAGCATTAAAAAGAAACTCGTCTACATAAGTGCATGTGCTGCAGATTCATGTTTTGTTCACACGGCCTACAGAGCTTTAAGAAACCTAGCAGGTGTATTTTGTTTGCGCTAATCGTGGAAGGACCGAGTCACGAACGAGAAGGTACTAGCATCTATAGTTGTGCCGTTCTCGAGAATGTTCTCCGTTTTGTATGGGGAATGTTCTCGCGCGAGAACATTCCCTTTAGTAAATGGAGAATATTCTCGAGAACGGCACAACTATACCACCATTGCAAGTTTACCCAGTATTACAGCCACCTTGACAGAGACGTTTGCGCTGGTTGGGGCACATGCACATGACTCCTAAGCGAAATAGCGACCGGATGGACGACCAACAATCCGTTTTAAGGATAGTGCAAAGTAGGACATATTGTACTTCCAGATCCCACCGACTAGGAAAAAGAAGGTTAAAGACCGCAAAATTGAACTAACACCAGTTGAATTGTCAAAAAAAAAATTACTGCTGCGGCGTAGACGCGGGCGATGTCTTTATTTGCCTTGTTTGCGCATTTAAAGTTCTTACCGTGACAGTATTGGAGCGACGAATATTACTGTAGTTTTTCTTTATTAAATAAGTAAGTAATAAGTCGTAACATTGTAGGATTTTGTCTTATTTGTAAATCGGTGAAATTTTAATTTTTTTTTATACCACGACGGTGGCAAACAAGCATACAGCCCGCCTGATGGTAAGCAGTCACCGCAGCCCATGGACGCCTGCAACTCCAGAGGTGTTACATGCGCGTTGCCGACCCTTGATTTTTTTTTTTGTTTGTACAAATATCAATTTTTGAAGACAGAAATGAAAAAATATGCAACTACGGATCGCGAAAGCTTAGCGCGATGGTAATATATGCAAACTTAGCCTCGCCTAGTGTTTCATGATATCGCCATATTATGTTAATCGAACATGAGAATTTACATCAGTAAGTAAATGGGTTTTAACGTTTCATTCATTTCTTACTTAACAGTTGCATTTGAATAACATGCAACTGCATGTATCGTTACGATTGCAGTACGCTTAGTTGAAACTTTTTTTTTAATTTTTATTCAAAGTAGGCATTGAGCGTTACTTATAAAATGAAACATTTTACAGCAAGTATTATTATAAAATCACTGTTGTAGTATATTAGCTACAGTCAGCAAAATGATTTGACGACTGGTCTGGCCTAATGGGTAGTGATCCTGCCTATAACGCTGATGGGGGCGAGTTCGAATCCCGGTAAGGGCATTTATTTGTGTGATGAACACAGATATTTGTTCCAAAGTCACGGATGCTATTTATCTATAAGTATAAGTATGTATTTATCTTTACACTTATGTATATCGTCACCGTCACGTTTTGCTTAGTTTTGGGCTAGTTCGATCGGTGTAATAAATATTGTTGCCAAATATTTATTTATTAACCTCTTGAATGGCGAACGCGGATCCACGTTACAAGTTATTCAATTTTAATTATTAATTAATCAGAATTCAATGTTTACTGCGCGGATCCACGTTCCGCCGATTCGAGAGGTTAAACCCAAAATATTTATTAGCCACGAGACACGAATGAGACACCAGCGGTGGCATCATGGTTCCATTTATATCACTTGTCACTATTCCCGTCACTTTCGCACTTACATACTTGTTAGAACGTGACAGGCATGGTGACAAATGATAAAGAGCCGACCATCATAGCCCTACGGATCCTTTCTTCCAATTTATACCTACCGAAAAATATCAGCTCGTTGTGGCTGTTTCCTTTAGCTAACGTCAAATATATTATTTATAAACATTGTGCCATTATTATATTTAAACAATCTAGGAGGTGTATTCTGATTGAAAAAAAAATACAGGTTATGAATTTGTTTTGAATTTGTCATGGATATTATGTGTCAGTATGAAAAGTCATTTCTTCAACCAGAAACTCATTTTTGATACTGACGGATCATATCCATAATTCAGATCAAATTCATAACCTGTTACTATATTCAATTCAATTCAAATATACTTTATTCATGTAGGCCTAGCAACAAGCACTTATGAATAGTAAGACAGTATTACATATAATTATCTTAATCTAATTATCAGAGCAATTTATTGATGTTGTAAATATTATTCCATATATAATACTAATGATTATAATTCATAGATCAAATTTAATACTAAAACTTTCACAAAATACAGTCATACAAAAAAAAAATGTATAAAAAATACTAGTCTAGATTGTTTCTAGAATAAATTCTACATGTCAAACAAATATAATAAAAACAAATCAGAATAAACCTCTATGGGTCTACATATATTTTTATTGTTGCTCTATATTGGGTCGCCACATGTTCAATGAAGTGCGTGTGTGTCGGCCATAACGGCAGAAACCTATACCTCAGAGAGGTCAACGTACTAAATTCATTTTGTGTTGCCCCCGTTTTATTTACCTACATTCATATACAAAAGATACTCGTAAATAATAGACGCATATAGGTTTTGCACTACGATATGCATCTTAGGACATTATTGCTTGCAAATACCTTACTGCGTCATCAAATTCAACTCACAACACTCAACGAAATGTTTCTCAAGTGCGTCTGGTTAACATTTGTCTGTGCAACATTGCAGCGATCGAACTCTGGCTTAAATCTTCATAAGTGCAAGTGAAGGTGCCGGGGTGTGACGCTTTGTGATTGGATCCAGATCTGGAACCAGGACTCCCTCAAATGACAGTGCGTAAACAAGTAGCAAATACGTGACACACGAGTGCTTGATGGAAGACGGATTGTTGCAATCAGTTTCGAAAAATCCAACGAAAATAGGCTTGTGTTAATAAATATTATGAAAACAAAAATTCTATAGCCTCCAGCTGCTTCGATATCAAAACTTGCTTCGAATGGAACAATTCAAATTAGAATGGAATAATTTAGGTCTCTGTGAGGGTAAAGTATAAAGATACGTCCACACTGGTTCAACTCAATTCGTTATGCGTAGTAGGTATACTTAATATCATCGTGACCCATATAACCTTTATACGATTTGTTTGAGGCATGGGTTTAACGAGTATGGACTTGCATGGACATAAGGTATTTTACTTATTTTCACAAGCTTTTTGACATATAAATCACACGCCACGAATCACATTAATTTAACTGATCCCTGGTAAACAGTACTTCTGTTGAAATACGGTGCACATTTGACCAGTTATATTGCTATAGGTTTACAGACGAGACCGTGCACTGTTTCATTCGTGTATTTAATAAATGTGTGAAACACTACACTCCTCCGTCTAGGTGTGACAAAAGGTCAAAGGTTATTTCGTGGCGTTAGGTAGGTACTACACTTATCGGGATTATAACCAACGGAAGTGTACCTAAAGGCTTCCTCTGAGGCGAAAGAGTAGATTAGTGAAAGGACATGCAGGGTTTGACCAATGACACTTAAGTTAAAGAAGATGTACCAAAAAATGTGCAGTGTTGTGTTTGGTCAAATTCTGCGTGTCTTTATGCTCCACTTACAGCAAGAGCGATGATGGCTATTAATTACGTGATTAATGACAAAAAAGCATCCGTGTTTTAATATAAAGGCAGAAAAATACGGTTGATTTATCTTGTCATTATCAAGCAATTAACGTAGTCAACATGGCCGGCATAATGAAGCGGAGACGCAGGAGAATTTAGATGGTTCCTGATCATTTTTGTGGACATATTTTTGCAGAAGTGGCAGTAGATTTTGAACAGTGCTTCGGTTATCTGGCAGAAGTGCAGGTCTCGTAACAAATAACCCAATGTCCAATAAAGTCTACAATCCATTCGCCAAAAATATGTCTACAAAGTTGAAACACCTAAATCTCTTTCCCTTCCTTCCTTCGCCTCATTGAAAACACAGTTGGACTTTTAGAAAATGATCGCTCCTGATCGCTGTGCGTGAACCAGCTTGCGCGTTGTAAGCGTGTGGCTTACTTGGTGGTCACAACCGGAGCACTGGCATTCGCAGTGAGGGCAAGCCCGCGAGACTTCGCGGGCGGGGTTGCGCTAGCTACCCTGCGGAGCTTGGTCCTCGGGCGCTGCGTGAAGCAATGCAAATTGACAGCCGCAGTCTCGGGCACTCCGCCGTGGATATTGGAAGCATCGATCCAGGAGGCAGCATACATCCTGCGCACCACACCATTTAAGCAACACGGACAGCCACGGCCGAGGTCTGTGTCCCTACAGAACATTCCAATTTGAGATCGCTTTTTAGTAATCTAGCTACTTTTGGTCTAGAAAGGGCAAGCTTGGACGAATTTTATGGATCAAATTGCATAATAAATACTGGGTTTATAGTAACTACGAGGTCTCAAGCGTTCTACGAAGGGTTTTAACTTTTTGATTCTAGTTTAATTTTTAGCACACGTTTGGGAACCATAGTTAGACAGTCTGATACTGAGGAAGCTTTACTATGAATACGTTTATTAATTTCTATTTAGCTAAAAGTAGCATCAGGGTTCAAGCGATCTACATAGTTAACTTAGTTTTCTACTTAAATAATTATCTGGGCACATTCGCGAAAATCAATTAGTCAGGGACTGAAATCCTCATTAAAACAAATTAAGTTGATTATGCTTTTAAATTACACGCCACACCTATTGTGTTCATAATTTCATAATTAGAGTTTGCATTAAATAACCGTAGAAATACAGTAAAGGTAAATACAATGTATAAATAGCGTGGCATTGCATGTGAAGTGATACACAATGCTTTTATGTAACATGAGGTTAACAAAACCATTTTTCAAGTGGATGCATTGCTACTGAAACTAGAAAGGTAGGTCAAAGTAATTATAGAATTATGCCGATGTTAGAATGTAAAGGCAATTTTATGTCACGCGAGCAATTATTCAAACACAAAGTAATAACTAAATGTAATTACTAAATGTAATTTTGACGACCGGTTTGGCCTAGTGGGTAGTGACCCTGCCTACGAAGCTGATGGTCCCGGGTTCAAATCCTGGTAAGGCCATTTATTCGTGTGATGAGCATGGATATTTGTTCCTGAGTCATGGGTGTTTTCTATGTATTTAAGTATTTATAAATATTTATATATTATATATATCGTTGTCTAAGTATCCCCAACACAAGCTTTATTGAGCTTACTGTGGGACTTAGTCAATTTGTGTAATAATGTCCTATAATATTAAAAAAAAAAATTGTCAAAAAAGGTATAATTAGAAACTGTTATGTAGGTATGGTAGCTTTAATGTTTTGCTGTTTCAAGTAGTTAATATTATATATCGTTGGTTAATGCCACTTAAATTCAATTCAAAACTTTTACCCCCTTATTCATAAACGTCTACTAAAGTTGACAAGCCGGTAATAATCGTTTGTCCCTTCTCATCATACCAATTTGTCGGAAAGGGACAAACGATTATTAGCGGCTTGTTAACTTTAGTAGACGTTTCTGAATAAGGGGGTTAAAGATTATAACTAAACTTTTAACAATTATTAAACATAACTAAACTTAAACTTCTATCGATTATTATTTAGAATTGTATATTAAATCCATAAAATCATTAATTTGGTAGAAATTTGAAAAAGAGTCAGGGATAAAATAATACATTTCAAAATACAGTTTCTACAATAAGCATATAAAACATTAATATAATCAAAAATATTTTTTTAAATGTTGTGCTCGTTTTTAAATCATTTAAGTAATAAACAATTAATCCGTTAGAAACAAAAACAAGTTCAAAACAGTAAATAAGTAAAGTTAAACGGAAATAAAAGTAAAAGACGTGTGAGAATTTTACAACCCATATAACTCTGCCAATAAAATTTGAACTTTCTGTCAAAAAGAAAAGACATTTGGATGACAATTTAGGAAGAAATCTTTTCGCTAAATTATCTTCAAGTAATCCAACAACAAAATAAAACAAATAGAATGCTATCCGCTATATCTTTACTTTGACGTTAATTTGTGAGAAAGAAGACAAGAAGATCACAGAAAATAGCGCAGGCCCGCTCCACGAGAGAAACCTAAGTAATTTTATCTCACTGGCAAGTTACTGTTCAAACCACTTCTTATTTTTCGAGCACATTTCCGTTCTTACTTTATTCTATTCATAACATACTGTTATAGCTATAAGTATATGGATGTACGTATAGGCTAAGAATCGCTGGCTGGGTCCAACGGCCGAGCGATCAGTTGATTACAGGACTTCTATAAGCGAGTACGTTTGTTTATCTTCCTGCCTCCCAACCTCCAAACTAACACAGGCGACGAGGATGGGATAACACATGGGGATGGACACGAGGATGATATACATACTAAAGCCTTGTTCTTATTGTTTGAATAGCTACAATTTACTGATAAAACACAGACATTATTCAGTATAAAGCAACTGTCTAGGAAGATAAGTGGGATTCACTGGGCTGAAGAGCATAATGTGTTCCCAGTCAAGTGTGAAAGATACTAATCCTGTAGCATTACAAGTGCTTACACGATAATATACTTATGACGGCTACACAGCTAAAACGCACTAAGACACTAATGCTATTGCAAACTATATGATGACTTATCAATCAAATATGAATGGTTCTGAAATATGTACAATTACAATAGGGATGATGACACATGTTGAATTTTATAACAAAATCTAGTAAAGTAGAAAGGAAATGAGCAATTATGTCTATATTAAAATAACATATGGTAATGATAAAAAAAATAGAGGACCTGAAAGTTTCAAAATTTACGTATATTTTTAACCTTCCAAAAAGGAATGAGGTAAGGGTACCATTCGATTCCTTACATTTTATCTAAGAATATTAAGAAGAATGTACATCAAGTATATACATAAACGCAATATTTCACAGACAATTAGTCCAGCTTCCTCACGATGTTTTCTTTCACCGAAAAGCGACTGGTAAATATCAAATGATATTTCGTACATACGTTGCGAAAAACTGCCGGGCCGGGGCTTGATTGAACCCACGACCTCCGATTGAAAGTCGCACGCTCTTACCGCTAAGCCACCAGCGCCAGGGATCGGAAACCGGTATTTTTTGTATGGGAACGAAAACGGTATTTTTTCGTTCTTTGTTAATTACTTCATTTCTAATTAGGCAATCTAAGAATACGAAGTCGTTATCTGAAAACACAACTGAGTCCTACATTTAGAGTATAAAATAAACCGAAATATATGGTTATTTCGATGTTTTTGCAAAAAACCGGTTCCGATCCCTGATCAGCGCTTCTCAAACTCAAAATAAACACTAACCAATTGGATAAACAGGCCCGAATCTGAAGGCCAGCCACACTTAACCGCATTGACCTTATACGTTACATTATGCTTTAACATGAATAAATAAAAGAATACTAATTTACCCAAACTCAATGAAACCACTCTGCAATGTTGGCCGAAACGTTAATGCAATTGACAATTAACCGTTACAAATTGAACCGTAAAGTATCACCGTCCGTTACGGTTTACGGTTCAATTTGTAATGTTTAATGGTCAATTGCAAGTAACGTTCGGCCAACATTACCACTCTGGATAGATTTTGTTCAGATGACAAATGTCATCGTTGCTTTTCATTACAATGCGATTCAATTAAAAAGAAAATATGATTTCAATTTCGATCAAACGTCGGATAAATTTGATCTCAGATATGATAAATAAATAATAATAAATATTAAAGGACAATTAAGGGGTAAAGTTCGCCTTTGTACAGATTTACTGATTTTTAAGGTTCCGTACCCAAAGGGTTAAAGAGGAGCCTATTACTGAGACTCCGCTGTCCGTCCGTCTGTCACGTCTGTCAAGAACCGTGATAGTTAGCCAGTTGAAATTTCTACAGATTGCGTATTTCTGTTGCCGCTATAACAACAAATACTAAAAACAGAATAAAATAAATATTGCTTTCCAATCTCGAGGTTCTCATCCAATCACCGAAGTTAAGCAACGTCATGCGGGGTCAGTACTTGGATGGGTGACCGTTTATATAATGGTACGGAACCCTTCCTGTGCGAGTCCGACTCGCACTTGTTTCTGTGTTATGTACTTGTTACATACATACATATAATCCCGCCTATTTCCCGGAGGGGTTGGCAGAGACCACGGATTTCCACTTGTTACGATCCTGACATACCTCTTTCGCTTCCTTCACTTTCATAACCTTTCCATACACTTATATCTATGTATGTACTTGTTTTGTGCAATAAAGTGTTTACTACTACTACTACAACTTTACACAGATTGACCTAGTCCCACAGTAAGCTCAATAAGGTTTGTGTTGTAGGTACTAAACGACCCTATAATATATATAATAAAGTTAAATACCTAGAAAACATCCATAACTCAGGACCAAATATGGGCCTACCGCGAAACACGTTCGACGTGTTGCCTCCCTGTCACATTTACCTGTGAAGTTACAAGTTCGACAGAGAGGCAACACGCCAAACGTGCGATAGGCCCTCAGGACCAAATATTTGTGATTACAAATAAATGCCGTTACCAAAATTTGAACCCGGGAACTCCCGCTTTATAGGCAAGGTCACTACCGACAAAAATAATATGAAATAGAGGTGGATTGTCAAAGAAAACTTTGTAGCCACAGTAAATTTACTGCCATCTTTCGACACATAATGAAAACTTTTAGAATGCCATTTGACTTTCATCCTTATTCTTTCACTGATACTTGTTAAATTGGTTAAATATCAAAAAGTAATAAGATATAAATCTTTTATAAAATAAAAACTCGCAGAACCAACGATACGTTTCTAATTAGCTAAGAAACAAAATATAGCGGTAGTTACGTAATTGACACATAGCAATTAAATATAGCAGTGTGCGTTGAACAAAACAAATTGCTTTTCCGGGAAGTTTACTAATTTACTTGCAGTTATTAATACATAACATATACCTAACTATTCGTAGGTATGGTCAAGCTATTTTGTTTCTGTGTCACTTTGTGGTACCTTGTCACATTGAAAATTCAATACAATAAAAATATCATTTATTGCTCACCAATGCTTGAGGCTACGGAGACTGCTTACCATCAGGCGGGCCGTATGCTTGTTTGCCACCGACGTATTATAAAAAAATAAAATAAAAAAAGTGGCGTAGGCCATCGCTCGAAACGATGCCGCCATACCATTTGGCCTTTGATCTATTAGATGGCGTTCTAAAAGTTTTAATCATGTGTTGAAAGATGGCAGTAAATTTACTGTGGCTACTAAGTTTTTTTTTGACAATCCATCTCTATTTCAAATTCTCGTTAACCTAACACTAAAAGTCGACGAGTGATATTGCGACCCCAGAGCACGATTCTGCATCAACAATTTGTTACCGTTTTCATCTGATTTTGTTACGACCTTGACAATCCTTTTGGTGATTTGTGCGTATCTCACACATTACTTTTACTTCATTTCATATGCACCTATCAGCGGGAGCGATCTTCAAGGTAGACATCAAAACTAGTTAAAAACCGTAACATTTTTTAAATTTGAATTGAGCTCAATGACATCAAATCAGGGCGGCTACCGGGAAAATCGAAATTCGTCAATTGCGGGCATTTTTCTGTCACTCTAATTACGTTTTAATGAGAGTAAAAGAGAAAGATCCCCGCAATTTGCGAATTTCGGTTTTCGCGGTAGGCCCCCAGATTCTGTCATTCACGAAGACGCGTGCCTTGCATTGACATATAAATCTAAAGACGGGCCCTACGGACAATAAGAATGAGGCCAGTACAGCAGTGTCACGCACACGAACTCAAGCCAATCGAGCAGTCTAACGCTGCAACGCGATTGGTTGATGAGTCCGCATCACGCGCGCGATTGGTCGCAACTAGTTGCGTTAGACTGCACGATTGGCTCGAATTCGAGTGACACCACTGAACTAGCCTTTCTTAGTGCACGTTAGATATATATGTCAGTGGTGCCTTGTTTCTTATTGTCATGGTTTTAAAGGTTAGATTTGAAAAATCTGCGCGTCATCGTGGATGACACGAGCACAAACTAACACGCATTAGTTATAGCAGGATAACAAAAACTAACAGGCGTATTCTGATTTAAAACAGGTTACAAATAAGATCAGATCTATAACTAATCCAGATCTAAGTCCTAACCTGTTATTTCTATCAGAAAACGCGCGCAGCCGCGGCTAGTCGCTAGTCAAATATATAAAGACAAATTAAAAATATAGCAATTACCGTGTTGATTCAATTGCAAATTTAAAGATTTTATAGTTGAGCATTAAAATATATTTTTACTATTTTTTTTTAATTCTTTTATTTATTTAGGGACTTTTAATCTAAAGATTATGCCAGTCCCATCGTACCTTAAACTATGTAAATTACAATCACTCATCAATCACGGCCTGACAGTATACTGACTAATAGAATTATAGATAAATAAATACATCTCCTTTGCCTTTTCTGAATTTGGTGTCGCCAAGATGCTTTGGAATGCGCCTACATCTAACCTATTAAGCTTTATTGACTTCAACAATATTTGTATTTTACCTTCGTTCCGCACACATTCCACCAATACATGTTGAACATCCTCTACAACATTGCAAGCTTCGCAGTTCGGGGATAGCTCTTTTTTCATCATAAAAGCGAACTTTTTTAGAGGAATGTGTCCTGAACGAAGTCTTAATCCTATCTTGATCAATTACCTAATTATCCTAGCATTCCTGTACCATACACCTTTTTCTTTACAACGCCTGTATTATATTATTATATTACAATCTATGTTCGCGGAAGTAATATGTAAAGTAAATCTATGTTCGCCTGTAAGCTATAGCAAAATTGTCCAAAGTAAACTGTACTTTTTTGCTACTTGCTGCATATATAAAGAAGTTTTTATCTCCATATTAGGCCTGAAAACTCCGCTTTCAGTATACATGAGAAAACTTTTCCATTGTTGAGGTATTATGTCGGCAAAAATGGTGTATACGTATAAATATACAGGGTGGGCAAATAAGAATATATTTTGTTTTTAAATTTTAACTTAATTAACTTCATAATATAAAATAAAAAAATACATAGTAAAATATATTATTCAGAGCAAATATATGCGGAACATAATATCTGACATATGTCTACCACTAACAGCAGGCAAATGTGAGCCCTAATCATTGCAATTTTCAGCGTATTTTCGCACATTTTCAGCGTTATCTAGTAAATTTGTGTCGGATTATCAGTTTTAACTGTCTATATTTAATCAGCTTATTAGCATAGACACGTAATTTTAGATAGTACCCACAGAAATAATTCAGGACCTACACAATTTGGGGAATTTGGGTGCCAATCACTGTTTCTCAAAATTAATCGACAACGTGTTTTAAACAACACAAATATTTGGCAGAAATGATCTTCCATATATAATTGCCGGCCCTGAATAATATATTTATTTAAAAAAAAATTTTAACACTCATCCTTTTATTTGCCCATCCTGTCTCTATCATATCCATTCGACAAAGCTTTTGTTTTGCTCTGTTTTAAGGCATTGACGGCGGAAGGAATGACGTGACATAAAACCGCTTGTGTTTGTGGTTTTTGTGAAAAACGGTGATGTAACCGGCAAGCTGTTCAGTTTTTTCCATTTAAAATGTACAAGTTTTGTGGACATGGATATTCGCATATAAATTCCAAGAGTCCAACTCAAGGTTGGTTTAGATGCCGCCTACCACATGACAGTACATAATGTGCAGCAGTATTGGAATAAATTGAGTACAGGTTTCTAAAAATATGTTATATACAGTCATGGTTTATCGGGGAAGCGCTGGTGGCCTAAGAAGCGCTGGTGGCCTAGCGGAAAGAGCGTGCGACTTGCAATCCGGAGGTCGCGGGTTCAAACCCTGGCTCGTACCAATGAGTTTTTCGGAACTTATGTACGACATATCATTTGATATTTACCAGTCGCTTTTCGGTGAAGGAAAACATCGTGAGGAAACCGGACTAATCCCCACAAGACCTAGTTTTACCCTCTGGGTTGGAAGGTCAGATGGCAGTCGCTTTCGTAAAAACTAGTGCCTGCGCTAAATCTTGGGATTAGTTGTCAAGCAGACCCCAGGCTCCCATGAGCCGTGGCAATATGCCGGGACAACGCGAGGAAGAAGATGGTTTATCGGGGATGGCATTAACACCACGGCCTCAAGCAAGCAAACAAACCCGTCGGTCAAAAAGTAGCTGTGACATAATCGGACAGACAGACGGATATGACGAATCTATAAGGGTTCCGTTTTTTGCCATTTGGCTACGGAATCCTAAAAATCAACAACAAAGTCGAAATAAATTGGATTAAATAACTATATAACTATTTTGGCTCAGTGATCCAAAAATAATCTTGGCCTCCGAAACGTGAGCGTGCGCCGATTTTGCGCAACTTCCAGCCAGTTACTGACGTGAAACTTTCCTCTCCGCTACCAGGAGCTAACTTTCTTCTTTCAGTGTTAGAGACCAGGCCCCACAGCCTTAGTGTAAGGCCTAAGCGGACGCTCGAAGCGGAGCGCTCGGCGTGGCGTGCAGCGTGGCGTCGGGCTCACAAGTGTTGTGAGCAGCGTGCACTAAGGCCGTTCCTATATAATTGCATTTGTTTAACATGCATGCCGCACGCTCCGCCCCGCTGCACGCCCAACTCGAGCGTCCACTCAGGCCTTACACTTACATTAGGATTAAATAAATAATGAATCATTTCTTTATTCAGACAACTCAGTGCTGTGGTCTACATTTGTTAGTCAGATATCCTATAAGCTGGGTTATTTCTACTTATAAAAAACTATTTCTTATCTAATTTAAATTATAATCCTCCCCAGAATGGGGGTTTATTAAGTAGGATTACGAGTTTATATGTATTGACTTTGAAGCTTAATTAATTATTCTGTAGCTGAAGTTCGCTGAGGTCACGACCCTAAATCAGTTTGGTGGAAAGGTTGGGAGTAGATTTGCATATACATTTTTCCTATAAAAGTCGAGATAGATAATTATTGTGAATATAATTGTTCGGACCATTAATATACGTTTATAAATAGTGAAAAATTGTATTAATTTGTTATTTTTTTTATATAGTTTCCCCGTGAGATATCATCAAGATACATTTAAATTTTCAAGCCACCTTCAAATATGGTAGAACCCATTAAGACGCTTAGATTACAGAGCGTGGCAAGAAAAAACAAGGACATTAATCAACTGGTAATTATAAGCAAGTAAGTAAAAACAAGGTAGTACTGTTTGTATGCTCTCAACAAAATTTATTTAGCCGTTTTAGACTACGAATATAAACTTAATGAGCGTGCCGTAGGAATAAATGGATATAAAATTAATTAAAAATTTTAAACACTAATAATAATTTTTAAGAAAAAAAACCGATTTCAATGATAGCCCGGTGAAAGAAATATTATTGGATTTCATACAATGAAATTAAAAGGACAGCGTCCTACGCCTGATTATGTAGAAAAGGAGGTAAAAGGTTTGTCACTGCACCCGCCTTCACACATTTCAGATTTGCTGGTTGACTGGTAAAATACCCGCAATAGGGTATTTATTCGACTGTATTTAACTGCTGTGAACTGTGACTGCCTGCGAACTGCGAACATGCGAAGAGAACAAATTGCCAAACGTGAACTATGTGGCGTTGAAGAGTTCCATTCTGTTCATCATCAGCAATTCCGCTTCATCAAATGTAAATGCTTGATTTGATGATGAAAATACTATGATCGCTATATATATGCCTTTAATATTTGAGGAGTTCCCTCGATTCCTCATGGACCCCATCGTCAGAACTCGAACTTGTTAAAAAAGTGGCTTAAAAATGTAATTTGTTTCACAAACACAGCGAAGAAGACAAATCGCCAAACGTGAACTATGCGTCGTTAAAGAGTTCCATTCTGATCATCATCAGCACTTCTACTACATCAAATGTCACTTTTTAAATTTTGCAAGTGCTTGATGTGTTGATGCAAATACAAAAATCACTATATGTATGACCTTCACATTTGAAGAGTACCCTCGATTCCTCATGGATTCTATCATCAGAACTGAATTTTGACATAAACGGGACCAATCTGTATATATATATAGATTCAATCAAAAAAATAATTTTCAAAATCGGTTCAGAAATGACGGAGTTATGAAGTTAACAAACATAAAAAACATACCAATCGAATTGAAAACCTCCTCCTTATGAAATCTTGAAGCCAGTTAAAAAGAACGGTTCGTCGTAATTGTTTACTTAAATCCTCGTGTAATTTTGACTTTTAAGGCCTCTGAGGATTTTAATAAACTGTGCAACATTTTCTATGTCTTATGACATTCTGAACTCTGAAATTTGTATCCTTGGAAATATACTCGTCCTCCGTTGCGTTTCACATTTCAGGGTTCAGTACCCCTAGTGTAAATAAATTCGATTTTGAAACGTGACGTACGCGTTTGCGTTTAGTCTCATTTTGTATTGGATTTAGAAAGAGCGCGCCAAGCGGGACGTTTTGGAAACTCAAAATCCTATACAAAATGAGACTTAACGCAAACGCGTTCGCCACGTTATGATGTCGATAAAATTTACACTAGGGGTACAGTTTTCATGACGCATTGCATACGTTGCGTACGTGCACCCAGTCTGTCCCTGCCTTTACAGACTGATATAAATTTTAATAGACACTTTGTATGGAAGACCATTTTCATTACTTTTCATATTTGCGTACGCAAACATTTTAAAGGAAAAATATCCTGGAGCTCAATAAAATCAAACAAATTAAAACTTAGCCAATATTACAGGACTTCAATCATTGGACTGTACAAACTAAAGCCGAATATTAAATAAGTTTTACTTAAAGCGACCTTCACTTCTATTTAATTTTGCTGTAATTAAAACAACTGATATAAGGACGAATGGAACATTTAACTACTGCTATAGTAGGTTTATTTATTCAATGTCAAAAAAGATAGTCAGTATAAAAATAAAATAAATAATTATTATATAAAAAAAAAAAAAACGACTGCACACTAAAAAAGAGGAAAACAAACAGAGGGTTACTTATAGTCATTTTGGTTGTTGGTCCCCGCCTGCGATACTTACCATCAACAACAATACTCTTGTGGGACTTGTTTTCCTCTTTTTTAATGTGCAGTCGGATATTTGTTTTATAATAATTATTTTTTATATTTATAACTTTTTAGAAAATACTCCTATCCTATGACACTCCCGTGATATTGATCACGGATTCGTATTGACGAATCTAACGATACCTCATACATCAAAATTTATCAAGCCGTTTAGGCTACAGGAGGCCACAAAAAACAGACATACATACATACATACATACACTCGAAAAACATTACCCTCCTCCCTTTGCCAGTCGGGTAAAAACTGTTTATTGTTATTAGAAACACAATTGATTATATATTGATCTAACTAAGAACTAATCTTAAACAAATTACACTTATATCGACCGGAATATAAACCGTGATTACCTTTAATATTGTTTTTATTGAGCTCCCGATATTTCGACGCAGTTACATGCATCTTGGTTCACTGGTAACACGGGTGGTGAAACTAACCGTTAATCATACAAAACTCTTATACAAATTATTAAAATTATATGGACTAAGGTATGTATATGGGGATGCAGCCCCTGTTTAAGTTATTGAGTTATATGAGCTATATTTAAAGAATTACCTAACGTTATCATTCATTCTTTGACCGAATTTATTATGAGAACATTCCGATCCCTCGGAAACCGGGATATTCAAATTTGTCTTGCAATATTTGACTTGTACATACATAGGTACATTGCATGTCTTGCAAGATTTGACTTGTATATACATAGGTACATTGCAAGTTAAATAAAAGCTTATAAAATACCATGTTACTTTTACATTCTCACGCCACGTGCCGTTTTTAGCATTTAAATTTGATTTACTTACAATTTTTGTAAGATATCGTCTTAATGTTCATAAACGTTTCAGTCCAATTATACGTACCTACTCATGAATGTTTTCGTAACAGTCATTACCATTTGAGCCCCGCTTAAAAAGAAAATTTACTTTTACATCATGCCAGCACTTAAGCTCGCTAACCATTGAATTACGACCACGTTTTATACCGAAACTTGATTTATGTCTAACATTAACTGAGAATTAACCATTCGCAAAGCTTCCAACAACAAGCGCTACGTCATACGCTTTTCATTACAAGTCTCAATAGGTTTCCTTCTCTGTTAACATGAATATTACGAGAATTTAATTCCACAAACTCATATAAAATAACTCATTTTAAAAGCAATCGTGTTGTGTACAGGATAAAGATCAAAATTGAAAACGATAAAAAGGAGGATATGAGGTTGTAAAAGACTGACAGGAAACCGCTTTGTAAATAGTATTCTATTGTTATTGCCTCGTAAACATAACGTTTAAGCATTTAAACACGCAGAAGGGATCGTTCCCATTGAAATAGAGCTAAAAACATTAAATGCCTGGAGATAAGATAAAACGGTAGACAAAGCGATTCAACAACTAACTATACTATATATAAAACAGTAGATAATAGGATTCATCATTAGGAACAGACTAACTATAGAACCACCACCTACTTAGAATGGAAGAGGATCCGGCTGCCAAGAGAGCGTACTTGGAAAGACCGGCTGATGCCTGCCCGGTGGGTCGACCCAGATACCGCTGGGGAGACAGCGTTGAAGCGGACCTACAGCAGCTCGAGGACGATAATTGGCAGGAAGCGGCTCAGGATCGGGAAAAGGCATGCTCTTGTTTCGGAGGCCAAGGCTCTCTTTGGGTCGCTGATCTTCATTAGTTAGTTAGTTAACTATACTTTATAACTGTAGTTAAAGAAAGCCTGAAGCAAGTCCATTAGCCCTGTCATAGTGTCGCTACAAGCAGCTCAAACATGGAAATAATGTTCGAACGTCGTGTATAGTCAAATAAAATATATCAGTACTGGTTTTGTCAATGATTAATTCCAAAATATGATTTATTGGAATGTTAATACGCATTTACTTAAGTTTATGTTTTATTGTATTCGACATATATTTTCTTTGCATCTTTGACAATCTTTCGTGGTCTCTTTGTGATAAAATCGTCCATGACGAAGCCATTTCATCACATGCGAAGTCTTTTCTTCTTACTTCGGTGACATTCGATTACTTTCAACGCTTGACACATTCAACGTCAGGGTTATAACCGCGAAAATCGAAGTTCGCAAATTGTGGGAATTTTTCTCTGTCATTCTAATTACGTCTTCATTGGAGTAGAGAGATCCCCGCAATTTGCGTATTTCGTTGTTCGTGGTAAGCCGTCTGGGGTCAAACAGTCTCCTTGCCAGTAAAAAAAATGTACCACGAAATTAAAGTAAAAAATTCGCAACACGGTGAAGTGAATATAATATTGTTAGGTTACCTACCTGTATATTGTAACAAACTGAACCACGTTCCAGTTTGCCAAATATATAACATTTTCGAATTTCATACGTAAATCCGGTTCTGCCCACAAACCGCCACGTTTGGTGTGACGAGAATTGCCAACGAGTACTCGTGTGTAAAAATTGTTTTAAAATTCACAAAACCTCGTCGTATTTGATGTCAAAAATAACAAATCTTTTTACACTGACCCTGATATCGATTCGATACGTGAACAAAAATGTTTGAACGGAATATTGCATCTTGATTTACTATGTTAGATATTTGTGCCACCTAATTCTAGTTTTAGTATTAGTTCTAGTTTTTATTTTAGTTTTACCAGGCTTCACTGAAAATCAGCGTCACGTAGTGGGTCCTAGCTAGGACATACTTCGTGGAATCAAGGCGAGTGAAGACCTTTTAGCACAATTTTCTATTCGTTTATATATTAATTTGTGTATGATGATTTAAGTTCTTTTTGTGCTAATAAATTCTTCTTATCTTAACTTATCTTATCTTTTGGTAGAATTATATTATGTACTTAGTCATACATGCATTTTCAACCTTTGACGCAAAAACAGGGTTGTTTTATGTTTGACGCCAGTGTGTGTCTGTGGCATCCTAGCTATCCAACGGATCTACCGATTCAAATGTGGTTTTAACATGAAAGCGAGTTTCCTTGCGGGGTTCTCAGCTATGTTTGATAAAAATCAGTCTAGCAGTGTGAAAAGTATCAGCTCTTTGCCAAATGAGGGCATTTTTGGCATAACATATATTTTTTGGCATATAGCGTAGGTTTTTTTTAAATTTTTAACTTTATACTTATTCTTGTAAACTCTAATTATAAACTGTTTCTTAACGTCTTTTCTGTGTGTAATAAGAATCCTGACCGAATATTGAGTCATATTTTTGGCATGTTATCGACCATAAAGAAAGGTCTACATCTTATAGTTAACCAATATTAACAATTTCAAGAATGTAGCTGTTTGTTGATTTTGTCTCAATTATAAATTATAATACCTGCAAGAGACTTGAAATGAATGTGGCAATCATTTACACACAACTGTTTCCTTTTTCCTTATTATTGCTTTAACATTTACAAATGTTTATGTAAGGAATGGATTTTTAAGAAATGCTTTTCATTAAACCAAAATAGCCACGAAGGAAAATACATAAAATTATCCCAAAAATGCGAATGAACCAACGATTACGTAAACAATTTAAGCGATCGCATTAACTCATACTAACAACATAATTTAACTCAACCAGGAACCAAATTTCAATTAATCAAAAAATTAAAGTCAAGCAAATTACTAAGAAAGCCGTGACCTGTCGTTTAAGGCAACGATTCAATTAGCCAGTCATGCAGTCTTTGCACATTGAACTATGGACTTTGTAACTATGACATAGAGTAGATTTTTCGATGCAATCACGTGGAAGATAAATGGTATAGTCGTTACTGTCGATAAATCACTCAAAGACGATAGAAACAGGGAAATAGACTTAAATTAATTTCTTTGCAAATTGCCTTTGTGAATTGCAGTTAAATTTACGGGGATATCATCGGAAATACTATTTGAAGGCGTAGGGATGTGACGACCCTCTGACGACCCCATCGCCCGCTGGTTTTACCAGTGCAATCAGTCAACGTAGGGCAGCTTGTGGCGAGCTGTTGGGGAGTAGCGACCTCACGTACTCGAGTGCTCCTGGGGAGTTCTGTTAGTCGCAAGGAGGGTGGGTGGGACAGGATTCTCTGCCTCTGGCTTGCCTTAGCTGGCCGGCCAGAGTGGAGTCGTTAGAGCTATAAGCTCCAGGAAATACTATTATTATTATTTTACATGAAATTATTATTATACTATTTTCACATTTTTTTCAATAAACTTAAATAAAATTGCATTTGTACAAATAATTTAAATTAAATGCAAAGATTAGCTTTTTTTGTTAGTGGAAAAAAATAACACTAGCAAATTAGCACTGCAACATCAGTTGTAATGTAAAGCTTATGTGGCTTTCCATCAGAGATGTGAGAGAAAGGAAGGGAGGGGGAGAAGAGGGAGGGTTAGGGAGGAAGGGAGGGGAGAGATGCTTCATGTGAATATAAAACCTCTTCATATAAACATCCTTCTCTGATAGAAAGCCAGATATTTGCAATGTCCAATGGCTCTTGCGGTTGTTTTGTGTAATGTTGCTCGTGTAACCAGTCGGAGTACTATACATAGGTTTCTTGGATAGCCAAGATAGGGAAAACGCAGATTATTTGCAAAGTCAGTACCCGAAATTCAAACGGATTCCTCAGATTAGATTGAACCGGGTTTGAAATTAAATTGCTCCCTAAATCACCCTGTAACACGCTTACTGTAAAAAGAGTCAAATAAAACGACCCATGATTTACATAAAATGGAAAAGAAAAGCATTATTGGATTCTTTATGAGTACTAAAAGGAAGCACCCGTTACCTTGTCAAGCATGTCATGCGGAATGGTACAAGACAAGAAAAATTTAATGAAGACAAATTGGTATTCACACCCTAACCTGGGAGAGACAGGATAAAGAATGAGGAGGTGTAACGAGTGAAAAGAAAACTATTCTGAACACTATTATTGAAAATAGAAGCAGATAAATGGTTGGAAATTTCAATATGACACAACCATTTTTTTCAAATTATCCTGTAGGAGTTGATGGGACACGAGGTAGAAGAAAACCCAGATGCAATTACTTGGATCAAGTGAAAGAAAAAGTAGGGGTCGTGTCGAATCAAAAGCTGGAACACACGGCACAAATCAAACAGACAAACGCAGTTTAACATTCAATGATGATTGATGAATCAGTTTCCTTCGTCTTACATAATCATAACTCAAAAACATAATCTTAATTTTTAATAAAAAAAGTTGATTCACATAAACAAGCATTTCATGTAAATAATGTTCTTAACAAAATACTAAATATAAAATGCATGCATATATAAGTATTGACAATAAGTAGTTACCAGATTTTCTTACTCTGTAGTATATGCGTACAAAGTTCACAATAGGTCATCAATCATAAAATTATCAGATAAAAACAAAAGAACATCATACAACAAATTGATTGATACGAACTTGTTGCACACAACTTTTCCATTATCTGTTTTACTTTCACCAAAGTTTCCTAGCTTCTGTTTCCTTGTTAAGCTACTTACTTACATTAGAAGTTCCACATTAGTCTTTAGCAGTTATCTAGGTATGAGTTATCGAATGGAACAGTTTGGAGTATACGAGTATTTCCTCTATTTAGTGCACATTTTTTACGTTTATTTTATTTCATAATACGAAGATACCGATCCGCACTTTACCATTACTCAGTGAAAAGAAGGAATTTTATGACGACTACAAAGGTGGTCATTTCGGTTTCAAATTTTAATACAGACATTTAAATTAAATAAATAAATATTAAAGGGACTCTTACTCAAATTGACTTAGTCCCACGGTAAGCTCAAGAAGGCTTGTGTTGTGGATACTCAGACAACGATATGTATAATTCATTTATTCATTTGTGATGAGCATGGGCCAATTTTACGTAAGATATCTGTGTTATACTTATCATGCACGCTGAACTGTAGGAGGCAGCACAGGAGCCGTCAGATTTTTGGCGCGAGGCGTAAATGTGGTGTTTATTGTTTCGATGTAGCCCACAAGATGGCAGAACCTACTATGCACAAGAAAACACGTGACGTGTAAATGTACATGTTTATGGTTCCGATTCAGGCCACAAGATGGCAGACCCTCCAACGCGCACGGTCCTTATATAAAAAACCGGCCAAGAGCATGTCGGGCCACGCTCAGTGTAGGGTTCCGTAGTTACTCTTCCGTCACAATAAGCTAAACTGGAGCTTAAAATGTAGTAAATGGTACCTTTCACCCGAGTTAAACAAATAGGCAAATTTGCATAATCAGTACCTAATTAAAGTAAGTCTTTTTACTATGAAGGGAAAACTTTTTGCGATAACTCAAAAACAGCTAAACTGATCATGTCCGCTATAGTTTTCATTTAATGTCTTTCTTAAGCTCTACTTCCACGATTTTTTTCATATTTTTTGGACCTATGGTTCAAAAGTTAGAGGGGGGGGACACATTTTTTTTTCTTTCGGAGCGATTATCTCCGAATATATTCACTTTATCAAAAAATGTTTCTTGAAAACCCCTATTAGTTTTGAAAGACCTTTCCAACGATACCCCACACTCTAGGGTTGAAGCGAAAAAAAAAAATCACCCCTACTTTACGTGTAGGGGAGGTACCCTAAAAAAAATTAAATTTTTAGATTTTATTGTACGACTTTGTCGGCTTTATTGATTTATATATCCATGCCAAATTTCAGCTTTCTAGCACTTAACGACCACGGAGCAAAGCCTCGGACAGACAGACAGACAGACAGACAGACAGACGGACATGGCGAAACTATAAGGGTTCCGTTTTATGCCATTTGGCTACGGAACCCTAAAAACACTTAATATATTTTTATCAAAGGATGTCAATAATTCAAAAGGAGGAGGTTCTCAATTCGGTTTTTCAACACGAGAACATTAATTTAGCAGCATTGCATCAAAGTCAATCCAAACGAATTCTAAGCTACATTTAATCCACGCTTTACTCCGCTTTACCTATTGCGGGAATAAGTAAATATTTGTTCTCCTAAACCTAAAAGGTTTTAATTTATAACGCAAATATTTTACAAGTCTTGTCGGAGCAAACAGAATAATCCGCTAGTGGCTTGCTTTGTGGGCCGACACGCAGTAATGTCGACCGCTTATCGATACTCATCTCGGTTACCGTCAAAACTGGTAACGACAAATAGGCCGTCCAACGAAATTGCAAATTGCGTACTTAGTGTGTTCTATAAAGTAGGGATTAAGTTACTTGTTTTACGGAGCAGAGATTTTCCGAGAAGAGTCCTATTAAGTTTTAAGATCATTTTACGTCTGCAGGATATTGAGTGCGCCATTTTTAGCGTTCCGTACCAAAAAGGTACAAAAGGAACCCTTATTGTACGACTCTGTCCGTCCGTCCGTCTGTCTGTTTGTCACATCACTGTCTAGATTTCTCGAGAACCACTTAAGCTATCGATTTGAAATTTGGAACAGTTAAGAACAACGCTAACCCAGACACATTGAATGTATAATTTTTTTATTTTATTTTTAGTAACTATGGAAAATGCCCCATTATGAAGAGGCGGCAAAATTTCAAAGTCTAGTCTATGACTTTTTTTACATAATATTAACATTACGAAAAATTTTAGGAAAAATAAAAAAAGACCTCTAACATGATAACTTTTTTTTAAATAACAAAAAAAAATCCGAATTTAGTTTGCAACTTAACCAACTTTACGTGTGTTTATTACACATGAAACTTCTATGAGATTACATATTAAAGACACCTTTTTTTCAAATAAAAGAATAATTTCTGAAATCGGTTCACATGATAGAGAATTATCGTTGAAAAACCAACCAACAATTTGCCGATAGATGGCGCTATACACAATTATAATTATTATAGGCACTTATGATCAAAAGTTTTTCTCCTTTATAGTTACACGAGATAATTCAAAGTTTGTACGAAACCCTCGGTACGCGTAGCTGTTTACGTAGCTGTTTAGCGTGCGGAAAGTTGGATTTCTTGAACTTTTTACTTTTCCACTTGTTCCAATTCATGACTACTTATTGATGAGTGTTAATGTTAGTTTCCTTTAAAAGTCGTAATTAACATACAAACCTACTGTTAATGTAAAAATAATAAATATAAGCATATTTCATATTTTATTACTTACCTCTTCATCATTATAACACGTTTATGTTCTTAGTAAGTTGTCTGAATGGAACGGAATAGCTGCCAAAACGCCTGTCAAAGCAGAGGCGTTTTTTTACTGCAAAAATGTTTTAAGTTTCCAAAGGCAACATCCGATATTGTTTTCATACAATTTAAATATACGATACACAAATAATCGTAAATAACGATACTTAGGTAATAATAGTATAATATTTTTTATTCACAATTGTTACTGTCTTATAGAACATGCATAAAAAAGTACTTGTTGTTTTTTTTATTTTTTCGTATCTGTATTAAAAAACGTCGTTCGATACACGTGCGGAATGACATACTTTTCGCACTAGCATCGAAATGTACTATTATCTGTCACGGCACGTGTCTGATACCGACCCTTCGAAGTTTTAAGGAAAAATCAGATGAAAAGCCGAATCAAGGAAATTGTGATCAAAGAAAATGGAAGTGTATAAAGTGTTCTATCGTATTTACCCAACTTCCTAAGATATGTTATTTTTCACATGTATGACTGTATCTACGTACCGATGTATTACCAGTATTTTGGCGCGACCCGACGAGTTTCGTTGTACCTATTCTAGTATATTGAGAGTTTGTGAAAATGTAAAAAAGTACCTCGGAAAGGCCCACCGTACAAAACTTTCCTGTTTAATTTTTTTTTTTATTTAAACTTTTTTTTTAAATAATAAACTTTTTTTTTGTGAAAGAGAAAAAGTCCAAATGTATTAAGTTTGTTAAACATAGTATTTTGTACCATTTGGCGTTGAAACTCTAGGTCCACGGGGTCCCAGCGCGCACAAGTTTTTTGGAGAAATCGCGAAACGTCTGGTTGACGTAACTGGTGACCGAAGAGCTGGCGGTTTCCTCGCACAACGTAACAGTATTGCGATACAACGAGGAAATGCCGCCAGCATCCTTGGTACAATGCCTCAAGGGCCTATTTTAGATATAAGCTAGTTATAGTAATCATCTGTATATATCCATTATGTATATTGTTATCTCAATAAATATAGTAGGAAAAATTTATAAATATTTCGTTCATTTGCGAAAGCTACGAGTATCAAACTAAGGAAATGATACTTCATTCGGTATATTAAAGGTTCTAATTAGATAAGGCGAGGGCAAACACGCGGGATAGAATGTCCTACGATTCCTCCCGTGGTGCGCATACTATGTTTCTGCTCGACGGAGGCGGAAAACGGCAACTTCGTTTAGCGCAACGGGAGCAAAGTTGACGCTTTCCGCCCGGAGTTAATTCTCTCTTATTGAAGAGTGATGGTGGCCGATTCCGTTTTAATATTTTGATATTGTGTTTATATTATTTTGATACGACCTCGATCGTAAGCACCAACTAGCGTCAGTGATTGGTGCTGACGAAATGCAATCAAGAGACGTCTTATAAGGCATTTCGCTCGCCCTTATTGTTGCGCGTGAGAGTATGAGATGCCTGGCCGCGTAACCAACGTTACGATCGTAAACGCTCCGTTGCGTAGTCATCTCTCTCTATCATTCTTCCACATTAGTGCGACTGTGACATTTGCGTTTCGTTCGCCACGGAGCATGAACAATAGGCACGTTGGCTACGCGGGCAGAAATCGAAGTTTCGTTCTCGACATTTTCCTCCTCCAACACTCAGCCGATCGTAAGAAGATTTTGGGAACAGACAAAGAATATGATATGCACGTTGGCTATACGGGCTCTGATAACCAGTCCTGTAGCATTGTATGTCACTTTAACGTAAAACGTAATTACTAATATGGATAAATGTTTATATAATTTGTGCATGAAATTTAAATAGAATCATATAAATATAGTATAAATTTATTCCATAACGTGACGTAACGTACGCGTTTGCGTTAAGTCTCATTTTGTATGGTGCGCTGTTTCTAAATCCCATACAAAATGAGATTAACGCAAACGCGTACGTCACGTCACGCTATTAAATAAATTTACACTAGGAGTTCAGGACTCAAGGTCGTGTCAAGCGAGTTGAAAACCATATCAAATTGTTAAAATGGAATTAGACTCATGTTTCAAGCATAATTGATTGAGATCTCTATGACAGACGCTCAAAACAGACTGGAGTGCTGATTGCTTGAATTTGGCATGTTGATAAGTAATTTAGTAGTTTAATGCTAAAACCGTGTCGCTGGGAGATTAGTTTATTTTAAGATAGAAGTTAATTAATCTTCAAAGATGACTCACGCTAGACCGGGCCGGGGCCGGCCGGAGCTTACGGCGGCCACGTGATCACCGAATGTGATGGTTGTCGCTGAGGGCGAACCATACATATCCTTCAGCCTGAGGGGCTTAGTGAAGGTTTCCAGGCTAACTCAGGGTATGGAGGATGAGCTGATATAAAACACAGATTTCACTTAGCTAAATGGCGTCTTTCGCGCCCTTTATTATTAACAAGAACCTTACACTTAACTAGCAAGCTGTATATACACGGATATCATTAAATAGAACCGGCGTTACGTGATCGGCCCGCGGGCCCTGGCTGCGGCGGGAGAGCGGAGTGTTGAACCATGTTCGACGTGTTTGCCACCCTGTCACAGTTACGTACGAATTTACAAGTGTGACAGAGAGGCAACACGTCGAACGTGGTTCGCGGTAGGCCCTCAGCTGTCATAGAAAAGGACGTTTCGGACGCCTCGGCCCGGGCATGGGAATGAAAGTGTATAAAACGAATAAGGAAAAATCACCGCATTTAAAAATACAAATGAAAAAAGAAATCAAAACTTGCGTGTCGATAAGAACTGAAAATGTCAAACAAAAAAACTAACGGCTAGGAAAAAATCTTATCTTAATGAATTAAGACTAGAATAGTACATTACGATACAAGTGCGAAAAATAGGAAATTCGAAACGACGATGGCGATAAATTAAAACACGAGCGAAGGGAGTGTTTTAAATCGACACGAGTTGCGAATTACCTATTCGCACATGTATCGTACAACGTTTTACAGTACCTATTACTAATACTAATATGCTAATTTGCGCACTAGTGCGTTAAAGTAGCACCATATGTACTGTAAATAAATATTATGGGAAATATTTACACAAATTGACTAACAAGGAAAGGTACCCAACTGTCCGGTTCCGATTTGATTTATATTTATATATGTTATAGAACACTCGCTAGATGCTATAGGTGTCTTCTGCGATCTGTCCAAAGCATTTGATTGCGTGGAGCATGACACACTTCTACACAAGCTGAAGCACTACGGTCTGTCAACGGAAGCTCTAAGCCTTGTTAAGTCTTACTTAAACCAAAGAACCCAGAAAGTGGTTGTAAATGGAACGGAGTTTACTGGAATTACTGTAAAGCTCGGAGTTCCACAGGGTTCAATTTTGGGTCCTTTTCTCTTCCTTGTATATATAAATGATCTGCCGAACCCTGTAAAACATAAATGTGAGATAGTCTTATTTGCTGATGACACCTCACTAATTTTCAAAGTTGACAGGAAACTGAGCGATTATAGCCAAGTCAATGAAACTTTGGAAAAGGTACTAGAATGGTTCACAGCAAATAACTTACTTCTTAATGCGAAAAAGACGAAATGTGTCAAATTTTCGCTGCCGAATGTAAGAAAATCTGAAACTATCACCACATTAAATGGCGAAACGCTGGACCTTGTCGAGAATACGGTTTTTCTGGGCCTTACTTTAGATAGTAAACTGCAATGGGCCCCTCACATATCTGCCCTGGCGAAAAGGTTGAGCTCTGCCGCGTATGCAGTAAGAAGAATCAGGCAGTTTACTGACGTGGAGACAGCTCGCCTAGTTTACTTCAGTTACTTTCACAGTATTATGTCTTATGGCATACTGGCGTGGGGCAAAGCAGCTGACATAGAAACCATCTTCGTTCTTCAGAAGAGGGCAATCAGATCTATTTATAACATGGCTTCTCGTGACTCACTGAGAGAACGATTCAAGGAAATAGATATTCTCACAGTAGCTTCACAATACATACTAGATGTGATAATGTATACGCATAAGAATATAAAGTCCTTTAAGAAACTGTCCGATATCCATAGTTATAATACGCGAAATAAACATAAGTTAGTAGTCTCCAAGTTTCGTCTACGGAAAGTTAAAAAATCGTTCATGGGAAACTGTGTAACATTTTATAACAAAGTACCCTTAGAGGCATGGAACCCGCCCTATACTTCATTCAAGCAATACGTCAAAAATGCACTTATCAAAAAGGGATACTATAAAATAGATGACTACTTGGGAGACACGGAATCATGGCCAAGTATCCAGTCTCAAAAGCTGTAATAGTTTTGCGTGCAGTGTCCCGGAGAGGCATATGGCGCTGTTGTTTCTAGCTGTTCAACCTTATGTATTAATGTTTGTTATGTTTTAGTTATTTTGATGATGACATTGACATATTAAATACATAGTAGTTATGTATTCTGTAGAACTAGTTTTAAGATTGTTAGCTTAACAGTCTCTTGACGTGAAATATGAATTTCATACAATTTTTTATTTTTTTTATTCTTTGACATTTGGAGAACCTTTACACCTCCAAATCTTATTATTGTGTATTATTATTTTTCTCCGACCGTGGGGACCTTATACATCTCCAAACTTAATGTATTAACCGTGGAGACTATACGTCTCTGTCATATTGTATAATATACTTGACTTGGTACATACTAGTTATGTACAGAATGTAGCATTAGTTTATGAGACTGCTAGTTTAACAGTCCAGACGCGGTTTATTTATTTAGTATAAATTTTATTTTGACACTTGGAGAGACTTTACACCTCCAAATTTTATTAGTATTAGTACTCTGACATTGGGGACCTTTTACATCTCCAGATTTAATGTGTTTTTAACCATAGAGACTATACATCTCTATTGTATTGTATTAATTATTTATTTTAAGATTATTATAATGTAATGTTTACCCAGGTATTGGCTGTTGTATTTATAAATGTTGTTATGTATTTTTCATGTCACTATATGATGTTACTATAAATGTTGTATTGACTTGTAAAAGAGCCCTTGAGGCCTACTTGCAGAATAAATTTTTGAATTTTGAATTTATAGAGTAGTCTAAAATAACGGACACGTATTTTTTTTAGCTGCCCAAACTCAACCTATTGGGAGAAATTGTCCTCCAAAGTACTAAAAAGTTACTAAATCTTCTAACTCCTTTAGAAAGTGATGCTCAAGCAACTTGCTAGTTAATGGCTTGTTTGAGTATATGTTTGATAACAAGAAAAAATTATGTACACGTGTTTTGTTATATCTGCTTAAACTTAAGTTTTCCTAAAAAAACACCCGTCTTTATGTGTAACTTTAGCGATAAGATATTATAAAACTTCGAATGTCGATTTTTTTAGGAAAAAATGAGTTATAGCCGATATAACAAAACACGTGCTCATTATTTTTTGCTGCTTTCAAACATATACTCAAACCAGCCATTAACTAGCAAGTTGCTTGAGCATCACTTTCTATAGGAGTTAGAAGATTTAGTCATTTTTTAGTACTTTGGAGGACAATTTCTCCCAATAGGTTGAGTTTGGGCAGCTAAAAAAAAATACGTGTCTGTTATTTTAGACTACTATATAACATATATAAATATAAATCAAATCGGAACCGCACAGTTGGGTACCTTTCCTTGTAAGTCCCACAGTAATCTCAAGAAATCTTGTGTTGTGGGTACTTAGACAACGAAATATATACCTAATATACATTAACGTAAATACATAGAAAGCGCCCATGACTCAGGAACAAATACCTACATAACTGTGCTCATCACACAAATAAATGCCCTTACCGGGATTTGGACCATCGGCTTCTTAGGTAGGCTCAAAATGTGTTAAATAAATATCGAAAAAGTAATTTGTATAAATTTTATAGACTAACATAAAATATTTTGTTAAATAACTCAGTACATATTCACTCAAAATTTCACAAAATTTTATTTAATCTCAAGAGCTAATAAAGAAGTTTATCTCGAGTACAAAGTAAGCACGACACCATTTGAATACATCAAGCGTTTTATTATCCCTTTCGTAAAGACTTGGCTTTTAACAGTCGTCAGCCATTTTTAGAAAGCTTTTAGTCGCATTTACGAGCTTGGAAGTGCAGATTTACGATGCACCAAGTCAAATAATATCATAGGTGTTGCAATAGACTTTTTATGTGAGGCGGAAAACAGTTTTATTAAAAAATCATTAGCATTTTTGTTTGTTAAAATAAGGTAAAAGTTAATTAAATTTAATTTATTTGTGCTAGACGCAATCCATAACGTTAGTAAGAAATAAATGCCTTATTTTCTACGTTAATAAATGTTAAAATATACCTACTATTGACTTAAATTTATTTTATAAATTTATTTATTTTTCTAACGTTATATTATTTACAGTACCTTTGATACAACTTTACCGCACTAGTGCGATAATTGGCACATTACATAACTATGTACTGTAAAACGTTGTACGATACATGTGCGCCTAGGTTATTCGCACTTGTATCGTAATATTTATTCATTAGTCTGAAATACATTTTTAAATTGAATATACTATTAGGTAAGGTGGGGTAAGATACTTGTATAGGATCTTCATATTGTTTGTCTTGCCCCGAGCAAAATAAACTATGTTCGCCCTACCCCACCTTACCTTAATGTGAACGTTTTAATGGGAATAAAGACTATTTTTATATTTCATTTTAATCTATTTACAGTCCAGACCACACTACTAGCAGTGTAATGCAACACCAGACCAAAAAAAAAAACAAATAACATTTAAAAGTTTTGTATGTAAATGAAAACACGCAACACTGATTTGAAATTAAGTTACTTAACGCTCGCGCACTTGTGCAATAATTAGAAGTAAAATACTCGTATTTAGGATATATTACATTTTCTTGATATGCTTACGTTTTGTTTAGTTTTGATGAAGACTCCATTCCGTTAGTAAAAATAATAATAAATATTCATTTATTTCAAGTACTAGCTATAATGACTCATAATTAAAATAGTATTTACATTAAACAAACAAAAACTTTACACAAATAACATCAAAATTTAAAACATTAATGCAACCGTGGTTAACACACTGACAACCGTCATGTATTAATTTTCTCAGTGTTAACCACAGTGCTGCCGGGCGTATGAAGAGCGCAGCAAAACAAAACAAATGAAAAGCAAATAGAATAAATTGTGATTCTATAACACATTATTATACCTAACTAGTAGTTTAATAAAAGTAGAGACGAAGATAACTTTGTAGCGATTTTGAAAGCACAGACTGTGCAAGTGTTATTATAAATTTCATAGCAGTTTGTCATTTAAAATAACACCTGCAGTCTGTGCCATCAGAATCGCTGCAGAGTTGGTTTAAGTCTAGGGTAATACCCTTGAGAATCATAGCTCTAAGATAAAAACATTGTGTCTATAAAAAGTGTGAGACAGATGATTTAGCCATAAAAAATGTTATCACAAGAATACATAAAAAGAATCCCGACTGTAGATGTTTTGTTTTTATTAGAACTGGCAACTTTGTGGTGCTATATAATGTGGAATAAAAACCGTTTTACTGGACAGTTTATCGTGGTGATAAAATGGCGAAATGTGTGCTTTCTTGTTGAGATCTTTGCGATTTTAATTCACATTACGTTTGACGTTGGATTTTACGACATCAAAGATGTGCGGAAAAGATGGTTTAATGTCGATAAGGTCACTTCCTTTTTTCTATTGTAAATGTCTGGTCTCAGTATTATTTACGCTGAAAATAGAAAACTTACGTAGCACTAACTATTACATTGGAATTAAAATCAATCAAAATTAATAACTATTACATAGCTTTCTTTATACTATTATATTTATTTAAGTCGCAATTATTGTGTGCGATTTTTTTAAAGAATAAGGTATATGGTAGGTAGGAATAAATGCATGTATTATTTGTATGGCATTAACAAAATAATACCCCCGGCATTCTTCTCATTGTATTAGGTACATGTGTTACCTGGACCTAACGTAATTTAATTTTCTGTTTAACTTTTGTTAGGGTAACAGTTCGGTTTTGTGCGGGACGCAGTTCTAACCTAACATAATCAACTTTTTGGGCAAGTTATTTTTATGGAGGTCGCTGTTCTAACCTTATCTAACCCAGTTGTCTGGCAACAGTTTGTGTCTATGACAAGTTATTTTAGGTCAAAAGTTTCAATGAAATGGTGTTTGGTTGATAAAGTTAGGATGATTGATAGTTAAGATTATGACAAGGAATTTTAGTACTGGTGAGTTTTAGGACAATCATTATATTATAGTAAATGCGTCTTATAACTAACTGAGCATTTTAGGGCTACTACCCATTATGACAAAACGGTTAGGGCAAGTGGTTTCAAGACAAAAGTTATTAGGGATTGCGAGGGAGACTATGAGAGAGAAAATGTGAATTTTAATTTATTCATAATAATACAATTTCCTTTGATCTTTTCAGGTAATTGTATTTTATAGTTGTTGATGTGTTTTTAGCTTGTATATAAATTCCATGTTGACGTGTAAAAATGCCTTTGTGGCCTATTTGCTAAATAAATGTTGAAATTGAAGTTTACTTTATACAAAATACCTCCTAACAAAATGTTGTATTGTATCTACTTGAACATCATTTTCGATTGTATGTAGCAAACTTAAGTAAAATAATATTTTCTAATTATTTTCGTTAAACTTACTAAAATATACGTCAAAAGTAAGCACTAATTAGTTTAAGCGAACAAACGTTAATTGATGTTCGGATGTTTCACGAAAGTTTCAGAACCTAACACAATAATAACTGTTTATTCAATCAGACTATTTACTCCGCGCCAAATTTGTGGGCACTTAAGATAACTAGTGCTTAACATTCACGTGAAATTAAAGCACTTCTCCATATTCGAGGTATTAACTTACCGAGAACATCATTTGAAATTGACTTACGTTTATCACAGTCTTTCTTCAAAAGTTTTTTGAGTTTGTTGGAGTCTTTTGGAGTTTGTTGGAGTCTTTTGGAGTTTGTTGGAGTCTTTTGGAGTTTGTTGGAGTCTTTTGGAGTTTGTTGGAGTCTATTGGAGTTTATTTGAGTTTACTCCTTAAGAATCGATTTTCATTTATTCGGTGAAATTTAATCGGTGATCAGGAACCAATTTTTCTAATTCAGTCATCGCGATCGATGGCGATCACATTTTATAGCACTAACACAATTCTAAATACCTATTCATTATCATATCCACGTTTTAAAGTAGAAATTATATTTTAATTGAAATTTATTGTCACCATGGTTTAGTGTAAAGAATCTAAAAAATTCTTTACAAAGTAAAGCCATCGCACTTGACGTACCTACACAAACTTCTCTTCAATAAAAATAGGGTGTCCATGTATCCAATGGTTATTAATTTTAACGATATCATTAACTGTAATAATTAATTAGAAGGTGAAGTAGGTGGATTGTAAATCACGCATATTGAATTATATTTAGGTTGGTAATTAATATGTTTCAACTTCTGATCACCGATTCAGTTCCATCGTGTATAAATTATGTTTCGTGCGCATCTTATCTTGCCTATCCCTAGCAATGGCTGCATGGAAACATTTTATTTATTAAATGTCAACAAATAAAAACTGTCAATTTGCGGAGTATTGATCTTAAAGTTTGTAATGAATTTTATAATCGTTTGCAAGGATTAAACTGCGTCGGAGCTGATACACACACACACACACACACACACACACACACACACACACACACACACAGACTTTTTATAGTCGTCAATTTATGGCTCTAAGCACGTCAACCGTCATCATAAAAGAATAAATTAGAATACGGCCGTTGGCCAGTTCTTTTGAAGCTGACACATACTGTTTTTCTCATCACAAATAAGGAAATCATTTTCATATTCGTGTCCGTGTCTTTGTCCGTGTCTGTGTCCGTGTCCGTGTTCCTTATCCTCATACTCATCCTCATTCTTTCTTATTTACATTATCAATCGTTGAAACGGAGTTAAGAAAGAGTCGTGACGGGTTTTCGGGACGGAAAAATCTTACACTTTTTTTCGCCTAACTCCCATCTGCTAAGTACCGTCCGATAATGAACTTCGTTACAATATTTAAAATTCTATCTGACTTTTTCACGGCTAAACTACTGAACTGATTTTGAAGGCAGAGGATAATTAATTTGAAATACAACTATTGAGAAATGAAAAAACCCCGCCTCCATCAGAGGCTTCGAGCAACACCGGGAAGGGAGTCGGCATCTATTTCCCCTTTGCCGCAGCACATGCCCAACTGGGCATATGTAGCGCGATGCGTGTTGTGACTCGTCCATTTGTCTTTAACGTGTGTCATTTTCTATGTATTTATTTCGTCATTACAGTACCCCTAGTGTAAATATTTTCGACAGCGAAACGTGACGTACGCGTTTGCGTTAAGTGTCATTTTGTATGAGATTTTTGACTTTCCAAAACGTCCCGCTTGGCGCGCTGTTCAAAAACCCATACAAAATGAGACTTAACGCAAACGCGTACGTCACGTTTCGAAATCGAAATTATTTACACTAGGGGTACTGATTAGATTTTGTGTATAGTCTCGTGGTAGATAACTGGCAACGATTATTTGAATTCAGAACTATCGCCCTGCTGAAGCAATAAAGATCTGCAGGCGATTCATTCCGAAAGCGGCAATCGTTAATGGTAGTCGATATTTGTGTTATTACTGTTTGAAGAAAAAATTATAATTACAGATTATCAGAAATCTACCACTTGCATTTACATTCCTCACCGCAGATGGACCGTATCCCTTTACAGTACCTGTAGTGAGTGAGAAGTGCGAGTGTGTGTGTGTGTTTCCTTCGTAAAAAATGGTAGAACGATTTGTACGGTAAGATCGCATGGGCTCCTCCCTACCGACGTGGTCCATACTAGTTATGTATTCTGTAGCATTAGTTTATGAAACTGATAGCTTAACAGTCCAGACGCGATTTATTTATTTAGTATAAATTTTATGTTGACACTTGGAGAGACTTTACACCTCCAAATCTTATTAGTATTAGAACTCTGACATTGGGGACCTTTTACATCTCCAGATTTAATGTATTTTTAACCATAGAGACTATACATCTCTTTTGTGTTGTACTAATTATTTATTTTAAGATTATTATAATGCAATGTTTTTAGTTCTAGTTCTAGGTTTAGTTCTAGTTTTATAATTAGTTTTAGTTTTACCAGGCTTCACTGAAAACCAGCGTCCCGTAGTGTGTCGTAAGACTAACTTCGGGACATCAAGCTGAGTGAAGACCTTTTAGCCCAATTTTCTATGTGAGTACAATTAAATATTAATCTAAATTTTGTAACTTTTTGTGATAATAAATATCTTATTCTTATTATTCTTATTCTTATGTTTACCCAGGTATTGGCTGTTGTATTTATGAATGATGTTATGTATTTTTCATGTCACTATATGATGTTAATATAAATGTTGTATTTACTTGTAAAAGAGCCCTTGAAGCCTAGTTGCAGAATAAATTTTTAAATTTAGAATTTTATGAATTTTGAGTTTTGACGTATCAAAAGCCGGTGTTGCTCGTAGATTAGAGGGCAATGGCGCTAATATATTATATCTCAAGTATTTGACTTTAATGTGACTTAAATCTGTATAATCTCATTTACTGAGATGAAACTCTTAAACGATACTTAAAAGTTATCGCCTTAGCTAAAGTGCTCATCATTCTGATGGAAACTGTTTGAAATTGCTTAATGGAAAATCCATAAAAACTAAGAACTATAAAGTTTTACCCTTAAAAATATGTTCTTAGTGCATTTCAATTGGTTCTATTATATTTCTTGCTGGTTCAATATGTCTATAAACATTTAATACATTTTATATGTCAGCGGCCGATCGGAAAATCCGCCCGATAGTAAAGTTCCTGTGTAATGTTTTGACGATAGGTAGTCTCATTATTAAACCAATAGATGCCCGAAGTCTTTTGTCTTTCGAGTCCGAGCATAAGACAATGATAAATTAATTTTGAACAAGCAGAAACGTCTGCGAATGATGCTATTAAGCTTAGAATAAATTTAAAAGTAGAAAAATATAAGGGTGAGACTTGAACTCACGGCCTCTGGATCGATACTCCAGCGCTCTGCCATCTGAGCCACCAAGACCTCATCTCCATAGGCAGCAAATTTTCCACCATATGGCTCTAGGGGACCCTAGCAAATTTATTCTAAGCTTAGGACAATGATGTTCACAGTTCACAATATGCCTAGAAATGTCATGATCTGGCGTATAATATAATCGGCCGGCGACATATATATTTTTTAGTAGCCTAACTTGTCTTACAAACTCTCTTGATTCACGGGCCAATTCGAACGTACACAGATATTAGAATGACGTCATTCAGTTACCGTGCATTTCACCCGAACTTATCAGTGCATGTATTGGCGCGAGTGAGATGCACTATAAATAAATAACATGACTCAAATATCATTATGTTGTTAGTTTGCATTCGAATTGGCCTGCATGTCGTGTTATATATTACAAAAACAATAAAACGGGGTTCCTTTTTACGTTTAAAAAAGTCAAACCGACATAAAAAATAATCCTTACCATAAACTTTTAAGCACACCACCAAATTAAATAGTATTTTATGACTAATAAAAAAAGGTTTATAAAATAAACAAAAATAGCCTATAAAAAGTCCCTTGCTTTTTAACTCGAGGCCAATTCAAACTTACATTTCGACATCAAAACGATATCATTTTAATAACTTTTAACTAGTAATTTTTAATTTAAACTTGTAATCCTACTGACTAAAAAATGTTATTACAGTATAGACGATTTTTTTAATGATAAAGATTTAAATTTACTAGACATATTCAATTAGATGTGATAAACACTAATAGATGTATTAGATACATACATACATACATATAATCACGCCTATTTCCAAAAGGGGTAGGCAGAGACCACGGATTCCCACTTGCTACGATCCTGACATACCTCTTTCGCTTCCTTCACTTTCATGACATTCCTCATACACGCTCGTCGGTTTAGGGTGCTCTTGACCTGGCCTTTCTTCAGGATTTCCCCGATTTGATCAGAGAAAGTCCGCCGAGATCTACCCCTTCCAGCTCCCTCTTCTACTTCTCCCTTATACACTCTCTTTGTTAACCTTCTTTCACTCATTCTTTCCACGTGTCCAAACCATCTCAACATACCTTTCTCAATTTTTGTCACTGTACTAAATGAGAATAAATTTAAATGTATGTAATCGTCTTCTTCCTCGCGTTGTCCCGGAATTTTTGCCACGGCCCATGGGAGCCTGGGGTCCGCTTGGCAACTAATCCCGAGAATTTGACGTAGGCACTAGTTTTTACGAAAGCGACTGCCATCTGATCTTTCAACCCCGAGGGCAAACTAGGCCTTGAGATTAGTCCGGTTTCCTCACGACCTTCACCGAAAAGCGACTGGTGAATATCAAATAATCACGCAAAAGTCAGGGGGCGGGGGGCGGGTTTAGGGTCGGCAACGCGCATGTAACTCCTCTGGAGTTGCAGGCGTACATAGGTTACGGAGACTGCTTACCATCAGGCGGGCCGTATGCTTGTTTGCCACCGACGTAGTATAAAAAAAATACAGGATACAAAAAAATTACGGGCCCTGGAAGGAAAGTGCCTTAAAACATTAAGCTAGCTTAATTTACTTAAAAGAAACATTATTTTATTTAAAAAAAAACATGCAAAACTGCATTACAAGATTTGTTACACTTTGCTTGTCTAAAAATATTCTTGTGTACTACATATTCAATTTTATGTATAATTTGTACGAAAGACGAGTGTAAGGCCTTTTTTTTTCTTGGCCTTACATTTTAACATTAACATAAACTGTCTTGATTAGCGGAATAAATAAGCGAGTGTTTTTTTATTCGGTTCTATTCCCGCGATACAAGCGAAAAAAAAATGCAGTTTTGTTTATTAAAAAAATAAAAAAATGTTTCCTTTAAGTAAAATAACATAACTTACGGGTTTAAAGCACCTTTCCTCCAGTGAAGGAAAGGTACGAGTATAACACTCGTCTATCGTACGAAATATCCATAAAATCTAATATTTAGTACATAAGGATATTTTTAGACAGTCAAATTGTAATAATAGACCGCGGGCGTGGAGGCAAAGTTCACTCTAAGGCTCATTAATTTTATCCAACCTGTATAGTACAGTCAGCATCAAAAGTAGCGGATCAAATTACGTTTCATAAGTATCTACCAATCTACCATTATGTAACAGCTTAAAAAAAGTGATGTATTTAATACAGAACATCTAAGACTGTAAAAGATACTTTTGAGCACGAATTTTAGAATTTTATCTATATTTGGAAAAGTTATCCGGATTATCAGATACTTTTAGCGCGTTGTTTCATCGGCTACTTTTGATGCTGACTGTACACTCGCCATCAGATATAGCTGTCGAGGTACTCAATAATATCTGAGCACGCACTAGAGGCGTTAGAACGCCTTGGCAATAGAGGTGTGTTCAGATATTTGTGAGCACTTTGGCCGCTCCGATATATCTGATGGCGACTGTACAGAGGTATGAAATAAAAAGTACGAGCGAAATGCACGCGCAAATGATATCTTTTTGATGTCAAACTATACGTTCGAATTGGCCTCAAGGTAAAAGACAAGATTGCAGTAAACAGTGCCTTGGCGTGATTCCTTCTACCGCATTGCAGCAAGCAGAAGGTCATGGTAATCCTGGCCATGGCTTACCTACCTATAAATTAGTTTCACACTTTGAATACTTTTAACCGGAGACACGTAAATAATTAAGACTGACACTAAACTTATACTTCTTTTCTCATAGCATGTTTTGGCGTCTGTAAAGTCTTTAATTTTGTGCTAACCTGTAATATGACTACCTTTGTATCCTGTCTGTGGAAACCTGTAATTGGCTTCCCTGATACATATTTATGTCAACCTAGTTTTAGTTTATTAAGCTGTTGGTTTTCCGAATAAAATAAAATAAAATAAATAAAATAAATAAAATACATACAGGATTTAACAAAAATAATGGGGATCCGATGAATGTATGAGATAAATCCCTAGATGGCGTTACGCTTTACGCGAGGGTTAAATAACTAATAACATCCTTATTCATAAAACTTTACAAGCCTCAATTATTTAGTCAAAAAATGTGCACGCGTCTATTAGATAGATATTGATCGATTTTTTTACTAAGGAAAAATAGATGTCAAATACTTAGTATAAAGAAAAAAAAACTCGAAGTATCACATTACATACTTTCACGGCTAACGTTGGCGTTGTCACTTTAATATCCCCATTACTTCTTCTCGCACATAATCAATAAAAAAATGGGTCTAAAGACTTTGCATGAATATTGACAGACCTTATTATGAATCTGTCTTTGGATACGAATAATAATTCCACGAATACTTAAAATTAAGCTTTCTTTCCGTTTCTTTTTGCGTTGTTTACCTGCGTCTACATCTAAATTGTCTAAATTCAAAATTTCGTTGCACGAAGCGGAAATCTAGTTCATTTTACTGAAATGTTATCTTAAGAGGCAACAGGAGTGGTCATTTCTCCATACAAACGTACTCGACTGTTTCCTCCATGGTTTTTGAAGTTAGTGCAATGATTTTTTCAACACAGTTTAATTTTATTAATATCTGTGTCGGACTGTTTTGCTTTTTTTGGTATTTTTGTTTATTAAAGCGCTAATGCACTTCAAATACTCGCAAAACAGCCTAATTTACTAGGCCGCAAAAAGAAGCGTGGTATTCAAAACTGATATAATAATGATAACCTGGCGTTGTCCTTATTGCACTAGTTTTTGGAGCCGCTACCATTAGCGAAACGGATATATTCATCCAAAATATTTAAATCTCAGCTCCCGTTCTCTCTTAAAATTATTTTTTAACTGCTACTTGTAACTAGACACCTAATTAAAATAGACAACTTATTCTCTTTATAGAGTTTTTAATGATCCGCTTATAACGATAAAAACAGGAGGTTACGCCAATGGCATAACCATAATTGTAAGGGTTACTTAAATACATTAAAAAAGAAAGTTAAAATTAAAGGACCCCAAAATAATATATGGATAATATTTTATACCATGTTTAAAAACTGTTTCCTTTACCTATTTGTTTTTATAGGTACTTGTACTTCGTTATTGACAATAAAACACTTCCATTGTGGAAACTGAAATACATGAGTAGCTAAAATACAAGAATACATGAGTAACTAAAATATGTAGGAATAAACACATCATGAACGGCATTATGTAACAGTCACATATTGCTGACATTGCAAATAAAGGCATTATATAGGGTTTATGATATGTATGTAGAAAAAATAAATAACAATAAAATAATTATAATATATACTATTATTATTTTCGCTCAAATGTATTCCCGAACAAATAAATACATATTGTTCTTTTTTTGTCATTATGTTGTGTGGGTTATATTGTGCCGTTGTTCGTGATGAAACCTGCATTTATCCGCGAACCAAACGTGTATGTGAAATCGCCAACCTACATTGGGCTAGTATGGGAACTGTAGCCCTCACACGCATAAGAGGAGGCCTGTATATATACTGAATTGTTTTTATTTAAGTATTGTTTTTATTTTGTTATTATTGCATATGTTGCAATTATTAGTTGCTTTAGGTTAAATTTAAGTTACAGGACTTAAGTGTAAGTTTTAAGGCTAATCTATCTTATTTTCGATACTCTTGCTTTTTTTGCTATCAAATTTGTCAAATATCGAAGAAAAGAATAGAAGTACATACGTGGCCTATGTAAAAATTAAAAATCCGATAATATTTGTAGAATTTATAACCTCATAATGCCAGCCATACAAATGAACAATACAATATTTTCCACTGAAATTTGAACCTATTTTGAAAGAAATACAGTTGTATTTATGTTGTTACAAAATTAAACGACACAAAACAAATGCAACTGTGTTCCAATTAATGTTCCAATTATATGTTTGCATATGCCAATCTCATTGCCCATGTAAATAATGTAAATCAAATATTGTATATGTATATAGTTAGATAATAAGAAGTTATTTCTTACGCCAAAAGGCACATCATAGCTGTTATGCTTAGAATACTGAGTTACCACCTATTTATGTACCTGTGATGAACGAATAAATAATTGAATTGAATTGAATTGAAATTGAATTGAAGCTATTTGTTAAACGTTATAATAATATGATGGTGTTATGCAGAATCCAGTTGTCAGTATTTTACTCAAAATATTACTCACGCCAATCACTCCGGCCAAACACGAATAGTACAACGACTCTTTAGTCGTTGTACTATCCGTAATTGGCCGGTATTGACAATTTGTCGAGACGGCCAATCACAGACAAGTAAGACTATGACGTTGTTTCCGTTGAGAGTTTGTACCGGGCATTCGTTTCTCGGCTGTCGCAAGTGACGGTTGTGCAATTGTTTAAGTGAGGTGTAATTTTAAATAAATAGTGTTTTGTCAAGTCTGTTGTGTGTTTTCTTGAGTGTTAAACCAATACATTGGTTTACACTTGTTTTAAGTGTAAACCTTAAATTTTAACTTTGGTTTTAAGAATAAGCTTTCGACTACGTATAAATATTACTAATATTTTCTTATTTAGCTGTACATCTATTCAGGTAACATTTTAAGTTACTCGGCCCGATTCGAAGAATGATTAAGACACGTTTTATATTTTTAAAAGCTCGATAACTAAACGAAATGTCAAAATTAACGTTTATTTTATTTCGATTCCGCTGTGATCCCAATAAGATCTATCTACGATATTTCTAACGTTTAAGTGACATTGGTTGCCCGAATCGAGTTGCTTCTGTCAATTATACTACATGCAAACGATATCTAAATGAGAACTTATCTCATTTTTCGAATCGGGCCGACTCTATTGGTTATACGAGTAATCATTTGGTTGATTGAATGGATTGAATCAATCAGGTTGACAATGTTACGTACGTACTGGTATGAATTGTATCATCGATTTTGAACTAAGTAAGCAGTTTCAAGGAATTTGTTAAACGCGTTTATGATTTTTATTATTCCTTTTAAGTATGTATTTCTATTATGGTTGCAAACTATATCATTGACTACTTCAAGCTCGCATCCAAAAACCACTTATTTTAGCCAATGATATATCTCAAATAATCAAAAATCCATCAAAAGTACGAAATATTTTACGAAATTTACATCAGATAGATGTGTCACTAGCAATCAAAAATATAGTTTAAAAATACCTAATACTCCAGTTTTGACCTAATTTGATCTTATCACAACATCTTATACATTAGAAGGTTTGAGAAAAACAACATTACGTGGGTGTGGATAATACTAAAACGCGCTTTTACTATTAATATTGAATTAGATAAGATTCCTTTGAATTCATATTACAAAAGACTTTACACTAAGTATCAAATTTTCTCATAACAGGTAAAGAGAGTATAAAATCTAATCTACATACCTATATAGAAGATGGGACCTAATATTTAAAAGTACCTACATATAATAAACTAATTTTTGTTCTAAATGCAGAAAGGGAAGTTAGGATTAACGTGGCACGACCGTGGCATTTCAGTTACTCTAGTGTGGGTACGAGCGACGTCACAAGATGGAAATGCATTATGATTTTAACGAGACTACAGAATTTAACCAACTTCTTTATGAAAACTTGTTAGCAAGTTAGCTGTGCTTGAAATTAATAGCTTATCATGTTCTGGACATGATTGGAAATATATTAGTTGAACGCCGTTTAGAAGAACATTTTGAGAGCTTAAACCCTTAAAATACAAGCGGAAGTCAAGACAAGAAGTTGAAAACATAAATAAGTTTTTGGCAAAAATTTCATTTTTGTTCCAAAACTGAAGAAGAATTGGTTATTGTTTTATAGTCTCGTCTTAGGTGATAGTTACCGAACAGGCTGATGGTGCAGAATGGGCACACTGTCCGCCTGCTGCCGCCGCTGCAAGTGCGCTGCTGCCTGGCACCTGATACACAAAATCAATTAATACTTTAATATAAAATTTCCTATGTAAATAGAGGAACATGTAGCAGAAAGTGGGGAAAATTGTAGATATATTTTGGTGTTAAAAACCGATGGAAAATTTTAGGAAATTTCCAAGAGATTCACATATACATCCGTACATAATTTCGGAAAGTTTTTAGTGGCGTATCAGTAATACACTTATCTGTAGATCAGTACCCCTAGTGTAAATTTGATCGACATCATAACGTGACGAACGCGTTTGCGTTAAGTCACATTTTGTATAGGATTTTGAGTTTCCAAAACGTCCCGCTTGGCGCGCTCTTTCTAAATCCAATACAAAATGAGATTAAACGTAAACGCGTACGTCACGTTTCGAAATAGAATTTATTTACACTAGGGGTACTTACTGTACCCCTGTACCCCTAAAATGAGACTTAACGTAAACGCGTTCGTCACGTTATGATGTCGATTAAATTTACACTAGGGGTACAGTTTTAATAGTTTGACGATTAATTTGGTGTTTACTATTTGCTGTACATGTTTAAGTTACTGAATTCTTTTAGCTAGCTGTACGAGGAGTTCCTTCTGCCCCACCACGTACCAATGAGATCGAAAAAAAAAATGAACTGAGATTTTTTTTCGTGAGAATACGATTAACCTTTTGAACGCCAAGAACACTTAAAGTCGCCATTAATAGTCGTACCTACCGCGTCATGGATGACTATAAATGTTATGACGTATGCTGTAAAAGTAACCTTTACACATTCTAGTAAGGCTTACTCGCTTACTCGCCTGCGCCCGGGACCTTGGCGTGCCAGTGACGTTTTTGTTTATAACGTAAAGCATTCAAAACGTTAATCACAGAATGAGTTTGCGAATGTCACTTACGGTCGTTATAAATATTGTGACAGACTTATCGACAAAGAAATGTAAGTAAAGTTAGTATCGGGCGAAAAGAATTAAGTTAAGTAATTCAAAAGATATTAACATCAAGAGAAAGGTTTAGGTAAACTGTAAAAAATCAGGGATTTTTAAAAATATACATTTACGATTACAATTATCATTGTATTAAAATTAAAGGTCCATGAAACTACAATTATTATAAAGGTTGTCAATATTACAATGAAAGTTACATTACAGTAGACAATTATGAATGAATTACAAGGAGCAATGAACAACCTGGTTATAAACGGTAACTCAATACTAAAGGACCACTAAATGATTCTAGTTCAACCTACTTAAAGCCAGAAGCATAAAATATGCAACCTTCAAGAAACCAGCTACGCCTATCTGCCTACGTGAAGTACATAATAATCTACAACAGATTTTTAAACTAAAACTAGATATCTTTGACCTACAGGGACATGAATTATGGATTAGTAATATAAATGTTAGCTTTTATGGATATTTAAGGGATTATGGGTATTTTGTAACACACCATCGTCCTATAGCGAAGTTGGTAAATGACACTGTGAAACCTGTTAAAAAGCATGATTAAAAATACCTTATTTTTTGAAAAAATCATTAAATAATTTAAACTGAGGTATGAAAATGTATTTTTTACTGTAAGTAGATAAAAAAAGTTGTAATATTATGTCGAGCTGCTTGTTAATTATATACCTATTAGACGTTTGCTAACAATACCACAATGCTTTGAAATCAAAGCAAAATTGGAATGAAGTCGAAGGTTCGAAACCGGTTTTAAAAATACCGGTAAATACCAATTAATTTTCCTCCTTAAAATTAGATTTTGTCTTCTGAACTCTTATAAGAACGCGAGCGTTTTAAGGACTTTATTGTAACCTTAAAAAAACCGGTTTCGACGAGTAACGCAACGGCTAATCAGCTAACATAGATACCAAAATAAATAAAACACCGGTTATTTAGTTCTAAACCGGTTAATTTGACAAGAACCGCTCTCATAAAAAAACCGGTTTAAAAATAACGGTATTTCGATTGAAAACGAAATCAAAAGAATTTGCGCCAAGTACATGATAACAGTTTGGAAATTAAAGCCTTGGTTCCGAGTCCCCAGATAGTGTTTTATTTCATTATTTTAAAAGAATGTGTATACACCGTATTTTTTTTGATTTGCGTTAATTTCAAGGGTGCATTCCTGAGCTTAAATTAAGTAACTTTCTCAAAGACACCGATATTCTAATTAACTACATTTCGGAGATAATCAATCACTAATTTTTATCTTATAAGGCCCTTACGAGCGTGTACACTTGCCTTAGGGCCTGTTTACTTATTGATTAGTGTTTAGTGCGAGTTCATACATTTGCTACTAAACGTAAGTACTATCTCGGACAATCGACGTTCGAAATGACATTGATATGTCATAGTTTTCAATTGTTTGGTTGAGTTAAATGTAATGCCCGTGTTACAACAACGCTATATGCAACATATAGTTACTTTTTATTTAAAAAAAATAGTAAAAAAAAAACAAAAAAAATTTTTTTTTTTAAATTAACTATGCCATTTAGTTTCTTTAAACGTACTTACCGATACCCCGAAGTTCAAGAAATTCAATAAAAACACGGTGTATATAAAGTATTTTTTAGAAAGTATTAAATAAGACTTGATAATACCACATACTGATCAATAATTTCCACTCCTCTGTCTGCTTTTATAGGTCAGAGGTCGTAGCTATTTTTGTTCACTGTTTGAAGCTAATGTGACTGTTTATTTATCAGTACAATAAGCGATCAAAAACATCTTACAAAAAGGTCACTTCTGTGGACCATGCAATCAAAGTTAACGACTGTGGTACATAATTATATCCCTTTTCTTATTTGAGTCTCAAGTATTGAAAAAAATGTATCCCGCCTGTAAAGGTGCTGAGTAAAAATTAGTTTTAGGTTCCCTTAAATTTGTGATGTCTACAGGAAAGACGCGAACGAGTTTGCTAAAAAATGTGTTTGACCCACACAGCTATTGACAACCACTTTTGTGTAGATATCTTTGAAAATTTTCTAAGAGTAAATACCTACTCTTGCTGATTGTACCAACTATGTGAGGAAACACTACTAATATTTTAGGTACGTGAATTGTGCATTTTTAGCAAAATAACCAAAAAATCTAAGTATATAAAAAAAATTACCTATCAATCATTCAATAAAAGTCAGTTCTTGCGGTAAAAAAAAGGTTAAACAGTCTTAGGTTAATAATAAAATTATCACGAACTAAGAAAAAACACTAAACACACGAATCATTAAAAATCATTGACACGAAGAGAACTTGAACTAAGTATTTAATTAAAACCATTTCTTATTAATCTTACATATTATCACAGCATTTAAGATTAAGATTGAGTTTTAAAAAAAAGTCCTTTAAAAGTATTAAAATGCAAAACCAAGCATATATTTTAAAACGGTTCCAAAATTCAGCCAGTAACTTTAATCGTTAAGCTATTTAGAGGTTTCTTTACATTGGACATTTCATAGTGTAATCGTATCTACAGAACATTCTGGCTCCTCTACACGATCGCCCAGCGTAGGCCAGTCCAATGGACGCATTTATGCGTTAGAGGGAGCAAGTGATATTGCTATCTCATTCCACCTCATAGCTGCGTCCCTTAGACTGGCCTACGCTGGGCCATCGTGTAGAAGAGCCCTTCCAGTTATATTGAAACAAAGTGGCTCAACAATTAAAGACCGTGACCGCAGACTGGGCGCAAACGGCGGAGGCAAACACGGCCGTTCGTTTGGTCGAGCGCAATGTATGAATGGCCTTGATTTGCGCGCCGCTTGCGTCTTGTCTGCGGCCTGGGGGCCGATTTTTGAATTTCGAGCGTTCGATTTCGTCACTCGAAAATCTGTGGAAAACGGCGAATTGATATTTCTGAAATACGAGCAATAGAGACTGGGAATCTAGTGGTATTGACAACTCGTTTTCAATTCTGTTAGTAGAATTTAAATTCCTAGTAGTGGAGATGGAGCCACACGAAATCGAGCGCTCGAAATTAAAAAAAAACTGTACCACACCCTAACCTGCAAACAAACGCTCGTGCACACTCAAATCAGACGCCACTGCACTGTGGGCTGGATCGGCCGAAAAGAGGACATACGTACTTTTTTGAGAAAATCATTTTGTTTAATGCTATTCGGTGGAAAAATGTGTAAGGAATAATAAATGAAGAATATAATATATAATAAATAGCATTTAACTATCGTCAAATAATGTAAAATACATGAAAGAAAAAATCGAAGTCATATGGACCTTTGACTGGAATAAGAAAAAAACGGGCACCTATACAACAAACCTGCTTATCATTTCGTATTCTATTAAAGTGGGAAAATAAAGTCCTGAAAGGAAGAAGACGGGTTCGCTAAGTTTCGGAGGAACAAGGTCTATTATTGGGTCCCATACAAAAAAAAAACTTAATTTTTTTCTTATTTTGAAAAGAAAAAAATATATACCGCATTTATTAATTTTGTATCGGAATATCTTAAAAAATGTTTTTCTCAGAAAAGTACGAATGTCCTCTTTTCGGCCGATCCCGCCCATAGTGCGCCGCATCATTTATTTTAACTAATATATGGCGCTTGGCGCATCAAGCGTACGTTTCGTGGCCAAAGCATTAAGAAGCAAAAACTAGTGATGTACCTTTAACTGCTCCTGCTTATAGTCGGGCTGATACGGCAGAAGCATGCGTATCTTGCCCCAGCGGTTGAAGAACAGTGCAATAGCGCCGATCCACACCAGAAGGACCAGCACCACTATGCCGATTTCAACCCCTCGTATCTGTGTAATTAATGAAACGTACAATTTAGTACAGTACTCCTGATTTACCGTTACAATACAGTCAACAAAATTATTAGCTTAGCACCATGCAACTAAGCACAATGGGTGCCAACTGACTGTACATCTTACATACGTTTGAACTTACACTTTACCTAATATTAGGTAGATCATTTCATCTGAACGTACATTATTTTATATGATACAAAGTTTATTTCAAGACTTAAAATATGTTGAGTATAACTTATTTATAAATATACTAAAAACTAAACTAAAAAACTTAAAATCTAGATCTAAAAATAAATAAAAATAGACTTAAAATAAAATAAAACTATCCCCCTGCGGCATGGTGCCGTAGATGCTAGCAGCATTTCCTCGCTGTATCGCAAGACTAATTCTTTGAGCGAGGAAGCTGCCAGCTCTGCGGTCACCGGTGACCTCTCTAATCCTTTTCGAAAGTTCCTTAAAAAGGTTAAAGGCGCTCGGACCCCACGGACCAAGGGTCTCGACGCCAAATGGTACGAAATTATATTCGGTGCCGAGACCCCTATATTTAGTCTTTTTTAATTTTTCGGCCGCCTCTGCCGCCGCGCCAGCCTTAGCAGAAGTGCCGTGGAGATGAGACGGGGCTAGGGTGTCTACACAGGTGGCGTCCCACACCAGAACCCGTCCCAACTTCCACGGAATTAGTGTCATTCCATCCGGTCTCTTGCCATCATCTCTTATAATGCCGGGGGGCTCGAGTAGAGCTGGCACATTGACGCTGGCAAGAGACCGGCGGAGAATGTCGTTGAGCGCGGCGTGTCTAGAGAAGCGGCCGGCGCTCCTTTGGCAGGAGAGTCCGTGGTGTCCGAGGACGTCGACGTCAGTGCCGCAGGGGCACCTATGTGGAGCGCAAACCCGGACGCCGAGACGCAGACAGGCAGCAACGCGCAGAGTGTGCGGTTCCAGGAAGGTTCCGGTATGTACCGACGGGAAGGCGTGCAGCCAGGCGCCGGACTCCCTGGAACCTGCTGCTAGCAGTCTGGCGCGTGCTGAACCTGTGCTGCGGCTTAAGAGAGCGTCGTAAATTATTTTACATTGAATGTCGTCCCAGGTCTTTTGTGAATTTAGATTTTGGGGAAAATCCTTACCCGGGCAGGCAATGGACCAGGCGTTTTTAGACTCCGTTAAGCCAGCAATCTCATAGTTTGGAGGGCAGGCCCTTAGGATTTTGCCTACGAGAATTGCTGAGCTATGAACGGAAGATAAAAACGCCGGGATAGAAACACTAGAAATTTTGCGGATCCCTATCCCACCGTGACGAATGGGAAGGGATGCCTGGGTCCAGGACTCTTCACTAAGCTGCAAGTTCAAAATCGATTCCAAATTATTTTTGATAATGTCGTCTAAAGGTATTAACAAATTTTGAAATTTTGAGAAAGAGCAACAGCGAAGTACATACATTAATTTTGGTACAAAGAGGCAGAATTTAATAATAGATAAAGCGAAATGCGGACTAATTTCGAGAAGACGACTTTCATAATTTTGGAATTTAGAAGTTGTGTCGGAAATGAAATTTGAATAGGATTCTTCAAAAATAGGAGACCCAAGGAGGCAAAGAGAGCTTTTGTCTATTATTTTAATGTTTGGTGTAAGGAAATCAAATTTTTGCTTTACATCCAGAAGATTTAAAGAGGCGTTATGAATAAAAAGTTCACATTTGCTATAGTTTAGGTCTAAGCCAATTGTTTCAAATTTTGATTTAATGGTCGAAAGATCTGATAGCACGGATTCGAGGTCGCCTCCCAGGGTTCCGTCGTCTAAATACCAAACGTTAAATTTTGATACAAAGACAAACCGAATATTTAAAAAAAAAACTTGGAATATTAGTTAAATATTTTACAAAGCCAGAATGGAGTAATAATAAGGATAAAATCTATTTTTTTTTTTTAGTTACATCTTTGTACCAAATCCTAATAAACCTAATATTAAGCTATATGCTACCTATAAGCTAGACCATTTTTACAATAGGATAATAAAAGAAATAGCACCCGGGTTTGATTAAAATATACTTGAGCTAAGCTTTAATTTTAAGTCTCATGGTTTTCCAACTTTTTTTTTTTGTAATATATTCTATTTATTGACAATAACAATTCAAAACAATTCCAACTTTTTAATTCACATTCTGTTAATAAAATAATTAAAAATAAAATAGTAAAAAAGCCTTTTATTTCGAGTTCAGGATTACATTACATTAATTTTAAGTCAGCGTTTACATAATTTAAGTAGGTATGTCAGTTTCTTTTTAGATTGTTATTTGTTCGGTCAATTTTTAGATATTAAGTAACATATTATTTTTTATAACAAATGATTAACTATTTGTAGCGGACAAGAACCCCTCATCGGGTGAAGGCCTCCTCCAACAACATTCTGTTAAATGAAATAAAATATTTAATCTTTGGAAACATGCGTAAGAATGATCCTAACTAATGGTCGAAAAAGATTTAATTTACGTATCTATATTATTCCAGAAACAACAAGTATCATAACTAGTTATTTGTACTAATGCACATGGCATGTATATATACTTTGCCGCTCCTTTATCCTTTTTTATTCGTAAAGATTATTTTATGACAAATCGGTGCAAGTTATATTTCGTCAACTTTAATTAAATTTAAATATTTTCTCAATGGATGATGAACTTTAGAAAAATGTAAGTATTTGGTGATTATGTATCCCACTACAATAATTTATTTTTCATCATATTATACTTACCACATTCGTTACATTTGAAGGAATATATATTATAATCATCAAATAGATACTAAGTTGTTTTCTATATTAGGTACAATACTATATTTGTCCCCTTGTTACAACGCCCGGTAAGTATAGTCAAAAAAAGTACTCCGTATTTCATTAAATGTCAGAAACATTTTGAGCGTCGCACTATAAATGCCACCAGTAGCGTCAATGCCTAATAATATAATTGTAATAATAGGACTGAAACTGTAGGCGGATACAAATTACTTTTACATTTTCATTAATAATCATGTTTTTATTATAGTATTAATAAAATATTAAATGCCGATAATAACACGCAACCTAAATAAAATATCACAGGTTAAAAATAAGTATAAACAGGGCAGCTTGTGGCGAGCTGTTGGGGAGTAACGACCCCACGGACCCGAGTACTCCCGAGAGTCGGTCAGGGTCTCCGTCTCCGGCGTGTCTTCGTCGGTCGGAGTGGACTCCAAGGGGACCCGCAGGACTCTCAGCTCTGGCTTGCCTTCATTGGCCGGCCAGAGAGGAGTCGTTAGAGCTAAATGCTCCAGGGGTGGGAGTGAAAACTTGCATAAGACGCGAGTTGGCCTATCTATCAGCCACTGGGTAGAAAGCGGCGTACACCTCTCGACACCCCTGAGCCGCTCACACCGGTGTTGCTTCTGGTCGTCTTCACGACGGCATTTTCAGGGGCCTATCTAGTGGGCGGCGAGTCACCGCTTGCCTCGATAACTAGTGAAAACATTGTTATGGCAGGTGTCCGGACCTCTTTGCAATAACCCAGTCTCATTGTCCTCCCAAACTTCAATCCATAGACCGTTATACTGTTCAATTTTACTACAATAGTCCCAATGCCTGCTGTGACCGGTTCATGGGTGTCTATTGTTGGGCCTGTGCACGGGTTCCAGCAGGCGTTCTACATGACATTAAAGCTCTCCAAGGGGCCTCTACGTGTTGGATCTATATCCCCACGCAAGCTTATCAAAAGACCGGGATTTATAGGCCCATGAAATCCAAGGAGTATAAACATAATAAGGTTGAAATAAAGTTATAAGTTTTTTCTTGTAATAATACATCTGTAACTCTTATAAGATAATATTCGTCAAATTAAAATGAAGCGCTGGTAGCCTATCGACTGCGTGCGACTTTCCATCCAGAGGTCACGGTCGTAGGCGGTCGTACCTATGAGTTTTTTGGAACATATATATGCATAATTCGATATTTACTTACCAGTCGTATTTCCTTGCCTTAGGTACTGATTAAACTTCCTCTCTATGGATATAACATTAGATATACCTTTGGGAAAATAGGTGAGGGATCTGGCAGCCCACTGAAGATCTCGTTCTGCTGTGACGTCCAGACATGACATTTTAGACATACCGTGAGGAAGGTGGGTGAGGGATCGGGCGGGCCCACCGAAGACCTTGCCCTGTCAGCCAGGCCCCCATCCCGCTGCGACGACCGCTGTGGGCATGACATTAGACATACCGTGGGGAAGGTGGGTGAGGGATCGGGCGGGCCCACCGAAGACCTTGCCCTGTCAGCCAGGCCCCCATCCCGCTGCGACGACCGCTATGGGCATGACATTAGACATACCGTGGGGAAGGTGGGTGAGGGGTCCGGCGGGCCTACCGAAGACCTCGCCGTGCCAGCCAGGCCCCCGTCCTGCTGCGGTGACGTCCGCGGCGGCTCTGTGGACATAAAACATCCATTAACTGCATGATTATACTTAGTCGGGACGTGTTTAGTTGCCATCCCACCTAACACATCTAAACTGTGAAATGAACTGTCGCCTGCGGTATTTTCGGACCAATAGACCTTCAAACCTTCAAGAAAAGAGCGTACTCTCATTATTAAGGTCGGCAACGCACTTACAACACCTCTGGTGTTGCGGGTGTTCAAGGGCGACGGTAATCGCTTACCATGGCTACTCGTCTGCTCTTTTGCCTCCTAAATATATTGTAAAAAACAAGATAGGTATATCAATGTATAGAGAAAACTATAAACTGACCCATATTCACGACGATTCTGACAAGAGTTACTGACTGAGAAGATGATCAGGTATGATAAAGCATTGTCATGTGGAGTATTTGGAACGAATCGGAAGAAGTCCGCGCTTCTTCTTTTTCTTGGTCTTGTCAAAAATAAACGGTGTAGAATATATGCGGATATATTCTACAGCGTGTATTTTTGACACGACCACATAATCAAAGCGTAGTTAGCTTAGGCTTTAATTAACACATTTTCATTAGTTTTATAAAAAATGGGCTACTATAAAATAATTCAGCGAGCAATGTATCACTACTTTGTCTTAACTCAAAAAGTGATCAGGATGTATGAAATACATTGCCGCTCGAAAAGTGTTCCAAAGTTAATTATATGTATATGCTGTTGTAGTTAAGAGTATTTTTTTTTCTTTTAGAATCATTTCAAACTAATAAAACCTACATCTCGCTTAAGTTGTTAAAATACTCGCAGTATATTCAATACTTATGCATAAATAACTCTATTTCCGAAAACGTGGGGTGGGTGGGTTCCGACTCATATAAATAATTGTATGATATCTATGTTTCAGTCGCTTTTCAATGAAGGAAAATATCGTTAGTGAACAGGTATAATTGACTGGTTTTTCAGATCAGTGAACAGACAAGATCAGGTTTTATTTGAGATAGAAAAATTGTACACCGCTAGGAAAAATCTCCTACATTTTCATGAATAATGAATAATAATGAATATTTCTTTCTCTTTTTGCTATCGACATTTGGTTCACAGCTTACTATGTAAATTTAGTCGGAATATAATATAATATCAGAGGCGACCGATGCAAATTAAAATGGAGGTAAGTGGAAACAAAGTCGATAACACCGTGTTTTCTTTACTGTCAGTCTGGTAACAGTAATAACTTAATTGCTATAAAACAGAGGGCCTACCGCGAACACCGAAGTTGCCAAGAGGCGAGCATCTCTCTCTGTCACTCTAATTCCGCCTTAATTGGAGTAAAAGCGAAAGGTGCCTTTAATTTTCGAACTTTGGTGTTCGCGGTACTCAGGTGGGATATCTCTATCGAGGCACCATCATCGAGACAAGTAACTGACCAATAATATACCCTGTTGCAGCGGAATAAAGTCTTTTTTTTTATTAGACGGCACTGTTACACAAATTGGCTGTCCTACAGTACCTAAGCTCGATAAGATAACTATAGTATGTAAATATTTATAAATACTTAAATACATAAAAAACACCCATAACTCAAGAACAAATATCTGTTCTCGTCACACAAATAAATACAAATCAATAAATATTTCATAACACAATTGATGTGTTCCTTTTTTGTCGACTACAGACTTGGAGGATTTAACAACTGGAGACGTCTTGTCTGTAATTTTCTGTACAAAACAGTCTACCGATTTTTGCGGGGGAGGGGCACGTCAAATGTATGGATAGGATATTTGCACGTAACGTAAAAATAGCTATGTCAGATAAAGGTCAGTTCATACAATACATTATGATATGACCATTGGCCGAGGTTTCGATACAGGAGTAAGCTCTTAAAGGCGACTTCAGTTCCTCCAAGACCTACATGATAGAAGAAGTAGGTTTGGAATCCTCCATGATGCGTCGAATCTGTTAAGACCTTTTTAGGGTTGTACCCAAAGGGTAAAACGGGACCCTATTACTAACATTCCGCTGTCCGTCCGTCCGTCTATCACTAGGCACCGTGATAGTTGTATTTCTGTTGCTGCTATAACAACAAAAATACTAAAAAGTACGGAACCCTCGGTGGGCGAGTCCGACTCACATTTATCCAGTTTTTATTTATTTAATGTTACCGACTACTGATGTTCAGTTCGCAAAGCGATTAAGACGAGTTCTCGCACCATCTAAAATGTGCAGTAAATGAGAAATAAAATACCTCCAGTTTCCAGTACCACAATATACAACATAACATTTCCATTTTGGCGCATCAGTTAATTTCCGATAGATGGCGTCCAAGATTAGCGAGATTTCTTGGCCGACGCCCAAATCAATTACAAAAAGAATTTATTAAGACATCATGTCACTCAAACCGACACTGATTCTAAAAATAAACGGGTAAACATATCGTTGTATGATAGAGTTATGAAGAAAGTAACAACCACGGAATACATTAATAGTACATTGTGCAACGATGGGGGTGTGTGAAATTTTGCAAACGAGGTCTTTAGATGTACGACAGCCGCAGGTTTGAGTGCATTTAAGATTTGAGTTAGTAATTTTCTGACCCCGGGAGTTGCAATGTTTTCCATGACACTTGCGAAGAAAAAACAAAATTATAAGCGAAATAATTTTTAATATGGTATTGTAAATGTACTGTATGTACTGTCCGCTTGATGTATGTGTAATTTTCCTATTCCTCTAATTCATTCGTGCACTACCTGTTCTAAAAACTTACTGTTCTTTATATCCTGCTACCCTAAGGTTGTTTGGAAGAGATCGCTTACAGCGATAAGACCGCCTGTTGCTACCTTTCTTTACATTGCAAATCTGTTTTTTAAATTTGTCTTCTTTGTGGTGCAATAAAGAATATTTACTTACTTACTTACTTACTTGTCATTTTTGACAGGTTAGACATCGAAAGCAGAACTATGGTAACAAACTTTTAGTTAAAATGGTGTCTCACCTGCTTTTCCATCATTATCATGCGTTTCTTTTTTTTTATTCCAATTATTTATCCATTTTAAGCTATGAATTGTCTATCTATTATGTATTTAGTAATGTTAGGTATCTATTTATTAACATTTTGCTTTCCCCAACTAAACCTAAATACGTTTGGGTTAAGGCAAATAAGTGTTATTTACAGCACACTTTAAAAATGAAAAACTTCTATACTTTAGTTAGTAAATTAAATACAACAAAGGCGAACTTATCCCGTATGGGTCTTCCAGTTAACCTTTGAGGAAATGAGTAGAACAGAAGTAACGATGAATGAATGACAAACAAAAACAAAAGTGTACAATCACGAAAATAAATGAAATGCAAGTTTTCAATGGCTTCCACCATTATTTACGTAAAAACTGAACAATATGAAGTTTTCTTATGCCGAGTGAAGATAAAAGAACTACATAGTCCAACAAAACAAGCCGTTGCCAATTTTAGAAGTCGGTCAGAGCGGTATAATACAAGTGTTTGTACCGGCTGCATGTCAGTATTCAGAGATGATTCAGAGAGAAGTATAAGCACGTGATTATCCTTACAAAAAGAGAAAATGTTTTTTCACTTGTAAATGTTGTCCATTCTCCATGAGTTTTTTAGTATGTTATTGACACAATTAGAAACTAGGTTTATAGATTTTCCTTTTTTTTTTCAAAATTTGCAAAACAAAAAAAAACAAAATTTTCAAAACAAAAAAAAAAACAAAATTTTCAAAACGAAAAAAAATATGAAAATCTTTTTTCACAATTTGCAAAAAAAAAACAATAATAAAAAAAGCGAAACCTATAAACCTAGAATATATTATGCTGCTTAGCGATCGACATCAAAATCAAAGTGATTTGTTAAGTGTTAGTGGAAACCGTTTTCTCCCGAATTGGAATTTCTTAGAAAAAGTACTGTTATTTCGTTAGGATCGCAAAGCTATTTTTCCCTCTTAAAAGTAAATACCAGTTGGACCCCTTCTCAGATATGCGAATTTTAGGTAAATATCTCCTTCGCGGTGACAGATGGTTCCTAAAATTAGTGCGATAAGGACAACTGCAGCTTAGGCGAAATTCCTGCGTAAAACTCTCCGGCCGCGTAGCTAACGTTACAATCGTTAACTCTCCGTAGCGTATTGTAGTCATATCATATCATATATCATATTATATATTTATTGCGATCATGTTGGTACAAACAAATACAGGTGAAACTTACAAAATTAAAGCACAACATGAGACCCTGTTAGGGTATTGCAAAACTATAACTAAAATCACACACAAAAAAAAGTACATAATCGAACTATTTTTTAAAATACAAATCAAAATAATCTTGTATAGAATAAAAACAGTTTTCTATTATCAGAATCTTCAATGTCGTTTCGACTTGGGTCACGTGACGTGTGTTAAAAGATATTTTAAATTCAATATTTTCAAAGATATATTCATTAGAGGTCCACTAAAGGTAGTTTAACATACATGTTCTTATAATCCGTAAGAATTTATTGGGATACTATTCTGCCCTAAGATTTGTAGATGGAAACAACCTTGAACTTCGATTTTCGCGGTTACAGCCCTGCGGGCTCGAAATCGGGAAGTGTTGATGTAATTGGCGCTTTAATACGGTGCAAGTCATTTCTCTCTATCACTCTTCTTTATTAGTGCGACTGTGACCGTTGCGTTTCGTTCGCCATGGAGCGTGAACGATAGGCGCGTTGGCTACGCGGGCAGAAATCGAAGTTTCGTTCTCGACATTTTCCTCCTCCAGCACTCAACCGATCGTAAGAAAATTTTGGGAACAGACAAAGAAAAAAATGTGTCTGACTCTTTTGATTTTTGCGTTTTTTATTGCCGATTTTGTATGCTAGGCGTCTGTTTACGGCGCATTTATTTGGCCGTTTTTTGCCCTTTTTTAAAATAACTTAGGTCGTATAAAAACAAAGAACATAAAAAAAGCAAAATGTACAGACACAGGTACTGGTAATATTGAACTCAAATAAAAAAAATCTTCTATGGCCGAAATCCAGAGCGAAAAATGTTGAGAACGTTTGTATGGAAAAATACCACTTATGTTTCCTCTTAATCTTACGTAACAAAAGCTTTGAGAAGGATTATTTATCTTACTAAGCAAGATTCTTACAGTTGAGAACTTAAGTAATATGTACAGTGTACACCCAGCTGCAATAGTGCACTTTTTTTATACCACGTCGGTGGGAAACACGCATACGGCCCGCCTGATGGTAAGCAGTTCATAGCCTATGTTCGGTTGCAACTCCAGAGGAGTGGCAAATCAGGGCTATACACTACATTATTCAATTTTAATATACCTACTTTTACTGTTTTTCAATAAATATAATACATATGTAACTAATTGATCAAAAATATATAAACGTTTTCTCCCGAAATGGAATTTCATAGAAAAAGTACCGTAATTTCGCTAGGATCGCAAACAGTCCCTCAAATGAAAATTGTGCGTTCCATTGTCTTGCCTTTTCAATGTCGGCTGATAATGGACTGAACTATTATCGTGTCGTTTCTTTCAAAAATACCTAAATGGGTACCTGCGACGGTATTTTGTATGTAGTAGTTTTTAAATAAATAAATATTATAGGACATTATTACATAAATTGACTAAGTCCCACAGTAAGCTCAATGAGGCTTGTGTTGAGGGAACTTAGACAACGATATATATAATATATAAATATTTATAAATACTTAAATACATAGAAAACACCCATGACTCAGGAATCCATGCTCATCACACGAATCAATAAATTACCAGGATTTGAACCCGGGACCATCGGCTTCGTAGGCAGGGTCACTACCCACGAGGCCAGACCGGTCGTCAAACAGTCGGTCTGGTCGGTGTTTTTAACACAATACCTACATTATTTGCTTTTCTGGGGCTAGTAAAGTGACAACCGTTTATAGGAAACACCAAACGAAGCTTGAATACTTATTATTTATTTATTTATTATTCTTGACACCGGATAATTAATGTTATTAGATCACAATCAAATTATAAAATGTAGAATAACCGCGTAAGTACAAGGGCTGAAATCGGATTTGTTAAACTTATTACTTACTCTATTTTTCATTTTCGAAACAAGAAAAGCAAAAAAGTTACACGTGTATTTTATAAACCATATCTACATATAAGCTTGTAGTATTTTATGACGTCACTTTCACGAATTTTCATAGCCAAAAATAAATAAAAATACTGAAACGTGTATCTGATATTGTCGCGAACGTATTGCGAACCAGCTAATATTTGCCAACGTCATGGAGTAGATGGCGCTAGTAGTCACGTTTAAGTAACCGCTTCTAGGTTATTGGGATTTTTTGGAGGGAAGTTGAGAGGGTAGATGAGAACGACAGTAGGAAAAAGGAGGTTGTGTGCGAACAAATCGACGCGGCAGTGATACTTGCTTTTAGATCAAGTCAAGAACGTTCTTATGGTGTTATTAGAATAATGATGTGTCTCTGGTATATTGTGACCAACGTTATCAGTACTCAGAGTGAACAGTGATCCAGTGAGGCTAATATGAACTTAAGGTAAACTTTGTGTGAGGAATGGGGTCGCTATAAGGGGAGGTTTGGAGGCGACTATTAAGCTCATGAAACCAGGTGGATAATCATGTGATACTCATGTTATATATGTAGGTAATAAAGTCGGACACCAGCACAACTCATATCGTCATCTCACTAACATCCAGGCCTCATAGGTATGTAGTACATTTACATATCGCTTTCCAGTATCCGTAAAAGCATTAGCTCATTCGATAGGTTAATAAGTATGGTGAGCTTGACGACATGGTGGAGCATGCTGGGAATTTTTATTCACATGCACTGTTATCATCATCAAAAGTAACATATGTTTATCTCTAACTACAACTAACGAGCTACAATATTTGGTGTATTTAATTCAATTTAATGTTTTATTTCAACCATGAAGCCCATATTTATATTATTTCTACCAAAAAGGTATTCAGCAGGCGAATGTTAGTGGTTCACCTGAGCACATAGGCAATTGAGTGAGTACCTACATACATTTTAACTGAACATTCTTGCTCTTTGATATACAAGAGATTGCAAGTGTCAGTAGGTATCATAATATAGTTTATAAAAAGCAGATATATAAATACATACTTTCACGATTATTAATATTTTGCGACAAAGGGTAGTCTGAATTAAAAAGCTCTCTTTAATCTTTGAAAACAGTGTGTTTATTAGCCCTATAGCAGCTATAAGCAGTGGAATGGAATTTCAAGTTATGGTTTTGAATGATATAAATATTTAAATTTTTATGTTTTAGAACCAGTATTTGTCACTAATTGATGTGATAAAAATGTTTGTGTTTTACCAGAGCAGCAAAGTTAGTTTTCAACTCACGTGCCTTGAAACACTCGCAACTCTCAAGATTTTACTTTTACGCTCATGATTATATGTGACGTTACTAAACAGATTCAACATTTCTATGTTAAAAGAATGAGAGAGTGGCAAAGATTGTCACATCAGAAAATATAGTTATCTCTACTGAATAATAAAAGGTAATCAGTAATCATTTATGAATCAGGTAGGTCTCAGTAAACATTCGTAATTCGTGTTTACTATAAATCCTATAAAACAAGTATTTATCATCAGTTTTTAAACACTGACTTAGTGACATTTTACCTTCAACAAGAGCCTTAGAACTCTTAAGTCTCACATTTCATTATATTGAAACCAAGTACCTAACTACATATTTCATTAAACATGTCGAAAATAATAAAAGGTGAAAGGACATTCAACTCAAATTTTAACGCCCGAAGCGGTAGAAAATTTTTCAATTATCAGTGAAGTGTCAGCAATTATCCAATTGTTCTCTTAAATGTCCTATGAATGGTGCCATTACCATACCTGCTCATACCTAACAGGTCAAACTGCTCAAACCTAAGTTTAAGTTGAACAAGAGGTTTAACTATAATCTATATTTAGGTACCTATACGTTATGTTAATTTTGATATTTATATTTGATTATGTAGGGGACAAGGCACTTTACCTACGTGTTTAGATTTAGTTGCCTTACCAATCTTTGATATAAATTAAATAAAATCATGCACTAATAAACATTTACGACATTTTGAATTAAAATTTGCTGGTCAATTTGTGTTGTGACTCAGGATGCATCCTTTCAAACAGCGACTTTATCATAGATTCTAATCATGCTGTTGATCAACAATTCATTAACAAAATAATTAACATTTTAATATTAAAATAATAAGAATCAAAATATCACATTCATTGTTCTGTTTGGCGGAATAGTTGTTATAGTTAATAGTATCAAATTTGAAGTTTATTTATCATGCGGATAGTTGATATAATGCCTTGCCGACTGTTGTTGCTTACAAACCAGTTTAGGTCTGACCTCCGATTTGGTATATTTTCTGTAACTTCGGGATCTAGTTATATTGGTGTTTATAATATTTTGTGAAAAGGACCATAATCTCTTATGAATCATGATGCTTTTGTATAACACGCATTGCTTGCAGAATATCCACTTTATCACAAATTATCAGCTCAGCCCTGATTTGACTCGTCGTGCGCGCAAGTGTGCGTGGTGTATGGAAACAATTTATACTGCGTGTCTTTTTAGAAAACGAATGTATCATGTTTAACGTATTAGGTAGGAACCAGATTTAACATTCGTTCGTTATACTTATATGATCCATAAATATTCTCTTAGAATGAAACAAAATTTATTTTATCAAGATTAATAAAATAATACAGTACAAATATTCTTCGTTGCTCACCAATATAAAAACGAAAATAGCATACAGATTAAACACATAACTCAAACTATGGTGCACAACAAGCGGTCTTATCGCTGAAGAGCAATATCTTCCAAACAACCAAACTAGGCTATTATAATCGTATGTTTTGCGCATCCATATCTTCACTAAGCTAAAATCAGAAGCATTCGCATTGCGTGTAATTCAAAATTCGAAATTAACCCTTTCACTTCGTTTGAAGGACTAGAACCACTCATAACATAAGAGATGTTAAGGAATGTCTTGCCTCATTGTTGTTTGTTGTTACAGTTGTAAGGTATTGGTACGGGTTGGTTTCTTAGAAGTTATAGGTATCATTTAGATGTAGTAACCTGTAACGTGCCTTAGTGAAAATGCAGGAGGCACTTGAAATCAGATTACAATTTGATGTCATAATATGTACACGGCTACCCAAACTTAAAGGACCAGGACCATCATTAAGACCCAATCAGAATCGCGCAGCCACTCCAATGGCACCAGCAAACTGCCAATAATGGGGCTCTCGCTAGATTTAACAGTTGGCATGCATGATATTGCTGTCCTGAAAAATAAACGGCTAAAAGGATTGTAAACGAATAAAGCACTGCCGAATATATTATGTTTAAATAATATTCACTTACTTTTTCTGTTCATGTAACTCAGCACAGTATCTTGATTCAACCCCAATTAACATTCCAATCTAGAGATTGTCATCAGAGAATCAGTAAATATCAACTTGTATCACAGTAAATTGCAAAGGCAAAACTGTTTAGTATAAGCCACCAGGCTATTATAATATGTTTGCACCTAAGCCATACCCTATAGGTATAAGGACTTCCTATTATTATTCAACCATTGATTCATAGTGTGGACAGTCACAGATTAGCGATTTTGATATAAACTAATTAGATAAATATTAACTTAACTTCAGAATTGTGTATGTATCTATGTCATGTACATGCGATGACCCAAACCTAGGGTTAAAAATATTAAAATATATTATTATTGAGAAGACTTCAAATGAAAGGCATACTAATTGAATGGGCTAGTGGTTTCTTTATTATCTATTTTATTCGAACAAAAACAGGTAAGGGAGTGGTAGATAATTTAAAGAATAGTCACTAGCCATGCATAACTATTTTAATTTTGTTAAATGAAAGTGGAATCGAGCAGTAGATGTCAACTCAATCGAGTCTACTCGTCGTAGATGTACATATTAAGTACCTTCAACCTTCATACTCATAGTAATAATTACAAAGGCGGTAGAAGACCATGGTGGATACATTTCTGAATAAGATCAGAATTTCTCAAGTATTGTGTTATTTTAATAAATGTAATGACAGAAGGAATTCAGATATAATATCATCTATGTTGTATAATATCATCTTTAGAAACAATAAAAAGGACTTTATTATTAATTATTTTAGTATGCAATAGCTCAGACCATTAAACCTTTAAAAGGAAGAGATTAATCATAAGCCAAATAATTATTGATAATTATTGATCGGGACACCTCAGCTTGTTAGCTTGTTTATCAGATTTAATCGGATTGAAATGCAGACTGGAGCTACACTATGATCCCAAGAATCATAATCACAATTAGAATCAGATGTCATTTTAATATTGCCATGAAATATCGTAGTGTTAAGGCTGCACTCGACGCCAATGACCTCGCGCGTGTTGGCGGAGCTTTATACCCCTCACCGCACCACCCGCTGCAAAAGATCGAGCGCGCAAAGCTATGCGTTCGAAATAGAATATCGCTTGCTCGCGCGTGCAATGCAGCACAGGTCCGTCTAGCAATACGACTTGCCTCGCACTGCCTCCGCAGACGGGGGTAATGGTAGGAATCTAGGCGGAATTTAGGCTTATTGTTTTTAGGAATTGAGGCATAGTTTTATGAAATTGCAAAAAGCAAGAAAACCAAATCATTTTATAGTGTCTTGTGAGAATGATTGTAAAGTTCCATATTTTTGCAGAAGTAATATCGATCTAACTGAAAGAAATATAGTTGTGTAAATTAAAATAGATTTCCAGAAAAATATATCGTCGGTCATATAGATTGTTATATATTTTTTGCTGCTCAGAAAGTATCAATCTTTAATATAAAATATGGTTCTGAATAACTTAGTTTTACGGTATTTTGCGGGAAGAGGAGCCGTAATTGGTTTATGTAAGACTCCTACAGTAGCAATAGTCACAAGACAGATTTATCAAAGTCTTATTCGTTGCCGTATCGTCATAAGTCACTGTGGACACCTGTCCTGTGTGGCTCTTCACCAGTGCACTCGAAGCCGCTCTTTCTTGGGCGGTGTATGCTAGCCTGTAATGTGGATTTATCTTTAATGTTATTCTGTTCGCCCAACGCCGTGTGACCATACGTCCATCCCTACGCTTCCTTGGCTCTTCCTTTCTTGGTTCGGCCTCGATAGCCGAAGAAACTAAGAACGCTATGGGTACAAACAGTGGATAACCTCGGTGATGTCGAGTTTGTCAAGAGTTGAAGCAGTTGTACCGTACTAACGTTCAAGCATTCTTCGCTAGCACCATATCTCAAATGCATCTGTCCTATGATGGGTTTCAGTTTCAATGGTCTAGGTTTCGGACATGTAAAGAATATGATCGAGAAACCAAGGCGCCCGCATTAGTCTGATCCTTGTTTTATGTTATTCCATATGCATATCCTGGCGAGTCGTTTCACCGCAGCTTTGGCCATATGAGCTCTTCTGATCACCTTTTAGTCGCAGATACCATCGTCACTTATTTAAGATACCAAGTGAACCAACAACTTGCCTCAAGATCGTGCAATTCATTGATTCTCTTAATTTTACCAGGAAGATCGACATGCATCATCTTCGTCTCATTTTTATTGATCATAAGGTATGGATCTGGATCCTGAAAATGGACTCATTACTGGCATACTCAATCTTTTGTAGCAGAACCGAAATTCATTTTCCACAGACACTTAACCTAATATAGTCATGTCATCTGCAAAACTGAGTTTATTGATTAGTTGGCCACCAACTTGGACATCACCCTCACAACCTTCCAATACTCATTGTCTATTCACAGATCTCAGTGAACAGTTGCACTCCTCGTTCAACTATAAAAGGATTACGTGTTGCGGTATCCCCATTTCTCATAACTCTGAACATTTTACTCCAGTTGAAGAAATCAAAAGCCTTTGCGAATGCGAAGTCAATAAAGCGCAAAGCCTTAAAGAGTATACAGAAGCCGCACCCACTGTATTCTTTATTAATTGGCACACGTTGAGAATTTGCTACTGAGTACCGATCTATATGTCTCGCATGGTTGTTAAAGTTGTGAAGTGATTATTCATGAATAAAAGAAACAGAGTGGGTCAATTTGATGGACACAGCAGTTAAAACACTGTGGTGCGGAAGACTGGCGATATTCTGCTTAATTTAAGATCTGATCGGAATGAGGAAGATGGATCGGTACCTCGGATGTACAGTATATGTATTGCTGTTTCTACCATCCTTAGCAGGACTGATGCATGTGCACGGGGATGTAATCAAACAGTAAACATATCGAAAGCTGCCACGAAAAGCGGACTTACTGTGTTGCGTGCCGTTAAGCCTGAGGACACCACGTATATGACCCTTCGAAATCTTAAGTTGTTCAAATAGATAAGACGGCTGTTAATCGCGAATGACTCCAAAAAGCAATGATGCGAAGTGCAAGGTAGGTCTGGCAGACATATTTAATAGGTTATAACGGTTTAAAAATGGTGTTATGTGAGAACGGCAAGAAACAGAAAAGAAAAGCATTTTGAATGCGTTGAATTAATACCGAGGTACTCGCCAGCATCCACCCCCCAAAGGCGGTATCAGTGTAGCTCAATTTAGACAGAATAAAGTGTGGCAAAAATGTTTATGCGTAAATCGACGTGAATAAAATCACGGACGTGATATAATACTTTAAGCCTATAAAACAGTTTAAAACAGTTGCTGACAACTTGACTGTCCCAACATATTTAAACTAGATTATTTCATACCAGGCGCGATATAAACGCACCAGAGAATGATAAGAAGAATAAAAACCACTTTGCAAACAAACAAACAGAGTTCATTTTGACTCAATATCTGCTTCATAAATCGAAATGAACGGTAAGAAAAGGTGCCTTGAATATCACATCACTTGTTTTGGATTTGACGGTTCGAAGTGGGAGCCTGATTTGATACATCTATTGAATGTCCAATTAGCATAAAAAAAAAGGAGTGTGGTCAAGTTGTAGATGGATTCTATTTTACATTCTGATTTGTGATTATACATATAAAAATAGCGTGATTCTCCCTTGGCTGGGGAGGGCTGCCGGACATGAAGTGGGTGCACCCAGAGATGGACATGTCAACAGTGGCCTTAATGGATAAGCGAATAGATTTAAAGCGAATACTTAACATAGTAGATTACTGTGAGTAATATACAGTAAAGAGAAGTAGTGGGAATTTAGGTTACATACACCCGTTCGGATAAGACGGCCGCATTTGTCTGTGTGGTAACTATCATTGCATACAAAAACGTATGTTCTTTTCGATCACGCGGTCGTCGCAGTGTTCAAAACAGTTTACAGTTGTTTACGTCTGCTGTAGTAATAGTTGTGACACTTGAAGTGGTGAAATAGGTTATTATGTTAATAACGATGTCAAAAGAGCAAAGTGACAAAGTGACAGAGTGAATTACAGATGGTAGTTATAGATGGGATAGACCTATCGCGAACGGAGTTCCCACTGTTTAATAATACCGATATTTGATATCAGATCGCATTGCCACTCTCTGACACATGGGCCGCATGACGCGGTCTCTTCTCGTGACCTAAATTGCAACTAGGGACTGCTCGGAGCAATCTAGAACCGTACGCGCGGGAGTGTAGGAAATAACATTGGTCATGGGTTGACGGAGAGACCAGTAATGGACCAAATATGACAGGTCGCAGCCGTGATCCCACTCAGCTCAGCTCAGACATCGATGGACGCTCACACCAGTTTCAGGATCCTGCTTTCAATCAGTTTAGCACGGAAATTGATCAGTATTCAGATCAGTCTTAGGATCCTGTTATTAGTTGGCTCAGCACAAACATTGATGAATGCTCAGACCAGACTCAGAATCCTGTTCTTTATCAGCTCAAGACAGATCACTCACAACTCAACTCAGACCAGATGCACGATTGGATCGATCTCAGAAACGCAGTGTCTCAGCACATTTCTGTAACGTCATCAGAAATTGCACAAAGTCTCAGGCCGTGCCGATTCACGACGCAAAGGGTGAACCATGCGGTTCGAGAATGGACGGCTCTTATTATCTGATTGTTGATTTATTTATATGTTTGCCTATAGACATCTAATTTCAATTAAGAGTAGCATTTTCTTTCTGGGCGGGAGTGTCGCGAACGTATTGCGAACCAGCTAATATTTGCCAACGTCATGGAGTAGATGGCGCTAGTAGTCACGTTTAAGTAACCGCTTCTAGGTTATTGGGATTTTTTGGAGGGAAGTTGAGAGGGTAGATGAGAACGACAGTAGGAAAAAGGAGGTTGTGTGCGAACAAATCGACGCGGCAGTGATACTTGCTTTTAGATCAAGTCAAGAACGTTCTTATGGTGTTATTAGAATAATGATGTGTCTCTGGTATATTGTGACCAACGTTATCAGTACTCAGAGTGAACAGTGATCCAGTGAGGCTAATATGAACTTAAGGTAAACTTTGTGTGAGGAATGGGGTCGCTATAAGGGGAGGTTTGGAGGCGACTATTAAGCTCATGAAACCAGGTGGATAATCATGTGATACTCATGTTATATATGTAGGTAATAAAGTCGGACACCAGCACAACTCATATCGTCATCTCACTAACATCCAGGCCTCATAGGTATGTAGTACATTTACATATCGCTTTCCAGTATCCGTAAAAGCATTAGCTCATTCGATAGGTTAATAAGTATGGTGAGCTTGACGACAGATATCAACCTATCTGTTTCTACCGCACATGTTTACAAATCAAATGCATGCACTGTTTTAACATAATTTATTAGCATCCTTATCTAAACAGGTACTCATGATGAAAATAGTAAGACATTTTGATGAAATACCTTTATTTATTTATTTTTTCTGAAAAAGCCCTGTTATACGAAGGACAACAAAGTCCGCCCTTTGTACACTTACTAAGCATTCTCAGTCATCTAACTAACTAACTAAATAACTATTTGACCTGTAACTTTGGAGTTATTAATAAAGTTTTATATTTGTATAACTTGCCAGAGGAAGTCACCGATAGCTAAGATTTGAAAGATATAGTTATCTGTTTTACCCGCTGTCTGGTTTCACCGTAATTTCCCCTAATGTATAGAAATGATCACGTCCTTTTAGTTACATATATCTAAGGACGACATTAAGAATGGTGCTATTTCATTGTTCTCACGAATTCGAGCCATTCGTGCAGTCTAATGCAACTAGTTGCGACCAATCGCGCGCATGATGCGTACTCACCAACCAATCGAATCGTTTCGCGGCGTTAGACTGCACGATTGGCTCGAATTCGTGTGCATGACACCGCTGTACTGGCCCCATTCTTATTATCCGTAAGGCCATGTAAAAACATGTTTTTTTTACACGCTTTTATTAGGTCGACCTGTATGTAACTAACTATGTAATGAAATCTAAGGTAACTAATTTAACCATCTTCCAAGGAGCGTAGCGTCATGAAAATTGGCAGCTGTTCCTGATGACAATACAATAAAATGGTACTGTCGAACTGATCTGATGATGGAGCCGGAAGATATGAACTGGAAATTCATGATGGAACATCGTATCATAGCTGTGTTTGGATTTATTAGACTTTTCTAACTTTGGACTTTGGTTAGGTTTCAAGGTCTGATGATGAAGCCAGAAGATAGGCGCTGGCATTCCGTGATGGAATATCGTACCATAGTCGTGTTTGCATTTGTGAGAAAGGTCACGTAATGGACTTTGAATACGGAAGCGTGTTTTTCTAGTGTTTTTTTTTTTAACTATTAATTTATTTTTTCGATAAATGATTATTATCTTGGCCGCGGCGCCTGTTATTAAACAAACAGAATACTCACTACTTTCGAATGTACTTGCATGCATCCGGAAGATCAGACGGAGCGGGCAAATGAACGGGCTGGATTGATGCCAACATGCCGCCCAAATAGAACGCAGAAGTGAAAAGTGAAACGGGACTTTCGCTGGTACGGCCGCGTTCACAAACATCTTTACAAGCCAACATTCCAAAAATATGTTAACACGAGCACGATTTTATTGTCAGCGCCTTAGAGGCGTACGAAATATATTATAAAGTACATAATTATGACGCTACTTTCCCACGCGAATATGAGCACTTTCCGTGTCTATGTTGAAAGTTTAAAGGACCATATGTACCTACTGTAAAACGTTGTACGATACACGTGCGTATTTCCTACTTTCCGCACTTGTATCGTATATACTTCTATTAGTACCACAGGTGCGAACTTTGGAGTTATATTTACGATATAGCCACATTAGTACTCATGAATAAACATGTTAACAATTAATTGTGTCGCTTACCTTCACACACAGATAAATCCATTTCCATAACACTTAGATTTATGTACTCGTATCTGAGTGTGAAGTTAAGCGACTCAATTTAGGTACCTACGCATTTTTATTGTAAATTTTTGAGTGCCATTTATTATTAGTTTTTTTTTTTCGCCCCAGAATCATTAGCTTTAAAGTATACCTACTAGGTAAACTTTATATTGTTTTCGGAGATAAGATGTGATAAGTTTCTAATTATCAGTTAGTTACCTAACTATAAACTCTGAACTTTTCTGTGTAATTAATTAACATTTCATGGCCATCATTTCTGTTATATTAATTTGAAACTTAATTAGCTTTAAATATTTGTACTTTTTTATAGAAAAGTTTTAAAGAACCAAAAGTCAGCAATCACGTAACTTATGTTCAAAATTGTTTAATAACTGGTTATAAGTTCATACAGACAAAGGTACTGATAGATAAATAAATATTATAAGACATTCTTAAACAAATTGCCTAAGCCCCACGGTAAACTCAAGAAGGCTTCTGTTGTGGGTACTGAGACAACAATACATATAATATACAAATAAGTAAATACATAGAAAACACCCATCACACAAATTAATGCCCTTACCGGGATTCGAACCCAGGACCATCGGCTTCATAGGCAGGTTCACTACCCACTAGGCCATACCGGTCGTCTACTAATATTGTTATAGTAATCATGAATCACTTAACTAAATCTACATTCTCTGTATTCTATTTTAATATACTCGAAGATATTAATCCTCTCATCGTATTCTGTGTCATACATGCGAAGATTACTGCTTTCAACTAAGTCGTGCTATCAATAGATGTTCAAACATAAATTGTTTATATATACTGGAGTCCCAACGCCAAGATTTTGATTAAGTCCACTTTCAAGGACTAAAAGTTGTGAGATTACTTTCTTCTCGAAATTCGATTTCACTTGGTTCATTAAACTTTGGTAAATTGCAGATTAAATTGACTGCTACGACGTTATGATTTCGAAGTAAGATACTACAGTTATGAAATTGTTTTTGGGAAATCATAATTATTTTTGTAAAACTGGTGTACCTATTGATTAAAGCACTAAATATATTTTTACGTATATCTTCGAAGGAACGAACATATGACACGCAAGGTGCTGGATATGTTCCCCACACATTTGCGACGAGGAAGACCCCGACTGACATGGCTGGCAACAGTGAAGAGGGATATGGAAGAAGCCCAAATCCCACCTGACATGACCCAGGAACGCGAAGCCTGGCGAAATGTAACTAGGAGAGCCGATCCCAAATAATGGGAAAAGGACAAGGAGAAGAAAGAATATCTTCGAAGGAAATCAAACAATAATTGGAGAATACGAGAAGAAACTGACATTTACATCGGTAGATTTTGTCTGGAGGAAGTCTGGGATAAAGATAGGGCATTAATCCACAACCGCATTCGGCTAACGTGCGAATTATATGTTTCCGTAAGCGAATTATACGAGACTACATCCATACAATACGGACGACACGAATTCTAAATTAAATTACCGACGTGCCACGCGTTGTTCAACAAACCAAGCAGGTAGTAAAGGTATTCCACCTATACAGTATCTACTTAGTAGAGATTAAAAGCGGGATGTCATGTTCCACCCTCGCCTAGTTCAGTTCAAATATACTTTATTCATGTAGGCCTAGCAACAAGCACGTATGAATAGTAAGACAGTGTTACATATTATTATCTTAAGCTAATTATCAGAGCAATTTATGGATTCCACTCAACACACCAATGGTGCCACTCGGACGCTCTAGGACACTAATTCAAACTTATGTGTTGACAGCTAAATCATATCTAAATTATGTCATTTTGTTCTCATTCGTCCGTGCGTCTCGTTCACCCCAATACATGTCCGGACAAGGAAGAGCGATATGCATGTGCAAGTGGTAACTAAATGACATCATTTTGATGTCAAATTATACGCTCTCATTGGCCTCCAGAATTAATTCTATCAAACATTACTCTGTCAAACAGAAATACCGACCAAATTACGTAGGTTGTTTTTGGTATGTTGTCAGGAATGTTAAAACGTGTTTTTAATTTGGCGCACTGCGCATGTTTTGTCCCTTACGGGTGCACGCGTATAGCACAACTAGTTGATCCTAATATCTATAGCTCGTATAGATTAAATGCAGCGAAATATATCACGCGTGTGAGTAAAGCCAAATCAACCGTCTGAAACCGCTCTAATTCAACTGAATGATTTCATTCTGACATCAACATTATACTATTTGAAAGAAGCGCACATTCTAAATTTAAATTACAAATACTAACCTGAGTTCAACAAACCAAGAAGGTAGTAAAGGTATCTAACCTTTCCACTATCTAGTATAAAAACTGCCATGTCATGTCCCACCCTAGCCTAATTCGAGTCAATGGTGCCACTCGGGCTCTGTTCCGTGCTAACGCCCCAAGTGGCGACATCATGCAAGCCACTCGTTAACATTTGAGCACCGTTGTCTGACGAGGGCATGATGTATGCGTTTTTAGACCGTATTACCTTGAGATAAAGTCGTAAAATGAATACGTGACTTGTCAAGCATGCATGTGGATATGTTTACTTTTATGACTTAGCCCTGAGTAATGAAATTGAAAAATGATTGTTTAAATCGTGGAAATATGAGTTAAGGATGACTCACGCTAGAAAGGTCGGATCCGACCCGATCGATCAATATCCGCAATGTATCAAAAATTGTGTGCAATTTGTTCCAAAGCCAGTATAAGCCTTTAGGTTTCGGTAGTATATATAAAGATTATGCAAATTAAGCTTATTTTCTTATTATTTAATGTTTAAAAATGTTTAATCGAACGAGCAAGCAAGTTCTTACATTCAACTTGGAGTAGTAGCACGTCATGGCATTTTGATGTTTTTTAATTGACCTATCAGAGGATACTTTGTTACACAATAACTTGAGTTATTACGTTTTAATTTAAATAAGATTGGGTAAACGTATTGTTGTGGGCATTATATTTTAATAAAATATAATTATGAGTTGACTCAATCAAGGGATTTGGAGCTTCAAGAGCTTAGAAGGCCGAAAAGCTATTAATGAGGGGTCTTGCTATATATTCTGGTAATATTGTTTGCAAGAAAGTATTGAGTTTGGTATCAAATGAAAGCGTATTTTAAAATACTTATAATTAGCAAGATAAAATAAACATAAATATTTCACATTTAACATGAAACATTACAGCTTAAACAGTCTCGTGATGGCTGTTACGTCTGATCCGGCCAGTAAAATTATGAAACACTGGAACTATATTCATTTAGAGTCCAGATGTAATATTTATAATTACATGTCAGTTTAATTTTAATTCACATTTTGTATTGTTACTACTCGTAACATTGTTGTAAGTTCGTGTAATACTAATAAGTCTATGGACAACAAAAGTCTGAAATACGTAAAGAAATTTATTATTATTATTAAACCAAAGTAGCAGTTTATTTTAATCTCTATGGTGACTTAAATATATGAGTTAATGGACCCACAAACCTTACAATAAATCGCACGCGGTTTTCGATCCATTGTTGACTAAGTAAATGCAATAAATTCAATCGCTCTATACCTATATTTTTTCACAACCTGCGAGTTCTCAGTTCGAGGCGAACTACTACTTAGTTATTGATAATCAATATTATCTACATTTTATTTACAATAACAATACAAATAATTGATATATACAGATGTATTACTAGTTCAAATCTAAAATAGGCCCTTGAGGCATTGTACCAAGGATGCCGCCGGCATTTCCTCGTTGTATCGCAATACTGATACGTTGTGCGAGGAACCCGCCAGCTCTTCGGTCACCAGTTGCGTCAACCAGACGCTTATTATTATATATAACATTCTTATTATTATTCTTTTGACATATTACATGTTAAAACAGCAAAAGCGACACTCCTTGACCTCTTGCGTATTGTGAAAGTTCAGTGACCTGATTCAGTACGTCATTTAAAATTAGCAACGTAGACATGACGGGCTTTGTCCTTAATTGTATAGGGAAGGGTGTGTCGTTACGTTATAAATAACTTTTTTAATGAATGCTTCGTCATATTTGTATATTTCAGTAAAAAAGGTCCTTATATTCAATTAAATTTTACAGGGTGATATATCATGATCCAAAATGACAAAATGTGATAAGAATGAATGAATAAAGATTGTTACACAACAATACTTCCATTAATTGTTTTGAATGATTCACGGTTAGTTTCACTAGACTTAAATCGACCGGGATATGGACCGTGATTACCTTTTATATTGTATCCATTGAGCTCCCGATATTTTGACGCAGTTACATGCATCTTGTTCACGGGTAACTGGAGATAGCGGGTGGCTGTCAAAGTTGTGTAGACCGCGCTCGGTCTACCCTCATTCGTCTGCCCAATGTACAAAGAATACATCGCTGCGGTCAAGAACAATGACGTTCGCAAGTCAGCTATTGCTCAGCATCTCCTTGAGTCGGGTACAAATCACGAGTTGCATAGTCCGAAGGTCATTTCGACCGACCGACCGAGCGCGGTCTACACAACTTTGACACCCACCCGCTATCTCCAGTTACCCGTGAACAAGATGCATGTAACTGCGTCGTAATATCGGGAGCTCAATAAAAACAATATAAAAGGTAATCACGGTTTATATCCCGGTCGATTTAAGTGTAGTGAATATTTCCATTGGACCAATATGACACTCGTCTATGTCATGTCCGTATTCATTTCGGCTGCTCTGAGCGCTCAAGCTCTATAAGAAATCGGTATTTTCGCAATTTCGTGGTTGATTTGCTGGGTAAAGTTGTTATAACTGCAGCCCTTATGTCTTTGCAATATAGTTGTCCAATTGTTAGTCAACATGTAGACGATGATTCAGTTTGACCATCTTTATTGATTCTTGTTATTACGAATAATGACGCCGGATCCACCCAGTATTTCCATTATGTAAATGAATTTTTAAACGACCTTATTCTTCATGGGGGTTATTGCTTAAAGCTTGACATTTGCAGGGTTAAATATATATTTTTCTGCCCTCCGGGCGGAAAGCGTCAACTTTGCTCCCGCTGCGCTAAACGAAGTTACCGCTTTCCGCCTCCGTCGAGCAGAAAAATAGTATGCGCACCACGGCCACCACGGGTGGAAACGTAGGACGTAGGACATTCCATCCCGCATGTTTGCCACCCTCGCCTTCGGCTCGGGTAACAATTTTGGACGCGGCACGCAATTTCCTACCTTTCCTCCCTTGGGACACAAATAACTATTAATTCCTACCAAAAGTAGTCGCTAGGTATTCCGGTGCTCACAAACGAACGCCGGATTACAGAGCGGTTGCATTTGCTATGTGGTTTTTTTTTCTGTACAAAGCTTTTACTTCCCATACAAATCCAATGTAGGTACTCGTTTAATCCAGTAGTGCTGAATTATCGGTAAAATGAATACGTGACTCGAATCGATACCGAAGGTTCTTCGTGGTGCTCGGGCACCTACTGTATTTTTTTTTTTATCTATAAAATTATTAAGTGAAGATTAATTTTAGTACTTTGCTACTTTTGTTTCCGTATCTACCCTTCATGTTTGGACAGAATGTAAATATTAACACGAACATATGGCCGTCATAATGTTTCCTATACAATAGTATTTTATGCAACAGTTGTATAAGAAGGGTCAAAAAAGGCGAGTGGCGTGAGTTACAATGTGAGCCGGAGCCGAAGGCGTAGGCGAACATTGTAAAGGAATACGCCACGAGAATTTTTTGACCTACTTATACAACGTTGCATACAATATTTTTCCTACGAGTCAACAAAAATAAATCTTAATTTAGGTAAACAAATTACAGCAAAAGCATATAGCCAAGACGCGCGAGCATACCTTGTTACGCGCCCGGCCCGCCCCGGGCCGCGGCCGGCCGGTCGGCGACACCTCCTCGTAACTCATGAGGCCCTGGTACTTGCTACTTGCTAAATTAAGTTTTTGGACAGTTTTTTCTCAATTTTGGCCACCGTAGCCTACGGAGACTAACAAGCAACGCTAAGCGGTCTTCGTAGTCTATGGGTGTTGCTATATTACGGGTGTCACATGCGTGTTTCTGACTTATGAAGTAATTATTTTTACTATGCAACCAAATGAATATTTAGTTTAAAACTGTATTCGTTTTGGTTTTGTTAGGTTGGTAACCATTAATCGCAGTAACGTTATAGATTATAAAAGCACAAGAGCTTTTATGAGGAATAGACAATATAGACTTTTCTTGAAATCTTTTATGTATGTTCTTATATTCGTGTTAATGAATGCATAAATGACAGATAACAGTAGAGGAGTAGGAAAAGTAATTAATGAAGCCTTTTTTGTGTGTAACCATTAATTATTTTGCAAGACTAGTCGTTAATCATAATATTCATAATGGATTTAAGAAATTATTTTCTAATGATGTCTTCAGTGTTTAGACTGTTTCGAGATTCATTACGGCAGTACTTCAACACTTCTCTGGATTATATTATATAAAATAGGTTCACAATTTGATGAAATTTAACCAAATGGCTCTTGTTAAGAGTCTCCAAAAATTTGTTTGCTATTATTTTACGCTTCTAACTCTAACTTTGATAGAAAATTCACTAACTTATATATCAAATTGTGTAATAAAATGAAGGAGAAAATGGGAACTAGGTAGTTTTATATGGAGAAGCGGTCGACATCTTTCCTCTTATACACTAACGACGACAAACAAAAGACGTATTTGATTTATTTCTGTATAAACGATTATATAATTATACACATATAGAAAAAAAAAAAGGTACGTGTCTCCGGTCATTCATCTTCATTCTAATGTTGTTCAAATATTCACAAAATTCTGTTTTACATTTCCCGTCTAAGTGTAATTAACTTCCCTAATTTACTTATGACTTTATTCTTTCTTAACGTTTCGTTTTTGACATTGACAAAGGTAAGGTAATGAGCTACGTAAATCTAATTATGAACTTTGAAATGTTTCGTACAAAGGAGCTGTGGGTGCCATTATATATTATTTACGCATTATAATATCTATATTACAGTATCCATCTTGGTTGAGTATAACCAAAGATAATTTGAAATAGAGGTGGATTGTCAAAGAAAACTGTAGTCACAGTTAATTGACTGCCATCTTTCGACACATGATTAAAAGTTTTAGAACGCCATTTGACTTTGATCATTATTCTTTTACTGATATGTGGTAAATTTGTTACCACATATCAGTGAAAGAATAACAAATTTCAAAAAATCGCGCCATATGCCCGGTAAGATGACGCCACTTTTTGATACTTGAAGGTGAAGAAAAATATTGCGAGAAAACCAGATTAAGCCCAATGAATGGGGGTATTCCACAAAAAGGTATATATTGTCGAGGACGGACGTGACGCGTATAGCAGATACCTTAATATCCAGCAGAAATCTGTATTACCTACCAGGGATCGGAAACTGGTATTTTTGTATGGGAACGAAAACGATATTTTTTCGTTCTTTGTTAATTATTTCATTTCTAATTGGGCAATCTAATCTAAAAACACATCCTGCATTATAAGTACAAAATAAACCGAAATATATGGGTTATTTCGAAGTTTTTGCAAAAAACCGGTTCCGATCTCTATTACACACGCTTGAATTTATAGCTAAGTTTTTTTTTAAGTTTTTTTTTAATACTACGTCGGTGGCAAACAAGCATACGGCCCGCCCGATGGTAAGCACCATCCGTACCCTATTCCTTCCCCGTAGCCTATGTACGCCTGCAACTCCAGAGGAGTTACATGCGCGTTGCCGACCCTAAACCCCCCTCGTTGGCTCTGGGGGTGTTCAAGTTATTAAATATCGGTTCTTAACTTTATCAATTATCAGACAGAAGTGTTTAAAAATAGCGTCACGTACCCGACACGTTTCTGCAACAAGTACATAGGGTTCTGAAAATTCAAGGGCCGAAGTTTGAAAACGAAACGAAGTTGAGTTTTGTGAAGACAGGCCCGAGAATTTTAAGACCTAATTATGTACCGTGGCACACAATATTTTTTCTATTTTTTAAATAAATATTATTTTTTTATTTTTTTTATAACTATTATAGGACATTATTACACAAATTGACTAAGTCCCACAGTAAGCTCTATAAGGCTTGTGTTGAGGGTACTTAGACAACGATATATATAATATATAAATATTTATAAATACTTAAATACATAGAAAACACCCATGACTCGGGAACAAATATCCATGCTCATCACACTAATAAATGCCCTTACCAAGATTTGAACCCGGGACCATCGGCTTAGTAGGCAGGGTCACTACCCACTAGGCCAAACTGGTCAACAAGTCTATGATAGCAAACACTCAAAATTATAAATAAAATCGAAATAAATAGAAATTGTAGATCTTTGCCTAGAAGTCAGAATTTAAAAAAAAACCCGACAAGTGCGAGTCGGACTCGCCCACCGAGGGTTCCATACTTTTGAGTATTTATTGTTAATAGCGACAACAGAAATACATCATCTGAAAATTTCAACTGTCTATCACGGTTCATGAGATACAGCCTGGTGACAGACAGACGGACAGTGGAGTCTTAGTAATAAGGCCCCGTTTTTACCCTTTGGATCTTCTTCTCTGTCGTTTGCACAACAGTTGTAAAATATTCCTAAGAACATTGCTCTGGTCCTACAGACAGGGGCGCCGTACCCCGCCAGGGCCGTTTTTTATGAAGTTGATTTCGATCTAGCAGTAATTTAATCGACAAATTTAATAAGAGTGCCGGAGTAAGAAAAAGGTGTCTCCTTTCAGTTCAAAGGTCAAAATGTCAGTCGCATTCCAACAAACTAGTGGACGTGATAGTTTTTGGGATTAGGTTGCCAAAAACTGGACGCTAGAAAGATGATAACGACTTATTTGTAGTACATGTTTCCACTCCATAATACCCCATAATTGTATACGAATACGAAGTCACGGACGGTGAAGATATTAACACATTTTTTTCAAATATTATTGAAGATGCTTCATCGAGGCAGGAGTACGTGGTTTGTAATGTTTGGGTCTCCAAGCTGTTATTAAAATTATAAAACGCTTTATCATCAAAATATTCTGCTTTAGCTTTGATGATTTTTTTCAACCTTTGGGCTACCATGTTTATTGTTTATTACCATATGTATTGTGTAGCACATATATGGCTTTCCATCAGGGAAGGGTTCTTAAAAGCCATATTCACTCAGCGTGCGGAAGACAATAGGTCTACCCCTATATCTGTGAATCCCCCCCCCCCCGCCCCCGAAAGCAGCGACAGTGGCCTGGCACTCGTAGCAGCCTCTAGCCTATTTCAATCTTTCCTTAACATGGCATTAAGCATTAAAGACTTCTGTTTTTTTAATGACATTTACTTTTAGCACATGTCATAAACCCACAATCGAATTTAAATACCTTACATTACGTATCAGTTACATAACCTACTTTTAAAACAATGGTACTCACCCAGCGTGCGGAAGACAATAGGTCTACTTCTATACTTGTGGCCTCCCCACAACGCGGCGACAGTGACCTGGTACTGCGTGTCCGCCTCCAGACCGCTCAAGATGACCGCGTCAGAGTTCCCGGCCACCTCCAGAACCACTCTGTAACTAACGTGCAATCAGTCAATTTCGTTGTATTCTATCAGCAAGGTATGGAAGAAGGAAGAGTGAAGAAGAAAACGCGGCATGGACTGAGATTGTCTGATCTGACCGATTCTAATTTAAACCTTAGATGTATAAAGTATACTCATGCACATACCAAAACAACCAAAGTTACATTTGACTTTAAATTAAGAATATATTGTCATCACAAAGTCTTATTTCAAGAAAACCTGATTGGCTTTTCTTGTATACGACCTTGACGATCGTCTTCGTGATTGGCGCGATCTCATGCACGACTTTCACTTCATTTCACATGCACCAATCAGAGTGAGCGATCTTCAAGGTCGAATAAAAAAAAAATCAAAACTGTAACAAGTTGTAAAATCGGAATCGGGCTGTTGAACAATTAGGTAATTGCATTGGACAAAATTCTCTTACTTATCCTCTAGGTTTAATTTGATGTCATTTTTATTGTTTGTTAATGTGACTGTTCATTACATGTTAAGTTATAGCTTATTTATCGCTATTTAGGTCACCTAATCTCTAATTTATTAGTAATCAACAAAAAAAATACATTTCAAAAAACTGATTTTAATTACCAAATTCCTAAACTTACCTTAAGGTAACATTTGGATTGTGATTCAGGTATTGTTCCAGTAAATTTCAAAAATCCTTTTTGATGTTTTTAGCAGCAATGCAGTCTACAGTCGTGTATATAAAGGTGTTTGTTTTATAAAGTACCTATCGTCATCAAACGTCAGGATACTACAGTAGTATGGAAACGGCTGTCTTTTATTTAATAAATTGGTCGCAAATGTGCCGTAATAATATTTCTCAGGAAAGTCAAATAAGAAGAAGAACTTTGCGGATAAATTTGTCCAACGGAATTGACCTAAGTGGTCTTCTAGAACGACCCCAGTGGTAGCCACGGAAGAGAGTAAAAAGGAAGAACAGATACACGTACATTTAAAGCGAAGAAGCAAAGACAAAGCTTAACATCTACTTAAAATACTACAAGTCTTATGTATCATCGGCATTTGTTTTGGAAAGCAACAGCTTCTGTTTAAAATATTTGGTTTATTAAAGATTAATTTTCAAGAGCTATCAGGCCATTGTTAATTAATAATTAGTGAATATTTATTGAAACTTCGGAACAATCGGTGCCAGTTTAAAGGACAAAAAATCAAATTACATTATACGTCATTCGCGTAGACGCAATATTTCACGATGGAATGGGGCAGGTATGACGTCTCCTTGGTTAACAGCGTTAAAAGCATTCGAGAAATCGATAAGGACCAACACTGTTAACAATGAAGAGTCCATACCGAGCCTCACGTCATCAACCACTTTCAGCAAAGCGGTGGAAGTACTATGGCCACAACGAAATCCAGACTGAAAAGAAGAAAGTAATTGATTGGAATAAATGTAAGTGGACAGTTGTTTATGAACAATAGCTCCTAAAATTTTTGAAAGAAAAGGGAGAATAGAAATTTATTTATGTATGTTTATGCATTTATTCATTGACATTCCTGTATTATTATAAAGAGTTTCAATATCATAACTAATATCAAGCCTCTTAAGATAATAAACTTTCGTAATAATAGTACATTACGATACAAGTGCGAAAAATAGGAAATTCGAAACGAGTGGCGATAAATTAAAACACGACCGAAGGGAGTGTTTTAAATCGACACGAGTTGCGAATTACCTATTCGCACATGTATCGTACAACGTTTTACAGTACATATGGCCCTTTAAATGTTCGACACAGTAACATAATATGCTACTTCTCGCACTAGTGCTATAAAGTAGCCCCATATGTACCTACTGTAAACATCATTTTAGTTTTAGTGTCCTGAGTATGCCATTTGACAGATGTCAACGAATGGCTTTAATGTCCGATAGAGTCATCATCTAACGACTTAAATTTGAAGTGCAAGTTACTCCTTGTCTTAGCGAATTCCTCTTCATCTTGAATTACATGTACCATCAGCCAATCAGCCATAAAGGGCATGGCAACTTTATCGTTGAATTCATTCATAATTTCTTCAAGCAATTTCGCAGCTCACTGTACCTACAAATAAAGTACCAAGTCAAACAACTTAACGGTTCTGAACTCAACCAACCCAGTATAAAGAGCCTCAGAAAATGTCTCCTTTCATTTGTTTTCTTTTAACAATTTCCTAACTTCCCACGTGGGTGGTAAGGGCTTAAAATAGTTGCATTTTCCAATTCACTTTCAGCACACTTTAATAAGTCTTGCATTGTGACTGATGAGTATGACGCAGATAGTTTCAAATGACGTATGCGCTAAAATTAAATATAAAGCTTTTAATAAGGTAGTTTAAAATGGAAATAAACCAAGGAACTGTAATTAAAACGTAACTGGTATTTAAAACGTGTTATATTCATAATGTTACTAATTATAGCTACGAGTACTTATATAGATAGATATAATACTCTTTATTGGCACACCTCAGTAAAAAGATACAAGAAAAATAAACAACTGATTAAATGTAGAAGCAGACAACAGGCGGTCTTATCGCTAAAAAGCAATGTTTTCGAGACAACCTTTGGGTAGCGGAAATAGAGAAGTTAATCGAAAAAGTAGGTGTTGCTAAACCGTTATAAACTTATAAAGCCTACATTCACACACACAATTATATTAGCTTATATTTAAAATGCGAGGCTTATATTTAAAATGTTACTAATTATAGCTACGAGTACTATTTATAGCTTTAAGTTTTTCCGATTCAGTAAAAATTGGAACCAAAGGTACAACTTGGAAAGCTTTTATGGATCCTCTTAAAAATCAAAGTCCAATTGGTCATTCTCACATTATATGACTGCGGTCAGACTCAACTCCATTTTTTTTTTGTAAATTTAGTATGGTTTGACGCAGTTTAGACGCAGCGTAGGCACAAATCTGTATAATTACCCAATTAAAGATGGTAAGTTTCACCCTAAAAAAATAATTATTGAAAGAGATCGACAGCTTTTAAAAACGTTATTTAAAGGGAACAAAAATGAACATATCTCTTTAACGACCTTTTACACTGTTTCGACTTTAACAAATACTTCATTCAAAGTCATTGGGTCATTCTCACATTATATGACTGGGGTCAGACTCAACTTCATCAAATTTTTTGTAAATTTAGTATGGTTTGACGCAGTTTAGACGCAGCGCAGGCACAAATCTATATAATTACCCAATTATAGATGGTAAGTTTCACCCTAAAAAATAATTGTTGAAAGGGATCGACCGCTTTTAAAAACGTTATTTAAAGAAAACAAAATTTAACACATTTCTTTAACGACCTTTTTCACTTTTTCGACTTTAACAAATACTTCATTCAAAGTCATTGGGTCATTCTCACATTATATGACTGGGGTCAGACTCAACTACATCAAATTTTTCCTAAATTTAGTATGGTTTGACGAAGTTTAGACGGAGCGCAGGCACAAATCTGTATAATGACCCAATTATAGATGGTAAGTTTCACAAAAAAAATAATTATTGAAAGGGATCGACAGCTTTTAAAAACGTTATTTAAAGAGAACAAAATTGAACACATCTCTTTAACGACCTTTTACACTTTTTCGACTTTAACAAATACTTCATTCAAAGTCATTGGGTCATTCTCACATTATGATGTGACTGGGATCAGACTCAACTTCATCAAGTTTTTCGTAAATTTAGTATGGTTTGACGCAGTTTAGACGCAGCGCAGGCACAAATCTGTATAATGACCCAATTTTAGATAGTAAGTTTCACCTTAAAAAAATAATTATAGAAAGGGATCGACAGCTTTTAAAAAAATTGAACACATTTTATTTAACGACCTTCTTCTCTTTTTCGACTTTAACAAATACTTCATTCAAAGTCTTCAATTAATTTTAACAAACTTATAACTTTTCTGTATTCTTATATTATTTACAGTGAACTAAAATGCACTAAGAAATAGTATATCTATTTTGCTAATGGAGGGTGGGATGGATGTATCCAGTTTCTCCTGCCTACAGCTAAAGGGCATTTGCAGTCAGTTCAAATGGGTTTTTCAGTAAAAGCAAATACGTAATAAGCTTACATTTAGTAAAATAAGCAATATTACTGAATCAAAATATTATAGGACATTATAGGACATCATTACACAAATTGACTAAGTCCCACAGTAAGCTCAATAAGGCTTGTGTTGAGGGTACTTAGACAACGATATATATAATATATAAATATTTATAAATACTTAAATACATAGAAAACACCCATGACTCAGGAACAAATATCCATGCTCATCACACAAATACATGCCCTTACCAGGATTTGAACCCGGGACCATCAGCTTCGTAGGCAGGGTCACTACCCACTAGGCCAAACTGGTCGTCATACGTATCGTACGTACGTACATGAATCAAGTTTCCAATATATTCGTAATTAAGTAACATAATGCGAATCAGCACGTAATGTTTAATTGTTAGTGCTGATCGTGTGGAAAATAAATAAATGAAATGAAATGTATGTTTAAATACGTACTTACTCGTAGTTAACAATTTGTAATTAAAGTTTCATAAACTGTTGTAGCAATTTTGAATTGATGAATGAACTATGTATGTATGTATGTATGTATGTATGTATATACTTTATTGTACATAGAAATAAAAACACGGTTACAGAGTAAATTAAATACAAGAAAGGCGAACTTATCCCTGTATGGGATCTCTTCCAGTTAACCTTTTGGGAAATGAGTAAAACAGAAGTAACGGTGAATGAATGACAAACACGAAGAAAAGTGTACAATCACTGAAATTAATGAAATGCACGCAATTATCAATTCGAACATAATATTACTATAAAGGAAAGAAGAAGAAAAATCAATCTCAGATTCTTGGAAAATATTAATTTTCAACATAATGTTATTATTCATTATTTTAAAATTATGGCTTCAGTCCAGTGGGACTATTTCGCCTGTAGGTATAAAGTATTAGGAGCTGTAAATACAACTAGAATTGTACAGTTAGTACAAGACAGTGTACGGTGATTTTATTAGCTCTTGTAAAGCGATAGCTGGACTTTACAAGTATATATACTAAGATAATAAGGTATCGATATTATACTTAAAATAATACTAATGCGCAAAAAACAAAGGAATTAATCACGAGGCTAACTATCAAGATGGCGCTCGAACCGAAAGTCCGAGCCATCATAATGTTGTTAAATGAAACTACAAACTGGGCGGAAATATTGACTGTCCGATTATTTTTTTTTTGTTCTATCCTTTAAAACAAAGAAATAATTCTGATTTCTCACACTTCATATGTCACATGTATTTAGGATTACAAATTCATCATAATCAAAAACTAAATTCAGTAGAAAAACAAAAGAATCAATCAGTAACTTTCGCTTTTTATATTTGACGCAGGAACAAAGTTTATTTCCGAAACCATCACAATAACCGAGTTTCGAAATAAACATACGACATCAATATAATACCAATTCAATATGAAAAGTTCGTGCATCTCCTTTTCACATGTGTGTGCCCTGCGATCGCACAAAACGGATCCTCAAAAAAATATCTTACTAATGGCTGTGTTCTTTGTAAGGCTGACAACAAAGAAGCTCGGCCTTCCTTACTGTCTGTCATACGAAGCATGCTTCACCACCACCCTCTTGTTTGGATAAGAGAGCTTTCAATCGTTGGTGGCCAACATTCAGCTCAATTTTTGATGTTCGAAGGAACGTTACTCTCCTAGCGTAATTTTTAGGGTTCCGTAGCCAAATGGCAAATAACGAAACCCTTATGGATTCGTCATGTCTGTCTGTCCGTATGTCACAGCCACTTTTTTCCGAAACTATAAGAACTATATTACTGTTGAAACTTGGTAAGTAGATGTATTCTGTGAACCGCATTAAGATTTTCACACAAAAATAGAAAAAAAAACAATAAATTTTGGGGGTTCCCCATACTTAGAACTGAAACTCAAAATATTTTTTTTTTTCATCAAACCCATACATCTATAAATAGGTCTTCAAAAATGATATTGAGGTTTCTAATATCATTTTTTCTAAACTGAGTAGTTAGCGCGAAAGACACTTCCAAAGTGATAGAATGTGTGTGTAACTTCTAAAATGACAGAATGATAAACCTAAAAAAATATATATGATGTACATTACCGTGCAAACTTCCACCGAAAATGGGTTTAAACGAGATCTAGTAAGTAGTTTTTTTTAATACGTCATAAATGGTAGGGATCCCTTCATGGGCGAGTCTGACTCGCACTTGGCCGCTTTTAGTCTTCAAGCCTTCGTACCAGATTTTATTATTGCAGAAGCTTGCAATCACAGGTCTCCAACCAATAAAATTTCGATACAATTCTGGTACTTTATGAGGAATAAAGCGAAAGTTGGGGTGTCGTGCTACAAAGCCGTCGCGATTTCCGCCGGAAGTTATTGGTAAAACCACATCCGGTACCCGCCCCGCTATTTCCGGCCGTTCTTTTTTCCATGGCCTGGGCCTTTTGTCTACAATGATTTATGAATATAAATTTACAAGTCGCTTTCGAAAACGTGTCAAAGTGCGTTACCGTAAAGCACCGTAACCTCGTTTAGTTACAGTTCTTTCATTTTGACATGAATAATTATTTAACCCTTGTTCTTGACAATGTATTTTTTTACACTTTCTTTTTAAGACATTATTTTTACTCTAGGTGCAACTCAGGCTTAACCCTATTTGCCATGAAAAGGATTAAAATTGTTCAGTCGCAATACCATGTGTAGAAGTTCTTTATCTTGAATTTTTCTAAAACTAATCTACACATAAATTGGGACTTGAAAGCTATATGTTACACCGGCTAACAGGTTGAATTGTAACAATAAAATCGATTCTAGGCTACTGATGAAATTTATTATTTTTATTACTTATTGCAAAAAAAATTTCAGTGTGAGGTTATAGTCGTATTACATATTTACAAATATTATTTGAAAATGCACATATCAGTATCCCACTGATCGAAAATAAAACAAATATGAATATCAGCACCGCCTTACTACCGCATATATATAACAAACATATTATTTTTTTAATTGCAAAGAAACAAGATGCGTCATGCAGATTCTGCCAGGAGTCAGAGGAGACTGCAATGCACATTCTCCATTCCTGTGGACCACTTATGCCAAAAAGAAGTACCTTCTTAGAGCGGCATGTATTGCAACCCTATAAGGTACAGAACATAACAGCCGAAAGAATCTGGAACTTCCTGGATTCAATGGCCATTAGTAAAGAACTTTAAAGGGTCGTCACAATAGATCACTGCTTGGTCAACGTGGCATTCAAAGGCCCGCAATATTCTATTAGGGGCCTCTACGTGTTGGATCTATATCCCCACGCAAGCCTATCAAAAGACCGGGATTTATAGGCCCGTGAAATCCAAGGAGATACAATAATAGTACCGGCTGTATAATACTAAAAACTCAACGACAATAAACTATTATTTTCAGAGGTAATACAGCGCGGCGTGGTAATGCAGTCGCTTTTATTTTTACTTAACTTTTATTTAACTTGTTTGTACTTAGTATAAAATTGGACAATAATGTCAAATAATATCATCATAAATTAGGCATAACGTTACGTTACGTTACTAGGAGAGTTTTGAGACGATTTTGTTTATGATATTGGAGGCAACCACTCACAAGGGGAGGCCCTTAAGTAGGCTATCAATAAATAAAGTAGGAGGCAAACCAGCAGATCAATCGCCTGATAATGAGCGATTACCATCGTCCATGGACACCCGTTACACCAAAAGAGTTGTTACACCTGTCATAAAACAAACCTTTGTACCCAGGTGCTCTGTGTTTTATTGTAAATCATGATTCTATTTCACCCGCCGCAAAAGTTTTTATGTTTGCAGTTTCTTTTCCGAAATTATGCTAAACGAGTTCTTCGTTCAATTAATCACAGTATTTAAGATTATTCTAGAACCCTGGACGTTAATATGATTTCGCTTACAACTTATTTGTTTTGCAGCTAAAAGACCCACTAGTTAAACTATAAACCAGTATTAAAAGTGGCATTTCGGTGACTCCGTGAAAAGGTAGCCCAAAAGGCCTACAAAATATATAGTCTCCTCATCGATTTCGATGACGGCGACCTCAGCAATTACGGATCACGCCTATTATGGGCCCTAATGTGGCTGGCTTATGGCTGTGGTTATAGCTTTTTGCTTCCACAAAGGTTACTTGCTCTTGCTCTGTACAAAACTTTGTTCGTGGAGCACTCATGGAATCACTTCGATGTTGTAAACTGGTTACAGGCATGTTTCTTGCAGATACCGTTTAGGTTTGTCGTAGAAAAGTAACATTTGGAACCATTCTAGCAACTAAGATATACACTAATACTCCTTATTGCACATCTCACACAGTATAATTATTATGTACATGCTACATGTACAGAAACAAACAAAAACAATTGGGTCTACCCAATGTCTACATTGGGTATATACTTGAGTATAATATACTTGGGTATATAGACGACCGGTTTGGCCTAGTGGGTCTCTGCAAGCAAGCTGATGGTCCCGGGTTCAAATCCTGGTAAGGGCATTTATTCGTGTGATGAGCATGGATATTTGTTCCTGAGTCATGGGTGTTTTCTATGTATTTAAGTATTTATAAATATTTATATATTATATATATCGTTGTCTAAGTACCCTCAACACAAGCCTTATTCAGCTTACTGTGGGACTTAGTCAATTTGTGTAATAATGTCCTATAATATTTATTATTATTTATTTATTTATACTACTAGGTAAATAGAACTGAGATAGATTTTAAGTCAAAAATGCTTATTTATTGAATGAGCAAGCGCGAAACGTGCGCGAAACGGTTCTATTGCAGCTTGAGAAAAATACAATCGTACATCTGGCTAGCTTTTTCTCTACAAGACACATTTTTCAACCGATTCTCGTGTATTTGCGTGACCAGGTTATGTCAGTTTCTTTTTTCAAAATAGCGGTACTGGGGGTGTGCGAGGTTTATAGATCACAGAGCCACTTTTTTATTTCATGATTCATTTCCAATGATATTAATATTGACGAATAAAATGTAAAATCGTTAATCGTTATGAAGCTTGTATCGCGTGGGCATGAAAATTAGAGGCGGTAATTCCATTAGTGCGGTTTGTTTAATCGATACCCCTGATTTGATAATCACTGCTAATCTTCTGACACGCTCTACCCTGGTTCCTGGCTGATTATGAGTGAATGAGCTAGATTAGCCATTATTTTATATCTAATCTATTGTGTATTTAAAAGCGCCCTGTGGTTGAAAATTGGACATGAGTGTTTTCTGTTGAATAAAGAATATATTGACTTTGACTTTGACACGACCCTGATAGTGCATCTCACGCGCATCAATAAGGTTGAGCGAGATGTCTAACTGACACGACTTCCAGTGCATTTTAGTCGCAGCGTGAGCCACCATCAAGATCAAAACCAGATTTAACCTGTAACAAATTATGAAATCAGAATATGCCTCTGGGCCGTTTTACTTATCAGAATCTAGGTCAATTTTATAAAGTCTATACAAGGAATCTACCCTTTTCCACAAGACCGCTACAGCTTCCGTTGAATATGGATCAGATCAAGCGGATTACATTTTAATAATTTAAAAGTTTAATTTAAAGTGACTAAACCCTACACTAAGCATGTCGGATCATGCTTAGTGGAAGGGTTCCGTAGTTTCCCGTCGTCAAAATAGGTTTTTTGCAAAAACTCAACAACGGTTGAACCGATCAGGTTTGCTATAGTTTTCCTTTAAAGTAATTCACGATTTTTTTAATATTTTTGGGACCCATGGTTTAAAAGTCAGAGGGGGGGGGACACATTTTTTTTCTTTTAGAGAGATTATTTTCTAAAATATTACGTTTATCAAAAAACTGCCCTTGAAGACCCATATTTTGGAAGAACTATCCAATGACACCCTATAGTGTTGAAGCAAAAAAAATCATCCCCACTTTTCGTGTAGGGGATCCACCCTAAAAAAAATTGAGTTTTAATTTTACGACTTGGTTGGCGTATTTGATTTTAATATTCTCGCCAATATTCAGCTCCCTAACACTAAAGACCACGAAACAAAGCCGCGGACGGACAGACGGACAGACAGACAGACGGACATGGCGAAACTATAAGGGTTCCTAGTTAACTACGGACTCGCCCACCGAGGATTCCGTACTTTTTAGTATTTGTTGTTATAGCGGCAACAGAAATACATCATCTGTCTAGCTATCACGGTTCATGAGATACAGCTAGCCTAGTGACAGATGAACGGACAGCGGAGTCTAATAGGGTCCCGTTTTACCCTTTGGGAACGGAACCATTACAAGTAAAGAAAGAAAAAGTGTTGTTCGTTTATGAATATTATAAACGTCTCTCAAATCTACGTGAAAATTCCCTAAGGGCCGGTACAGATGGACTGCAACTCAACTGCAACTTGTATGGGAACTGCATGCCGACTGCACTCCAACTGCAACGTCGACGTGCAATTCCCATACAAGTTGCAGTCGAGTTGCAGTCCGTCTGTACCGGCCCTAAACGCGTTCGCTGACAGTACGTCGACAAGCGGGGTACTTGTAGGCTTTTAACGACGCTTAACGCCAGGACGTGTTTACACGTCCACTGCAGGATGGGTTCGAAATAGCCATATACAAAACAAATACTCAATGCGAGTTTCACTAATTGCCACCGCGAATTTGTTAAAAATTGGGTAACCTACTTAGTAAATTATGACGAGTATCAGACAAAACCATCTGCTAAAAAGATGTTGATTCATCCTTTACGCTACAAATGTATTAAAAACGCAACACATCATGTCGGTGCGTACGCGTATACTACGTTAATAATTCAGGTATGGTCGCCTTAGATTTAAATTAGGGGGATTCTATATGTAAATATTATTTATTGCACTACAAAAGTACATACATTCAACAACAGATTTACAATGTAAATAAAGAAAGTAATAGGCCGTAGCCTCTCTCTCTAAGCAGCTTTCAGCTATAAGTAGCTGTAAGCGATTGCTTCCAGGCAACCTTAGGGTATAATAATTGTTCAAGAAAGGAGTCCGTTTTTATTTCCTTTGATTATTCTTTGTATAATTTACATTTCTAACTCAAAAACGCGTCTTAAGCGGAAATACGTATTTGACGTGAAAAATTAAAACAAGTTGCAGGGACCATTGTTAAATGAAGTGTTACGCGGGAAATCTTATAAAACGTGATCGTATATAACAAATTCTACTGTAGTTCGAAATAAACTAACTTAAGAGAAGCATATTAGTATACCTTTGCATTTTAAATACTCTACTTAGCAACCGAATTACAGTAAAATGTCATGTTGCTACCTACGTGACAACGTTCTGTGTTCTAACTCAGTACAAATACGAAACTGTACTACGCTTTTGCATTTTAAAATCTCATCTCGTTAAATAAGCATGTGATTTGCTTTCAAATTTCACTTGCAAATATTTCGTAATACTTAATAGCAGATAGAGAAAGAACGGCTTTTGCTTTTAGAATTTTTGGTCTACTAGTATTATCATTATTCAGAGCCCACTGTGTCCCACTGCTGGGTAAAGGCCTTCCCCCTCTTTTTCCACTCATCTCTGTTTAGCGCTATATCTGGCCAGCTTCTCAAAAAGGAATCCAAGTTATCCCGCCATCGCCGACGAGGTCTACCGGCTCCTCAGTTAGACTCGTGGGGTTCCCACTCAGTGGCCCAAAAGTCGTCCGGCATTCGGGAGGCATGACCAGCCCAGTCCCATTTTAACTTAGCCACTTTCCGAGCTACGACTATTATTAAATCCTAGAGCGCAGCGTAGTGTTTCGGACTCGATCCCTTAATTTTACATCTAATATTCTGCGCTCCATAGCTCTCTGGCAAACCCCGAGTTTTGACCACTATGCACTAGTACTTAATTACTACTACTACTACTACTAAGTACTTCTTCGTGCAGTTGCAAATGTAAAACGTAACTTTGGGAGGCCATTGCTTCGCTTTAAAGATTGCGCAAAGAGGGACATGATTGCCTTCCACATCGTCCACCGAGACTGGGAGAGGCTCGCAGAACAACGGACGGAGTGGCGCAAACGCGTCGTGGAGGCTCGAAAGTTTGGTAATGCAACCTGGTTCGCTGCACTCGCTGACAAGAGGCAAAAATGACGACAAGGCTTCATTCACAGTACCGTTTTCCGTTATTAGGCCTGTGGTAGACCATGCCAGTCTTGCATCGGTCTATTCAGCCACCAAAAACGGAAACGCCACAAATCGTTTGCAATAGACGCAAAGGCTTAGATGATGATGAATTAATTAATTTTTTCTCAAGCAGATATATCTGCGAGTGATACTAAAAATTAGCTACTAATAATACTTTCAATTGAAATTGCTGCTAATGTACAGTCACCTGCAAAAATATGTTACTCTTCGAAGGCCGCAAAAATATGTGACACTCTCCTATGGCTCTACAAATAAGATCGTGTCCCATATTTTTGCGGCCTTCGTTACAATCTATTTCAGGTGACTACGTCCAAAATCAAATACCTAATACCAATAATTCTCAACCTTATTGCATAATAATAAGCCCTACAAGTCGAGTTACTAACATATTCCAGTAGTTAGACAAAAGTCAACTAACTACTAACTACATGCCCGCCTCAGGCAAACTATAATTAAATGGCTCTATCCTGCTGAACGCGGACCTCGGCCTGACACCAGTTTAAGCTTGACCTCGAGATTCGTAGTAAATATGCACAAACAGGGATCAAGCTATACTGGTTATTCGAAAGGAAATAACAATTTTATAATATTGCAGCTATATATTGCTATTTATATATTAACTGAAACTTATACTGGTCGTTATTGAATTTAAAATCGACTGTTATTGATTTGTTGAAATGAAATGTAATTATTATTTCATTTTTACGATGTTTGAACACAAAATCGTTTCTAAAAGGTCGGTAATTTCTATGAGATTCCTAGAAATTAAAAGCGAGCGCCATTTGTGGACACAGGCTAGAGTTTTTATTATTATTTAATACATGTTAAATTATAAGATGTAATGTTTTGAAAACATGTGTCCCGCCGAATTTCTTGCCGGTCGCATATTGGGAAATGCTGGGATTTAAATCTTCTCGGGCAGAGGTGTAGCGATAGTCTAGAGCCGGTCGGTATAGCTTTATTTGGTGTTCATAAGTGCATTACAATAATTGGTGGTTCAGATGGCGGAGCGCTGGAGTATCAATCCAGAGGCCGTCAGTTCAAGTCTCACCCAAGACAGTAATTTTTTTATTTTTTTTATGGTAGAGGAGGCAAACGAGCAGACGGATCACCTGATGGTAAGCGATTACCGCCGCCCATGGACACCTGCAACACCAGAGGGGTTGTAAGTGCGTTGCCGGCCTTTGAGATGGGAGTACGCTCTTTTCTTGAAGGTTTGAAGGTCGTATCGGTCCGGAAATACCACTAATAAATTACACTAATAATTTAATTATTAGTGGTATTTATTATTAATAAATACCACTAATAATTTTTCCACTTATAAATTTTTTCTAAGCTTAATAGCATCGTTTGCAGACGTTTCTGCTTGTTAAAAATTAAGTTAGTATAGGTAGCACATCGTTACTGGTGAATTGCCAATATGACTTGGAACTCCGGTAGCCGTCTAAGAAGTGCAACGTTCTTACGCTAGGTCCCCTAGACCCATTTGGTGGAAAATTTGCTGCCTATGGATGAGGTCTTGGTGGCTCAGATGGCAGAGCGCTGGAGTATAAATTCAGAGGCCGTGAGTTCAAGTCTCACCCAAGACAGTAATTTTTCCACTTTCAAATTTATTCTAGGCTTAAAAAATGGTAATTTGTTAATTTCTTCGAAACCGCTACACCGGTTGTTATGATACTTTGTACACTGGTTCTAAATACCCATTAGGGTATTACATATGTACATTTCGGCTTTGTGCAATGGCTAGGGACGCACTGTATATAATATATAAATATTTATAAATACTTAAATACATTGAAAACACCCATGACTCAGGAACAAATATCCATGCTCATCACACGAATAAATGCCCTAACCAGGATTTGAACCCGGGACCATCAGCTTTGTAGGCAGGGTCACTACCCACTATGCCAAACCGGTCGTCTAATAGGATAGGGTACCGTTCGGTAGGATGGGTGTTTGCCTCTGACGTGGAATAAAATAAACTAGAAAAATACCAGCCTACCCTATATTTGAAATATTTTATAGAAACATAAAATGTGTTACAATTAATTCAACTCTGAATAAGCCCTTCCATTTAATAGGTAATGCTATTTACATATATGTATATCATTTGTCTTTACCCCTGTATGTTAAATTATAGCAATTTATCAGGTCTATATTCCTAAGAGTACTGTATCTCTAGAAGGAAGAAGAAAAATTGCGATTGCTGAGTAGGCAGGTACGCGTAATTTTCACTTACAGTAATATTTCGTGCGAGATTTATGACAAAAACAAATTCTGTTTTATATAAGTATACGAATTTCCGGGGTTCTTAATGAAATACCTACTAGTTTTGTGTATTTTATTTAAGTATGTTTGGGTACCCGTTTCATATTAATTATAATAGTACATTGTGATACAAGTGTTATCGGACCCGGGTACGTTCTTAAACTACGTCCAAAAGAGAGGTATGAACATTGTGAATGTCATTCGCTTTGTGTGGTAGGGCACAGCACAGCGGATGTTATTCCAGATCTAGAGCAGAGCCCAACTGGGTAAGTACCTCCACCTTACAGAAAACCGCAGCCAAATAACACTAGAACCTACTTATAGTATTGTGTTCCTAGCGGTGAGTAAGGTTGCCAGAGCTCAACAAGGGGGGGGGGGGGGAAGGTTTAGGGTCAGCAACGCGCATGTACCTCCTCTGGAGTTGCAGGCGTACATAGGCTACGGAGACTGCTTACCATCAGGCGGGACATATGCTTGTTTGCCACCGACGTAGTATAAAAAAAGATAAGGGCCAAATCCTTTAAAATTGACTCACGCTAGAACGATCCAGGTCACAGCGTCCGACACATTGTTTTCTATGACAGGTGAAAACCAAAGTAAAAAATAAATAAAACTTATCGGGCATCGGGTAAAGGTAATGTGGCGCCATCGCTCGCAACGATGCCTCCATACCTTTAGCCTTTGATCTATTAGATGGCGCAACTTTTTGATAACTAACAAATTTAACACATCTCAGTGAAAAAATAAGGATCAAAGCCAAATGGCGATCTAAAAGTTTTAATCATTAGGAAGATGGCAGTAAATTTACAGTGGCTACAAAGTTTTCTATGACAATCCACCTCTATTTCAAATTCTCTTTGATCCTACTTATAGTGTCATGTTCCAGCTGGTAAGCTCAACGAGGGTACGGAGGGTTAGAGTCGGGTAACACCTCTGGAGTTTCAGGCCTCCATAGACTCCTGAGACTGCTTACCATCAGGTGGGCCATATTCTTATTTGCCACCGACATAGTATTCAAAAAAAGATCCTTTGAAATTGACTCACGCTAGAACGATCCAGGTCGCAGCGTCTGCAACATCGTTCTCTATGACCGTTGAAACCAAAGTATCGGTAACCTAGACGCGGACCCGGGCCGTTCTGGCGTAAGTCATCCTTAATTAAATAAATTGTGTGACTGCGGAATTGAAGATCAAACCATAGACCATATCGTGAAACGATGCCCTAAAAGATGCTATCAGCCCGCGTAGCCAACGTGCATATCGTTCACGCTCCGAGGCGTACGAAACGCAACTGTCACAGTCGCACTAATATGGAAGAGTGATAGAGAGAGATGACTACGCTACGCTACGGAGCGTTAACTATTGTAACGTTGGCTACGCGGCCAGGGCAATCCTGGGGACCTCTATAATTTCACAGCAGATGCAGTGGATTGGTTGTGCGATCTTGATTTGGATATAAAAGTCTATTATTTATTGATATTATATTATATGTCTACTATAGTAAATGCCATACAATTTTTTTAAGAGCCTATATAGTGTCCCACTGCTGGGCAAAGGCCTCCCCCCTAGACTTCCAATCTTCCCGATGAACTGCACCATCCGTCCAGCCGTTGGTAAATGCGTCCAGGCCCGCCATCTCCTCTTAGGCCGACCATGCCGGCGTTTACGTTGTGGCACCCACTCCGTGGCTAGTTTAGCCCACCTCTGTGGGTGCATACGTCGTACATGGCCTGCCCAGTCCCACTTTAGCCTGGCGGTTTTGACCCCAACGTCGACGATGCCTGTTTTGGTGCGCAACGTAGTGTTTCGGATCCTGTCAATCCTTTTCACCCCAAGCATGTTGCGCTCCATGGCTCTTTGGCAAACCTTCAGTTTGGTCTTTTGTAACTCAGTAAGGGACCACATTTGAGCACCGTAAGTGAGGATTGGCAGTATGCACATGTCGACGAGCCTCCGCTTAAGAGCTAATGGAAGATCTCCCTTCAGTAGCTCCTTGAGAGACCAATAGCTCTTCCAAGCGTTTTGGATCCGTCTTTCAACTTCTTTGCCCTGTCTTTGGTTGAAAGAGACTATTTGCCCCAAGTACGTATACTCGTTGACATAGCGCAGGAGCTATCCGTCTACCTCAATGTCACGTTTGATGATGTTGGTCATTACCTGAGTTTTTTAATAATTAAATTAATTAATTCAGCAACATTTTGCATGAATGCCACGGTTCAATCAGCGTAATTTGGCAATATAAAGCATTATTAATTGGTGGAGTAATATTTCATTGTTCATCAAAACGGGGGTCCGTGCCGACGTGGCTCGGCGCGGGTTACAAAAATGGTATTTACATTATTATTTCGTCGGTATTGGAGAGATTGTACACTGCACCTGGGTTTTTAAAATAATATTTTTCTTATCTAAAAGGTTAACACTTAACAGTCACACGAACTCTCAGCTAAAAAGCTTCCATACAATCGAAGCTACGCTCTCATTTAAAAACGACAGGCTTAAGTTTTAAATTACATGAAACATGGCATGGATATTTATGTAACATATATATATATATATACCGGGTGTTTCCTGTAACACGAGCAAATAATTAAACCATATATTGTACTCCTAAAACAATATAACTTTTGAATAACAACTTTAAAAGATTATGATATCTTTAGATTTGAATTTTTTCATACAAATTAAATATTATTTTCAATGTACGCTGACATCAGTGTGTTTGACGTTGCTTGTCACGCTTTAAACATAACAAAATTCGCAATACATTGCGTCTTAGAATTAACTTCAATGTGTAATAAAAATCAAAACATAAGTTATTTTTCAAAGTTGTTGAACAAATGTTGGTCAGTTTGAGGAGTACAGCCTACAGTTTAATTTATTGCTCCTGTTACACGAAACACCCGGTATATGTCTAGAATTTGTTTTAGTTGGTAATATTATTTAAAAAAGAAAATAAAGCATACAGGAATTTTGTAATTATATAAAACTTATAACTAATTTCTAAGAATACCGCTCCGAATCAATTTATTTAGACCCAGTATACGTGAATAAGAATTTTCGTACATTCTATACGAGTCTTAGTTCTGCATATTGTTAAACACCACGTACCATAATCTTTATCAAAACAAAGAAGTTTATGGGCCATTTCATTTAAAGTTTAACACTTTTTTTTTTCTCCTAATAGGATCGCGAGAGCCCGTGATTCTAAATATAAATAACATTATTTTTTTACCTACAAGAGTAGCCCACTGCTGGGTAAAGGCCTCTCTTTCCCGCCATTGGGCCGTATCCAATGCGCACTCCCGCGACTCTTTACAAAATAGATCGTGATCGAGTCGTCCCGCCAGAAATAAGATAAACATTCGCAATATTAAAATAGTTATAATCATAATAATAATATTCTTTATTGTGCACAACGAAAACATGATTAAATACAGCAATTAACATAAAATAATTAAGCAACAACAGGCGGTCTTATCGCTAAAAAGCGATCTCTTCCAGACAACCTTCAGGTAGTAGAAATTACCGTAAGGAAGAAATATGTATAAGGGTAGCAAATATAAATGGAGAACAGAGGAAAAAAATAAAACTTCGCACTTGTATAGTTATTTACAATACAAGTGCGAAAAACAGGAAATTCGTAACGAGTGGCGATCAATTAAAAGGCGACCGAAGGGAGTGTTTTAAATCGACACGAGTTGCGAATCACCTATTCGCACATGTACTGTACAGCGTTTTACAGTACATATGACCCTTTAAATTTTCGACATAGTTACATAATGTGCTAATTTACGTACTAGTGCGGTAAAGTAGCATCATATGTTATGTAAATATTATAAGTTAAGCCAAATAAACTATTTTGTATTTGTACTTGTATTGTATTTGTAATATTACATTACGATACAAGTGCCAAAAATAGTAAATTCGAAACCAGTGGCTATAAATTAAAACACGACCGAAGGGATTGTTTTAAATCGACACGAGTTGCGAATCACCTATTCGCACATGTACCGTACAACGTTTTACAGTACATATGGCCCTTTAAATGTTCGGCACAGTAACGTAATATGGTAATTTTCGCACTAGTGCGATAAAGTAGCACCATATGTACTGTAAAAGTGTATTATAAAACTTTAACGAGGGGGGGGGGGGGGGTTTAGGGTCGGCAACGCGCATGTAACTCCTCTGGAGTTGCAGGCGTACATAGGTTACGGAGACTGCTTACCATCAGGCGGGCCGTATGCTTGTTTGCCACCGATGTAGTATTAAAAAAAAAACTTTAATAAGTTTTGAGGCTAGTGTACAAGCTCTTCAACAGAACGGTCTGGGCACGTAATTAGTAAATTTTCCGCACAAGGCCGGAAACAATAAGCAGACAAAGTTCCACTTTGGGCCCCAGTTGCTCATAACTATCGTATTCTTGGTCACTAGCGTTGCTAGTTTTGTTACGGGAAACTTTGTTGTGTAACATGGCTATTAGATTTCCTTGAACGACCTTTTTTTTCTTGAAGTGTTTTGTTTGTTTACTTATAATCATTTACCTAGTCTACATCAGAGGTAGTGCAAAGTACAGTCAACCAATTTGAATCCCAGGCCACTATAGAACCTTGTCGCTTTAACTACTCTATACATGACATGCATCACTCAATAAGCACTGTCGTAGAAGTCATTATGACATGGTTCTATAGTGGCCTAGGAATCAAATTGGTTGACCGTACTTGTAGTAGTGGTACCTAGTACATAGGTAGGTAATATCTATAAAAAACAATTTTTTTTAACTACCTATTGCACCCACCTATTTAGATATAGACACGTATACATGACAGGTTTGCTGCGGGGTTTAAAATAGTTATTTACAATACAAGTGCGAAAAAGTAGGAAATTCGCAACGAATGTTGATAAATTAAAACGCGACCGAAAGGAGTGTTTTAAATCGACACGAGTTGCGCGATTACCTATTCGCACGTGTATTGTACAACATTTCACAATACATATGGCCCTTAAAATTTTCGACATAGGCACGGAAGGTACTTATTCCCGCACTGGTACGGGAAAGTAGGAGCATATATACTCTAATAGTTATTTACGATACAAGTGCAGATAATAGGAAATTCGCAACGAGTGGTGATAAATTAAAACACGACCCAAGGGAGTGTTTTAAATCGACACGAGTTGCGAATTACCAATTCGCAAGTTTCGACATAAGCACGGAAAGTGCTCATTCCCGCACATGCGGAAAATTAGCACCATATGTACTGTAAAATTCTAATGGCATGTTTTAGTAGCTATAAAAGCCACATCTATGTCTACATTGTACAGTCATGCCTAAATTTTGCGAAGAAAAAAGTTAAAGTTATAGCAGTTATCATTCGAAAACTAGTCCTTACCTCACGTCAGAAGGCTTATACGTGACATAATAGTCCAAATCTGACGTGATCGTTATTTAAGTTAGTTTATGTTCACCATACAACCAACGAAATGATAATAAATAGTTTGAAATTATATTTTTGTTTCACATACGTAGTTTTATACAGCATTTTTCTAATTAAACTAATTCTACGGATTCTATTTACCATCATAGTAATTCGCGCGACATGTTTCGGAGATATGCACGACAGTTTAATTTAAATTCGATTTTTCTAATTGAGTGATTTATGGCAAATGGCAATGTTTAAACATTTCATACTAAATTTCACATAAAAAATGCTTATTTCTTGCGATCGGTCTACTTAATATTTTTTTTAAGTTTAGAATTTCAATATTTTTGGAACAGATATTGCAATTCAAAATCAACGTTTGCGATAACCGCGTTGCAAGCAGTAGATTTTTATCATAACAAATTATCTCTCTACTTGTATTCATATCCAAGCTTCGCAAAAAAAAAGACAGAGCACAGACAGCAGTAGGAATAGCAAGAGTGAGATAGACTACTCGTTTGTTTATCTAACTGTAGGGAATTGAATGGACGGGACAGATAGTCCATCTTACTCGCGCTAAGCCTACAGAATTCGTTCGGAAACTGATCCTTACCTCGCGTCAGAAGGTTTATACGTGACGTCATACTTCTCCACCAAGTCCGCCGTGGTCGACCACGACACTCGCACCGTGGTGGGGTTTAGGAACGTCACTGTGATGTTCTCGGGTACCCCGGGACCCATTGAACCTGAAATAAATTCAGATCTAAATCAATAAACTGAAATAGATATCATATCATACACTTAAGAAAAAGTGACCAAGTCCACCGGTGACCGAGGCGGGAATTGAACCCGCGTCTTCAGCTTACGCGGCTAACGTCCTGACCACTAGACCACCCAGTCGCGGCCCGTCCCAAATTCTCTAGTATCTTTGAAAGGCGCCTATGACCAAATTTAATGGCGAACAATCTGTGCTTGCACCTCCTACTATACGAGTTATACAGTGTGTCCCTAGCCATTGGACAAAGCCGGAATATACATATGCATTAGGGTATTTAAAACCAGTGTACAAAGTATCATAACAACCGGTGTAGCGGTTTCGAAGAAATTAACAAATTACCATTTTTTACTTTGGAGCAGCCTGTATATTGTTAGTAGCTCCTAAGGTAATATCCTCGAAGAATAGTACGAGTATGGAACCTTCTTCGACCTTTTTGATTATCTTTTTTATGTATGACACTAATAAACTTCTGGCTTTTGTATAATGTCATCATTATCAAATCTTTCGAACAAATTGTCATCGAATAGATCGAATATATCCTTAAATAAGTTATAAATAAGTTACGTAACTATACACACACACGTACACGTTAGTAACGTATAGTTACTGTGAATATGTTAATTTAGGCATATAGTAAAGTCAAAAACACTGCCAAAGATTAACACAGTGTGTTTCTTTTTGTTGTCAATTATCGCAATACCTTCAAAAAAAATTTGGTCTAATTAAATAAATATTAACGTCAGAGCATTCCTGAGAAGTAACCCTACGTGGGATTTCAGGGTTTGTCTAATGGCTAAGGTCACCCTGTATACTAGAATTACGGTAAACCGAGAGAGTTGGTACTGCCCTAGTAAGATTTAAATTATTTATATCTTAATACAACGATGATACAGAAATTGTAGATGCTACTGGTTCTCACTCAAACTTTCTTGAAAATTCCCTAGATTTCCTGCACGAACTGTAGGTACTTAGTTTAAAAGGTTTGCTATCAAAAACCTATGATTTTGATGGGATTGAAGGTAAAAAGACCGCTTATCAAAAGACAGTTAAATCGCATTTACCTTATTAAATATTAACAAATCTTTTGAAAATAAGCACACTCTAAAATTTATTTCATAATTGATCACATGTTTTATTGGCATTACTTTATTCTTATAAAATCTATTATTAATATTTTATTTACCTCCATTAATATTTACAATAAACACACAAAAAACTTAAAAAAAAAAAAACAAAACTTAAGACTAACTTAAATCTCGTCAAAAAGACTCCCCCGAGTTGTCCCCGGCGCAAAGGTACCTATAACGCTAGCCGCATTGCCACGTTAAAATTTATTGGTTTTAATTTAATTATATACATTGAAACAATTTCGTCATAATATATTTCAGTATTTTCTGTTTTGTGTGTTATCAGATTTCTGACTTAATAAGTAACTAACGCATTCTAGAACTCAACTTTGTAATTATTCAATATAACACTTATGGCCTATTTCACAATGTCCAAGTAAAGTATTGGATAGCTAAATTAACTGCCAGATAAAACTTCCTGCAAAACTTAGCACTTTATCTACCAGTGAAGCTTATTTGACGTTTGTGTAACGCCAACAAAGTGGCTAGGACTTTACTTGGACATTGTGAAACAGGCCTTTAATCAGATTGATCAGACAATCTCGCGTGCTATTGCTACCATTCCATATTTTGATTAAAAAATAGTCTTAAGCGAATAGCGAGGGACCCGGGTATGTCCTTAAACTACGTCCAAAAGAGAGGTATGGGCATTGTGAATGTCATCTCGCTTTGTGTGGTAGGGCACAGCCAGTGGCTGTCATTCCAGATCTAGAGCAGAGCCCAACTGGGGAAGTACCTCCACCTTACAGAAAACCGCAGCCAAATACCACTAGACTCTACTCATAGTGTTGTGTTCCTGCCGGTTAGTAAGGTTGCCAGAGCTCAACGAGGGGGAGGGGAGGCTAGGGTCGGCAACGCGCATGAAACTCCTCTGGAGTTGCAGGCGTACATAGGCTACGGAGACTGCTTACCATCAGGCCGTATGCTTGTTTGCCACCGACGTAGTATTAAAAAAAAACACCACAACAAGTCACAAGTGTGAACAAAACCAACTAATGATACTAAGAAACACGTCGCATAGCGCAGAAAACTTATAACAAATTGTCAAAGGTTTCGCAGCGGAATTCAAAAGAACAGAAAATAAGACCACGTATTTTTCTAGCAGCAAGGAAAAAGGCTTTAAATTGAAACAGCTAATAGTGTTCGTAATAAAATATCTTTCGACATTCTCTTGAAATGTTTTCGCAACTAGCTCAGGTGAAACTGGTGAAAGGTCTTGTATTAAAAACTCGTCTGTGAAATGGAAGAGGTACTTAGATCAAGTTTCTTTTGTGTAGTTTTATCAAAGTCTGTTCAATTGTGAAAAATATTAAATTTATTAAGATGGGTTTTCATGAGTTAAAATTAAATTTTCGTAAGTATGTACAGATTTTTTTCTCATTTCACACAGGTGCTTAAGAACAAAACATTCCGCCACAGCGTCGATTTTGAGATCGAAAGGAAATGGAAAAAATGTCCCGCCAGGGGTGAGATGTTAACACCAGTCAAATCGTGTAATTATGCCCTGTAATATTTACTTAGATATTTATTTATTTACGCCAAAACAGACTTCCTTCTTTTGGACGTACACTAGGTTAAAACCATCCTGGTCTACATAGAAAAAATCTATTAAAGAATAAACCGCATTCGGATTACAGTTTATTAAACTTTTTTTTGAGGCCGATAATAGGGCAAATAACGAACATGTTTTCTTAGTGTAAGGCTTAAGTGGATGCTCGAAGCGGAGCGTTCAGCGGGGCGTGCAGCGTGGCGTCGGGCTCACAACGGATTTGAGCAGCGTGCACTAAGGCTGTTCCTATATGCTTGTATTTGTTTAATATGCACGCCGCACGCCCCGCCCCGCTGCACGCCCAACTCGAGCGTCCACTCAGGCCTTATACACAATTAAACACACAAAAAAATTAAAGAGTAGAAATATACAATTCAAAATAAAGTTTTTGGTCAAAGGAGGTTTAAGGTACCTAGGTATTAAAGAAAATATTTATGAAAGTAAGACCACAATATTCTAATGCTTGTTTATAAATGTAATTTATTCCGGTTATTAATATAATTTAAGTTACGTAGGCTAATTAGCTTTTTAAAGAAATTCTTATAAGATTTAATTAAATAAGCTGTCTGGCTAAAGTTTCATAAGTGAAAAAGAAAGAGCCCTGTTTTTCTTACGGGAAACTTTAAAAGTTTCAAGTTTCTTAATTTATAGGCGGAGCATTTTAGAAAAGTGTCGCATAAGAACGCTAGTATTTTAATTATTCAGAATAATTCGATGTTTTTTTATACTACGTCGGTGGCAAACAAGCATACGGCCCGCCTGATAGTAAGTAGTCTCCGTAGCCTATATACGCCTGCAACTCCAGAGGAGTTACATGTACGTTGCCGACCCTAACAACCCGCCCTCCCCTCGTTGAGCTCTGGCAACCTTACTCACCGGCAAGAACACGACACTATGAATAGGGTCTAGTGTTATTTGGCTGTGGTTTGCTGTAAGGTGGAGGTACTTCCCCAGTTGGGCTCTGCTCTAATCTGGAATGATATCCGCTGTGCTGTGCCCTACCACACAATGCGACATGACATTCACAATGCCCATACCTCTCTTGTGGACGTAGTTTTAGGACATACCCGGGTAAGGGTGTACTTTATACGTTGCCAGTGACAATAGTATACTTGACGACTTAAGTCAAAATGCGTAATGGCACTAAAGAAGAGGGCTTCGATAGTTTCGAGAAAGTGGAAAAATAACACAAGGAGTTGACAATTCAGCGCCAAATTTATTCGCGAACTGACATTAAAATGGTATACTAGAAAAAGAACTTGAGACAATCATAGACAAATGGATATAAAAACTATATACAATTTCAACAGGCACAAACATCAAAGTCCTTGATTGTACATCAGCAGCCAACGAACATGATGATGATGATAATGATAATTCGAGACAATGAAATACTGCATTCACAGCCAATTATTGGTCTTACACTTTTCTCACGCGATTGGTAAATAAGTGTCGAGTGATTTTCGGGATAAACCGAGTTTATTTACAATACAATACAAATGCTCTTTATTGCACCCCACAATAAAAGAAAACATACAGATAGAAAATAGCAACACACGTAGAGGTAAACAACATTCACTACCACATTTTTCGTAGCGCTAACCGATCCCAGTAGCAACTCTATACAGTCCACAAAATACGCAACAACCGCTTGTTAAATTGTCTTCCTATTTATTTCCATCAAACGACCATCGCAATGAAAAACAAATAAAACGGGAAAATAAACCAGCTCACTCCACGACATTAAATACGGTTTTTATTCAATGTCCATTTAGACAAATAGAAAAGACACATATTTATTTTATACACGACTATTTACTCTGTAGCTTGTTTTTGGTTTGATTTTAGTACGAACATTAGCAAAAACAAACGAAATAATTCATAGTTGAAAGATAATATGTTGCAAACACTTATTTCAGTTTCATTCACGCATCTTATTGTCTTGTCTTGTCTTTGAAGCGTACTTACAGCGTTTCTGAGATTATTTGAACACAGTCATGAACACACTTATAACTTACTCACTAATTACTTCATTTATTATAAAATCTTGCAAGTTGATTTTAAGTTACTTCTTTTCTTTTTGAGGAACTTTGCAATTTAGTTTAGGTGTCGAGGTGTAAATAGGTTTTTATACTATTTATATTTTTTATTCATATTGTCTATCAAATGTCCATTTGACGTCTTCTATGTATATTTCTTTTATTTTTTAGTTGTTATTAAAATCTAGACTGAAAAGTTTGGTTGTTTCGTTCTGCTCTCCTAAGCTATCCTAAATTATATCTATTAATGTCCACAATTCCCGGACAATAGGTATATCTTTCAATCAGGAGCGGGTTAAAACCCCGGCTCGTACCAATGAGTTTTTCGGAACGTATGTACGAAATATCATTTGATATTTATCAGTCGCTTTTCGGTTAAGGAAAACACCGTAAGGAAACCAGATTAATCCCAATAAGGTCTAGTTTTCCCTCTGGGTTGGAAGGTCAGATGGCAGTCGCTTTCGTAAATACTAGTACCTGCGCCAATTCTGGGGATTAGTTGTCAAACGGACACCAGGCTCCCATAAGCCGTGGCAAAATGCCGGGACAACGCGAGGAAGAAAAGGTAATATAAATGACAATACAGAAAATTGACAACATCGAGCTAATCTGGTGATGATGGAGCCAGTAGATCGTGAAATTCTTCGATGGCTACTAGTAGATCTCACGAGATTGAACTCATATGATTCGTTTTGATAATTTCTTTTGCATTAAGTTCGATCGGCAAAGTACCTCATTATCAATATAAGTTCTTTGTCATTAGGTATCATCTACTTATAATAAAGTTAGAACTCAATATACCTAATTGCTTCTAAAACTAAATGAGGACTCAGCTTATCCCACCTCCAGGGCTCAGCTAATAAGTTACGTACACGTGCTCCGAAGTAACCCTCACAGGACTACTTTTCATAAATCTGAATAACTGATTGAAAGCGGTTATAACTTCCTGGCAAGGAACAAGTTTATCTGCCATATTTGGCTAAGATGTTTAATTTAAATACTGTGCATTTCTCCAGAAATTTCCTGCCTCGTGAAAGCTGAACTGTAAAAAGAACTTTTCACCCGCGGTATTTCCAGACCGATACAACTTTCAAATCTTCAAGAAAAGAGCGTACTCCCACCTAACTTCCTTATAGTTAAGCACTGACGCAATCGCTTGGACAGGTCTCCACGGAAGACTAGCGCAGCGTCAAGGTACCTGAAAGGTAACTTGACATCGAGTTGAAGGGAGACCTTTTCAGTAACGTTTATACTTTATACTACCTACCTGCCTACCGCCTACCAAGCCTACCTGCTGCCTACGAAGCCGATGGTCCCGGGTTCAAATCCTGGTAAGGGCATTTTTTCGTGTGATGAGCATGGATATTTGTTCCTGAGTCATGGGTGTTTTCTATGTATTTAAGTATTTATAAATATTTATATATTATATATATCGTTGTCTAAGTACCCTCAACACAAGCCTTATTGAGCTTACTGTGGGACTTAGTCAATTTGTGTAATAATGTCCTATAATATTTATTTATTTATACTAATAAATTTGTTAAGATAGATTTAAGCAATATTGAAAGCGTCTTAAATAAATTAAGTTATTTTCTTTCTTTCTGTCTTATTTATTTATTTAATCGTATGGCATTATATTGAGGGCAATCAGAGTGTAGCCTTGAGGTTGCTAAGCCAGGCAACTAAGTCAGGTGTCACGATGTTTAGGTCCTCAGGAGGCCCAGGATATGAGTGGAGTGGGCAGCGCTGGAAAATATGTTCGATGGTCTGCTCTTCCTCTCCGCATTCGCAAAGAAGCGCTTTCTGTCTTAAAAGGCTGACAACCTACTTGGAACTCCTCTGGGATTGCAGGTGGTATTAATCCCATTTTTACTAGTCAATTGTTTAGAATTGCTTTTTCCATGCATGTATAATCTACTAGCCTATCTGTTACTTTATTCGCGTGGAATTCGTTAAAAAAGTTCAACACCTTTTTCATTCCCAGGGGTTAAAAAACATTTCTTAGTGAACCTCTACAACATTTGACGAGATTTCAAGGTCCTATTTAAACTGATTTAGGCTGTACGTTTTGTTTTAGTATTAGTATACATATTGTATAACAGCACTGCTAAATTTACAGGGTAACATTTATTAGGTAATACTAGATATAAGTACGCAATTTCAATAATTTATTGGATAAACTTTTACTATAAAAGCTACTCTAATTGTGTTGAAATGAACTTAGTATGTGGAACACCAAATTTTTTGCAATTTCAATGTTGTTCTTTTACATAAGTTACTTACAATAATTAATATAGTCGAATACCTCTATATAGTATATCTCATATCGACTAAAAAAAAACACTCCATAAACATAACTAAACTTTACAAAACAAAGTCCCCTGATGCGTCTGTTTGTCTGACTGTACACAACAGTCAGCATCAAAAGTAGCGGATCAAACAACGCTTCAAAAGTATCTACATTCTGGAACAGCTTAACAAACAGTGATGCTTCTATATGTAGAACAATTTACTGTAAAAGATATACTTTAGGACGTGAATTTTAGAGATTTATCCACATTTAGAAAATTTATCCGGAATATCAGATACTTTTGGTGCGTTGTTTCATCCGCTACTTTTGATGCTGACTGTACATGTTCGCGATAAACACATAAACTACTGAACGAATTTTCATCAATAGAGTGATTCTAGGGGAAGGTGTATAATTTGTTTGTTTAACTCGTGAGAAGCCGACGCGGCTCGCTAGCTAGTAGTAAGTTAATTATTCATAGTGTTACATTTGGCCCTGCTCTCCCCTATATATGTATAGGGGTACAGATAATGTTAAATATTATGTTAGCAAAATTTCCTGTTGTTCACAAAGTGCTTTTAAATTAGATATATTCATATTGTAGAAAACCCGGCCACGGCTCTCGGGTACTTTTGCCGCAGAAAGGGAGCAATATTTTACGGTACGTAGGACTCGTATATCCTGGATGAATAAAATTCTACTCTTTTTAAGTTTTAAAGGTTATATAATTGTATTTGGTTTGTCATTAATATTTCATTTGTTTTTCAATATTCAAGTTTTTTTTTTCTTTTTTAATTTGAACCTCGTCAGACCAATTCCTACTGTTTTGCTACAAGAAAGCAAGAAATATTACTCTTAGATCAAAGAGAAAAGTCACAATATTAAAAACGTCACATTGCCTGAAGCAGTTTTTCGTAGTTTACCTTACACAACGAAAACATTATATTTAACAATATTCTTTTGTTTATTTGTTTGTATAAAATGATTTTTGTTACAATTCTCCGCATAGCCGCCGCAAATAGCCACGATGAGTCTATCACAAACGTACATATACCAAATATAAAGAAAAATGTACACATGCTACAAAAAGTCACGTGACTTATTACATACATGACCATACATTATTCAAGTTTTAAATAGCATTTTCTAACAACGATTGTCCTCTTGGTTAGACCCCCAGAACTTAGCTAGGCACGCAGCATTCAATATTAGTTTCACTTCTAACTGCAATTAGCAAATATTACAGCATACTCACCAGCGTTGACAAGTCGTAGCAAAATTGATAGCGCAACGGCAAGGGCGGCGGGATGCGCGAGCGGCGCGCGCCGCATTGCGCGCCCACCGCACTGCTCATGCCATGCCGTTTCTGTAAAGAGGGCAATGGATTAGGTACATTGTAAGTCTCAACCAAATCTTAATACCTAAGTGTTTTATAGAAACAGGCGAGTCCCGGTTCTCGGTAGCCAACGTTTGTAGCTGATGTGTATTAATGTTTTTCCGCTTTAACGCGCTTACAATCAGAGAACCTACCTATTGGGTTGCTAGCAGTGAATGTGTTAAGCTCATAGATGATAGGATCCTATACCTAACCTATATATTCCCATTTTGACGACCGGTTTGGCCTAGTGGGTAGTGACCCTGCCTACGAAGCTGATGGTCCCGGGTTCAAATCCTGGTAAGGGCATTTATTCGTGTGATGAGCATGGTTATTTGTCATGGGTGTTTTCTATGTATTTAAGTATTTATAAATATTTGTACATTATATTTCGTCACTTCATTTTTCAGATATAATTTTATATTAACCATGTAGTTTCCCTATTGTACAGATAGCATCGCACACATTTAAAAGTAACTATTTTGATTAAAACTGTGAAAAACAACTTCCGCCCACTTCCGGTTACTGGTTACCTGCGTGCGGCGACCGCTGCGCTCTTAATTTTTTATTTGTGCGTGGTAGCATCCACACGTCGGTCTAGTTGCCGAACACTTCGGCACAAGACCACATTGAGCTTACTGTGGGACTTAGTCAATTTGTGTAATAATGTCCTATAATATTTATTTATTATTTATACATGTGCCTGGGTCAGAACATACGCAATACGACAAAATTAAAAACACGTTTTAATACTCCTGACAACATACTAAAAGCAACCGTATTTTGGACGGGTTATTTGTTGCGCAAAATAAACCATACAAATTTTACGGGGGGAGAATATAAAATAATTGAGACTCTAATAACAACAATAATAACGCTTTCTCTGCTACTCTACTGAAATATACATAAGACTATTCCGCTCTGTCAGTTCCCCCCACCACTCATGCGCAGTTCATACTTAATACTATTATTCATGATTAAGCTCTATTCCGCTAAGCAACTTTTGCAAATAAATACTTCATATTTTTATATTAGGTAATTCATATTCGCATTTTACCATTTCTATACTTTAAAAACTATTTGATGAAACATGTAAACAAGCCTTCAGACTTCTTCAAATAATCTACGAACCAGAAACAATTCGATAAAATTCGCGTCAGCCAGGGTACACCGATTTATAACTTGTAGTCCAACTTCGAACAAAAATAATGTGCAGAAATCAATACCCCTAGTGTAAATTTATTCGATAGCGAGACCTGACGTACGCGTTTGTGTTAAGTCTCATTTTGTATGGGATTTTGAGTTTCCAAAACGTCCCCCTTTGCCGCGCTGTTTCCAAATCCCATACAAAATGAGACTTAACGCAAACGCGTACGTCACGTCACTCTGTCGAATAAATTTACACTACGAGTTCAGGCTGCGTAGATAAGATGCCAATCGTTAACGCTCCGTAGCGAACGAAACGCAACTGTCTGTGTCACACTGATACGGAAGAGTGATAGAGAGAGATAACTGCACTACGCTGCGGAGGGCAGGTGAAAATAAGTGACGACGCAACAGATTCAAGCATGTTTAGCATGTCTGTTTGCGTCTCCGGCGACCAAAAATATACTTAAGTTAGTTAAATTGACGCATAAAAAAAATGTATGGAGAATACGTTTTAGAGAAGACCACACAAAAATTACGCTAAAATATTTATTTTTTGTTAAAATGTAATACCAATTATATCGTCAGCATTTTTTTAACACCTTGTATGGTGACCATATGGAGAAAGTAGAGTATAATAAATAAATAAATAAATAAATATTATAGGACATTATTACAAATTGACTAAGTCCCGCAATAAGGCTTGTTTTGAGGATACTTAGACAACGATATATATAATATATAAATATTTATAAATACTTAAATACATAGAAAACACCCATGACTCAGGAACAAATATAATCAGGAATAAATGCCCTTACCAGGATTTGAACCCGGGACCATCGGCTTCGTAGGCAGGGTCACTACCCACTAGGCCAGACCGGTCGTCAAAAGAGTATATGTCTACATTATAATACTTACAATTTTTGTTTATAATGGAATTAAAATAAACAAGGAATTTAAAAATAAAATAAATGCCCTGGCACAGCCCTGCGTCCGAGATTTTGAATTTCGAACGAGAATTATAAAATGTTCGAAGTTGAACTACTGGGTCTAAAAAGGCACCTTCCTGTGCGTCAGCTGACCGAGTTAGGTTAATTGAAGTTGGTGAAATTAATTTTCTAGTCGTAATTAATTTAACGAATACCCTTGTGTTTGTATGTAGTGGGCGTGACTGATGACGGGCAGGGTATTATGGTTGTAAAGTTTCATTATAATAACGAAATAATATTATTTTAATTTCTTCTTTATGATCATCTTCTTCCTCGCGTTGTCCCGGCATTTGCCACGGCTCATGGGAGCCTGGGGTCCGCTTGACAACTAATCCCAAGATTTGGCGTAGGCACTAGTTTTTACGAAAGCGACTGCCATCAGACCTTCCAACCCAGAGGATAAACTAGGCCTTGTTGGGATTAGTCCGGTTTCCTCACGATGTTTTCCTTCACCGAAAAGCGACTGGTAAATATCAAATGATATTTCGTACATAAGTTCCGAAAAACTCCGCGACCTCCGGATTGCAAGTCGCACGCTCTTACCGCTAGTCCACCAGCGCTTTTCTTTATGATCATAATCACTCGAAAACTAGTAATTTTTTTTGGGTTAACGCTTGCTATATTTCTATGAGAATTGTACACTCAGCTCAAGGTTAAATATACGCAAGGTACAGTTTAAGATAACACAGTTTTCCATCGAAAACGTTGGTTTGTCTTACCTTCGATGTTATTATTTACGTCAGAATACCCCTTTAATTCCAATTACCTATAGTTCAATACTTTAAAGTTTAAAGTATTGAACTATAGGTAAACGTTTTAAAGTTTAAACGGTACTAGAACTTGAAGTAAAATGCATCGCAAGTGAAGTAAAAGTGAAATAAAATACCAAATATATAAATTGATACCTTAGGTTTTGCAGAATGTTAAGCAAGTGAAAAAATTGATCCTATAAAATTTGTCTATAAATGAACGCATTCCAAATACGCAAAAATTTTCAATCGCAAAGATAGTCGAACCCAGTACCTCTTTGTTTACGGACGAAGTCACCTATAGCGACAGCGGACAAAGCGGACTCAATAGCTCGCTATCGTGTCTCTCGCCGGCTTTTGTTTCGCTGTGAATAGTTTCCACACAGATTGCTCCGATAAATCGTTTTACAGAGGATGGGTACGTTTTCAAGAACCGTACTGTAATGTGTATTAACTAAGAATAAAACACAAACAAAACAGCCTTTGTAGAATTAAGACATGTTAAAATTGATTATGAGCCTTGTAGCTTGAAATAAATGTTTTATTTTATTTTTATTTGTGCATAATAGAGTAAAAAAATTTTTCTGCCAAACATGTTTTCTAAGACAGAATGTAACGGCTTTATGGATACCAAGATGAGCACATATATTTCACCAGATAGAAATAGAGTCCTACGTCTATTATGATAGAAGAGCCGACTGTAAAATTTCGTAGCGACTTGATACCACGATGAAATGCACAATGGTTTCCCATAAATGTTGTTGGTATATTACAAAAATCCAAGTCTACCTTCCATTCATTCATTCATTCTATAAATACATTCACTCATTCGCTCAATCTGTCATTCGCTCAATATCATTATTCTTGCCTCACTTGAATACAGAACGTGTTGACTGTTCACAGTCAACACGTATTTTTACTTTGCCGACCCTACCTATACCTATAAATGTGATGTTGCGTCCGAATTTGATAAGTCTGTCACGGCAAAACTTGCCGAAAGTACAAAGAAACAAGGTCACCTCCGGTGCTAAAAAGGGGGGCTGATTTAACTCATCTGATATCGAAATAATAGTTACGGCAGCAGTTAGAAATTTACTGGTAAACACAGAAAAGCGAAATCTGCCAGTATTTTTTTGTTTCCAAATCCTATACTAAATAAGACTTAAAGCAAACGCGTACGTCATGTTTCGCTATCGAATAAATTTACACTAGGGGTACTGTACTAAACTATGGTTACAATAAATAAATGACTAAATGACTAAACGTAGTTACGTAGGTATGTCAAAACTTTACCCATCAAACTTATATAATTAGGTTTTCCTTGAACATGTTGTTAATGAGATACATTAACATAGTTTAGGCAGAAGTTAGGGTTGTACTAAACTTATCCTTGTATACAAGGTAAGATAAAAAACGGGTTAATATGAGACAGTCTCTTCAAAGCTAGATTTTCCTCAGTTCTGCAGAGGGACCAATTTTTTTTAAATAATTGATTTACTATTTCATGATCTTGTTTCGTGATGTTGCATTAACATGATTAATTTATGAGTACAATTCCTGATTTGGATGGAAACTCTATCTACTTTTTTGTGTTATAAGAATTATTATTATTTTCAATTAAAATGTTTCGACTGTCTTTCTCATCCATCGTTTGTGAAAAAAGTAACAAAATGGAGTTACTTAAGTATTGTATTTAAGATGTTCAAAGTAGGACATTACATTGATATTAAATGCTTCCTAGTTCAGGCAACTAATCCCAAGAAAACTAGTGCCAAATCTTGGGATTAGTTTTCAAGCGGACCCCAGGCTCCCATGAGCCATGGCAATATGCCAGGACAACGCTATGAAGAAGAAGAAACATTTTTTTATGATATGGAGGCAAACTAGCAGACAGATCATCTATGGTAAGCGATTACCGCCGCCCATGGACATCCACACCACCAGAGAGGTTGTTAGTACGTTGCCGAAATTTAAGATGAGAGTACGCTCTTTTCTTAAAGGTTTGAAGGTCGTATAAATTAAATCTAACAAAATAAATAAATAATGAAACGTAAATAAAAAATACCCACATTTGAAAAGTCCTCCAGATCTGTCCCCTGTCCATCTAAATGTTCAAATATTTAGTGATAATACGAATATAAGAACTTTCACACCCTGAAAGAAAGAACGGGATTACACAAAAAAGCAATATTAGGCACAATCATATACGCCCAATTTGGTAAAAATAGCCCTAAAGCACGGCATTACCCTGTAATATGACGCAATAATCGCACATTTTATTTTAGCCCAATATTACGGAGGTAATAAAATCAAATTGGTCGTGGCACAGGCACGCGAAAGCGAGGTCAAGGGCAAATAAATACTAAGTTAGGCACTATTATGCCATAGGAAAACTCGGGGATACAAACCCTGAGTATTATTCAGAAACAGTAATAGTTTCTACTTCTGCAATATGCAATGGTTCATTCATGGTACGATTCATCTTTACAATCCGTTGTTACAGACCAATTAAAACGACGGATTGATAGTGTATGTTAATATCGTTAACGATTTACTTAATCGAAGACGATATTGGAAATCGCAACAAACACCCAATCGTGAAAATCGTAACGATGAATCGACATTGTATGGCTCTTTGCGATCAACGATTTGATTTTTGTGTCATTCTTGACACAAACGCCGCCCGCATAGCATCCCTATTAGATCGCACATCGATCGTAACGACGAATTGTTCCGTGTATGAGCGCTGCATTCATCAATCGCGCATCGCTAGTAACGACCAATTCCTCCTTGTGTTGACTGGCATTTTCGAAACGATTAATCGTCACGATTCTCGTCAGAATGATCGCAGCGATTAATCGTACCATGAGTGAACCCCTTAAGCTAATTTTCAAAAATTGCATAGTTCCCATCAAATGTTTTCGGTATTTTTATCTGCACGTTTATAGGCATACCTTCTTTTCCTTTCGATTTCTACGACAATTGAAATAGACGCCAATGATTAACATTTATAAATGTTAAATGAAACAGTCGTCAACACCTAAGATTTATGAATAATAATCTCAAAACAGGGACTTCCTTATTAGTAGAAACTTGCATGAGAATTTTCTAATGAAAGTTTCCTGAAATTTTGAAAATATTGAGTTTGTTCTGCAACTTGCACCAAGCGGCACCGTAACGGCTGAGTCTCAACCGTTACGGTGCCGCTTGGATTTAAATTGCACAAGCGTTACTACTGCAGAAATGAAATGAAAATCATTATTTCAGGCAAGTACTACCATACATATCATAAAAAAAAAAAAACTAAACACTACAAATCACATTATGGTTGCGATTATACGCAACCCCGCCGTGTCAGGGAGCGGGCCGCGGAACCGCCGAAACATGACACCCTTCGGCTTAAATTCCTCCTTGGTGAGTAATGACTGCATTACTCCCGCAAATGTCAAATTTAATATAAATTTCTCAAAAGGATGACCTTTCTGACGTTTCCTGCAATGCACGGCTGCAGTACCTACTTCTGGAGTATTGATGATCTGAATATATGTACCTAAAGGTTTTCGAATCATAATATTATTTATACATAGGTAACGAATTTATAATTTATTTAATAATCAAAAACAAAGAACGCCGAGTACTTACAATAAAAAAGTTTTAAAGTTTTTGTAACTCTGAAATTTCGCGGTTAGACGTTTAAACTTTTGCATCAACGTTAGATCTTGTTTTAACTAAGTTTGAAAACAACGATAAGCTTCGAAATTGAGAACAAACAAAGCCTACAAGAGCCCTACAAAATTAATGGGGGTACAGTATTTATAAATTAGGGTAGGCATGAAATAAATGCTGTGAATGTGTATTTTTAGGAAGTTCCAGAGTTTGGGGAAGTATTTATGTTATTATTCAAAGTCATACGAAAAATAAATAAACCTGTTGACATAGTGAATGTCTTAATACAAGTACAAGTTCTAAATTTAATACTATCAGGAGGCTAATGCAATAAGTATTGTAGTTTTTAAATTGTATTTTTATTAGATTTAGATTTATTTATTACACAACATACGATTACATTACAAATTACATTCATGTAAATTTATACGAATCTATATTGTGATCGTCAAACATCAATTCTAATAATGACTAAAAATAACATCATAATTCAGATTTATTTAATCGTATGGCTAGATATTTGTCAAGGTCGCTTACAGTATTAGTGAAACTTTAACTAATTAGGTACTATAATTTTACATCTAGCTCCTTCACCCATCGGGCTGCGTTTTCATCAGGGAGGAGCAAGTCCAGAGTATCTCCAGGGTATTTTCTCTTTGGGCAGTCGTAGATGATATGGTGCATGGATTGCACTGGCTCTCCGCAATCACACATTGGTGACTCTCTCCAGCCACACTTGAACATGTACTCTCCGCAAAGTCCATGTCCAGTTCTAAGCCTGTTCAGCTGGCACCACTCTCGTCTGGGGGCCGAAAAGCCGAATGGCTTTTGCGTGGGGTCATAGTGGGATGCAGTGGCCTTTGGTGGATTTAACTTCCATTCGCCTTTCCATCTAGTTTTTATATCGAAAGGTTTTTCCAGCAGATCAATCGCTGTCTGGTAGGGCGGATGTCGGGACTTCAAACGATGACGGGGTGGGGCCATAAACTCCTGGTGGACTGGTAAGTTTGGGTTTCCTGTTATTTTCTTAGCTTCATTTTTCAGTGCCAGTAGTCTTCTAAGGTGTGGAGGTGGTATGTGGCTAAGAGTTGGAAGCCATTGAACCGGGGTCGACTGAATCGTGCCCGATATGCAGCGCATAGTTTTGCGCAGCTGGACGTCGACCTTTTCTGTGTGGGCACTGTTAAGCCATACTGGAGCGCAATATTCCCCTGCGGAGTACACCAGGCTGAGCCCAGTTGTTCGCAATACGTCTGCACTAGCACCCCAAGACGTGCCCGTTAGCTTATGCAAGATATTATTGCGAGTCGCTAGCTTCTTATTCAACTTGCCAAGATGAGAACGGTATGTCAGCGAGCGGTCCAGGGTGACGCCAAGATATTTTGGTTGTGGGTTGTATCCTAGCACTCTACCGTCGAAGATAACCTTGGGGCAATATGAGGCCATTTGATTGTTCAGGTGGAAGGTAGAGACCTCGGTTTTGCTGGCGTTCGGTACTAGCCTCCATATTTTCAGATAGTTGTTCATCTTCTCTAAGTCTTGTGTCAGATGGTCTTCAGAGACTTTAAAGGTTTGATGCTGGTATGTGAGAGCAATGTCGTCAGCATATATAAACTTTCTGGAAGTCGTACTTGGGAGGTCGTGTGTATAAAGGTTGAAAAGTAGCGGAGCCAGTGACGAGCCCTGAGGTAGACCGTTTTGCAACTTTCTGATGCGGGTTTTCTTGTCTCCCAGATGCACCACGAACTCTCGACTACTGAGCATATTATTGATTAGGCTAGTAATTCGACGGCAGGGCACAGCCCTCATCAGCTTAAAAAGCAACCCATGTCGCCATACGGTATCGTAAGCTGCGGACAGGTCCACAAAGACAGCCACAGTTTTTAATTGGTTTTGGAAACCGGCCTCTATATGTGTAGTAAGCGACAAGACTTGATCAACGCAGTTACGGCCACTTCTGAATCCCGCCTGCTCCACAGGGACAATGTTGTCTATAAGTGGGGATATCCTGTGAGCGATGAGCTTTTCCAATAGTTTGTAAACGCAGCTAAGTAAGGCTACTGGTCTGTAGCTTTTTGCGTCATCGGCCGGCTTTTCGGGCTTGAGAATTGCAATCACTTCAGCGAAGTTAAAATTCGAAGGTAGTTTATTTCTTGCCAGTATATCCGAAAAGAAAGCGGCCAGCCATTTAATACACTTAGGACCAAGGTTCTTAATAATTAATTATAATTCAGATAGCAAGAATTATTAAATGGGAATTTTCACCTGAAAAGGATCGTCAAGCCAGAATGTATACAAAAACAATAATAAAATAAAAATTAAATAAAATCAATAAGAAACCAAAAAAATTACGAATATGCAAAAATAAATTTTACAGATATCCTGGCAGGTTTATTTATTTGCGATGTATCACTCAGACAGGAGCGGCTTGTGGATCTATAATTTAAAAAGACCGCTTAGGTGAGGTGACGCATCATTAAACAGTAAAATAAAAAAATGCGGGGCTTGCTAGCTTCCCTAAACCCGCGCTCATTCCGATACTTCGCGTGTAGTGAATTTGCTTTTGCGCTAGCTTATTCTATAATATCATAGGTATGCGGCAAAACGGAAAACAAGACTTTATCGGAAAATCACAACTACACTATTGAACAATATCGAAGTGTGTATTTAGACTAAATTGTATGGAACATTTAGAGGCTTGAATTGGTCGTATTTTCCAGTAAAATGAAAATGTTTGTTTAAAAGGAGGCATCTTTGACACAATTTTTATTTATTTAAATATGAAACAAACGGACATACAAAAAATATTGTTACAGTTTCTTCTCTTAATCTAGACCTATAGTTTCCATTTTGTTAAATATATCTTTATATAGAAGCACGTAAAGTATCTCCGTTTCGATTCAGCTAAATAGTAAGTGGTTACACAGAGTTTGAGAAATCAGATTTACAAAATACTCAGTGAAAAACACAATTAAAAACATGTTCTACGTTTTTAATTTTATTTTTAATAAGTATCGACAAACATGACATATAACATAACTTTTAAATATTAACAGATCGCGTTAAGATTTATATGCTACTAGTCTTAAATATTGCTATTTTTTGCTATTAAAGTTAAACAACGTGTAACGACAACTACGGAAATGAAGTCGATGCCATAAATAACCAGTTCACCAAACTTTCAAGAGTTTTGTTTTCAATTGCTGAGATAAATCAAGATACCCGATGTCATAATTTACAATGCGTCGTCTTAATCTACCCTAATATCGTGACGATTGTAAAACTAAACACTATCGTGTGTATTGTATCCAATATGGATTACGTCGTAAACTTAGTCAGCGGGTATTACGAAGCCATACATGAAAGTGGTGAACAAATCGATTTTACGCGGTTCCTCGTAATTAGTTCGTCTGCGTCAATCAATAGCGTTTATAAATGAGGACGCAAAACAGTGGAATGATTAGATACGTTTTAACCCCGATGGAGCAAAGACGCAGTATTTATTAGCTCGTAAAGGCTTTCTTTATCCTCGAAAAAGTAATGAAAAAGTTGCACTTTATCCACAAGAGTCAAAATAATTGCAAATTTGTGATTAAAAGCAACTACAACACACTTTAAAATGCAGTACTACCAGGGATCGGAAACCGGTATTTTTTGTATGGGTAATGAGAATGTTAATTATTTCATTCCTAATCGGGCAATCTAATAATACGAAGTCGTTATCTAAAAACACAACTGAGTTCTACATTTTGAGTATAAAATAAACCGAAATATATGGTTATTTCGATGTTTTTGCAAAAAAACTGGTTCCGATCCCTGAGTACTACAACTATGATCCACAAGTTCAATCTGTAATTTAGAATCGCTTCAATATCAATATACTTTTCAGTGTTATGTAAGTTTTTTCTCCCATTTTTGAAAATAGTTTACAGGAAACTTAACGTAGTAAGTATTGGGAGCGATATATAGTCTTACCCTATTTGTCCCTCCCAATAACCACATCAACCCAGTATTTTCGAGGAGATCGGCCAACGTCCTTAGCATGCTGTTGTTGCTTCCGCGTACTCTCCTAAGCAGTGAGGCAATTCTTTTTCGCCTTATGGCAAAGAAGTCGTCTGTTCTACCCTCGGCGAACATGCCCGATGCACTGCAGTGTTTAGGCCGCCTCCACAGCATTCTAAGGACACACAGTGTATTATAAGCCTTCTGTGTAAATCTCACCCACAGGCTGCACGTGTAAAACGTCTGGCAATAAGCCTTATAAAGTGTCAGTTATAACTGCAACATTCAAATAATAGTCACATCTGAATGAAGATCTTCGAGATTTTGGACCACAGTTCAGAGCTTTTGGACTATAGTTGGACCCGGGTATATTCTTAAACTACGTCCAAAGGAGAGGTATGGGCACTGTAAATGTCATCTCGCTTTCTACGTTAGGGCACAGCGTAGAGGATATCAGAGCACAACTGGGGAAGTACCTCCACCTTGCAGAAAACCGTAGTCAAATAACACTAGACCCTACTCGTAGTGTTGATTTCATGCCGGTGAGTAAGGTTGCCAGAGCTTAACGAGGGTACGGGGTGTTAGGGTCGGGATCGCGCATGTAACACCTCTGGAGTTGCAGGCGTTCATATGCTACGATAACCGTTTACCATCAAGCAGGCCGTATGTTTGTTTGCTACCGAAGTAGTGTAAAAAAATAGGCAATTTTACGGTAGCTAAAATATTCTTGTAGTCAAAGCACCACAAAAGATTAAATTTGATAGAACCCACTTGCCGGAATATCAAGATCCTTTCGAACATCGAACTGTCCATTGTAAAGTCCGAAACTTCTCACTAACATCAAAGGTCGTGTCCCTTTTGTTTGAAAGGACCGGCTTATAGGGCTGGATGATTCCGAATTGTGAATTAGGATAAATTGAGAGACACATTTACTACGGATCAAGGTACATGTATAATATATTATAAACTGAATACTACTGGCCTTAGCGTCTATTTCAGACGATCTATGGTGCAATGTCTAGAGACATTACACCGCCTGGGACGGAGTCAAGGAAAACGCAGGGATGCCCAGCACCTGCGCCACCCTCTCGACCTCACTGGCCGGACCCACAGGAAAGGCAAGCCAATACGTGTGGAGCCAGGTTGGCTGCAGGAGTCTACCGCAGATTTCAGGTTGGACCCTACTCACGCCTAACGGGGACTCCGTCCCGGGTTTGATTTTGGAGTTTTCCTTCCCCTAGATAAGTTGCAACCCAATGCTTAGAGGCTTATCTCCCCTATATAAACTGAATAAAACAAAAAAAGAAAATGATTTTACATGAGACAAAAGATTATGTAAATGGATAGGTCATGAACAACATCTAAAAAGAAATCAAAGTTTTTAGTGATCCTGCAAAATGTTGTTCACGGTGCAAAATTTGGTATGTCTTCTAATTTCTCATTTTATAATAAAATATATCATTAGAAACCCTTCAAAGGAATAATACTATTCTCATTCTTATTTTATACATTTAACTAAAATGGCCGGTGCCCTTTACAAGCTTTTGCCTTTTATTCACATAAAATTCTAAGTAAACAAAGTAGTCTAAGAACGAAAATTATTACATTTATTACTTATAATTAGATAGCAATACCTCTAAATTTTGTGAAATAACTTGAATTAAAGGACCTGTATCCTCTTACATAATTCACGCTCCAAAAATTCTCAAAACAGGACTCGCTTCGCGACTCACAAAGACTTGTCGCTAATGAGTAAGTACGGTATAAAAGTACTATCACACTGCACGAAACTCATATATTATTAACGCTCAAATAGACCTATTATATGGCGAACAGGTATTTGTTTAGTGCTTGTTTGTCAAGGGCCGTAATAGGTGTCTTGGGGTCGCATAGTATATGAGGGTAGTAGGGTCATGACCTTTATGGATTATTGTTAATGTTTGCTATGTAAAGTACTATTTGCAGTTTGTGAAAGTTTCCTTGTCTTCAGGCTCCAATTTACTTTCAAGTAATCCACGATTTTCGCTCATTATTGGAATAGGATGGGTTTAATCATGTTGGTTTACTTTTAGATACCTAAATATTTATGTTATGTAATGTTGCTTAAAAATAAAGGTTTTCATCATCATTACAATTCGATAGTCGATATTATTTCACGCTTAAATGTCTCACTGGATTTTCCTAGCCCTGATTCTTGTCAAAATTTAGATGCTTCTAAATGTCAATCGCTTTAAATTATGATTTGTTGAAGACGTTCTGTCGAGAGGACTTTTGGTTTGCGGCGATTAATCCAGCAGCGTCAAGCAGGAGAAAAAAATAAATAGAAATATATTTTATATCCAATGAAGTAAAAATACACAATTTTATTAGAAGTATTAGAACAAATTAAATTATTTTCAGCAAATGTTTTAATTTGTTTTTATTTCACAATGCTCCGTTCTGTTTCTTCTGTATTTTTTCTGTGTTGTATTTGTTTTCTTATGTCTGGGGCACTGGAGGCCTTGGTCACTTTTTCTTGGTATATGACATTTATTTCAGTTTATAACTACACAATTCTAAAGCGCGTCGCGACCATAATAGGTGTCTTGAGGATTGCATGATATAATGGGTACAGTGTCACGACCTGTGAAGTTAGTGTTTACTAAATATGAGTAGTGCCATACAAACTTTACATTTACTAGTAGCTTCCACGTCCTTGTTTATAGAAATTGTAAGTAGGGCCACACGTTTTTGCCGTCTCTTTAAAACATTAAATATTTGGAGAAAATTTTACGTTTTTTTTTAAGCCCCAAACAAAGCAAAGCCGATGAGTATACACTACCCACTAGGTTAGGAGACAGTCCAGCTCTGTTTCGTTTTTAGGGTTCCAGTAGTAATAATTGTATTACTCATTTCAAAGTTATTTAATGTATCTAGATTACTCCAGAAACACAAAGTATCAAAACTAGTCATTAGCACTTTCCGAATAGCACGTGCTTCGCCGAGACTGTTCGCTCTTTTGTCCTTTTGCATTCGTAAATATAAAGTTTTATAATTAAATAGTGCGAAAAAAACAAAAAAATACAAACGTAATGACATTATATCAAAATACAAAAATCTTCATTGGCTGTTGGAACAAAACTCAATCCTCTCAGTGGACAACAAATTACTCCTATACACCGTAATCCTCAGACCCATCTAGACGTATTGGATTCAACTATGGATAACTGCTAGTGATTGTAACATAATGTATCTTCAAAGAGCACAGAATGCCATCCTTCGTGTGATTTCCAACGCAGCGTGGTTCAAATACACGATTATCTCAATATGACGACCATAAAGGAAGAGATCAAAATATTTACAAAGAACTACTTATATTGAGTGTCTAGATCACATGACAGCCGGAGATCACGCTCCTCCTCGTTTTTCTGAGACCACGCCGCAGACGTGCGTGTTCGCTGTGACGCCAAGCGTTCATTACGTTGCATGAAAGTCTCAGAACTAAGCGATCTCTATCGTGGCGTAGTTCAATTAAAATAATTTCTTGCGAGTATAGAACATTTTCAAGAGAAATGTCCATTTAAGATTCATATTAGAGTTATGAACTTTAATTTATCATTTCTGTTGGTATTGGGTAGGTATGGTTCCTTGAACGCAACAATCCTGCTTTTAAGTTTCCGACATTGATAAGCCTGCTCCATGATGATTGCCTACGTTTAGAGGTACAGTTTATTTCCACAATTTTCCACGTTCTATCCCATAACTATCACTCAACATTATTTATAAGAAAAACTTCAAAGAAAACGAAGTTGACTGGATATAAAGCAATCCTCTGGTTTTGGAAATCATTTTATCGCGTTTGCTTTTCTTTCAATTATAGTTTTATACCACATTTACAGGCTTTTACATTTATGTGGATTACAGGAAGTTGTGGTGTTGTTGGTTTGTTTTATTACCAACTAGCTGTGCCCGCGGCTCCGCTCGCGTGGTATTCGGTCTGTGTCAGTAACCGGCTCATTCACCGCTAATTTCTCTGCTTCTCCCCTGGAGGTGGAACTTGAAGTAAAGTTGACAGATGGATACGCTAGAGGACTGTAGTCTAGATAAAATATTTTACAATTAGGTACCATTTAATAAAACTACACTCGGCATTTTTCATAAGGCATTTTCAGTTTTTTTTTTCATAGTACCCACCTTCGTAGCCATTATTAAGTGCTTAAAAGAGGCGATACGTATGAATATGGATACGATAAAATTACGATTAGGTATAATTCATGACGGAGAAAATATTTTTTTTGATAATTATGCAGTTATATGCGTGTTGATATGTGTGTTGATTTTGCCTCTACTTAACTATGTAAGTAAACTCATTATTAATCGTTCTTTCACCGGTCTACCTCATAGAAGTCGGTTTTTTTTTTTTAAATTATTAGTTTACTTGATTACTAAATTTTTACTCAGTTTCCCAAAAGATGGCACTGTGCAATGTATGGTAATTAGTAATTAATTTACTGTCGTTTAATTTCGTTGTATTATTACATCAACACAATTGAAATTGAATTGATATCCGTACCCCCTTCTTCTAACTTTAGAGTTAATTTGGCAAAATCCTTCCTCGGTGGCTTAATTTCAGCACCATATCTGTTAGTTTAGCAGGGTACTCGATACTCGTAGCACATATTTGTTGTAAAAGTTTGCACCTCCTTCCTAAGTAGCGCCATAAGATTCAGGTGCAAACTTAACTCAATCGAGTGTAGTGGCTACCCCCCCTTCTAGAGGTTGAATTTTTATAGCCTATAACTTGGCCGGGCATTTTCTCGACAGATTAGTAAAGTTTGCATCAAAATCCGTTCAGCCGTTTTCACGTGATGCGAGGTCAAATAAATAGATTATTGTATATGTAACTAGGGAATACTGGAAAGGTCCTTAAGATATATCTAGGAGCAGCAATGAAATACCGAGCTAGCTCAATCGTGTGTATTTCGGAACTGACATACAAAATACTCAACCACCCTCTAGTCGGCGCATGTTAACTTAGGTCTACCCCATATTACATATATAACACCCCCCTTCTTAACTTATATGTACTACCAATCTTACTGGAGATAGGAATTAACTTATTTCAATAATATTGTTAAGAGTGGTAACTACCTGAGACAAAAGAATGACATTTTAATTACATAATAAGTTTGTCTCAAGTATGTACCACTGAACTTATGTAGGTAACATAATAAGAAAAACAAAGTATACAATAACTAGGAAATATTAACCGTTATCTAATCTATTTCGAAACCATAACGCATAGGTGGTTTCCTAATTCGTTTCAATTGTGAGGCCGGGGCTAGCGTCAATGCGGGCTCGGCCGGTGGCGCTAGCGGCGCGGGCGCCGGCGGCGGCGCAGGGCCGGCGGGGGAGCGAGCCGGCGCGGGCGCGGCCGGGGAGCGCGGCGGCGGCACCGACGCGCGCTCGGGCGACACACCAGGGGTGCTATCTGACGGAATCGAGTTTGGCCAACAATACACTATTCGCGACTTTAATTGATCTAAGTGTCTACTACATGTGGTACCATTTTCCTTTGTCACTACGTAATTACGAGAACCCGTTACTTTTGATACTGTTCCCGGTACCCACTTATCCCTCGCGTTAAATTCTTGTATCCATACTGGGTCCCCTTCGTCCATTTGATTAGGTAGAATACCTCCTGCTGCTTCGATTTGTTTCTGTTGAGCGCGATGTACTCTCTTTTCTACTGCGCTGGTAGGCTTTAACTGGTCCAATCTAGAACGAAGCGGTCGTTTTTGTAGCAACATAGCTGGAGTTTCTCCCGTGGTACCTTGCTCACAGTTACGGTAATTCAGTAAAAAAGTTTGTAATGTTTCCTCTATGTCTTGATTTTCCCTTATAGCTTTTTTTATAGCTCCTTTACACAACTTAACAGCACCTTCTGCGGCTCCGTTCGATGCTGGATGGTACGGTGCTGTGAATGTATGTGTTATTCCATTTAATCTCATAAATTCATCCATCTCTTGACTTGTGAACGGCGGTCCGTTATCTGACACGACCTCTTTTGGCAGTCCGAACCTCGCAAAAGTCTCTCGTAACACCTTAATGACTGCCTTTGCTGTTGTCCTGGTCATTAGGAAAGCCTCAATCCATTTGGTGGTTGAGTCAATCAAAATAAAAAAAGTCCTACCATCATAAGGTCCCAAAAAGTCCACATGGAGTATACTCCAGGGCTCCGAGTAGTACGGCCAGGGTTGAGATTTAACTCGGGGTGGTGCAGAAGCCTCCACAGCGCAAATAGCGCAGCTTCGACTCATCGCTTCTATATCACGATCAATATTTGGCCACCAAACGAAACTACGAGCCACACTCTTCATCTTGACCATACCTTGGTGACTACTGTGTAATTCCTTTAAAATATTTGCTCTTAAGTTTTCTGGAATGATCATGCGATAACCCCACATTACACAACCACCTTCGACATACAGTTCCTGCCTTTTGGAGAAAAATGGTTTTAATTCTTCGCTATTACAAGATGCTGGCCACCCTCCTCTTATGTATGTAAGTACTTGTCTTAAAATAACATTTTTGTCCGTCTCTTTCTGGACGTCCTGGCTGGTAATGGGCAAAAAGTTTTGTACGAAATTTAGATAGGTTATTTCCTCACTCATCTGATTACTCTCAGGCCTGTGCGGCGGTAGTCGGGATAGGGCATCGGCTCCATTTTTAGTAGTGTGCACATACTCAATATCATATTGATAGCCTCCTAAAATAATTGCCCATCTTTGCATGCGACTGGCCGCCATCACCGGAATCCCGGCTTTGTCTCCGAAGATCGTCACCAACGGCTTGTGGTCAGTCCTCAAAACGAATCTGCGGCCGTACAAGTATTGGTGGAATTTCTTTACTCCATAGATAATGGCAAGCCCCTCTCGTTCTATCTGTGAGTATGCCTTCTCCGCGCTGTTCAATACCCTCGAAGCGTAGGCTATGGGGCGCTCCGTACCATCCGGCCATGCATGCGATATCACGGCGGCCACGCCCACACTGCTCGCATCTGTCGTCAGAATCAGTGGGAGGTCTGGCGAGTAGTGGGCCAGCACCTCACTGGAAGCCAACAATCGTTTGACCTTATTAAAAGCCTCCTGACAAGACTGAGACCACTCAAATATAACATTTTTTTTTAGCAACTCATATAGGGGTGTCAGTATTGTGCTAATATTTCTCACAAATTTCGCATAGTACATCGCCATTCCAAGAAAAGAACGTAACTCGGACACGTTACTAGGTGTTGTTACATTCAAAATATCCCTAACCTTCTTGGGACAAGTATGGAGTCCTTCTTTATCCACAACGTAACCTAAATAGGTAATTGAATTAGCCAGGAAAGAACATTTTTCTTTTTTTATCTTTAAACCGTATTTTTCCAGCCTCTCAAATACCCTATATAGGTTTTCTATGTGTTCCCTGTCATTTTCGCCCGTAATTACTACATCGTCTAGGAACACACCCACTTTCGACAAATCCGCAAACATCTGTTCTAGAATCCTTTGGAAAATGCCTGGACTCGAGGATAAACCGTAAATCAATCGGTTGTATTTAAATAAACCTTTGTGCGTATTAATCACAGTGTGTTTGGCCGTATCATCCAGCACCAATTGCGCATATGCTTGCGAGAGGTCAATTTTGCTAAATTTTTGACCTCCATGTAATTTTGTAAACAAATCCTCGACCCTAGGCAAAGGAAAACGGTCCACATCTAAATGTTTATTAAGACTTATCTTATAATCTCCGCAGATGCGTATAGTTCCGTCAGACTTCACCACCGGTACGATAGGTGTCGCCCACTCGGAGGTCTCGACGGGCGTGATGACGCCGTCGCGCTCCAGCCGCTCCAGCTCGCGCTCCACCGGCTCGCGCAGTGCGTACGCCAGAGGGCGCGCGCGTAGGAACACGGGACGCGCGTCCGGCCGCACTCGCAGTGACACTAGCCCGCCGTTGTACCTCCCCAGGCCCTCCGAGAACACATTCTTAAACCTGGAACTGAAATTTGACAGATTAAAATCTTTCGATGTTTTTACATAATTAATCAAGTCTGACTCGAACAAACCCCTAATAATTCCTAACTCAACTAGCCATTGCCTGCCTAGTAAATTAGTTTTACCATCCTCTATAACATACAAATCGAGCGGCATTGAGCGATCCTTATACTTAATTAGTGGCTTCAATCTGCCTAACGGACGAACTTTCTCTCCTGAATAATATCTTAATATTAGATGACCCGGTTTTAGCTCACAATTCGAAAAATATTTTTCATATACATATGGACTAATACAACTTATAGCACTACCCGTGTCAATCTCCATCTTAATATCGTGATTGTTAACATTGAGGGTCACTAAATAAGGTTTATATTTACTAAAACACTCTTCTTTAACAAAGGAAAGATTTACCTCTAAGTCATATGTTTCCTCTTCCGAATACTCATCCTCAACGTAGTTAACTTTTGTCAACCTGGGGCACATCTTTTTCAAGTGTCCGTCTTGATTACACACACGGCATACATAAAGACGAAATTTGCATGTCTGAGTCGTATGCGCACCTCCACACGCTGAGCACGTCCCTTGACCTTGACCTAATTGCGCGCGGCTGCCGTCAGCTGATCTCGACGTCACAGGTCCCCGGTAACTATTGTTCGGCCGCTGTCCGTTCGGCCTCCATCGGTTAACTTCGGTGCTAACTATTTTGGTCTGCTCGTCCCGTTTCGGATAACTTCGGCTGTTCCGTGATGGCGTCTTGAAATTTGATTTTTTTTCGTTGCTTATAGAAAAACACGGCGCCGTGGCGTCATTCGCTGATGAACGACCTCGACTTTCTACAGCTGCCGCATTTACCTCTGCTGCCTCCATCGCTATTGCCAACCCCTTAGCATTAGCAAACTTCAGATCATTTTCCGTAAATAACCGCTGTCGAATAGTCTCATTATACAATCCACATACAAATTGATCTCGCAAGCTGTCATCCAACCACGTACCAAAATCACAATATTTAGTTAGCCTTTGCAAGTCCGCAATGAAATCCGCTATCGATTCATGTTTAGACTGCTTGCGTTGACGAAACTTATATCTTTCCGCTAAAACACTCGGCCGCGGTTGCAGATGATTTAACATAAGTTTGACAAGTTCACTGTAGGTTTTTTCTGATGGCTTAGTCGGAGTACACAGGGTTACTAATAACTCGTAGCTATCTGCTCCCATCGCGGTAATTAATAATGGTACTCTGCGGTCCTCTTGCACCTCATTAACGATAAAATACTGCTCCAGCCTGTCTATATACGTCGCCCAATTGTCTTTTTGCCGATCAAACGCGTCCATCTTGCCAACCGACATCTTTGCCATTCTGTTCGCACAAGATATCACTCAACCACGTTCGCGCACTCGCTGATTCGATCACGACTCGTCGCCAGATTATTGTATATGTAACTAGGGAATACTGGAAAGGTCCTTAAGATATATCTAGGAGCAGCAATGAAATACCGAGCTAGCTCAATCGTGTGTATTTCGGAACTGACATACAAAATACTCAACCACCCTCTAGTCGGCGCATGTTAACTTAGGTCTACCCCATATTACATATATAACACAGACAAACAGAGAAACAGACAAACAGACAAAAATTCTAAAAACTGTTGGAACGTGTTCTGTTAACGATTCTTAGTATCCCCAGCCTATTTTTTTTCGAATATCTTCCATGTACAGACTTTCGACCCCCTTCAGCTTTATTATATGTATAGATAACATTTAATTCAATGCCTTGTAGCATTCAACCATGTATTGTTACTGATTAAGCTTGAAATTTAACAGGTGAAAGTTGTTTTATGTTGAGAACCGATTAAGTTTATTAATACGTATTAGGAAATAATAATCTTAACAACTGTGTATCGGCAATAAGTGTAACTCGCAATTCACCATACTTTGCATGGGCCTTTCGATCCTTTACTGCAGTGAACGTATTAACAAATATTGAACCTAGGTACCTTCTATTTGTTATAACTTATTGATGTATATGAACAATAAATAGAGTACAGTGAAGTTATCATCATCGCCCACTGCTGAGCGTAGCCCTCTCTTCTAGTGCAGCACTTATCCTGGTGACCCGCAATCTTCCGAATGTCGTCCACCCAACGAGCCATCGGGCACCAGGCACTCCTTTCGTCTGAGAGCGGCCACCATTCCGTTTTGGCCCATCTGCCATCACTCTACCTGGCAACATGTCCCGCCCAGATCAATTTTAGTTTGGTAATGACGTATCCGGTGATCGATTGTTACGAATTTTGAACTATTGATAATAATTGGATCAGTAAAAACGCAGAAAAAAAAACCTTTGATGAACCGTACAAATTCAAACCCTTTTAAGCTAATACCTTACCTGAAAGAAAACTTTTCAAGTTTGCCTTTTTTATATAAACATTTTTAAAAATTCTTTAAAGAAGCAGCAAAGTTTGAACCATATTATTTTTCGTGGAAATGAGCAGAATTCTATTTGCCGAAAAATGATTTGTTTTTCGTCTTAGCCGGAAAATCTGAGATAAAAGTAAGTATATATCATTAATTATCATTTTCAGTATCCTGTAATTTTATGTTGAAATATTGTCGTAGATTATGAATCTTGAAGAAAGTTTTGACGCGTCAGTAACTTTGGTCTTTCTCTCCGTATTTACTCAAATTACGAATTCCGGACTCGAAGTCCTAAATGTTAAAACGTAATTTAATTGAATTACATTTAAACCCAAGTATTTCCTTTATACCTTATAGTTATACCTTAGCCTGACCTCCACTTTATACTCCATACATAATATCGCCATAATACCGCCTGTTGTCTGCCTCTACATTTAATCAATTGTTTTTCTTCTTCTATCTTTTTACTGAGGTGTGCCAATAAAGAGTATTCTATCTATCTATCTGTCGGAGCAGCCAAGCTGCTCAAAAATATCTGAGCTTAGACTTTATCGTCTTAAATACTTTGTTCAGATATTTGTGAACACCTTAGCCGCTCAGACATCAATATATTTGGAGGTCCCCCATAAGGCTACGTTTACACAAACCAATAAGTTCACTATTATTCATACATTACAAGTCCTAATAATATTTACCTCTGCTCCGCATAGAATTGGCCCATATTTTAATCCGCAAAAATAAACCATGTCAAACTCCTAAACACGATTTCACTCGTTGCCTACTCGCGGTATATTAAATAAATCGAGCAAACACGCCGTTTATTTACTTTTCTTAAATCGATTTTCGGCAAATACGAGGTTTAAGCCGCGTGGCTAAGGAGCAGTTACACGAACGCATGTAATTTGACATTCGATTGTTAACTGCAGATGCACTACTACGACATTACAGCGACCTGTCAAATTTCTTAATAAATTTAGTGACGGATTGGGGCTTCCGGTTCGACCGCCATCTTTATAGTCACGCCTCGTGATTAATTCCTTTATTTTTTGCTCATCAATATTATTTGAAGTGTAATATCGATAGCTTATTATACAGTAAACTGATGTGGTAGTGTGCAGTGAATGGAGAATTAATCTTGAAACGCGTTTAACCACCATTTTGGAGTCAACGGCCGGTAGTCCGCGTGCTACTTGTAAAGTCCAGCTATCGGTTTACAAGAGCTGATAAAATTACCGTACACTGTCTTGTACTAACCGTACAATTTTAGTCGTATTTAAAGCTTCTATGACCTTGATACTGGCGAAATAGTCCCACTGGACTGAAGCCATAATTTTAAAAAAGAAGAAGTGTGACGGATTAAACGTCATAATTGCGGCAGTGACGTGGCTGCGGATGTCATTCAAAGTGACTTATTTTGTCGAGGAAATTCATAGATACAGCTGTGCACACATACTATGCTAGAGTGCGTTAAATAAATAAATCAATCAATCATTTATTTATTTGCAAAAATACAGTAACATAAGGTTAGGACTATATAGGTTAGCTATATATATATGTATATATTTTTTGTATATAGTAATAAATGTAGTCTATCTTAATTTTACATATGTAGTATATGTATTACATTGTATTTTTACTACTTTTTTCTTTATTTTTATTTTTTTGCACCACCCGTTAACTTCGCTTCGTTCGCCATCTCACTATCTGAAGGTTGTCTGGAAGAGATCGCTGTTTAGCGATAAGTCCGCCTGTTGTTACCTACCAATGTGTATATTTTATCAATTTCTGTATCTGTTTTTTATGTAGTGTGCAATAAAGAATTTTATTATTATTTCCTTTATTTATCTCTTTCTCTCAGATTAGGCTTTTTACAATATGTATATAAAAGTAAAATATATAAACACTTACAAAACAATACAAAAGATATAAACACATTATAAAAAACCTAACCTAGGGTGCCGCCAGCAGCGGGGCAGGGCCCAAGCTGCCGGTGGTCAGGGCCACAGGGAGAGGAACCGCCGCACTATCCGCGCCGTGTCCAAGATCACCGCCTTCTGCATCTGACCCTTGATCCAACCACCTAGCGAGAGTCTCTCAAGGTGTTGGTCGAGACTCTTCGCTATGAGACCGTTCGCTGAAACGACTATCGGGACAATGATCGTCGAATCAACATCCCACATGGCGGTTATCTCGTGAGCCAAGTCTAGGTACTTACTGGACTTGTCCTTCTCGGCTTTCACGAGATTCTCATCATGGGGGATGGTGATGTCGACGAGCACGGTCCGGCGTTGCGATCGATCTATTATCACGATGTCAGGCTTATTGGCTACAATAGTCCTGTCAGTGATAATAGATCGATCCCAATAGAGCGTGGCACGACCATTTTCGAGAACTGGCGCAGGTGAGTACTTGTAGTACGGTACTTCGCGGTCCACAAGGCGGTATAGAAGAGCAAGTTGCTGGTGAATAATTCTGGCTACGAGATTATGTCTGTGCAAGTACTCGCCGTTAGCAAGATGAGAACAACCGGAAATGATATGCCTGAGTGACTCTCCGGGACGGCGGCATGCCCGACAAATGTCGACCGTACCGTCCTTCAGGATATATTTCCGATAGTTGTTCGTCATCATAACTTCGTCCGCAATTGCACAGGCAAAACCCTCGGTTTCTCCGAAGAGGTCCCCGAATCGTAACCAGTTCACCGACGCGAGCAGGTCCACGTCAGGTCCCGTGAGGGCCTTGTAGAACCGCCCGTGTAGCACCTTACTCTCCCATGCCGCTTTGCGATCCGCAGTACTTAGTACCACAGGTTTGCGCCAGTTCTCGTTTGCCAAGGAGAGCGGCGTGAGGTTCCTGTCTACTGCCACCACGTCACGATGCATCCCACACTCGTTGTTAAGGAAATAATTCCTGAGATTGCACACCTCGCGGTTGTGGAGATCTTTGGCGTTTAGGAAGCCTCGACCTCCACACTTCCGTGGGATGTACAATCTCATAACAGACGAGCGTGGGTGTAGCATACGGTGTGTGGTGAGCAGTAGTCGGACCCTCCGATCCAGGGCGTCCAGCTCGGTCTGAGTCCACCTTAGTATGCCAAAGGAGTATATGAGTAGGGGCATTACCCAGGCGTTGAAGGCGCGCACTTTGTTGCCTCCTGACAAAAGACTGTTAAGGACTTTTGTGAGCCGACTGAAAAAGCGCTCCTTCACCGCTATTATTATTATTAATATAATATACTAGGTACAGTCAAAAGTTTCAAATCCTTAAATAGCGGCTTACATGATGTTAACATGTTTACATTACATATAGCTCTTATGGACTGTTTTTGAGCTATAATATTTGGAATTATAGCTCAAAAACAGGAATTATACCTTAAATCGGAAATCTGAAGTTGAAATTGTATTGACAAGTATGTGGTCTATAAATCATACTATGCCTGGAAAAGGTTTAAGACAAGCAACTTTCTGAGCTGAACTCTGAAATATCCAAAACTCACTTCCTCGAGCCAGACATTTTCAATTTAATCTTGTTCATCTTGTGGAGCCTTCAAATATTTGATGAAGTGATTGCGAATCCAAGGAAATGTTTATTTTTCACTTAAGTATAAACGTTTTAAGATGCTCAACCTCTTTTCTTATACTGTGATGAAGAAAGCTTTGAAATATACTAGACTAGCTTCTTCTGTCCTCCATATATAAAATATCTGCCATTTTCTTCTCAAGGGACTACAGTAGATTCTTGAAAAAAGGAGTGTACATATTTTTAATGGGTCGGCAACGCGTATGTAACACCCCTAGAGGCGGGCCGTATGTTTGTTTGCCATCACTTGGTATAAAAAATATTGACTTACATAATAAACACTCAAATCTGTAATGCATTCTTTATTGTTGTATTATATTTTTTGTTGATTTTATTGTGTACAGTCAAGTGTAAAAATAGGGGCGTATCTTACTCAAAAATATGTCCCATAGCTTCTTATTCCAGTGTAATAAGAGCGTAGTACCATATTAATGAGACGATTCTTTCGTACATATTTTTGCACTTGACTGTACCATATTATAATTGTATTTGCATGTATTTAAGCATGTTCCAATATAATAATAATTCAACCTATATATGTCCCACTGCTGGGCACAGGCCTCTTCTCATGCGCGAGAGGGCTTGGGCTATGGTCCCCACGCTAGCCCAATAGGTACGGATTAGGGACTTCACAATCTTCACATACACCTTTGAATTTTTTCGCAGAAGCTATGTGGATATGACGTCCGACTTTCAATCCGGAGGTCACAGGTTCAAATCCTGGCTCGTACCAATGAGTTTTTCGGAACTTATGTACGAAATATCATTTCATATTTACCACTATCTTTTCGGTGAAGGAAAACATCGTAAGGAAACCTGCATTCCTTTTGCGAAGAAATATATTCTATTGCAAATAAAAATAATTTATTGATTGATTGAATATCCTTTCATATCAACATTTTATCTAAAAAGTTTTAGCTGTATAAACGTTTAAAAAGAAACGGTAAGAAATACGAACTTACTTTCGTATTTATAACATTATTCTTTTAGGCAAGCATGTATGTATATATATATATATATATATATATATATATATATATATATATATATATGCTTGCCTAAAAGATGTATATATATACCTAAAAGATGTCTATTTACTCTCGATTTAAAAAGATCCAAGATAAGATTTTAGTATTATCGTTTAATAACGTTTTTAATATCTTTAAGTATCTGTAACTATTTATCTTCCCTACAAGTGTTTATCTTGCCCCACCTAACAGATTATTTTTGACCGTTCTTGGGTTTAATTAAATGTATGCTTTCGTCGGACAGATTGAACTAACATACTACTACCATACCAATTGAAATAGAACTGCTGGGCTAAGCCAATCTTACCCACTTTCAATATACCCACCTTAATTCTTTTTACCTACTGGAATATCAGTTTTTACATTATTTGTTTTTGAGATACCGCTTTTGGAGAAGTGCGGAACATATCGAGGGCTTCATGCTAAAGGGGCGTATAAGCAAGAACCCTACTTTTCAGGAGAGACAAAAAACTGAATAACTTTTGTTACAATGTACCGATTGTTCTACAATTTTGCATAGAGTATTTAAATTACTATCTGTTTCATGTGTCATGCCTAGTTTCGTTCTACGTATTCTAAAAAGCAGTAATTATGTAGTTACGCCTCTTTACCACGACAATAATTTCCGACATATAGGTTGAATTTTTTTGAAAAATACTTGAGATTTATGGTCGTATAATTCATTTTTTTTTCTACTCGATAATTTAATCATGAAAGGTGGAAATACTGTTAATAATGCGAAATACTTTAATTTTACAGTAATTTAGTCATCATTGGGTACCTAGTTTCTTCTATTTTTTCTGATTTTTATACGCCCGTCTGGGCTGACGAATCTATCGTGTAAGTATCCTTTATTTGTGGCCGTATAATAGGGCGCCAAATTATATTTTGACTAAATATTCATAAATTCATCTAGATTTTAGCATTAAAATGATTCCTGATGGTTTTGATAGTGTCACAACTGTCCACGAGATTAAGCAATGTCGACTCGAGCTGGTTACCGATTGGGTAAGTAACTATTTTGAATTGCCACTTTGAGCATATCAGTGTTTCAATAGCCTCCGTGGTCTAATGGTTAGAGCGGTTGTCTCTCGATTCGGAGGTTCCGGGTTCGAATCCCGGTGGGGACACTGTCAAGCAAAAGTCGCTTTGTGACTTTGTGAGACTATTCCCGGTTTGGCTAGGACATTGCAGGCTGAATCACCTGATTGTCCGAAAAGTAAGATGATTCTGTGCTTCGGAAGGCACGGTGTAAAGTCGTTGGTCCCGGCTGCTATCTATCCGGTGGTGCTCGTCATGAGAGCCATGTCAGAGGCCTTTGGCGACTCAATAACTCTAACACCAGGGTTTTTAAGGTACATCAATCTTACAACCCACACGATAAGAAGAAGTGTTTCAAAAGACAATCACGCCGTTTATTCTGATTTTTGCCTATAATAGCAGTCGTTTAGCACTTCGCTGGGAGCTAGAGTTAAGACGTGTGGTCTTACTTAAGAAAACTGACTTAACTGAATTCCAATAAGATCATTTTTACTATTTGTGATAGTAGGTAAATGGTAGTCGCTCAAAAGTCGAGTAGTACAAAACGATTTAATAGAAAAGAATAAAATTGAAATTGGTAGTAAAGGATGCATGGAAATTGCTAAGACAACACAATGACAGCTTTACTAAAAAAGCAGTCAAGAAACAATCAAACGATTAAATTTAGAGTGCATTAACTAAAACAAAAGGTTAAAGTTAAAACGTATCAAAACTTGTATTCAGACAATAAACATTACTCCTTCTTTAATGGTACCACTGGTAACAAAATTATAACTATCTTAAACAATAAAATATTAATCAAAACTTCTAAACAAATAAATACGACATCATTTATCGTCATTTCATAAAAAGAAACAATATTAAATCTTCTGTACTAATAAACCTAAAAGTAGTTTAGCTAACAACTTAACTCATTTACGTCTCCATCAAATTATAACAGAGGAATGTTACACTTAAGAATTACTACCACCCCGACGGAGGACGAGTGGCTACAGACATATGAGGTAATCAGCCCGCAGCGCACGCAGTGGACCTTAAACAGCTTTGACTCCTTCAAATCTCCAGGAATGGATGGGATCTTCCCTGCGCTTCTTAAATGGGGCGGGAAGCATCTCACTCTGAAGCTGACCATCGTTCTGCGCGCCTGTCTGGCTCACCGGTACGTGCCGAAGCAATGGAGGGAGGTCAAGGTTATCTTCATACCGAAACCAGGTAAAAACGACTACTCGGACCCCAAATCCTTCAGGCCCATCAGCCTGACCTCTTTCATGTTGAAAACATTAGAGAGGTTGTGTGACAGGTACCTTAGAGAGAGGGTGCAAATTCATGTGCCCTTGCATCCAAACCAATATGCCTACAGCCCTGACAAATCTACAGAATCGGCACTTCACGCAGTAGTAAGTAAAATTGAGGTGGCGGTCAAAAACAGATCCATGTGCTTAGGAACCTTCATAGATATAGAAAGGGCTTTCGACAGGACCAGAGACCAGGTTCAGTAGCATTACAGCAGCACTGGTAAGACATGGCGCGAATGCAGTTATGACAGAATGGATAAACAACATGTTGAGCCAACGAACCCTCAAACTCGGGACGGGCGAAACACAGCAGGCATTAATGGCAAAAGGATGCCCCCAAGGAGGAGTCCTATCGCCACTACTATGGACCCTTGTGGTAAATGACCTGATCACCACACTAAACAATAATCACTATTACATAATCGGCTATGCTGAAGACATAGTGATACTGACGAGCGGCAATCATGCAGGTACGGTATGCGATGTTACCCGCTCTGCACTAGCCATCGTGGAACGCTGGTGTTTTAACAACGAACTCTCAGACAATCCCAACAAAACTGAGCTGGTTATGTTCACCAACAAACACTTCCGCCTGTTCGACACTGAACTCCAACTATCTGCGGAAGTAAAGTATTTAGGGGTAATACTTGACAGCAAATTAAATTAGAGCAATCACCTAAACGCCAAAATTGACAAAGCCACAGTCGTAATCTGGCAATGTCGTAGAATAGTGGGTAGAACCTGGGGGCTAACCCCAAAGATAACTCTATGGCTTTACCAGGCAGCCATGCGACCAATAATAAGCTACAGTGCGATAGTTTGGTGGCCACGCACCACACTATCCGTAGTTGAAGCTGAACTACAACGAATCCAGAGGTTGGCCTGTATGGCGACCACGGGCTGCATGAGGACAATACCAACCGCGGCCCTGGAAGCCTTACTGAGCCTGCCGCCGCTGCACCTCTTTATACAACAAGAAGCGCTAGGCTACGGCGGTACGTCTCAAAAAATCTAATCTCTGGAGACCACCTAGGGTACCACACACCGAGATCCTCTACGAGGCGATAGGTAAGGAACCCCTAATAGAAGCGGTGACTGACAGGATACCCAGACAATTCGTCTTCGACAAGAAATTAAGATACAGTTACACGAAGAACCTCGTGAAGGACTCAACCCATGAGAGCTAAGAATCTTCACGGATGGATCAAAGACAAGGTCAGGCACTGGCGCTGGAGTATTCTCAGAGGACCTAAACATACATATCTCAACACCACTAGGACTTGACTAGGTGCCCACAATACAGTCTTCCAGGCAGAATTGGCATCATAATGGCAGCACACGCAATCGCCTCAAGGAAAGTATTGGACTATTCCATCCGCATACTCTGATAGTTGGTCAGTACTACAAGCTCTGCAAAGTTATACTTTGACCTCAGGGCTAATCTACAAATGCCACAAAGCTCTGTCAGAGGTAAGCACCACCACCAGCTTAACTCTGCAGTGGATCAAGGGACACAGCAACTCGCGAGGGAACGATGCGGCCGACATATTGGCGAGAGGATGTTCGGAACTGAGGGTGGCAGGACCGGAGCCAATTATACCTCTGCCTTATGCCTGGCTCCGGAACATGCTGCGACACAACACCAAGGTAAAACACCAACCGTACTGGTCTAACCTAGGCACGTGCAGGCAGGCGAAGGAAGCCCTCCCGAAAATCGACCCCGGTTTGTCGAGGAGGCTGAGACAGCTGAAGAGGCCACAGGTCCGGCTTTTGACTGGGGCCATAACCGGCCACGCCCCACTAAACAAATACCTACTAACACTACGTGTTACAGATAGCCCCCTCTGCAGAGAGTACTCGGAGGCAGAGGAGACAGCCGCCCACGTCATTCTTGAATGCCCAGGGCAGAGCCATCAGCATCAGAGCGCTCCACTTTATTGTTATTATTCGCACGAGATGCATACCATACTGTAACGCACTAGACACTGACTGAGAGACAGGAGGCCCTAGTGCGCTTACCCGCTTGACAGAAAGGGATAGCAATATGCGGAAATCAAGGACGCTGTCTCCGCGCCCTTTTGGCCCGGCATTATTTGAAGGCCAACGTAATTTTTGTACGGTCGTATGTTCATACGCCTCTTTGCCGCGACGCACTTTGAGGATAGTTGTTAAAAGTTTATGGTCGTATGTATGTACGCCTATATAGCGTGACACTATTTGGTGGTTCGCACTGTCACATGAGAGAAGTATGTACGTACGCCTTTTTACTCCGATGAATATCGGGGACTGAATGAAAATATCACTTATACGCCTTCAGTACGGCTTTTTGGAACGACATAAAATTATGACTGTCTGTTATACGCCAAATGATTTTTTAATTATTTAATTAACTAATTGTTATGATAAAATTATGAAAAAAATTGTGCTTACGTATTGTTACAAGACGAATACGATGCCGTTAAAAACGAAAAATGGCATTTTTGCGTATACGCCCCTTTGGCCTGAAGCCCTCGATATATACCGCATGTCTCTCAGCAAAAAGCCTATGGTGACCGTCGTGGCATAGTTTTTTTTTTAAATACTACGTCGGTGGCAAACAAGCATACGGCCTGCCTGATGGTAAGCAGTCTCCGTAGCCTATGTACGCCTGCAAATCCGGAGGAGTTACATGCGCGTTGCCGACCCTCTACCCCACCCCCCTCGTTGAACTCTGGCAACCTTACTCACCGGCAGGAACACAACACTATGAGTAGGGTCAAGTGTTATTTGGCTGCGGTTTTCTGTAAGGTGGAGGTACTTCCCCAGTTGGGCTCTGCTCTGGATCTGGAATGATATCCGCTGTGCTGTGCCCTACCACACAAGGCGAGATGACATTCACAATGCCCATACCACTCTTTTGGACGTAGTTTAAGGACTTACCCGGGTCCAAGGTAGGAAGGCATCTTTTTATAATCAGTAGTCCAACTTCGAACATTTTAAATCCTCGTTCCAAATTCAACATCTCGGACTCATTTCCTCGCCGGCGAAGGTTCGCCATGCTTACACCCCGACTCGAAATATATGATCATTGTCAAGAGGGCGCCGTTATTCTCATGTATAGGGCGACAGATCCCCCCCCTGACCCCTAGTGTAAATAAATTCGATTTTGAAACGTGACGTACGCGTTTGCGTTTAGTCTCATTTTGTATTGGATTTAGAAAGAGCGCGCCAAGCGGGACGTTTAGGAAACTCAAAATCCTATACAAAATGAGACTTAACGCAAACGCGTTCGTCACGTTATGATGTCGATAAAATATACACTAGGGGTACAGTTTATTATGTAAAATTTAGTTACAATTAAATCCCGCAATATGGCGCGTGATCATATATTACTGGTCAGGCTTTAAATCTGTCGCGTCGTCACTTGTTTTTACCCGAGATACGCTCATTTTGTGTTGTCCGAAGTTAGACTACACGGCATAAATCGGTGTACAGTCACGCCTAAAAATATGGATACGAACAAAGTCCCAAAAATATGTATACACGACCTTATTGCCCATATATTAAGGTGTATACATATTTTTGCCACTTATCGTCCGTATCTATATTTTTGGTCGTGACTTTTTTTTATACACTGGTGGTATAAAAAAAAGGAAATTGATATGAGGACGCACTTGTAAACTTTTGTGTCGGTTATTATTAGAGCTTCCATTTTTTTTTAATAGAATAATCTTCTCAAGAATGTCAAGATTGTAAAGCAACAATGATTGAACCCTTCACACCCTCGAGCGACCCAGACCTTTCATCGTAAAACTTCATACAAGGACAAAGACAGGTTACAATATAGACTGGTAGTCATTCAGCTTTAAGTAGGCATATATATGATTATATTATGTATTAAATCCCTGTTATAACAAATTCAAAAGTAAATTATTTTTTTAAGTGTCGGTCTGTCTCCTTTTCATAATTAAATATGTTATGGATAGAGTTTGAGGCCCATGGAAGGACATAGTATAGGTTTTATTAATCATCATCCTCATACCATAATCATTCCACGCTGACGGAGTTACGGGCAGACACTAGTATAATACCTGTTCGCTTCAAGTTGGCCGTTGCCTACCGGCCCGCTTCCCCGCATCACCCCCTCTGACGCCTTATCCAGTCGGCTACCATAGTTTTACAACCACTCTTATTACTTGCATTTAATACTAATACAAATATTATTAAATAATGTGAGCATTAGAAATTAAAATACATATTTATTTTTTTGTCGACGTACTAGTAATTGTACCTGTGACGTTATCATGTCACGCCGACGGGCAACTTGAGGTGAACGGGTAGTACCACTTAATGGAGATCAAAGTTTTGCAAGATGGTACCACAATCCATACATTGAGGTCCCAAATCAGCAGGCATATGATAGACACTGTTATCTACAGATAAAGATACGCTTGTAACGATATAACGCAATATTGATAGAGACCTAGATCCGGGACCTCGATGTATGCCTTGTGGTACAGTCAGCATCAAAAGTAGCGGATCAATCAACGCGCCAAAAGTATCTGATATTCCGTATAACTTTTCCAAATGTAGATAATTTTCTAAAATTTGGGTTCAAAAATATATCTTTTACAGTCTTAGTTATTCTATATTAAAGACATCACTTTTTGTTAAGCTGTAACAGAATGGTAGATACTTTTGAAGCGTTATTTGATCCGCTACTTTTGATGCTGACTGTACCATCTCGGATGAATCTACATAATAATATATGAAAATAATTAATAACACTGTGTATAAATTGACAGTCTTCATTTTTTACATATTTCTGGTAAAAGTATCATACGTAAATACAAGAATTTTACGCATCGAAAACTTTTTGTGTAATGTAATACGAATCCGATCCTTAGTAAAAATATTTTTCCTTAGATTATGAAAGCAGGCAGATGGTTTCACCAAATCTTTTTTTCCAAGTTGCATAATAAATGTATAGTACCTGGGCGACCGAGCTTTGCTCGGTTATAACTATTTATTGTAATATGGTGGTGTATAGGTGATAATCTTAACTACATTTTTTTACTAAATTAAACTTGTCTAAAACAATAAAAATTAAAATATTATGTATAAGCTTGAACATATAAAAAAAAAAAAAGTTAGTCACCGGGCGGGATTCGAACCCGTAACACTGGTTGTTTCTTGCCGCCCGCGTCTTAACCCGCTGGACCAGACGGACAGTCAAGTGGCCTGCAGCACGAAATTAGCGACCATATTCGGCGTCGAAAGAAAAACGCATGAAAACTCAAAAACACGCGTTTTCCCAAGCATAAGACCAATCTAGATCGATTGTTTACCCCCAAAAACCCCCATATACCAAACTTCAGCGAAATCGTTAGAGCCGTTTCCGAGATCCCGGAAATTATATATATATACAAGAATTGCTCGTTTAAAGGTATAAAGGTATAAGATAAGATACCTACAGAAAGCATGCTCGGTAAAGCTGTTTGTCGTAGACATTAATTTTATTGGAAGCAACGGCTTTGTGACATTCCATCCTTAAGGGAATACTGAAAATACTGGGCCTTATTAGGATTTTTTTATACTACGTCCGTGGCAATCATGCATACGGCCCGCCTGATGGTAAGCAGTATCCGTACCCTATGTGCGCCTGCAATTCCAGATGAATTACATGCGCGTTGCCGACCCTAACCCCCTCCCGCCCTCGTTGAGCTCCGGCAACCTTACTCACCGGCAGGAACACAACACTATGAGTAGAGTCTAGTGTTATTTGGCTGCGGTTTTCTGTAAGGTGGAGGTACTTCCCCCGTAGGGCTCTGCTCTAGATCTGGAATGACATCCGCTGTGCTGTGCCCTACCACACAAAGCGAGATGACATTCACAATGCCCATACCTCTCTTCATGTCAGTTTGCTCACGATATTTTTCATTGCCGAAGGACAAACATTAAACTTTCTAAGATAGATTAGTTCCGAGTGTCCATACGCTTTGAAAATGAAATAAAATAACATGAAATTGACTCTGAACTATAATTTCTGTAATGTCTTCCAAATAATTTGGTAATATATTCACGTGTTTATTTTCTAAAAGACAGTCAAAAGCCACAAAACTTCCAAGCTCATGTTTACCTACATCTCAGAACGTGTTCAAAACTGCATGTCCAGCATAATACAATAACTGTAAGGACGACCAGTGTAAACTTTGAAACTAACAAGGTTATACAAAAATCTACTTTATATAAAACGTCTTAAGTTTTAAAATACAAACGGTTGAAATATACAAATGGATGTTCACATTCACACCAGAAAGCAGCATTTGCACTGCCCGTAGTGTCCGTGTATTCAATAAATATTCGCATTAATTCCGTGAGCGCGGGCAAGTCAAGTTTTAGGATCAATTCTACAAGGGTATAAGGGTGTTATTGTATGAACAATACAATACAATACAAAACCTCTTTATTGCACAACCGCAGAACAAATGTACATGGAAAAACATATAATACATGAAGATAGAGGTAAACAACAGGCGGCCATATGCTACAGAGCGAATATGATTCGCTGGTGATGGTGCGAAAACTCGAAAAAAGACTCCATTCATGTCCATATCAAGATTTCTACTCGAACGAAATCCCACGGTGTGGCACTATCCGTTGATCATTGTTCATACATTGCGGTATTTGATCGGTTGGCTGAATTGAATGTAACCTCAATAGTTCCCAATGTACCTCTAAATAAACTCGCATACGAGTTCGCCCGCCATCCTGAGGTGTTCAGTACCCCTAGTGTAAACGTATTCGATAGCGAAACGTGACGTACGCGTTAAGTCTCATTTTGTATGGGATTTTGAGTTTCCAGAACGTCTCGCTTGGCGCGCTGTTTCTAAATCCCATACAAAATGAAACTTCACGCAAACGCGTACGTAACGTCACGCTATCGAATAAATTTACACTAGGGGTTCAGATATTAAATGCAGCTGCATTACTGTTTTAGTGACGGAATGAACGTCGTAATCGCGACAGTAATGCGTCATCGATTTTTTTTTCTAGGAAATTGACAGATACAGAGGTGGCAACTGTGCCGACCCCAAGAGACATGGGAAAAAGGCTCAGGAGATGAAGAAGAGGTGGCAGCAATAACGCTGCAACAGTAATGTACCTAAGTGTAACTAACATCCGAAAGTCACCATTACTTACTACTAAGGCGCAGCGACCCGAAGTGGATCTTGGCCTCCGACACCAAAGACCGCCATGCTTCTCTGTCCAAAACCGTTTCTCTCCGGTTCAAAACCTGTTCAGTTGACGGCGCTGAGTTTGCTAAGGTCTAACAACCCTAAGCTCTTAGGGTAACGTCACCATAAAGCTGCTTACTTTTTTTTTTTTTGTCCTGGGGGGCAATCTCATTTTAACATCACTCGCCTGTGCATCTCACTCGTACTTAATTCTTGTTGAAAACGAGTGATAACATAATCAATAACAGATTTTAGAATGCGTCTCGAAGTCTAAAGCAAAAGGTCGCCTTCTCGGTAAGCAATGAGAACAGCTTACCGCAGCCGACTCGACACGCTGGTATCGCCTGCTTGCAGGTTGTACATTCCACTAGCTTCATAGACTTACAGCGACTAGACTGTGCAAGTGGTATGTATCCTTCCGCCTATGTTCATTCGGTGATGTTGACAATGTCGTGTAATATAAAATTTATTATATTGTTCTGACTAGAATCTAGTTTTATTCATGTTTATTGACGGATACTTTCCATACATTTCAGCAAGTCAAGACAGTTTAGATTCATGAAGTATCTATATTGATACTAAAACAAGATTAACTGCCAACCAAGTTCTCTTGAAATTAAGACTTTGTTATGAAAATATGTGTCCCGCCGAGCCCTAAAATTTTCTGCGAATACATAACAATTCCTAACAATGTGAAAAAGGGGCCAAAAAACGTTACTCAACATTTGTACACAAATTGACTAAGTCTCACGGTAAGCAGCCGGAGAGTCCGACTCTTAGTGTTCTATGATTAGATTAGATTAGATTTCTTTATTTCACGATGAAAATTACACTATAAATTTGCTACATTCGTCAAAAGTATGTTTATCTTCTCATCATGATCGACAAACATTATTATAAATTAAAAATAATCAAATTAAAATCAATTGTGTATTCCAATAATCATGTGCAAAGAAAAATATATCAAATAATTGAATATAAACCAACTTAATATTAATTTGGAATTGTCGTGAAAATGTCAAATAAAAATAAAAATATTACAAAAATATGACAAACAATTGAATATAAACCTTAAATATTAATTTGGAATTGTCGTTAATATGTCAAATAAAGATAAAAATAACAAAAAGAACAATATGTCATGTTTAAAATACAAATACAAATGCATGACGGGTGATCACTGATCACGTGATGTTTTCTATAGAAAACGAAGTGTCGGACGCCCCGGCCCGGGCCCGGACCGTTCTAACGTGAATCGGATGACGGATAAAGCTCGTATTGTGAGTACCTAAGTAGAATTATATATACAGATTGTTTTTATTCAATGCCATGACTATCTCATTTCTTAAATATAGGTATATTTGAGCGATCATTCAGTGAAGTAATTTTCAGTGACGTAAACACGACTCAAGTATGCAAGTCGGCCTAAAGTGGCTAAACATCTTCTAATTATGACTATCACCCAAAATTATTTTATGAAACAGCTTTCGCGATAACATAAATCTTACAGTATATACATTAATAAATACCTGTACCTATAACCAATTCATAAGCATCCCTTCTAGAAGTATTTATTCATTTACATCATGTACTTGCGGCATCTATAGATGCTCAGTCACAGCATACTGTCTCTCAGGAGAGATGTGCCCCATTTATAGTCTATGACAGCATTAAAGCTGAGGTTTGGTTGGCATTGTGAGTGATGCTGTATTTGGCTGAGATTATATAGTCAAAGTTATAAGTATCTTATTTACAAATTTGATTATGTGAATATTCATGAACGTAGTATACCTACGTCAACTTTAAACGGCGTTTAAAAGGCAAAGTCGGATTTAGACTGCACCAGCGTTATTGTGCAGTATTACCTAATGCCCACAGAATCGCTGCAAGAAATATCGAAAAGGTTATTTTATCAAGACATGATTACATGTTCAATGACACATTATATTTTTTTTACATTTTATTATTAAAGATTGTTGTATAATAAATAAAAGTATTTTTAATGTAATAGGCAGCAAACGAGCAGACGAACTGCCTGACGGGAAGCAGTCATCGCTGCTCATGGACATAAGCAACATCGGATGAGCCACTTATGCGTTTCTTTAAGAACCGTAAATACCTGCTTCTTGAAGAACCCCATGTTGAGCTTATTCCACAACTTGCACGTTCTGGGCAAAAACGGCTTAGCCCCACAGTAAGCTCAATAAGACTTGTGTTGTGGATAGGTACTAGACTACTAGACCGTCAGAAAAACCAAACAAATAAGCAATTTTATGTAAAGTATATATATTTTTTATACTCCAATAAATCACCTAAGAATCGTCCAATAAATCATCGAAGTTCCCGAACTATTCATCCTCACAGTGTATACGTTCATAATATCTTATTCACACTTCATCCGCGCCTAATAAATGCCGGTACTAAAAGAAGTGACCCTCCTGCTTATGTTACAAGGTAAAAGATTATCCCCCAGGGCCACATACAGTTCAGAGTATGTGGTTATCATAGCTAATACTCATATAGCTTTAGGCAATCCAGTTTAAGGCACAACCCTGCCTGGGTTGATAGCAGTCACAAAGTCACAGGTTAGCCTCAACTTTTTTCCAATAAAACATGCTAAAGCTTTGGCCATGGCGGTCCATATAATCGAATTTACGCTCTCATTTTGAACGACATGCTTAAATTACGTGAAACTTGGCTTGAACATGATAAAGTCAAAGTAAGAGTAATACCCCTGATTGCAATAACAGTACTTAAATATGACGGAAATGAACGTCATTATCGAGACAGTAATGCAGCGGCAGTTACTCATTTTATGATGGAAATTAACAAATACGACGTCACTCATTTTATTAAGAAAACTGACAGATGCGGCGGCAACAACGACATTGAACAGTGATGCATCTGCAGGTACCATCCAAATGTTACCTAAGTTCATCATCTTTCAGCTACGAAGAGATCAAGCTTATTCTGGTTCTGAGGCGACAATAGTGGAGAATAACAACCCGTTTCACTCATAACTTTCAATAACTTGGATCGTACCCATCTGGCGCTTATCATTTATGTATGCGAACGTCGCAATCGCGAGCGTGGGGAGTTTTATTTGAATAACTCCAGGTAAAAGATTAATATTTTGTTTTGTTGGTGGCTAATGGAAATGATTTGATGGATGATGTTTTATTGCAGACATGTGTATAAACTATAAACGCGAGAGGTAAATATGAGTTTATCGTAGACATGTGTAAAAGTCGAAAGAGACAAATATGAGTTTTTTATTATATTTTTTCAATCCTCAGAAAATACCCGGTGAGACAAATTTGTAAGTAATGCTACAATGCTTATTACTATAAAACCAACCCTTCTTTCTAGTTGTTCGTTCATGTTTGATCGTGGTTTTATGGTAGAATGTTCACGATCCCAGGACGCCCCCTAAAACGGCACACGTGGGCCGTAAACTCCTCCTTCAAGTAGAAAGAGCCGGGAGGTGAGAGTACCTACCACATACCCCCCAAAATGGACTCACCTATGGCCCGGGAGAATAATGCGCATTCCCACACCATCAAAAAAAGGCAGTCCAGGCGTTGAGGGTAGGAACAATTAGCAGCCATCATGATACTATCCTTCCTTCTTCTTTTAGACTCTTTACCGTAACCTCAAAGTTTAAACTTCTCTGTCTTGTAAACTGAAATAGATGGTAAATTCTAAAGAAAAAGTGACTAAGCCCTCTAGTGGCCGAGGCCGGAATCGTATCAGCGTCTTCAGTTTACGCGGCTGTCGCCCTTTAGGCTACCGACCTTCAAACGGCGTAAATTTTTCCCGTATACAATATACGGGATTTTATTGACTACCGTAGTGACAGCAATATTTATATGGCAACTTTCATAATCGTTGCCTATGCGGGAAAAATGTCCAGCCGATTCGATAATATCCTATATACAGTATACGTGAAAAATTTACGCCTAGCTCTAGGCCGCCCATCAGCCACAACGGTACCCATCCCAAATTCTCGATTAATGCAATCTTTGAAAAGCTAAACTCTTTTGACTAACTCTGAAATTCTCAGTTTTTTTCTTGAGAGGCAGTAATACATTTTGTATTAATTTAACTATTATTAGTACGTATAGAACCGGCACAGAGAACCAGGATTTTGCGCCATGAGTTTGATAAGAAACCATAGAAGCGGAGCGTGAATATCGCGATCAAAACGCGTAAGCGCCATGTATTTTTACGTTTCGACTATTGTTTTGTATGGTTTTTTTATAGTAAGTAATAATAACTCAATGTTTGTATTGGCCCTAAATATTTTCCAATTTAAAGAAAATGATGCTGAAATTCTTGTTTTTATACTTGCTAGTGTTTTGAAACACATTCAACGTGCTTTGCTCTCGGGGTTAAATCCAAATGCAGCAAAACTCTAATTTGGCAAAAAGCGCTCGTGCAAATTAGTATCATTCCGACATGATGTTCATAAAACTTTTATTGGATAGAGGAATCCTTTTAGCATAGAAATGTTTCCCATTTTCTAGCTCCAAATATATAATTTTACTGACAAAACAAATGTCACACATAGATGTGATAGACCCGAATTCTCTGTACAAAACAAGGAAAATAAAGCTTTTAACATTTCCGGACCGATACGACCTTCAAACTTTGAAGAATTCAAGAAAGAACTTCAATCTTGAAGACTAAATATGTGGGTGACCGAGCTTTGCTCAGAAAACATAAAAACTCAAAAATACATACGCGTTCTTCCAAAGATAAGACCTAGCTAGATTGATTTTTCGCGTCCGAAAACTCTCATATAGCAAATCCCATCGAAATCGTTAGAGCCGTTTCTGAGATCCCAGAAATATATAAATATACAAGAATTGCTCGTTTAAAGGCATTAAGTAGATTAGATAACGCACTAGGAACTCCTATGTATCTATGGGCGACGGTAACTTCTGAATATCTGGCAATTTCCCTGCTTCTCTTCTATTACAAGCTTATAACTTTGTTATTTATAATATGTTATAAGCATATATATGTACCACATAATATGGTATGTTATGTGAGGTGTTCCTGAATGCCTGTAACATATTATGTAGATCAAATACACAAATATGCGTTGCCGACCGAGGACGCCGGGTTCGCTGTACAAGAGATTTAAGGATAAATTCTAGTTTCTTGCCTTCATAACATGTCAACGACATCTCTCTTCATAACTAGTGTTTTTCAATATAAAGACGTCAGGATTGTTAACCCTTATTCTAATGCTAAAAAAACTAAGTTTAGGCTACGAACTTCTGCCGTAATAATTTCTAAATAAATATTAGTAATTTGCAGTAATAATCTATGCTATGACCGTTTGTGGTAATAATTTGTAAATAAAGTACGGTCTGTTTCCGACGGGCACTAATTGAAAAACGGAATAACTATACAGCGGAGCCGATTCTGTTCTAACAATTAGATAAATTATTTTGTGCGACCTTGAGTCGTGTCATCAGATATCTCACGCGCGCCGGTAAGTGTGAGCGAGATGCTTAATCTGACGATTCCAGACTGGCTCCTGTAACCACAGACTATTGCCCAGTCCATCCATCGAGTAATCACTAACCCTTTCGCTATGATGCAGTTCATTGAAAATAAGGATCGCCAAAAATAGGTATCTTAAAATATGCTTTACTACGTAACTAATTGCAGCTTTGAAAACGGGGTTTGGTGACCACCGTTGTCGCATCAAATAAAATGAAAACCTCATTAACTAAGACACGCATATAATATAACACGTAAAAATGAAATATATTAATATTTTTTCTTCGCATATAAACATATACATTTATTATTCAGTTTAATTAAGGTACGCCCAGGGCCCTACTTCACCACGTCGACATTTGTCAGTGACATATATGTGTCGACTTGTAAAAATTATTATTGTTTCACAAAATTATTGTCATTAAATTTAAGATCGACAATTATGTCAAAATGCCTGTCACGTTTATATGCACTTCTATACAAAACAATCTACGAAATTGTCATCTGGAGTATGTGTTTTATTGACAATTGTCGCGCCTGTCAGTGTGGTGAAATAGGGGCCTGAGATCCTACCGCGAACCACGTTCGACGTGTTGCCTCCCTATCACACTTACGCACGAATTTACAAGTGCAACAGAGAGGCAACACGTCAAACGTGGTTCGCGGTAGGCTCTGGTCTTGGCATAATATCAGCGATGTGGCTTGCCGCATCAATATGCTGAGCCAGCGCCAATTCTCTGCCACCACACATGGTTATGTTTTTTCTTTTATATATTGTTGTGGAATTCAAATTGTTTTTATTTTATAATGCATGCCTCGTTTCATCACTTTTCTTGTGAACCTCACCTATGTTATGAGAATGAAAAAAGGGATTAATCTATCTATCATATGAAACTCGTATCATATAAAACAGAATCGGAATAAAAGTAACTTCGAAACTTCACATTGTTCTCCATTTCCACTATTTTGTTGAGCTCGTTTCACACAAGTTTAACGGGTTAAATTGATATCATAATATTAAATGCTGTTTAAATTGGAAGCCATTTGAAATAGTACGTATCTTCTTACTAAAGTTTTTTGATGGGTCAAATTTACGTGTTGTTATTTGATTTACGTATTCTATTCGTTTGTCCAAGTGACAATAGTGTTATAGTTTACACAAAATTCTGTTTAGGAAATTAAAATACCATAGAATCACTCGGTAGTAGGTGACTGTAATTTGAGTCTTTTCACAGTTTTCTATTTTATTATTATTATTTTTCTTCAATTGTACATCAATACTTTTAAATTAGGAAACTATAGGTCTATAACGAAATCAATTTGTAGCTATTAGCTAAGTTGCTCATATGTTTATTTTAAGACTGTTTGTTTCTGAATAAAAAAAGAATCAGCGTTTAAAGAATTGTGCAGTGTACGTAATGATGATAATAAGTGGCCAAAAAACATAATACTTCCTTTTACGTTTTCGTTAAGTGTATCAAAATGTGCTTTTATTATTTTTACAAACAAATATAAATTTCTACAGTTCCTGTTCAAAAATCTCTGCCACAATATAATTGTTTTTAGGGTTCCGTTCCCAAAGTGCTTTCAAATCCCTTTCGCTATGTGCTGACCCCCTCATATTGCTTTCAGGAGGATTATTTGAATTTTAGCCTCACCGGGAACAAATGGCAATGCGCGATCACATGTGTTCCCAATGGGAATTATGGGAATACACCTCGAGTGCACTGATTTCTAGCAAAATGGATTTCCGATTAGAGTGAGAGTGCTTTTATGTGGCTTTGCCGATAACTTTAATGCACGCCGTATTTTTAAAGGTAACGAGGACAGAGTCATGACATCAAATCATGCCTGAGGTCGTAAAAAATTCTGCTATGTTTATTTAAAAAAACGTTCTAATATACACAAAAGTATTTCAACGTCTATATTTGCCGTTTTTTATCAATAAATATTATAGGTACTTTCTAACACAAATTGACTAAGTCCCACGGTAAGCCATGAAGCCTTGTGTTGTGTTGTGCTGTGGGTACTTGGACAACATATAAAAAACATCCATGACTCGGGAACAAATATTTGTTCCTTAAACCTGTTTAATTTTGCATATATTTTAGTTGGCACTTTTGTTTAAAACCATTTTATTGAATTATATCTGATGATCAAAAATAGAAAAAAGCTTGTAATCCCCAAAAATACTATGCATTTGACATTTTGAATGACCTGTATCTACACTAGCGCCCCTAGCGGCGAAATTAAACAGTTTAGCTCTCATTTGCTAAAATGAGTGACTTTCGCCGCCACCGCGATTAACAGTCAATTCATCACTCATTTTATCAAGGAAATTGACAGACAAAGCAACGGCATCAACGCTGCTGGAGTAATGTTACAACAGTAACGCAGCTGCAGTTGCGATCCGAATGATTCCTTTAAAACAATTTTTTTACGACCTCAGGCATGATTTGATGACTCTGTTAAAAATTATTTACCTAGTATGAGATAACCAATTGTTACTGATGATTTTAAGTATATAAATATAGAAAGTTTGTTTAATTGCTCCTTGTTTTTGTGTAAAACAAACTAATATTTACCCCGCCTCAACTTATTTGGTCGAAAATATACCATAAAATCCAAAACACACAAGGCCGCCCCCGCGTGTAAAGCCGCAGTACATTTTGTCTGTAATAAATTATGCAGAAGCCTCGTTTCAAATAGCAGCTGGCTAACGAAAGCGGCCTGTCATTATGCCCTATTTACCTAATAAGTAATAACGGTCATAGAATTATCAATTTAAATATCTCTAAAAATTCAAATTCAAAATTCATAATTCATAATTTTTTTTATTGCATGAAAGTGAGTACAAAAGGTGTTAGTATTTACAAAAGTTCATCACAATCTGCCGAGATCCAGCACGCAATATATATTTTATTGTACTAGTACCTATATCTAAGACTACGAACTAAATTAATTTAGCTATATCTAGTCATGAAATTATTAAAAACATGCTACTACAAACCTTTATACGACAAATATTCTTGTAGGGAGTAAAATTGCTTGTTCATGAGCCATTCATGTAATTTTCTAAGGACAGTGGTTGTGGACATTCTCTTATTTCTCTCGGAATGTTGTTATACACTTTTATTGCCATGCAGTAACAATTCCTGCTGCATAATTTAGATTTTACTTTAGGCAGCACAAGTTTGTTAGGGCACCTACTTAGTATTAAAACTACATACACTCTTTAACTGTGTGAATAGTTCAGGATATGTTTTTACAAATTTACCTACTTCTAGTACAACATTGATGGCAAAGACAACGATATTACTTGCAATCTACATTAAGTCCAGTACCCCTAGTGTAAATTTATTCTATAGCGAAACTTGACGTACGCGTTTGCGTTAAGTGTCATTTTGTATGGATTTTTGAGTTTCCAAAACGTCCCGCTTGGCGCGCTGTTCAAAATCCCATACAAAATGAGACTTAACGTCAAACGCGTTCGTCACGTTTCGCTTTCGAATAAATTTACACTAGGGGTACAGATATGTGGATAGTATCTATATGAATAAGTAGGTAAACGGTTGTGTACAGGGATTGAGTTAAAAGTAAAATATAGAAATTTCAATATTTTAAGTTCATTCCCAATACAAATATCTATTGATAACACCAATGTTACATGTCAAAGAATTATTCAATAACGATATTTAATAGGGTTGTTTCCAATTTTTTGAAACGCTCGTATTACGTTCTATATTAACTAAAAGTTGCCCCAATATAAGCTTCTGACTTTTGAAAAATGTCATCATTATCAAATATTTCGAACAAATTGTCAAAAACACTGCCAAAGATTAACACAGTGTGTTTCTTTTTGTTGTCGATTATTGCAAATATTTTTTTTCGAAATTTTTTTTTTTTTATATTTTGTTCTAATTAACTTTTACTTTATTTTCAATAGTATATCGTTACCCTGCATACGCTAGTACAATTTTAATACAAGCTGTTTATTTAGTCTTACTGAGCAAGATTTACAATGGGACCAACCACAAAATCGCGAACAAAATTGTCTGTTTCATGTCATTTTGGTTGTCTGACCTTGACATTTTCTATCGGAGAGTAAATTTTTTTCGCGATTTTGGGGTTAGTCCCAAACCCAAAGTAAAATTTGCTCAGTATGACTTATATAATTATTCACCCTGTAAATTATTTCAGGTGACAAAATAAACATCCTGTATAAAATAGCTAGTGATATTACCAAAAGGATCTGACGAAGACAATAAATTTGTAAACAGATATATTATTTCAGAGTAATTAAGACAAAAGTTAAAAGCCCGCGTGACGGCAACAAAAATATGGCTATATTTTCCGCACTTTACGCGGCACTCCATATATTTTCTTTCTTTCTAATTGGCTTGACGCCTCCTCTTAATGACTTAAAATTATTATTTTTGTGGCCTCAATCACATTTTTTCCTTAATACGCCTATATATGTATATATATTTTTTAAATAAAACTATTACATTAAAATTCAAACTAAGACTTATCATTTAATGATCATTATTATTAATAATTATGTAGAATATATAATAATCACACCTCTTAATTCTGGATATCAGTATATTAAAAGTTCAGTGTCAGACAACATAAGAACACAAACTGCTGCTATTACTCGCAGAAACTCAAAAATCTCATACAAAATGACACTTAACGCAAACGCGTACGTCATGTTTCGCTATCGAAAAAATGTATACTAGGGGTACAGTATATTGATAGGTCAGTGTCGGATAACGTAAGAATACAATCTGATGTTATTACTCGCAGATATGCATTTCATATTAAGTAAATTAATAAAACATTTTCACAGCCTAATAAATTATCGCGTTGAAATATTAAATCACTCGGCCCATAGGTAAATAACACACGGCGCTGTGTTGTGGCGCCGCCCGCACCGGCGACACGAGGTGAAGCGAAATGAAATTTTGTACCACTGTGTAGGTAATCCGCCTAGAATGAATGCCTGCAATTCAAGAAAAAAGTACTGAAATTGGTATTGGTATGAACTTGGTTACTATATAATATATAGTAACCAAGACAGTTTTAGTCTGACGCTCGCACTCGACGATTGAAATGCCTCTAACAAAGTCATATTGATCTGTCCTAAATGTATGAAAGATCAAGATAATTGCTATTTTGAAATTTAAGGAATCGAATGGCACCATTTTCTATTTTCTTTTAGAAAGTTAAAAAAAATTGTTTTGGAGACTTCGGAGCCTTGTATTTTTTTATAATCTCAATTTGTCTTTTTATATTCAATTTTTTATACTAGATGGCTCATTTTATATTCATTTAGCTAAATTTTGTTATAATATTCAACATGTGTCGAGGTCAAGTACCCAATTGGCAATGAATAGTTAATAAGAGATCTACTACCTACATAGTATTGTACAGTAGTTGTTACTGTTTTTACGTTGTATCTTTCTCACACAGTAATCATCATTCTATTTGATTAGTTTAGGATCTAGTGTTAGTAAATTTAATAATAATATTTAGTACCTTAAGATAGTTAAGATTTACATTTAGTAAAATTTCTGTTATACTGTGTAAGTGAGAGCTGTCAAGGAAATACGTGAATGTCCTTTGTGTGTATTTGAAACCTTATCTCCTGCTCACTTATTTCTGTTGCCTTTCCAAATAAATAAAATAGACTGGACATATGACCCGATTTGAACTATAAGATACGTCAAACATTTGCTAAAGATTTCTTCAAACAAAAACATCAGTTTTGACACTGACATATCCAATCCTTATCGTATCTTTAGGATAATAATGTTGTTTCTTAAAGTTCGAATCGGACATATATAATGCAGCTATACACCGCGTGGAATGGCGGAGGAGCGGCGTCGTAGGCGCGATGTAGGCGAATTACCAACACCGTCATAAAAAAAAAAAACCGCTCGACCGCGTGCGGCCGCGTCGGGCGGTGCAAGCTCGCTCCGTGTGTTCTTCACCATATTGTGCATAACGCTGTATTCCCAGTTTGGGGTAAATATTTGAACGTTTAAATGAAATATATATTTGCAGGTTATGATTTCATAATTGAAACGAAAGTCGGTTTCGTGCATTTCAAATTGGCGTTTTGTTTTGGCTTCGATTCAATTAGTATTTAAATAAAGTTTTAGTATTTAATAAATTTTCTCATAGGTAAAGGGGATTCATGTAAAATCAACGTCATAAATACTTATACGTTTTTTAACTATAGGTGAAATTCAGATAGCATATAGGGGTGAGATACAATTGCATTACTGTTGCCACATCACTGGGCGAAATTACTGCTGCGGCATCAACGCCGAGGACTGTTCCTGTAATTTTTTTGCGAACGACACTTATTTTTTCAAAATTGATTTATACATAAAATAAAAAAGTAATGCAGCTGCAGTTGACATCCGAACGTTACCTTTACTGTTGTAACAATGATATTACATATATAGGTAACTGTAGATAGGTTATATTCATACGAGTACATAAGGAGAACAAAAAATACTTCCACATTTATCCATACCCACGATGAAATCTGCTATTTTTGATTATCTTTGTCATACTCGTTGTTAAACATAAGCTTGTCTCTTTCGGTGAGCGGGAGCTAGTTGGCGCGTGCACATTTCTCGCTTGCCCAGGTGCGATTGTGCAATTTGTCACATGGAAAGCGGTTCAATTTTGGAACCTGTCTATTTATTCTCAAGGCGCTCAATATGAAAAGATACTTAGAAGTAAAGTAAGTATATTAGATGCATTAAGGCGAAAGGGAGAAAAATGGGAACTACGTTCCTATGGAGCGGCCATCCTCTTTCCTCTGTACGTAGCGGTTTACGTGAGCGAATAACTCACGAACGCGAAGCGGCGCGGCGCGACGCGACGAGGCGGCCCACAGCATTTGCGTTCGCAACGAGATCGCCCACGTAGGACACTTCCATAGGTATCAAAAGATTGATTCACCCGCGCCGAGCTGCGCCGCGCCACTTCACGTTCGCGAGTTTTTCGCTCACGTAAGCCACTGCGTAAGAGGGGGCACTAAGCCAGAAATTTAGAAGGCAGAAAAAGACATATTGATATTTATTGACCCTCCATTACTATTTTAAACCACAACACTTTAACGTCCCGTCTTACCAAATGAGGTCAACACTCAACAGTAAAAACTATCACCGTCTATTTCCGTAATCGATCGATGGCGACCTATTGCACTAAATACGGCTTTCGTGGCCTAAAAATAATAAAACATTAGGAGGCGTTAGAGTCCGCGCATCAAACATGCATAAGTGGCGCTCACGCGAGCTGACTAAGCAGTAAAATGCCACACTGCTGGCGCTTTTTTTCTGAAGAGTAGGTATAAAATAGGCAAAGTGAGATGGAAGATTCTTCTTCATTTTGTCATTTGTTTTAAAGAGTCCCCGGCAAGCTCGATCGAATTTCACCTTCCCATACAAACGGAGTTTTGTTCTCATTATAAAACTACGTGTTGGATTGTAATGAAACTTTGCACATATAATGACATGCGGTATCTTGTCCTGCAATTAGTTTATATAGCTCTAGTTTATAAAACAAATGAAAAAGAGAAATAAACATGCTTTGTATGATAAATAAATAAATAAATATTATAGGACATTATTACACAAATTGACTAAGTCCCACAGTAAGCGCAATAAGGCTTGTGTTGAGGGTACTTAGACAACGATATATATAATATATAAATATTTATAAATACTGAAATACATAGAAAACACCCATGACTCAGGAACAAATATCCATGCTCATCACACGAATAAATGCCCTTACCAGGATTTGAACCCGGGACCATCAGCTTCGTAGGCAGGGTCACTACCCACTAGGCCAAACTGGTCGTCAAACAACATATACACATCATTAGCATTAGCCCTTTTCCATAATTATACCCCGCCCGCAGCAATATAAAAGTTTTTCATTTCTCGTACTCTAAAAGCGGGTCATTATTATTTTATGAGGTGTGCAGAAGGTGATAGTTTATGGATTAGAGCATTTTACTTTCCAAATACGATTTTTTGCATTTTTAACGATGAGCCATTGAAATTTGGCTTTAAATGGATTTGTTGTATAAATTTCCTATTCCATAAATAACGATACCTTTACCTAGATTGTTAATTGAAAGTATGCTCAAGAAATAATGTGAAAGTTTATACAAATTCATGTTTTTTAAACACAATAAAGTAGAGTGTTTAACTCACTTAAAGGCATCATTTCAGCCTCGAAGTACTGTCTGTTCGATCGCCAAACTTCCTCTTCTAAAATTAGTGTTTTTCATCCCTTGGTCAACAATCTACTATTGAATGGCTAGATTATGTGCGGAAAGAGAAGAATCGTAGAAAGTATGGGTTCCTTTACATTCCACGGTTCTTTTCTTTCCGCACAGACTCTAAAATAAAATTCTATATGTCAATCCTCTAGTGTGGTATTACAATATTTGACGTTGTCAACATGCGCGCAGTATCAGTAACAGTTGGTTTCCCCATTTTACTCGTCTGACTGAATGAGGATCTTTCAAAGTAGAGCCAGCAGCAGATAAACTGAAAGTAGACTCCGCTGGTATGGCCACATTATGCGCAGACATGATAGCTACTTCGTGAAAACTGTACTCAACATCAGTACACAATCTAGAGGGAGAGGCAGACGACCTGCCACCTGGTGGCAGAGGAGAAGGATTTAAAGGCCCAGAAACTTACACCAACGACAACCCAGAATACAAGGAGGAATACATACCTGGAGCCGATGCACAAGGAGGCCCTACCCCAGATAAACTGGGATAAGGTCAGGAAGAGGAACACTTGTCTAGCTGAATGTGCCAGGAGCGCGATGCCTTAACCTCCTAAGGCCCCGAGTACAAATTTTTGTACTTATTCGAAAATCCATTTTGGACTTTTATTGTGTAACTAAGGATTCCAAATTTAAAAACAAAACAATTGCTTCTGGGTCCCAGGAGGTTAAAAAAGTAACAATTGAGTCGCTCGCGGCACAATTTCCGTGGGGTAATTTTTGAGCACTAGTCAGACTACTTATAGTTATTCTAATTCGTTGGTTAATCATAATTTTTATGACACCTTTCAGTTATATTTTTCCAAGTGTATAGGACCGCTTACCATCAAATTAGTCGTAGATACGTTTTCATGCTTCCGTCGTGGTAAAATACTCTTTAAAATGATGTTTACCTGAAACAAAGCCAAACGATATTTGTATTAATACGAAAAATATTCAGTTGATTTAATTATTCATGAACCCGTCACCCTATTTTGAATTCGGATAATTTACTCAATTGTAAGACGCCGAATGTTTCGGCGAATAGAGGGCGGGATGGTATCAAATTAGAACTTTACATCAACCATGCTAAAACCAAGCTGATGTTTGTGTACCGGAAAAAAACCTCCTCCATAAAGTTTAGAACTGCGAACTTGATTGTGTTAGCACCTTTACCTACCTTGGCTCACCAATATCTACGATGGTACCTATGACGGGAAATGAATCCGGAAGATTCTTTGAAATAGCAAAGAGAGCTATGGATCAGCTAGATAAGATCAGGAATTATCGTGGTATATTAAGGCAGACGAAGGTTCGTCTTGTGTGTTTTCTGAGTCACTTTTCCATATAGAAATATATCTCCACAGTTCGCGTTCAAAAGGAGCATATCAGGCTAGGCGTCAGAAGATTTACCTTTCTTTTAGCTTAACAAAAAGAAATATGACTCTATAGAATATATGACAGTCAAACTGTTGTTGCAGATACCTTTGAACACTAACTGTAGAGATATACCTCCAATTAAAAAAGTATTAGAGGCTGTCCGAGGGTTTTGACGCGTTGTTTCATACGATACTAATGATACTAACTGTATATTTAACAGGAAGTCCTGTCAAATATTAAAATAACTTGTAGTCACCTAAAAATCCAGAACAAACTTTTAACAAGCCACGTAAATCCCTATTGAACGTACCACGCAGGATTAAAAATGTTACCTTTCTCTGAGTTCAGATAAAACCATACGAAATTATTATTTTAATAACTTATTTTTGTTATCATCGACTTTAAAATAATAATGTATTATAATTTATTAAAATTCAATACATTATTATTTTAAAGTTGATAATGGTATATGGAACAAAGTGTATATGGAACAGGATAAAGTGTATATGGAACAAATAGAAATCATAATTATTCGATCGAACAACTTTATCGTGAACGATTTTAATTTAATCCACGCAATTTAAATAGGTATAACCCAAATAAACAAGGCTGAATACCAGTGATTAAGGTTGTCCGTGTCAGAATGGTATTAATATTATGAACCTTAGACAGCCTGCATTTCTGATATGACCACACAATCAAAGGGCAGTTAGTTTAGGGTTCTATAAAAAAATGGACGACTTTTATTTTTCCATATAAAATAATTTTTTTAATTTTTTTTTTAATTTTTAATTTTAATTTTAAAAATTTAATAACGCATAGTACCATTTATAACGGGGAGTGCTGCGAGGAACTGTCCGGATTAATCCCTGCCGCTTATTTCGCCATCGCCCTACGTGACAACATTTCCATCACTTAGATGGTTGGCAGTCCTCAACCGTGCGTTTCTCTAGAAACTTCCTGCCTCGCACAGCTAAACTGTGGAATGAACTGTCACCTGCGGCATTCCCGGGCCGATACGACCTTCACACCTTCAAGAAAAGTAGCATGTATAACGGGGAGTTCTGCGAGGATTTGTTCGGGTTAATCCCTGCCGCTTCTTTTCGCCATCGCCCTACGCGACAACATATCCATCATTTTAGATAGTTGGCAGTCCTCAACTGTGCGTTTCTCTAGAAACTTCCTGGGGTTCCTGGGTTTTGTGGGGGTACATGGGCGGCGGCAATCGCTTACCATCAGGTGATCTATCTGCTCGTTTACCTCTTATATCATAAAAAAAGTAATTGTTTTAAAACTTTTAAGAGTTCCCGACAATCCCGATATTTCGGCACATTGAAGTAAAGGGCCATCTTTTCAGAGTAACACACAGTCCACAAAACTAATACTATGTCAACTTGAAATCTTATGTTATCAATGTCATCCATTATCATATCGATCAAAGGCTATAACGACGACATTGGTACCGACTAAAGGCTTTGTAAAAAACCAGCCAAAGCCAAGCCAGCCAAAGTTAAATTAATCAGTATATTGTACCTTCGACTTTTTTTTATTAAAGCGCTGGTAACAGTGATAGCCTAGCGGTAGAAGCGTGCGACTTGCAATCCGGAGGTCGCGAATTCAAACCCTGGCACGTACCAATAAGTTTTTCGGAAGTTATGTACGAAATGTCATTTGATATTTACCAGTCGATTTTCGGTGAAGGAAAACATCGTTGAGAAACCGGACTAATCCCAATAAGGCCTTGTTTACCATCTGACCTGATGGCAGTCGCTTTCGTAAAAACTAGTGCCTACACAAATTCTAGGGGTTAGTTGCCAAGCGGATATTATGGAAGAAAAGGACAAGAAAGGCTGACCCCAAGTAAATGGGAAAAATGTCAAGGAGAAAGAAGAAGAAGTTGCCAAGCGGACCATAGGACGGACATTATCACACAAATAGACTAAGCCCCACAGTAAGCCCAATAAGGCTTGTGTTGTGGGTACTTAGACAACGATATATACTCGTATAATATATAAATACTTAAATACATAGAAAACGCCCATGACTCAGGAACAAATATTTATACTCATCATACAAATAAATGTCATTAGCGGCTGTCAAAACTAATATTTTCATATTGCTTGAAATGTGTTCACGTTGCTGCAATACCGCAGTAAATTTAAAGACAAAATATTTTATTATATACACAAATTTATTTTGATTAAAATTTTTATATCGGGCTTCCCGTGTAGCAATTTGCGACACAACGTACATGTTCGGTAATATCGATGTGAGCTACAAATTGAATTTTACGCGTAGGTATTGAGGCTTTGTGCTGTTAGTTACCATTGAAACAACATATTCAATAACACAACATATTAATACAGACTAGTACTTTTAACAAACAAAGCCCTTGAAATGACCGAGACCATAAAATTTGCACGGGAGAAAATAGCAAGTTTTTGAGTGTTATTGTGACAATCCTTATAAAAAAAATACATCTGTTAGATCATCATCATCATTCGCTTGCCCTTATTCCGACCTTATGACGACCGGTTTGGCCTAGTGGGTAGTGACCCAGCCTACGAAGCTGATGGTCCCGGGTTCAAATCCTGGTAAGGGCATTTATTCGTGTGATGAGCATGGATATTTGTTCCTAAGTCATGGGTGTTTTCTATGTATTTAAGTATTTATAAATATTTATATATTATATATATCGTTGTCTAAGTACCCTCAACACAAGCCTTATTGAGCTTACTGTGGGACTTAGTCAATTTGTGTAATAATGTCCTATAATATTTATTTATTATTTATTCCATTCATTTGGGGTCGGCGCAGCATGTCTTTTTCTTCCATATCTTTCTGTCACCCATCATCTCATCATTCACTCGCGTTCGTTTTATGTCATTTCTCACACAATCCATCCACCTTTTCCTAGGTTTTCCTCTCCCGTTCCATCCCTCCACATTCATTCGTAATACCTTTCTCGTCTCATGGCTTTCATCCCTCCGCATCACATGCCCATACCACGCTAGGCGATTCGCTCTTACTTTTTCTATTATGGGTGCAACCTTCAGGCTTCCTCTTATATACTCATTCCTTATCCTATCCTTTCTTGTCACACCACACATCCATCTTAACATTCTCATTTCCACTACATGCACTCTCTTTCCATCTGTAAGATGAAACTATGTAAATATAAAAATAATATATTTCATTTAAAAACTGTATGTAAGTTGTTTCAATTAACATTTCATATCGGACTGCCGTGTAGCAATTTGCGACACACCATCGACGTGCTCGGTACCTAATATCAATATGAGCAACAAATTGAATCCGACGCTGTATAGTTATGTAGGATTCGTGCTATTAGTTACCATTTAAAACAACATATTTATTAACATAACAACTTATTTACTAGTAGTTTACACAAAGACCTGGGACCGAGCGGAGCTGTATTTTGATTAAAAACATTTAAAAGTAGGCATTAAAACAATTTGATGCAGGTATTTCTTTTTCATTACATTTTCAGCAATAACTTAAATCAGCCCGGTGAAATTATTTTTTCGTATTTGACATTCACAAAAAGAATAAACGACCTTTTAGATTTTTCATCCTTTATGATATTGTTAGATTTCTCATTTCTCATTTAAGTGTTCAATTTCGCCACCGCTCTCTTAAAGACGAGACACGATATTTACTTTTTCTACTCGTCGAGTGTAATGGTTGAATTAAGATTTCGTATACCAAACTATAATTGCGTACTTGTCATGTATGGGCTCCCAGTCAATTATAACATTCAAATGAAAAAAATACCAATCACGTCCCACCGCGTTCCCATAGAAAAGACTAAATGGGCGCGGGGCGGGAGTTACGCGAGATACTTACCAATTTTCATTAATTGTTAAGGTTTTATAGTAAAAGTATTATTTTAGATTACTCGTAGAAAAAGCATTGTATACAATAACGATATAACAATATCTCGTGCCTTAAGTAAGGCTCGAGATTGAAGAGCTTTGTTGCCTAAAAACGGTACTCGACTTAAACGCTCTCTATTATCACGATTGTACGTATAAAATACTATTGATACTAAATATCGCGAAAGTAACCTTTGAGATCGTCTTAATTCTAAAATAAATACATTTGCATGATAAAACTATGTAAATATAGAAATAATATATTTCATTTAAAAAGTGCATGAAAGTTGTATTAATTAACATTTCATATCAAGCTTCCATGTAGCAATTTGCGACACGCCATTGATATGAACGGTAATGTCGACGTGAGCAACAAATCGTCGCTATACTTACTCAAACTCGTATCTGATATACGTATCTAACGTATCTAATATATAGATACGAGGTTGAGTAAGTATAGCAACGAAATTGAATCCGTGGCCGTCTAAAGAAGTTTCGTGTTTAATATTATATTAGTTACCGACGTATTCCTCATTAGTTCAATAACAAATTAATATACTGAAGGCCATATTATCATCGTACCTAAACCGTTCGGATTCAGAGTGCACCAGCGCGTTACTCCAGCAGTATTTCCGCAGTACCGTAGTTACTGCAGCAGTATTTCCGTAATTTTGCAGCAGTATTTCCGCAATTTTGCAGCAGTATTACCGCAATACTGCAGCGGTATCCACATATGACTGTTTACATTAAGTATGCTTGCACCGACAAAGCATTGATGATATTCTATCAATATAATATTAATATCCTTTTTTTTATTTGAATGCTGCCGTTCCCTAACTGACAATAAGCCAATAACTGAATCCGACGCCACGTATTGAGGTCATGTTCGCTATTATATTCGTTACCGTGTATTTATTAACATTTCAGCGTTTTATTAATGTAACTAAAACACAGACAATATCCTAACTTTCAATATTCGAACCATTTGTATTTATTTAAGTAGGGACCTATATATGAGTCTAGAATCTGAATCTAGAATAATTTATTTTGATTGGTATGAGGCGCATCTCGTACTGGGCGGAATGTATGTAATTTTTGTTTAGTTGAATTGCGAACATAAATACCATATGTTTTTGTAGCTCGGAATAGATTTCTATATTGATTTACAATAACAATATACATAATGGATATATACAGATGATTATTATAACTAGCCTATGTCTAAAATAGGCCCTTGAGGCATATTTTATATTGTACATTATGGGAATTTCTATCTTCCCCGCCAAATTTTAATGAAATCTGACGAAAAAATTAATTCGACAATAAAATAAAAATCGGTTTTTATTAGCTACTGACTCGTTTAACTGGTAAAAGGAAAAAAAGATTCTGTAAACATTATGAACAAGTTATCGTTGATCACGTAGTTAAATATTAACAGAAAACAAAGATTATATATGAAAAGCATAAAGAATGGATATTGTATCTTAAGAGGGAATTATAGTGACCGTGCGCGTTGGAGGGTCTGCCATCTTGTGGTCTGAATCGGAACCATAAACAGGCACATTTACACGTCAAGTGTTTTTTTGTGCATAGTAGGTTCTGCCATCTTGTGGGTTACATCGGAATAATAAACATCACATTTACGCTTCGCGCCAAAAATCTGACAGCTCCTGTGCTGCCTCCTACAGTTCATGCACGCTCCCTATACCACATAATCGTCCACACAAAAAGAGTAAAAGTTTTTCCATTTCTAAATATTTTCCATTCCCGATCATTATTAGTACGTTATTGACAATGAAAAACTAGGTTTACTTATAGGTTTTCCTTTTTTACAAAATTTGCAATACAAAAAAATTTTTAAAGCGAAACCTGTAAACCTACAATATTTTATGATGAAGCGATCGACATCAAAATCAAAGTGATTTGTTGTGATTTAGTTAGTGGAAAACGTTTTCTCCTGAAATGGAATTTCATAGAAAAAGTACCGTTACTTCACTAGGATCACAAAGCTATCCCTCTTAAGCAAATAAGAAAATATATCCAAGCCATTTTAAGGAGAATTTGGCAGAAATATCGCTCCAGAAAAATAACCAAACATCATTTGATTTTAACGAAGGCGTTCATTTGATTTTAATATTGCGCAAGGTAGATCGTCTCGCGGTATGGCATATAAATTATAATATGAGCCAATAATCGAATATTGTGTGACGCATATCGGCTCATAATGGAACCGATAATTACATTCATTATTGTACAGTTCATGTTAAAAGTATAAGTTGTTGATTTTTTTTATGTAATAGGCAGCAAACGAGGAGTCGAGCCACCTGATAGAAAGCAGTCATCGCCGCCCATGGACAATATTATAAGCAACATCCGAGGGGCCACTTATGCGTTGCATACCTATGAGAACCCTAAATACCTGCTTCTTGAAGAACCCCATGTCAGAGCGCAAGGGAAATACCTCAGAAGGTAGCTTATTCCACAACTTGCACGTTCTGGGAAAAATGAGCGAGATGCCCGCTTGTTCTTGGTTTGCGACGTGTCGAGAAAGTGAGGATGAGCTTTGTTTCTTTTGGCGGGAGATGCGGTGATAAAAACGCGACGGTGGCACCAATTCAAAAAGTTCTTCAACATAATATTGTTCAGAACGTAATTATTACAAATGGTAGTGAAATATTTTGTGAACTATCCGTAACCTAACGTCATGCAAACAAGCTAGCCAAGATTACCATTGAGGCGTTTGTACGCGGATTTACGATTATCATCTTGGCTAAGCGCTCAACGTACTTTTTGTGCCTTTTGAAAAATGTCGTAACCCGTTTATGAAACAAATTGATACGAAAGTTTGAATCCGAAATTACATTGTTTTACTCATTAAAACGGATTCAGATATTCAATCGGTATCGTAGGTATCGTATTGTGACGTAACAGAAGTAATTTTATCCGTCGATTTTGATTTTTGTCATTACTCAGACTTACCTCTAAAAGGGAAAAATAGCTTTGCTATCCTAACGATATAGGTAACGGTACTTTTTGGAAAATATTCAGAAGTGGAAAAACATTTTTTCTTTTTGTATAGAAAAGTACGATACTTCCCTCTTAAGCGCTACGAAAATCGAAGTCTGTAAATTTCGATCAACCATCTCTGTCACTCTAATTACGCCTTAATTGGAGTAAAAGAGAAAGATCGCTCGAATGGGCAAGAGCTATACAGAGAGGCAAATTAATATTTTCGATGCCTCATAGGTCCTCTAATTTTGTTTTCACAACCCTAATCAGAGGGCCTACCGCGAACACCGAAGTTCGTAATTAAAGCGTAATTAAAGTGACAGGGAAATATGCTCGCAATTTGCGAACTTCGGTGTTCGCGGTAGGCCCGCAGATTTCTAGACTACGCATCCCTATGGCTCAATACAGATTAAGGAAAGTTCTTTGATAATTTATTCAGAGTAGCTGAATACATAGGATTCGTTAAAGAATTGCTTAAACTTCCCGAGTCCATTAGCGTGGGCAATTACGCCTAGGGATGGGAAAAATAATGGATTACAGAAAAATCGAGATTTTCCTATATACTTTTCGATCAAATATCGCTTTTCATTGTCGATTAGGTGAAAACCTGAATTATTGTCCTGTGGCAAATATTGGGCGGCTCTTAACATAAGTCAAGAAAAAAAAAAATTTTAACAGACGAATTTCTGGTACTCAATTATTCAAACCAAAATAAAGATTGGCTTCATATGATTATTTTTCATGAGTACAATTCTTTAAGGGGCATGACTCATGCTAGAAAGGTCCGAGTCCAGGCCGAGATATCGAATACTTTGTTTTCTCGGCTCTGACCCGGAGCGTTCTACCGTGTAAAGTCGGCAATGAGTAAATGTAGAGTAGAGAGCGTTTATTCGTGGCAAAATAAAAGAGGAAATCAACAAGTAACATAACATATAGGTACACCACGAAATGGCCCTGACTCAGCAGCGCTGCGCTGGTCTGCCATCGGGGCCATCACCGTGTGCAAACGTCACACAATATTTAAAAATGTCACATCATGTATAACAAACAAATTGGAAAGTAAACAAGTAATTTTTCACAACGATATATCAAATATACATTAAAAGAAACGCAGCAATACATCTAAAAATCGTGAACGCGACTAACTTTGACATGTGTTTTTAGAAATATTTTTTGGCAGAACCTTTTTTTGCCAGTATCAGCCCCCCATCCCTAATTACAACAGTCAAGATGTTTGTTCGAATCACTCGCCTTAAATCGCTAAAATGTGAATCGGATTATCTACTTAACTTCGCTGACGGCAAGAACGATTGGTTAAACATTCAGATCCGGAAGCCAATTCAAACTTACATTTTGATGTTCATTTATGATGTCATTTTGTTATCATTCGCGCCTGCGTCCCGCTAGCGCCACTACACACTGAAAAAAATAAATAGCCGAACTGGTTTTGTAACTTTACTAAATAACTAAACTAAGGTTATAAGAAAATAAACTTTGCATAAATTTACAAAACTTATTTTGTAGTGTATAATAAATACCTGAACACTGATAGCCAAACACGGTTTTGTAACATATAACACATAGTTCGCAAGTCACAATTTTTGTGTAAACAGTAACCAAAATGTTTGTTACAGTTATGCAAACATTTCTTTACATACATACATCATTCTCTAACAGCTTATCAAAAAGAGATTTAAGAGTCCTTGGCAAGCTCGGCCGAATTTCACCTTCCCATACAAACGGAGTTTCGTTCTCATTTTCAAACTACGTATTAGATCGTAATGAAACTTTGCACATACAATGACGTGAGGTATATTTAGTCCTATAATTAGTTTATATAGCTCCAGTTTAAAAAGCGGGCTGGAAGGTATCAGCCAACTAGAAGCGAACGTGTATATACTACCAGTAAAGGGTACTTAAAAAGATTATACCTATAAGTACAAGTTTTAGGTTGTACATAATAATGTGGTTGTGGTTCACCATTAGGCAGATCGAATTCTTGTTTTCCATAATGTGATATTAAAAAAAATGTAAAAAAAAAAACGCTCGTCTGCTCGCATGTAGAACGCGCTTTAGGGCTCATTTAGATGACGCGTGAACTCACATGAGAGACATAGGTACTTGTACATTGCGGGCTGTTGAGGTTACATCCAATTCAGCCGCTTTGTTAAACCGCAATGTATTTCGTCGCATGCGAGTTCTCTCACCGTCTAAATGAGCCCACGGAGTTTCTAATTGTTATTTTAAAGAGAAATAAACTTTGTGTGCATATTAAATTGATTAATCCAGTCTGGTTCAGCCAGTGTTCTGAGGGCCTACCGCGAACCACGTTCGACGTGTTGCCTCCCTGTCACACTTAGCTGCGAATTTACAAGTGCAATAGAGAGGCAACACGTCGAACGTGGTTCGCGGTAGGCCCTCTGTGTGTAGTTTCCGCTTTCAATGTGTTATTGAAGGAAGATGATTCGAGTTGTTTTGTTCTAGGGTTTGTTCCGGATTTATGTAGCAGTATTTCGGTACGTGATGGTCTATTTTGAGTTTAGCAAGTTATTATATTATTATGTAATGATAGTCATAATGTAATGATAGTTATATTATCATTAGTCAAAAAGTAAATTAATTAATTTAGTCATAACTCTGAAACCGTTATCTTTTCAGGAATTTCCTAAGGTTTTCCTATAGATAGGTTAGGTTAGGTTTGTTTTATGGCAATCCTGAAAAGTTACGCGTTACTGAGAAAAACCAAATTATGGCTAACAAAAATGCGGACAAATAATACATTATGACCTAAATCTTTATGGGAAACAATAGAGACCCATTTTTCCCATATACCTAATTACCTACTAATGATCGCTTTAAGATTTATTTGAAGGTATATCTTTGTTAGCATTATTTTGGAGACATAAAGTTAACACACAGCATACGGACACATCCATCACCATAATAATAGTTAACCTAAGCAACTCGTCTCCTATCAAATGCTAGCAATCGTTGACAGATTCCAAATGGTTCATGTCATGAAAGAGCATTTCCGAGAATTCTCGAATCGTTACTGTCAACGTGGCGTATCGTGTTGACAAAATGAGTTGACATGGCGCAGTGAAAATAGACAGCGAATTACGAAATAAATCATGCGTAGGAAACGCTAGTCTATTTTGGAAGCGTTACACGGTCCGATTCGAACTTTAAGATACGTCAAATTTTAGGTCTAGATACGTCAGTCATATCTCAGTGTCAAAAGTGAGGTTTTTGTTTGAAGAAACGATCCGATCCATATCGTATCTAGACCTAATATTTGAAGTTTCAATCGGGCCCACAGTTGAATGAAATGAAAGTGAAAAGCTTTTTAAAGATTATGAAAGGAACTAGATATTACCTACTCTTGATCCTTAGTAACAGCAGTTTGCATCGTCGCTAATAGTAGTTTATGTGACTGCTACATAACGAAAGGCATTAAAACACGAGTGTGAGTTTATAAAACGATTTGAAATAACTGAAAGCAAATTTTTAAACGCATTATAGAGGGTTTATGATATGTGTATAAACTAAATCCACTACTCTTTGATGAATTTACATTTCCTTGGGAAATGCAGTAGCAATGCCTAGCAATTAGACTTTTAAAAGTACTGTAATAACTGCACTACTAAACTACGAAATTTTAATAAATATACATACTGTACATAATCATTATTAATGACATAATGACCATATCATACAACCGCATACATAAAGGATATAAAGTGGAAAATCCTCCTAAAGCGGACGCCAAGGTAGTCAAGAACAGTCTAGCAGAGAATTTAGTATACAGGCGTATTGTCAAAGTAAACTTTGTACTCAACTAAATTCACTGCCATCTCTCGACACAGAACTATAACTCTTAGAATTACATATGGCTATTTGACCCATTTACTTTCACCGATATGTGTGAAATATCATACGATATCGCCATCTACTCGACTATAGGCCAAAGGTATATCGCCATCTATTCACAGTGGAATCTTTCGCGTGACGATGGCTTAAATACTTAGAATATCAAATTTTATTGTTACTAAAGGATGATTAAGCGAATTGTAAATCGGCAAAGTTAGCACTAAATCATCCTTGAAATAAACTTCACGAACTTAAGAACCACAGATAGTTAACGGAAGGTGCTTAAGTAGAATTTAGAAGGTTATCAAAACTATAGCTATATATGAAGTTCTTGTATTGCGCTAGCGAATTACGTTCTAGAGGAAATATAGTGAACTCAAGATCACACGACAAGTGCGAGCGAAATGCACGATAACTAAATAACATGATTAAAATATCATTTTGATGTCAGTGTACGTTCTAATTTGGCCTTAGTTGGGTTTAATTCTTCGCAGGATAGTTTGAAAAACTCTTCTATCTCCTTTTAGCCACCTAGAGGTCTATAAAAAGGCCTCTCATTCCATTGAAATTTTAATCTTTATCTTGACAAATCAAAATCTCATTTGTCTTTGCAATTAATTTGTGGACGGCTATAACTAGGGTATGCAGGTGGTCTCTCACTTAAATACAAGTATACTTTTATAAGTTTTCCCTCATTTTGTAATTGAAATGTGCCAACTGCCGTAAAAAGGCATGGCGACTTTATCAATAAATTCACTCATAATTTCTTCAAGCAATTTCGCAGCTTACTGTACTCACTCTGGGTCAACAGAGTTATCAACTTTTCCATTCTCAGTGCGATTGGAATTACCAAGAACTTTAGAAGTAGTTTGCAACTGTACCAGTTTTCGGCCTCCGACATTGATAGGCAAACTTCGTATTGCCTACCGAACTTTTTCGTGAATATTTACGAGAACGCTATGTATGTATCAAGAATTCCCTAAGAGACTATGCATAGTGACTGGGAAATTTTTCTGTTGGTTTAAGATTCTCACGAACCCGCCGCCAAAAAACCGGCATTCGGATTCGGCAATTTACTTATACTTACATAGTTAATAATAGGCCTATCATATCGCTAGCCTTAAAAGTGTTGTTATATAAATGTATCTCGCGTAAGTGAATTTTGTAATTTTTTATGAGATAGTAAATGCCTTAAACCACTTTAATATCGGTGTCAGACACTTGCGTTCGTGGCTGTATAGCCCTAGACGAGAGATCTCGTCCACACACCCAGCAGGTGTACGCTCCACCTGGTGGGCGGGGGTTGGCGGCATGTTCGTGGCGCCTCGTGCGTTTCTCTTTTAAAGAAGAAAACTAAGTATCCTCGTACGTACATAGGTACTTATTAGTAACTAGCACGTGAGTTCTACGTTCCACTACACTACTGAACGGCAGGCCCGAGTTGTAATTTCGAATACCACGTTTAACAGAGTTGACCACAGTTCATCTTTCATTGTGATCGATATCTAAGTACGTATATTTTATATCTTAATGACAATGCCACTTAAATATTCTTGGTTTATGAATATTTGTGGGAATTGTATCAGGATGTAGGTTGCACTTACTGACCGAAATGTTAGCGAAGGTCTACGTTTTGACTCGGGCAATCTACTTTCGAATGTCCGGATGTTCTCCTCCACAGGCTGCAATTCCCAACCGATTCTCGTGAAATTTGGTGAGCAGGTTCAGTAGTTCATTTTTTTTCTGTCGTTTCGTTTTTTTGGGAAATGTTTATAATGGTGGAACTTGACATAAAGAACTTAAGGACCATTAGCGTCTATGGCACTTATTTGTTATTTATTTATTTCAAGAAAAAACTTAAGTGGCAGGTATACATATTTTTTCGCCAAACTGAGGACAGTTTGTTGGCAAATTATGAAAGCAATGGTCCTCGGACCATTGCTTTCATATACGAATAATGTACCAAAGTAGTATCTTTTTTTTTAAGCTTAATCTTAACGCGTGGTCTACAGCTAACAGAGCCACCACTTTATGTACAACATTCTCTTTTTTAACAGATTTGAATGATTCCCGGTTAGTTTCGCTAGACTTAAATTGACCGGGATATAAACCGTGATTATCTTTTATATTGTTTTTACCTACTTGTTTTTATTGTTGTGTGAACCCGTGAACAAGATGCAGGTAACTGCGCCGAAATATAGGGAGAAAAACAAAATAAAAGGTAATCACGGTTTATATTTCGGTCAATTTAAATCCTCTTTTTTGTATTATCTACAAAGAAAATAAATACATACAATATATAAATGTCATGTAGAGACCGGTTTTCAATAAAACATGAAGAAGAAAAACACGGCATAAGAGAATTTCGATAACAATAAAGATAAAGATAATCTAAGTCGTACTAGAGGCAACAAGTGGTTCATTTGGCGACACGAATCCGACTCCTTAATTAAACTTTAGGCAGTTAAAGGGGCTATTTAGAGACAAATTTGTAACCTTCATAATTATATGGCTTGGTAAGAATCAGTTTACCTGAGCAAGTTTTTATCGCCAATCTTCTGAGATCGTCACGCGTCAGGGTACATGTACGTGTGTGTGTGTGAGAGTAGCGCATGATGGCATTATACAACTCCAAATCTTATGACAATTTTATATTCGCGTGCGAGTGACGAGACAAGCCGCGAGCCGAGCCACGCAGGGATCGGAACCGGTTTTTTGCAAAAACATCGAAATAACCATATATTTCGTTTTATTTTATACTCTAAATGTAGGACTCAGTTGTGTTTTCAGATAACGACTTCGTATTATTAGATTGCCTAATTAGAAATGAAGTAATTAACAAAGAACGAAAAAATACCGTTTTCGTTCCCATACAAAAAATACCGGTTTCCGATCCCTGGAGCCACGAGTCAAAGGGGCGGGGGAAGCGCGCTTGCTGTTTACATTTGCGTTTGGCTTTTCATTCGATTACAAACCTTATACCGCTTGTTTAAAATCGATTAGCTCGACGAGCTTAGTTTCTGACGCCAAGACACGAGACGAGACGCGAGCCGAGCCACATGGCGAGAGCGTATACATTAGCTCGAGAAGCTTACGAGCTGTGGCCGAGACGTCAAACAAGCCGCGACCGGAGCCGCACGGCGAGAGTGTAATACATTAGCTCGAGAAGCTTTCGAGCTGTGGCCGAGACACGAGGTGAGCCGCAATCCGAGCAACGAGCCGTGAGTGTAAATGCGCAGTTATTAGTATTAGTACTTTGGCATTCAGGACCTTTTACATCTCCAAATTTAATGTATTATTAACCATAGAGATCTGTATATTATATTACTTAGTTTATTCAGCAAAAGGAAGTAGATATAAAAAAGAATATAACTAAAGTAAAGAAACATATCTAAATACATATAAATATTTACAAATAAAAAATGGGGGCTAGCTCGTCGCCCGATGGTAGGGTGCCCAGAAGGCTGGTGGCATTACCGCGCTGTATGGCGATGCCAATTCGCTGGGCAAGGAAAGAACCAGCCCTCTGGTCACCCGTAGCATCAATGAGACGCTTCGCCAGCTCTCTGAAAATACAATGGGCTCCGGGTCCCCAGGGTCCGAGGGTCTCCACCCCAAACGGCTCAAACATACAACCGGAATCAATGGATGCATATTTGCGCCGTTTGAGACGCTCGGCTGCTTCGGCGGCCGTTCCGGCCTTGGTCGAGGTCCCTGGGAGGTGGGACGGCGCAAGGGTATCCACACATGTGGCGTCCCAAACTAAAGGCCGTCCCAGCTTCCAAGGAACCAGAGTCATGCCGTCCGGCCGCTTGCCATCGTCCCTGTCTAAGCCTGTGGGCTCTAGGACGGCTGGTGCCCCGGCACTGGTAAACGCCCGGCGCAGAATGTCATTGATACTGGCATGGCGTGGGATGCGGCCTGCGCTCCTGCTGCAGGACAGACCATGAAGGCCCCTACCAGTAACATTGGCACCACAATGACATTTGTGCGGGGCAACACAGACCGCACCGAGTCGCAGTGCCATCGAGAGTCTAAATGTTTCGTTGCTAAGAAGAGTGCCTAGATTTTTGGAGGGTACAGCATGTAACCACGCCCCTGACTCCCACTCGGAACAAGCAAGGAAGCGAGCGCGCTCCGCGGGGCTGGTAAACGTTTCGTACAGGTGATCCCGTACCAGCACGCAGAGCGGCTCGTCCCATTGTCTTTGCGAGCAGGCGGTCGTAGGCAGGTCAGAGTTGGGGCAGATGACTCTCCAAAGCTCTATGGCATCTGTAGCAAAAGAAATTTTGAGATCACTAGGGTTTTTTAGGATTTTGGCAACTAAACTTTGAGTGCTATGGATTGATGAAAGAAATGCCGGAAGAGATATGATCGAAATTTTGCGGATCCCAATACCTCCGTGCCTGATAGGAAGGGAGGCCTGGGACCACTGGTTGTTGTCCAAATTTATATTGATGACGGATGAAAGGGTGGTCTTTATAACATTGTCGAGTTTTTCCAAAAGTTCAGGATACAACCAAAGGTGACTGCAACGGAGGGCATACGTAAATTTTGGTACAAAAAGGCAATATTTAATTAGAGTGTAAGCCATATGGGCATTAATTTGGAGCAAGCGGTCGGTAAATTTAATGAATTTTTGGTAATTTTGATCAACAAAGTCCGGAAAAGATTCGTCAAGTACAGGTGACCCAAGGAGGTGAAGCGAGGCGGTGTCTATGACTTGGATGCTTGGTGCGATGGTGCGAAAACTCGATAACGCAAGGCCTCTTTGACTATACGCATCTGGAAAAAATAATTCACATTTAGCGAAATTGAATTCGAGGCCTATTTCAGCAAATTTATGGGTAAGAGTTTGCAAATCATTTAACACCACGTTGACGTCACCCCCCAGGGTACCGTCATCTAAATACCAAACATTAAAGCTACAATTTAGACTCTCGATGATGGGTTGAATTGCCAAGCTAAACAAAGCCGGACCCAAGGGATCTCCCTGTTGACATCCGACAGAAGACAATATGGAATTTTTTTTGAAAAATAATTTTGAGGGGGTACTGTAACATTGCCAAACAAAGTTGAAAAGCTCCGGTGTTTTTTCTTTGACTTGAGCCAGCAAGGTACCACGGTCGACAGAGTTAAAAGCATTTTTAACATCAACTTTTACCAAAACCTCACATTCTTTTCTATTAATGAATGTCCGTAATGCATGCACCGCCGCCTCACAGCCGCCCTTCAAGCCAAAACCCAGCTGCACGGGCTGGAAATAATTGGACAATTTGGTTGACACAGCAGTGCAACAGCATTTGGCGGTCAGGCGACGGTAGGTTGACCCAACCGCTATTGGCCTAATTCCACCATCTTTTTTGGCCAATGCACACAGGTTGGCACCGTAAAGGACATTGGTTATATCCGGGTTTACCGATCCCGAGAGCATGAAATTGGACAGGGCTGTAAGCTCTTTAAGAAGCGAATCAGCAGCTTCACCACATGTGTGGCTTAGAAGGTCTTTCAAATGCTGAGGAGATAAACCGTCGAGACCGCCCGCAGAGCCATTCGGAAAGGAAAAAACAGATTTAAAAATATCGTCACAGGACACATGGAGACAAGGGCCGGATGGGTCAGGTGGATCAGGGAGCGACAGGTTGGCATCCGGGGTGGGGTGTTTACTTCTTAGGGCTTCAAGGGTGTCCGCTGTGTTAGGAGCTATTATGTCACTGGAGAATAATAGCCGCGCAGCTCCTTTGATATTCCCTTCCCCCATCTTGGTTTCTACACTACGTGTTAGGGACAAATTTTGTTTAAGCCTAGATCTCGGCAGATCATTCAAATCATGTGGGTTGATGCAGTTCTGCTTAATTAATGAAGTTAGTGAAATTCCTCTTTGCTTAGCTTGTTTAACGTGTAGTACTCGATAGGGAAAAGTAAGGAGGTGCTCCCAGGACTCCTGCGTATTTTGGGTTATGGCGGATTTTATGTCTTCTGCAAGTTTGTGAGCGACCTGAATCCGTGCGCACCGAGGAATACGCTTTACTAGCGGAACCGACTGTTTAAGTGCACTTAACTTTTCAGAGAACGGCTGGACTTGTGTGGTGACGTAAGCAGGCTGTGTATTTGGGATAGTGAGACTGATGTGCATACGGCTGATATGTATGTTAAGCCCCTTTTGGCTTTTAAAAGAACGGGTGCAATGTGGGCATGGTACCAGATTATCCACGGGAAGGGAGGCATTTGTCAGGGGACCCGTATTGGTTGAGCCACTATCACAATTAAACATGATTTAAAGACTATTACAATGGCAGTAAAATAACTAAAATTATACTCGTATATACACAACACAGCACGGGAAAAAACTACTTACTAGTACAGTACTTATCTAAGATAATAATAATAAAAGGATATAAAAAGAGTCAATGTAAGGAAATACGGCGAGCCGATCCAACTTCTAGCGTCCATCATTCCGTCATCGTAGCGTCATTTTTCAGCACTTCCGGTCACAAAACGGTATACTCGTACTGATCTTAATGATAATTATGCAGTAGCATTGCGAAAATTGGTTGAACATACGAGAAATCATTGTTTACAAATATTCAAGAGACTTTTTCATTTGTTGACACATGTCACATTGGCCGGGTGGGCTTCCTCGCACCATAGTGGCCCGGGCCGCGGTCTCCGCAGAGAAAAATCTCTGCTCACTCGTTATTCATACGTTTGCTAGCACTTTTATAGGTGGAGTTGTAAAATGTAAAGTTATAGGATAAAATTTCCAGTATTTCCGAAGCAGAGCAATTAAGATGCCTGTTTATCTGTTGCTAGGATACCTTCTACTATATTAATTATTTATTTTAAGATCATAATGTAATTTTTACCCAGATATTGCCTGTTGCATCTCGGCAGGTAGGTGCTCGAAATAAGTAGGTCCGATGATTCGTGGGTTCCTTTTTGAAAGCACCAAGTGACGAGGAACTGTTCTAATCTAAGCCGACCTGTGTTACGCCGTTGTTTTCCCGAACAATCCTAACGAGAAAATTGAGCAATATTATTACTGACATATATTATTAGATCAAAGAGGTGTTGTGAGTAGTAAGTCATTATGCGTTCCGAAATAAAAAGTATGATGTCACTGTAAATGTTGTATTAACATGTGAAAGTATCCTGGAGGGTTACTTGGAGTTTTTTTTTAAATTTTGGATGACAAAAAAATATCTTGACTATCGTGTGTGTAAAAGTAAGCATTTTATGAGTTAAACACAAGTTACCTACATATATAAGGAATATGAACGTCTTGATCATTATAATACTTTTAATAAATTTTACAATTCCTTTGAAAATCTATCTTTTACGAGGTACCTACAATTTTTTTTATTATCATTTAGTATAAACCTGTAAAACTGACAAAAAAAATCATTAAACCCTTTCAAATCGTTCATGAATAAATTTAAATAATATCTACGTGAAAATGAATAAGTACATTATTTTCACTTTAAAATGTGTTGAAATATACAAAGTGAGAGGTCGCGGGTTCAAACCCCGGCTCGTACCAATTAGTTGTTTGTACGAAATATCATTTGATATTTACCAGTTGCTTTTCGGTGAAGGAAAACATCGTGAGGAAACCGGACTAATCCCAATAAGGCCTAGTTTATCCCTCAAGGGTTGGAAGGTCAGATGGCAGTCGCTTTCGTAAAAACTACTACCTACGTCAATTCTTGGGATTAGTTGTCTAGCGGACTCCAGGCTCCCATGAGCCGTGGCAAAATGCCGGGAGAACGCAAGGTAGAAGATTAATGGACTACCTACGTAAAAGTCTAGTACATTCGGGGCAAGAAATATTTTGTATCCTTGGATACAACTATCAAGGGTATTTGGTAAGAATAGGCAATACAATAGTACCTCTATTATGAAACAAGTGGGGGGCCAGAACTGGTAACGAGAGCCAAATGGAAACCCGATGCCCGAAGGTCACACTATACTTTATTGGAAATGCTTTATGGGCAAAAGTGGAATACTATTTTATAACATCGTAATATAATTGAGAGCTTTTCAGTCGAGTACCGTGTTTAGGCAACGAAGCTTGCTGAGTTGCCTAAGTGAGGTACGAGATTGAAAAGCTTGATTATATCACTATTATACTTTTTTTACCATAAAACCTTAATAATTAATGATAGTTTGTATCTCAGTAGACATTAATGTAGGTAGTACAAAAGACAAACGCGCGACTATAGGTGTGCTATTCTCGAGAACGGCACAACTATACCCGCGACTCCGCGCGACTATGCGCCCGTTTAGTATGTATTTTCTATGGGAGCGCAGTGGTACAGTCAAGTGCAAAAATATGTATCGAAAGAATCGTCTCATAAATATGGTACTACGCTCTTATTACACTGGAATAAGATGCTATGGGACATATTTTTGAGTAAGATGTGTACAACCATATTTTTACACTTGACTGTACGTAATGGGTCACATTATAATTGAGTTGGGAGCCCATTACATAAAAAGTACACAATTATAGTTTAGCATACGAAATTTAATTCAACCATTACAGTCAACGAGTAGAAAAAAGTACCTATCTAATAAACGTTCGTCAAATTTGATGGGGTTAGAATCAAAATAGTTTTAATTATTAATAGTGACCATATTGGCACAGTTACGTGGACGAAATTATAGTACGTAATTTTCATTTCATTTCATTTCATTTCGTTTATTCAACATTAAAAGTCATGTGCATTACAGAAGATGTTAGTTGGATGTAGTCAGTACATGACACCCGGATAGGGCGCATAATGTTAGTACTTATGAGGTACCTAATTACCTACTTATATACTATAGTACCTATAAATTCGTGCATATCAACGTTATTTATAATATTATACAAACGCATATCTACCTAGGTTAATTCATCAATGTCAAAGTTAATACTAATGGTTATGCTTTATGCCAATCCGAAACTCAATCAACAATTTAGTGTCACAATTTTCTACAATTATTTACATTATAAACTTACAATTTCCACAGTATAAAATTATTTACCTAACTATAAATAAGGAAATCACCTCAAATTTCAGTTGTAAGTTCCGGCAGCTTACTCTAATTTATTTACAACACAGGTACGACAGGGGATCGAGGACTGTGACAGCAAAGTTTGCTAAGTGAGGTTGGTTCGACTTGACGAAGGTACGTTGTGATTGTTTACAAAATAGTATCTTTCCAGTTATATCCTATTCTTGACTTACCCAATTATGGTTACCTGTAGCTATTATATGTATGAAAACTTTGTGTTCTGTACCCCTAGTGTAAATTTATTCAATAGTAAAACGTGACGTACGCGTTTGCGTTAAGTCTCATTTTGTGTGGGATTTTGAGTTTACAAAACGTCCCGCTTGGCGCGCTATTTCTAAATCCTATACAAAATGAGACTTAACGCAAACGCGTACGTCACGCCACGCTATCGAATAAATTTACACTAGGGGTTCTGAACACAAATTGTGGCCGAAACCGGCAAAACGTCCCACTCGGGCGAGTGGCAAGCGACAAAGTGCGACGTTTTACCGGTTTCGGTCACAATTGGCTCTGTGTATAAATAGGAGATCGGACTGATAAAATGTAATCTTTTACATGACCAACACTCAAAATTCAAAAATTAAAAATTCAAAAATGTATTCTGCAAGTAGGCCTAAAGGGCTCTTTTACAAGTCAATACAAAATTTATAGTAACATCATATAGTGACATGAAAAATACATAACAACATTTATAAATACAACAGCCAATACCTGGGTAAACATTACATTATAATAATCTTAAAATAAATAATTACTACAATACGAGTACATTAGAGATGTATAGTCTCTATGGGTAACCTCACATATGGTTAATACTCACATTTGACCGAAAATTACCGAGATATGGTCAGTAGTTTGATTACTGAGATATGCTCATATAAGCAATTTACTTATCTAAACATTTTGAAAGAATAAACTTGATTGACTTATCAGTATCTCAGTTTCAGAGTTACCAATAGCTTTTTATAATGATTAAAATTATTGTACATAATATAAATTCCCATATAAATTTTTCTTTTTCTCATTCGTGAAAGCATTGACTTCTCAATAAAAGTCGAAAACAATATGAAACTAGGTTTGGAATAGACAGACGTAGACTGTGCGGTTATTCAGTTAATAAAATCTAAATACAAATTACTATCCAATACGTAAAATAGTGCGTGAACACTGCGTATCGGGAGACCACTTGCATTGGTGTGGTCGATATTATAAAAATATAAAATTAAGGTAAAACCAATTTCATGTAAAACGATGAAATCGATCAAATCAACGAACAGCGGAATTACCTTTCAGGGATTATTAATTTGATGGATTGCTGTTTTTGACAAAGTGATCAATTTGCGGGTCAATGTGTCGAGGTAAAGTCAGTCGTTTTATAAACAAGCCATTATTAAATTGCATTTAGTAGAAAAGGCCGAAAAAAAGTAAAACTTGTTTGTTTACTTTAATAATAACGATAACTCCTCCTCCTATACTGAGGCCAGTGGCGGGGCAAAACCAAAATTTGGTGTGGGCAAGGTACATTTAGCGAGGCCCTCTGGTGGCGCAAGGAAAAACGAATAAGGTTTTACGTATTTGAGGTGCGAGGCCCCTCGGACCGCGAGGCCGTAGGCGGTCGCCCACGTCGCCCACGCCTAGCTAAAGATCCTGATTTTGCAGGAGAGCGGTTCAAATGTACCTACAACGGAACGTAACTTACTTATTTGTTAAAGCAGTTCCTTAAAATTTTGGATTTGATCCGGTGAAATATCTTAGATGATGTCTGCCCTAATGGAATTCTAAATTTTATCGCAGAGGATATATTCTAGTATACGCGTACTTTCGGGTAGCCAACAAGCACTTGATTTAATATACGTCAAAATTACGTTTGCCGAATATATACACAATGATGATATATTACTCTTTATCCCGTAATTTTTTGTAGCGTTTTTCTTATGTTAAAAAAGTGTATTATTATACAAGCCCGATTTGATAAAAAATGCTACGCGTACGAGAGTCAAATTGAAAGAGTTTTATGATTATTTTTTTAAATTTTAATGTTGTCAGTGTCACATATGTAAAACAATTTGAAATCACATGTAAAGAAGCAAATACATTTTATCTAGATTGCAGAAAATGAACAGTTGTCATAACAGTTTCGCCTCGGACCACCTATGCTTATTCTTTAGCTTAGTGGCAGACGTCAAATGTCGCAAATGGCGGACACAATTTGTTCTCGAAAGCCTATCTAGTACGTAGTACATTTATGTCAGTGGTTTTGAAATATTACTAGTATTTTTATCTTACTTTCATGATATTCACAAAATCAAACTAAGAGAAAAATGCGAGCAATTGTACTTAAATATTTACATTGATGTTTTGGACCAATCTGACAAAAACACTTGTTATTCTGATAATATAAGTCTGAAATCTTATTTCTGTGCTTTGAAAATTGCATTAAAATTTATAGGTGTGAATACATTGGTAGGTATTGATTTTGTATTGGTATTCAACAAAAAAAAAACAAAGATGGGATACTTAGTGCTTAATTGTTTGTATATTGAATGAGCGAGCGAAGCGTAGTGAAATTGTATTGTAACAATTACATTCCGATTGGAACATACTGCTGGCGAGGGGCACGTCCCGGCATTTCCAAATTCAATTCGGCCGAAAACGAATTAAGCTTTTGTTTTTCATTAATCAACAAGTACTTATATAACAAGATATATTTTTTCCGCAAAGATATATTGGACTTTTTTATGTACAATTTGATAGGCTTTAACAACAACCTTACACCGTATTTTCATAGAAAACGTAGATTCAGAGTAAAACGCGAGTTTCTCCAGGATGGTACACATTTTCCAAGATGGATGGGATTCCTCGAGGTCCCTAAATGTCAAATTGTGTGGGTATGAAAAAGGGGCCTTTAATTTATATATATACCAAATTTCTGGACTGTTCCAGAGATTCCCAGGTTGGTCCTATTCCGATTGTGCTAACGAATCATTTTATTTACATGGTTAAATAATCCACGGATTTTAATTATTTATCTGGTACATACCACGTGAAATTAAAAACATCGATTCTGTTTTTCCGAAAAACACAAAATGAAAATTTTAAAATAATTATTGCCAGTGATTTTGAACTAAGACGGTGGCCTGATGATAGGCGGACACAGTCACGTATGAACGCTTGAAACTCCAGTGGCAACATAAAGGCTTTACCAGGAGCTGAGCCTTAGGCTTTAGGCTGTTATCACACTAATGCGATTTATGCATACAGCGCCACTATGATCGCAGCCATTGTGTGTTTTAGTTTTTAAGATATCTTTTATGATATGTATGCTAGTTTTAAGGTATTTATCTATGGGCCCATAGTTGCCTGAAAATAAAGATTTACATGTCATTTCATAACCGCCTTTTTACCACCACACAAAATCGTCAAATTATCAGATAAGCAAGGCGGAGCTCATTTGCTTTCCTATTCGTTCTTAATTGACCCAAATAGGCAAGCTAATAGGAATCAAGTAAGCGCTCGGTATTCCGGCGCTCACCGATCCAGGAGGCCCTGAAATCCGACAGTAAAATTGCGACTCACGTGACCCGCTCTATTATATAGGTCAGATAATCAGGCGGTTTATACGCAGCCGAACGCTGAATTACCGTGTGATTGCGTTTGATATGTAAGTATTTATTTTCTTTATTTCCCATACCATAAATTTCCTAAATAGTTTTTTTCGAAAAAAATATTTTTTGCGCCTTTTTGCTCTCCTGCAAACCAATGTAAATGTGTGGGAATGCAACTTATCATTATATAAAAATATTCCCAATGCAGTAGCTAAACGCAGCTTTCGGGCTCGGCTAGTATTCGAAGGCTTTTCAAAAGCACCTAAAACCACCTTTTGTACTGATCACATCCTTCATTCTCGATACATCCAATCAGTAGATCCAAGATGGATCTAGTGAGAATTTTTTTATTCGTTAGATCCAACTTCGGGCCGATGGATCTAACGAGAACTTTTTTTAGTAATAGATCCAGTTTAAATGATAAATGGATCTAGTGGGACTACTTTTTATCGCAAGATCCCATCTTTACTTATCTCTCTCATCATCTTCCATACTATCAACAACCAACTACTTTCTACATTTAACCGTTTTGGCAATTAAACCCTTGTAACCAGTACATTGGAAAATTATAACACTTCACTAAGAATCGAAATTTGAGTCCTGACCTCCACGGCGGCTACAGTGGCGTATGGCATAAACGTATTTTTCACCCGACAATTTTCTTATTCCACGTAAATCCAGCCAAATATTTGTCGAAAGCAATAAACCCGCTTCAAACATTCCTGTTTGCGAAACCTTAACGACCTTTTTCTGATGCCCAATTTCGCAGTACAATCTTCATCAAGGTAGAATACGAGTGCTCAAAACATTGCATTCAGATTCTTATTACACAGACGTAAGTTCTAAAATGGAATGATATTATTTGTTAGTGTAACTGTTGTTTAATTTGAGTTGGGGTATTAAGGGCTTTGTTTACTCTTCGCTTGGTCGTGACAGGACAAGAGGCGTATTCAGATCTTAAAAATTATAATTATATGCCAATCTGGGAAAATGGCAGCAGATCGGGCAGTCAAAAAAGCATAGTTGGGTCGACCAACTAGACGCCGTCCTGTAGGTCATCCTAAGTACCGGTGGGCGGATAGAGTGGAGTCGGAGAAAGTTGGCGTGAATTCACGCAGGGCCGAGCAAAATGGCGTGCTCCTGTGTTGGAGGCCAAGACTGATTGGTCATCGCACCAGTGAGTTTGGAAGTCTTCTCACTCGTGCGCTCACTGGCGCAAAATGAATGCAGATATGGAGAGAGGTATGGGCAATGGAGAGAGGTATGGGCAATGGAGAGAGGTATGGGCAATGGAGAGAGGTATGGGCAATGGAGAGAGGTATGGGCAATGTGAATGTCATCTCGCCTTGTGTGGTAGGGCACAACACAGCAGATGTCATTCCAGATCTAGAGCAGAGCCCAACTGGGGAAGTACCTCCACCTTACAGAAAACCGCAGCCAAATAACACTTGACCCTACTCATAGTGTTGTGTTCCTGCCGGTGAGTAAGGTTGCCAGAGCTCAACGAGGGGAGTGGGGTTAGGGTCGGCAACGCGCATGTAACTCCTCTGGAGTTGCAGGTGTACATAGGCTACGGAGACTGCTTACCATCAGGCAGGCCGTATGCTTGTTTGCCACCGACGTAGTATATAAAAAAAAAAAAAAAAAAATCTATGTCATTTATTTAATCGAACTGGACGCCAATTCAGACGTATACTTGGGCATCAAAACTATATCTAATTGTAAATGATGTTTATCATTCACGCGTGCATTTCACTCGTAGGTACTTGTCCATGTCCGTACAAACATTACGAGTACATACATACCTGCCAGTAAATATAATATTTGCGCGAGCGAGACTCGCGGGCGAATAATAACAAAATGACACCGTTTATAATTTTGGGGTATAAATATAAGATCGAATTGGCCTGCTCAATGCTCGTTCAATTGTAAGTAAGCTAATGTAGCTGATAACGTGGATTATACCCAGTACGTAGCGAACATACTTAGAGTAGAGGTAAAACGACTTACGAGCTTATCCGAACTATTCCGAACGTATACTGACATCAGTACCCCTAGTGTAAATTTGATCGACATCATAACGTGACGAACGCGTTTGCGTTAAGTCTCATTTTGTATAGGATTTTGAGTTTCCCGCTTGGCGCGCTCTTTCTAAATCCAATACAAAATGAGACTAAACGCAAACGCGTACGTCACGTTTCGAAATCGAATTTATTTACACTAGGGGTACAGAAATCATGTTATTTAGTTATCGTGCGTTTCTCTCCCTGGTAAGGGCATTTATTTGTGTGATGAGCGCAGATATTTGTTCCTGAGTCATGGATGTTTCGTATGTATTTAAGTATTTATAAATAATTATAAACTATATAATGTATATATCGTTGTCTAAGTACCCACAACACAAGCCTTAGCCTCAGCTTACTGTCGGACTTAGTCAATTTGTGTAGTAAAATTAAACAGTTTCCGTCACTTTCAATCCTGAATAAAACCGCGTCTGTGGCTAAAACCCGGGTACGTCCTTAAACTACGTCCAAAAGAGAGGTATGGGCATTGTGAATGTCATCTCGCCTTGTGTGGTAGGGCACAGCACAGCGGATATCATTCCAGATCTAGAGCGGAGCCCAACTGGGGAAGTACCTCCACCTTACAGAAAACCGCAGCCAAATAACACTAGACCCATCATAGTGTTGTGTTCCTGCCGGTGAGTAAGGTTGCAGAGCTCAACGAGGGAGGGGATGCTAGGGTCGGCAACGCGCATGTGACTCCTCTGAAGTTGCAGGCGTACATAGGCTACGGAGACTGCTTACCATCAGGCGGGCCGTATGCTTGTTTGCCACCGACGTAGTATAAAAAAAAAACAACCCTTCATATTTATGGTATTTCGCTAATAAGGTTCACTTGATTACTTATTGCTGCTGTGGCGCAGCGACCCGAAGTGGATCTTGGCCTTCGACACCAAAGTCCGCCACGTTTCTGTGTCCAAAGCCGTTTCTGTCCAGTTGACGGCGCCGAGTTCGCTAAGGTCTTTTTACACTTTGTCTCTTCAGCGGTACATAGGGCTTCCAGATAGTCTTCGGTCATTTGGAACTCCAAAGTACGCCCACGATGGCCCATCCGGACTAGGTGCCCGAGCCATCGGAATCTGGCGGCTTTCATTTCTCCAATGATGTTTGACTCGGAAACAAGATATTAAATCTCCTGGTTCAATTGTTTACTGCGTGAGGATATTTAATCGGTTTTAATACTCCTCTGTAACCATACTAAATAATACGAACCCAGAGTTTCCCAAGATAAACATTAACTGGAATATCATGTTTTGTTTAACTTCATACCCCTGTTTGTACGATTTCGGTATTAATTTGAGGTTCGAATTTCCACGTATAATACTCGTAGGTAATACTGTAGGTAGATTTATTTCAAAATAAAATGCAGCTTAAGTTCTTCGCTCGGTAATCTTGCTCATCTTCAGCAAATGGAGAAAGATTGGAAAAAAAAATGGATACCTGGGGCAGTAGCTAAAAAGACGTTTATCGACAAACGCCAAATATTTCATAAAAATAATTTGATTTGTTCCCTAGTTGTATAAATGGCGGCACCATCCCTCGTTATATAATCCCGCAAGGAGGTGCAAGTCGCCCTTTAGAGTTGATCAAAGGCTCGTAGCCTTTCAAAGATTGCATATACTCGAGACTGAGAAGGGGAACCGCCGTGGGTGGTTTAGTAGTCAGGACGTTAGCCGCGTTCCGATCCGGCCTCAGCCATTGGATTTGGTCACGTTTTCTTTAATACAGGTGCGACATATATTCCTGTGTATAATTGTACAGGTACTTTTGAACGCAACCCATGAGATACTTTTTTTTTTTAAATACAGTGGAACCTCAAAAACTCAAAACGGTAATACCTAATCCTCGTTATCGTGAAATAAAATCCTATTTCCTTCCCTTAATAGTCCCCGGCAAGCTCGGCCGAATTCCACCTTCGTGAATGAGAACAAAACTCCATTTGTATGGGAAGCTTCCCATACAAACGGAGTTTCGTTCTTATTTTAAAGCTACGAGTTGTGGTATATCTAGTCCTATAATTAGTTGATATAGCTCCAAAACGAAATAGAGCAAAAATAAGTTTTGTACCTATATGAAAAACTTAAATCCGCTGTATTTTTAACTATGGTATCTGAAGCTACATAAACCGATTACCTACATGACTAGATGTACTTTATTCTATTGTAAGTTCAGAGCAATCTAGGTAGTCGTTTTAAAATGAAAGCTCTCCATAGAAACGTAGTTAACGTTTCTATGGAGAACCGAGCTTGTTGGGGACCCTTGCTAAGCGAATAGTATAATACTATAATAGAATAGTATAATAATTGTGACTGTACATCGAGCGATACAGGTAAACAGACAAAGCTTCTGTTTGTGTTTACAGAAACAGTTCGTGAATACACTATTATATTACAATGTTGTTATTAGATTAATGCTGTTTTAGCTCAGAATATGTACCACGTACAGAATTCTCATTGTCTGATAGAACCGACGGTTGACAGCGGAATATCATGCATGTTACCTTTACCTTTCCCAAACCCAAGTTACACGTTCTTTTTTGGCTGTCACTATCTTTACCACGAGTTTGACACTGAATCAGATGTATTCGCTAGCGACTGCGTACGCATCATAAGTTAGTAATAAACTTTTCTCTTTAAAGTTTACTCAAATTCATTCAAAACACTTTACCTTCTTTAAAAACAAGTCATTAACAGTAAACATACTTACAATGCGCTACTTAAATTATGAATAACTATCGATTTTACTCGGCCGCCATATGTCAAATTTATTCAAATTCATTCAAAATACTAATTAATAATTAAATAATAATTCACCTACTGTAAAATCAAGTAATTTATACTAAACATACGCAATTTATACATACGCAACGTAAGTAAGGAATAAACTATCTACCTATTTTACTCCGCCGACGTGTGTCTTTACTTAAATTCATTTAAAATACTTCAACTACCGTAAAAACAAGTTATTTATAACAAACATACTCACGATACGCAACATAAGTTGGGAATAAACTATCGATTTTACTCGGCCCCCGTGTGTCGAGTTTACCCAAATTCATTCGATATACTTCACCTACTGTAAAAACAAGTAATTTATACTAAACATACAATACGCAACGTAAGTAAGGAATAAACTATCTACCTATTTAACTCCGCCGACGTGTGTCTTTACTTAAATTCATTTAAAATACTTCACCTACCGTAAAAACGTTATTTATAACAAACATACTCACGATACGCAACGTAAGTTGGGAATAAACTATCGATTTTACTCGGCCCCCGTGTGTCGAGTTTACCCAAATTCATTCGATATACTTCACCTACTGTAAAAACAAGTAATTTATACTAAACATACAATACGCAACGTAAGTAAGGAATAAACTATCTACCTATTTAACTCCGCCGACGTGTGTCTTTACTTAAATTCATTTAAAATACTTCAACTACCGTAAAAACAAGTTATTTATAACAAACATACTCACGATACGCAACATAAGTTGGGAATAAACTATCGATTTTACTCGGCCCCCGTGTGTCGAGTTTACCCAAATTCATTCGATATACTTCACCTACTGTAAAAACAAGTAATTTATACTAAACATACAATACGCAACGTAAGTAAGGAATAAACTATCTACCTATTTTACTCCGCCGACGTGTGTCTTTACTTAAATTCATTTAAAATACTTCAACTACCGTAAAAACAAGTTATTTATAACAAACATACTCACGATACGCAACATAAGTTGGGAATAAACTATCGATTTTACTCGGCCCCCGTGTGTCGAGTTTACCCAAATTCATTCGATATACTTCACCTACTGTAAAAACAAGTAATTTATACTAAACATACAATACGCAACGTAAGTAAGGAATAAACTATCTACCTATTTAACTCCGCCGACGTGTGTCTTTACTTAAATTCATTTAAAATACTTCACCTACCGTAAAAACGTTATTTATAACAAACATACTCACGATACGCAACGTAAGTTGGGAATAAACTATCGATTTTACTCGGCCGCTGTTTGTCAAGTTTACCCAAATTCATTCGATATACTTCACCTACTGTAAAAACAAGTCATTTATATTTAACAATCACACGGTACGCAACGTAAGTTACGAATAAACTATCGATTATACTAGGCCGCCGTGTATCAAGTTTACTCAAATTCATTCAAAGTACTTCACCTAAGTACAGTAAAAACAAGTTATTTATAATAAACATACTCACGATATGCAACATAAGTTAGGAATAAACTATCGATTTTACTCGACCGCCGTTTGTCAAGTTTACCTAAATTCATTCGATATACTTCACCTACTGTAAAAACAAGTCATTTATATTTAACAATCTCACGGTACGCAACGTAAGTTACGAATAAACTATCGATTTTATTAGGCCGCCGTGTGTGAAGTTTACTCAAATTCATTCAAAGTACTTCACCTAAGTACTGTAAAAACAAGTTATTTATAATAAACATACTCGCGATATGCAACATAAGTTAGAAAACTATCGATTTTACTCGGCCGCCGTGTGTCAAGTTTACCTAAATTCATTTGATATACTTCACCTACTGTTAAAACAACTCATTTAGGTATATTAAACAATCTCACCAGTACACAATGTAAGTTTTACGAATAAGCTATCGATTTAACTAGGCCACCGTGTATCAAGTTTACTCAAATTCATTCAAAATAATATTGCCCACTCATATTAAGCCGAAAAAAGGGGTTAACCTCGGAACGAGAGATAATAAGCTGGAAACTTATGTTCTAACAATTATATTATAACTCAAGGTAGATTATAGGTATTCTAAAATTGAAGCACTTACCTTGTACATATTGTACAAGTTGCCTTTAGTCGCGTATACGTGCTAACAAGCTCCCACACGACGAAAAAGTAAATAAATAAATAAATATTATAGGACATTATTACACAAATTGACTAAGTCCCTCAATAAGGCTTGTGTTGAGGGTACTTAGACAACGATATATATAATATATAAATATTTATAAATACTTAAATACATAGAAAACACCCATGACTCAGGAACAGATATCCATGCTCATCACACAAATAAATGCCCTTACCAGGATTTGAACCCGGGACCATCAGATTCGTAGGCCCCTGTCGGACGAGTGGGTAGTGAAGGGTCACTACCCACTAGGCCAAACCGGTCGTCCGAAGAGACTAGCTTATGTGAATAGGATGAATTGTATGAGAAAATTAATCAATAAAAACAGATTCATTCGTAGGTAATGAAACAAACATGGAAGTATTTTTGTGCTCTTTAAGTGTGAGTACCAATCTTTTGTTATACATATAATATATTGTGTTCTAAATGTTCTCCTAAAAGTCGACGAATGTCTCGTGTGCGGCAAGGCTTGGAAACCGGTTAAATGTTCAAACCGTTATCATGTACTTGGCGAAAAACCTGTTGATTCCGGTTTCGCTCGATAAACCATTATTTTTTAAACCGGTTCTTATGAGAGCAGTTCTAACGTTCGAATAATAAAAACCGGTTTCCTCCTATGTCGGTGTCTGTATTTACGTAGCACACCACCAGGCCGACCGGCCGTTGCGTCGCTCGTGGAATAAACCGGTTATTTTAGGTTACAATAAAGTTCTTAGTTCGGAAGAAAACCGAAATGAACATTTTAATACCGGTACCGAGGCTTGGTGTCCGGTTAGTTATTCAAGGTTAAACGTCACAATAATTGTAAGTAATCCCGCTGTAAAAACAAGTAATTTATAATAAAAATACCGTACGCAACGTAAGTTACGAATATAGATTTCACTCGGCCGCCGTGTCACCGGCAGACCATTGGTATTGTATTTAGATGTATAAACAGTGCCCGATCAATAGCAATCAGCTAAGAGACGTGACCCATATAATTGTCCGAAGAGCCTTTTTACCTACGTCTGAATATTTTCCTATAAACTTAATATAGTTAAGTTATGTTATTATGTATTTACGTGTCTTATTGGTGGGTTTAAGGATTTCCCGGCCAGCTCGACCGAATTTCACCTTCTTGCGGTCCGAATTCGAAGAATGAGATACGATAACGATAAGTTCTTATTTAGATATCGTTTATATGTCGTATAATTGACAGAAGCAGCTCGATTCGGGCAACCAATGTTACTTTGACGTTAGAAATATCGTAGATAGAGCTTATTGGGATCACAGCGGAATCGAAATAAACGTCAATTTTGACATGTCGTTTAGTTATCAATCTTTTAAAGATCTTTCCAAGATCTTAAACGTGTCTTAGTCATTCTTTGAATCGGGCCGTCATATTATAGAGACTACACTACTACTATATATATGTACTATGTACTATTGTACTATGTGTTGGATTGATTAGTTTAATTAGAATCTTTGCACATGTCATTATATGAGGTATATCTAGTCTTAAAATTAGTTTATATAGCTCTAGTATTTTTGTATGAACAACTTAAATTAGCTGTATTTTTAGTGTTCCGTACAAAACTTTGTTCACACTTATGGAATAACCTGGGTCTTGCAAATTGGTTAAATTCGGTTTTTTACCTTAAAAAGATCTACGATACTTTTTGTGACAGTCGTAGTGGGATGATCCCAGAGGAGTTCCAGATCCTTTAGGTATTTAAGTACGTTTCTCATCACCGAATCGGAGTCGAACTGCGTCGGAGCGCATTATCAATGTGCCATAAATTATTTAATAGCAGACGCAATAAAGTCCGTCCGGAGCCGTCCGCGTTCGCGACGAGCCGGCCGGCTTGCGGCCGGCCGTACAAATTTGAAAAAGTTTTTGACAATACTTAATTTCATTTTTGGTACAAGCTTTTATCGCTAACTGTATTTCATTTCATTTCATTTATTAATTGTATAGTCATGTACATACATTATTAAGGTGTTGCAATACAATTCAGTAAGTCAGTCCATGACGCCCTGTGAGGACATACAATAACAATATACTAATACCTTACAAATCTAAGCTAATCATTATAAAATAAAATTATTCGCCACGATCATCATCCGAATTTACAAATACCTACACAAAATTCAAATTATTAATACATTTAAATATGTTACAATTGTATGGATAAATAAATAGTCAGTACAGTAATAATTCAAAATAAAATAGCAATTATAAATTATCATCAAAAAAATCATCAACTGAATAATAGCATTTATCGAGTAATAATATTTCTAATTTAGTTTTGAAGGTCGCATTTTCAGGTTCTTGCTTAATCGAGTCTGGAATTTTATTAGTTATTAGGATACATTTGTAATGTGGACTATTTCTACACATTTGTAGTTTGGTTTGAGGTAGTTGTAATTTATTCCTATACTGTGCTCTAGTTGTTTCCTTATCCTGTTTTAATTCAAATAAATGAGAGTTTTCGCGAACAAAAATAGCAGCTTGCAATATATAGATGCAGGGCAGTGTTAATAGTTTGTAGCGGACAAAGTACGGACGGCAGCTGTCTGGTATACGCACATTCGCTAAAATTCGAATACACTTCTTCTGCATTATAAAAAGTTGCTCGGCCTCGACACTATCACCCCAAAGGACTACAGCGTACCGAAGCCATGCGCACGCATATGCGTAGTATGCGGATAATGCACACTCGAAGTTTGTGTTCTTTTTTAGTATGCTTAGGGCATATATAAACTTCGACATTTTCGTTTTAATGTTTTGTACGTGGGCCTTCCAATTCATGCCGGAATCTATGGTTATACCTAACAAATTGAATTCCGTGACTTCTTCTATATTACATGTTGTAATGTCTAAACTTAGTTCTAATGGTTTTTTTTGTATAGGTTTAAATTGTATGATTTTGGTCTTTTTCAAGTTAATTTCTAAGTTATGTTCACCGAGCCATTTCTGTACGGTACTAAAAATATTATGAAGTTGTGAGTTACATTCGGAGCTGTTATTGCAACTAAACAATAGAGAGACGTCGTCAGCAAACATAACGCAGGTTGTGTCAGTGTTAAGAATTTTTGGCAGGTCATTAATATATGCCAAAAATAGTAGGCATCCACAAACGCTCCCCTGAGGTATTGAACAAGTAGTATGACGCAATGTTGACGTTACGATCTTTAGTTCCTGGCAGTCCTTATCAAAGTGGTCTACTTGTACGCATTGTTTACGGTTTGTGAGGTACGATTTGAACCAGTTATATGCCGTGCCGCGTATTCCCATCCCGTACAATTTACTGAGTAAGATTTCGTGTGATACTTTTTCATATGCTTTTGTCATATCCAGTAAAAGTCCTATACTATATGTTCTGTTGTTTATATGACCTAAGATTTTCAGCATATATTGATAAACCGCTAATATTGTTGAGTGATTTTTCCTAAATCCGTATTGATTTTTATCCAAAATGTTGTACTTTTCAAAAAAATTATAGACACGATTTATCATACATTTTTCGAATATTTTTGACACGGTTGGTAATAGTGCGATAGGTCGATATTGGTTTGGATTGGTTACGTCACCGTTTTTAAATATGGGTTTAATAATGGATATTTTAAGTAAGTCCGGGAATATTCCTTGATTAAATGACTGGTTAATCAGTTTTGTCAGTGGCTGTGCTAACTCTAATGCACATAGTTTTATAAGAACGGGCGGCATTTCGTCGACACCAAAACTATTTTTATTTTTGAGCTGCCTTATAATTTTTATAGTTTCGGTTTCGGTCACCGGCTGTATGAATATTGAGTTAGTGGCGGGGGTATGAACACGGCGCGCGCGCGCCGTTATCGCTCCGGCTCTAAAGTCCGTCTCGCCTACCGACGCAAAGTGTTCATTAAATATGTAAGCTACTTGTTCTGGCGCTGTTACGATCGTGTTGGCTACTTTTAATGACATATTTTTATACGCGCGATCCTTTTGCCTCCTTGTCATACTATTTATGAGGGTCCACATTGTTTTCATTTTATTCTTGGACTTTTTCATTTTTTTTGCGTAGTCAATTTTCCTTGACACCCTTATACATTTTTTAAGGATTTTTTCATATATTTTGTAATGGTTTCGGATTATTTCGTTATTACTTTTGTTAGCTATGACTTTAAGTTGCCTTTTATGCCGGCACGACAAACGTAGGCCTTTTGTAAGCCAAGATTTTACGCGGTTTGGCATTATTAATTTTAAGCGTTTCTTTGATATGTGTTTATTTAACAGCTGTTGTAATGTGGTACTAAATAAATTAAAATTAATGTTTATGTCGTTTTTATCAGAAAGTATCTCATTCCAGTTAATACTGGCTAATGCCTGTCTAAAGGACGTCATATTTTTTTCGCTGAATATTCTTTTTGTTGTGAAGCAAATGTTTTGATTTTGTGTTTTCCGCGCTGTTTGGCTCTGGACCTTATATAAGACGCTATTATGGTCCGATATGCCGTGGTTCGTCACTTCAACGGTATAATTTTTAGAGTTCGTAAACACAAGATCTATACATGATCGTGAGTTATTCGATTCTCGTGTAGGTTTATTAACTATTTGCCGTAAATTATAGCTTAACATTAGATCTGAAATTCTTTTCGCAACAAAAGAATTTGATTTCATATTAATATTAAAATCGCCAACAATAAGTACATTATTTTTTTGTTCTTTTTGCTTAATTCTAGAGAGTATTTGATTTAAACAGTCAAAAAATGTGTTAATGTCTCTATCTGGTCTGTAAATATTTATAATTATCATATTTTGTTCGGGGATTTCTATACCGCAGCACTCTACTATACACTCCCGTGACCTGTCAGCAATATCCGGCCGTTCCACGCAATTTAAATGCTTTTGCGTGAGTATAGCCACGCCGCCTCCTTGGTGGCACTGGCGGTAATAAGCTGCTGCAAAATTGTACCCGTCCACTGCTATCAAATCTCTCTGGCTGTCTGAGATCCAAGTCTCTGATAAACACGCTACTTGGATATTTTTTTCCTGTAAGAATGGTTCTATGATGTAGGTTTTATTTTTAAGGCTCTGTGTGTTCTGGATGAGAATTTTAAATTCTTGCACGAAAGGAATGATTCTCGTCCGTAATACTTGGTGTTGTGGGCATTGCTGGTAAGTTAGTTTGCAAATTTAATGAGGTTTTTCCTTCGTTATTTATTATTTGAACTGTATCTGTGGGCGAGTGATTGGACTGGTTGGTCGATTGGACGGTTTCATCGTTTCGTGTCGTTTCCTTTCCGTTTATGAACAGTCTGTTATTTCTTATTATGGCATGGTGTCCTGCACGGCGCGCCTTTATGAGTTCGTCTTTAAGGATTTTCCGTTGTTCTAGAGATTTGCTATCCAGAAACGTCGAAACTGTATATCCGGTGTTTTTAAAAAGATGGGCATTATCAAGAACATACGTACCCATTCGCTTGCTTAGGAGCTCTATCTGTATAGGGCGACGGAATCCCCTCTTTCCAATTCTAGTCACTCCTTCTATGAAGCCATTAATATTTATATTAAGTATATCATAAAACATATTGTCAATACGCTGGCATAAGTCTGCTTCATTTTCATATCTATGCTCTTCAAGTCCAAATAGAACAATTTTTTTTGTATTGTTTGGGGTTGCTTTATTTATCTCCTGATCTTGAAAACCTTGAAAGCGCTGTTTCAACTCGCTTAGTTCATGTTGCAGTATTTTGTTTTCTTTTTGTAGGTTCGCTACGACTTTGTTTGTCTTATCTAGTTCAGCCTTCAAGGATTGTTGGGTTGCGGTGACATTGTTCATTTCTGTGGAAATTTCCTTTTTTAATTGATGCACTATATTTGTTATTTCGGAGTGTAAAGTTTTTCTCATTTCGTTAACAATGGCCCGGTTATTTTTTTCTAGCAAACTGCTAATTTGTTCTAGTGTGATTGGTTGGGTTTGTACAGACGTCGGGGCACCGGAAGTACCAAGCGTATAGCTGTTGTCGGCGGCATTTCTGCCGAATGTAGTGCTCTCCTCAAAATTTAAGATGTCGTCTACTGACATTGTGGTGTCGTTTAGAGGTAGTGCTGATGTGTGTCTTACAGGGGTGTCGTCATTTTTCCTGCGAGTGATTCCAATATGTGTGTTACAAGTGGAGCAACGCCAAGCGTGCCGCAGTTCATGTAATCTTTCTCTATAATAGGCCGAAGTCATATTTACGCACCTGTAGTGATACGGTTCCTTACAAGCTATGCATATTAGCAGCTCTGATTGGTGGCTTATTTCTTCATGGCAAACTAGGCATTCCATTATAACAGAAATATCTTTATCTGTAATTTTTCGTTAAGATATTGGGTACGGTTCTCGGATGTATTTTCACTGATGTCCTTTGCTCTTGTGTTTAAGTCCGCTTTACTCGTTTGTCAGCGTCAGCGCTGCGCGCGCAACGCCAAGCCGGCCGCGCGAACAGGTTACTGGTGACTCATCGCTGTTCGACTCGTAATATTGTTTAAAAGACGTTACACTGTGATATTTAAAATGTTTTTGCTCATAACTTTTAAACTACACCATATATTTTCATATTGTTTTTTGCACTGCATTCCTTATCTCACTGGTTTTATTTATATGTCAACAAAGTTGTGGTTCCGATGCTTTTTTGCACTGTTACAATTTAAAATCAAGAGCAGCAAGAATAACGCGACTGCCTTGCGCAAGCGGTAACGGGCAAAATCTGTACCTTTCTTTCCACAGGCAACTAATACTCATCGAAACAATTCTAAAACCCCCAAACACAATTAGATTGCTTTGTTTTATCACAGAATTCCTGTGGCTACCTCGTGTCTCCATCATCAGATCAGCTCGATGGTACCAAAATTCCAAAATATTGCATTGTCACCCAACTTACGTGCGCAAATTTTCAACCTCATAGGAAACCGGGAAGTGGGTCTAATTTAACTTGCAAGATTTGATTACAGACCGACAGACAGACAACGGAACAGGTGAAACTAAATAAAAGCTTGTAAAATGCTCCGATGCGGCCCGACTCCTTTTCGGTAGGAATTGTACTTAATCTGGGATTATTTATTGTGTTTTTGGGATCTGAGGCAAAATATCAACCGTAAAAAATTATACAAAAATCTCAAATAAAGGAAAATAAAGTGAAAATAAGTTTTCTATGTAAAGAAGATACCACAAACCGAGGTCGCGGCAGAATTATTTTTGCTAGGAAATATTATCGCGGAACTGCAGTGTTCGCTGTGGAATTCTTAATCCGCTTCCATTTGCTAACTTCTAATTCTATTTATTAAAAAGACAGTGTTTTTATTTTATAATTAATAATGGTGGGAAAGCTTTAATGTATCCTAACTATTAAGATATTGTAAGTTGGGTCATTCTACTTTTTAGTGCAGGTTTTTGCGATTTCAAAGAACCTTGAAATTTGTATAATCGTAATGCGTTTTAACTTACACTGGCTACTAAATCATGATAAGCACTGAATTAAACATGCCTCAATATTTCAATTTATTTTTGTTTGTAGAATTTATAGCCTGGAATGTGCAAACATACCATTATGTTACCGTCCCTGCCCTTTTACTTATTTATACTTATAATATAAGTTTACTTTATTTTTGAGTAAGATTACAGTGAGACAACTCATTCGGTTCTCATGTTTCTTTTATCTTAATGAATGTTATACAGAATTTTGACTCTTAGAGACTCTATACATCTCTAAGGATTTAGAGATATTTACACCTGTAAATAATTATAGTTTTTTTTTGTATCAGTTTGTGTGTTTTTATTATTATTATTTTAGTTTTTTCTTTGTAATTCGACATTTAGAGACTTTATACATCTCTAAGTAACAATTTACTTTTACTTTAAATAATAATACTTTAGTGGGCATTAATATTTTCAATTAATTGTATTTTATAATTGTTGATGTGCTTGTATGTAAATTCCATGTTGACGTGTAAAAGTTATTTGTAGAATAAATGTTGAAGTTGAAGTTGAGTGACAACTTTGTTATATATAAAAATAGATAAAACCTTTTTTACCTTGGTTCCAAGGTATCGTTAGCGCGTATTCATCTGTGCTTTATATTGATATATAATTAAAAAATTACATTATTTACAAAATACTTGCTTCTGGAGACAAAAAAACCTGCAGTTGAAAGTAGAATGACCCAGGTAGTAATAGTAGAAAATAAAGGCCATTTATTTAACTATTAAACGTAATGATGGGCGATGGAGAGGTATAGAAGAAAAACACCTTGCACCAACCCCAAATAAATGGGAGGATGGCGAGCAAACGATGATGATTTCATGTTCAGCTAAAAGTGTTGCTGCTAGTCCCAAGCGGATTTTTTAATATTATAGGGACATTCTTACACAAATTGACTAAGCCTCACGGTAAGCCAAGAAGATTTGTGTAGTCAGACAACGACATATATAATATACAAACACTTAAATACATAGAAAACATCCATGACTCAGGAACAATCTGTGCTCATCACACAAATTAATTCCCTTACGAGGATTCGAACCCAGGACTATCGGCTTCATAGGCAGGGTAACTACCCACTAGGCCAGACCCGTCGTCTACTTCATAGGTCATATACTTAAATAGTTTTAATTACTTAGCATGAACATTCACGCGGTACTAGAAAATTAAGTTTGCTGAAATTATATTGTATATAGAGGTTTCATAATATTATTTGTATTTTGTACAACAAAAGCTTTGAGTAAAGAACTACTTTCAAAAAGTCAAAAGTCAAAAGTCAAAAGCATTTATTTGTCCAACATAGGTTAGTATACAATTGTACAGGTCCCATATACATCATAATCGTATCACTATGTTGTGCCGTAAGGCGTACAATTTTTCATTCATGGACTGTGACTGCATGCTGTGCACAGTTACCATTAATCAATATATTCATTAATAATCATCTAACAAAAATTCACTTATACTATAATATGCTTTGTCAACTAAAAATTTAAATAATTTACTTTTAAAACTAATCATGTCATCTGTATTTCTTAACTCATTCGGAATTTTATTAAAAATTTTTGGAGCCATACCAAATATACTTTTCCTAAATAACGCTGTTCCTAACTTTTTCCTAAAAAAAAAACGAATTTAACCGATTTTCAAGACCGAATTGATTCCATAAGAGCTCCGTCTACAAAGTTTTGTACGGAGCTCTAATAACCCTCCCACCAAGTCCAAAATATATCAAACCAAAAATAATTTAGAACCGTAATTATCAATGAATTACACTCAATTAATTATAAACTCGACGTTATTAATAAATAAGACTGACTTATCTGGTTAATCAAAGAGCTATGTAATCAGGAAGGGCCTGAACAAAGACGATCAATATTTTAATTAAAATTCGATTCCACCATTATCGGTGAGAAAATACTTAAAGAGAACTCGTCGAGTTAATTAATATGAGGCCTTTTTGATTACGAGCGCGTTCTGAATCATCATTAAATACTGAAACTAGATTTAGTCCAAAAACTAAGCTATTTGCTACTTGAACACCATTGTTCAATCCATCATCATTCGTTGGATCATCATCATCATCATCATCGTTCGTTGGATCATTCTCCAGATTTGTGCCTGCTTCTAAACTCCGTCAAACCATACTAAATGTATGAAAAGTTTGATGGAGTTGAGTGTGACCGCAGCCAAATAATTTGAGAATGACCCCACCACGTAACTACGATCGTGGCAATGCGACAAGGAAGCCAATTCGAACTTGTATTTTGTCATCAAAATGTCATTTTGATATCATTCGCCCGTGCGTTTCGCTCGCGCTAATACATGTACGAATTAGTACAAATGAAAATTGCGCAATTGGCCCTATAAAAGACAACCACACAAACCTGTAAGGCCTGAGTGGACGCTCGAAGCGGAGCGTTCGGCGGTGCGTGCAGCGTGGCGTCGGGCTCACAAGTGATGTGAGCAGCGTACACTAAGGCCGCTCCTATACGTTTGCATTTGTTTAACATGGACGCCGTACGCCCCGTCCCGCTGCGTGCCCAACTCGAGCGTCCACTTAGGCCTTACACTTGGTCGACTGCGATCACAAGCAGCATTGCTGCCATGATTCAAACTATATAGTTCGTGTCATCCACGATGGCGCGCAGCTTTGTCAAATCTAACCTTTAATAATATGACAATACGAGTCAACGCACACGTCGTCGTGAATGACACGATCTTTAAATTTTATACGACGCTTATATGTAATATTCGGACAATAACGGATAGTCGAAATAACGTAATTTAGAATATTACCTATCGGCATAAAATGAGAAAGCCGACTTGATTATACAAATGAAGAATATTACGTTTTTCCTTTATAAGAATTCCTGGTAAGACAATATTAAAATATTAAAAAGCGGATAAAACAACGCGCCAAAAGGAAATGCTACCCCCCCCCCCCTAAAAGTCGAGCCACGTTCGACGTGTTGGCTCCCTGTCGACCATGCGTAGCATCCACGTTAGCAATACCAAAGGTAGCGTCCACGAAAACCATTGTGGGTAACTCAAGCAGTGGTGAGAGGGGGTTTGCAAACTCGGGTCTGTAAGTCCGCTTATTCCGCTCTTTGCACAATGTACTATTTGAGGATTATAATTTTATCCGTTACCTTTGATGCTGACTGTACATAATTCTTGATCACAGAAATTTCAAAGCTCGCTGATTTCCAACCGATTGAAAAATTTTCTACAGATACTCCACGCTTATTATTATAATTTTTTTTGGATACTATATTCAAATTTTATTTACATTAACATTATTTATTATTAGGTATACAATACATAGGTATAATATAACATTGTAGATAGTGGAGGCTGAAATATAGCTCAGTGTATCTCCAAATATTCTTTCTTTCTTTTGTTAAGTTGTTATAATTTGTATGTCATAGTTTATCACGAATAAATGCATTGATTTCTGATTTCGGAAATATATCCTTCTACAAACGGGTCATTGCCTATGGAGAGTTTGACAACAGAACCAAGTATAATTAAAATATTATATTAACAAGTACATTATTATAAAAACCCGAATACTTAAAAATAATTGATACATATATTTTTAAAATGGCATTTTTTATTAGCTTTCATTTGATACCCAAATTGCTATGGAAACCCCACCCCCCCTTCCCCACCCCCCTTTTTTTCATCAAAATTTATATAGCCTATGTCACTACCACAATTCTGACGAATGACACCTCATATGTTAAAAGCCGTCCAGCCGTGTGTGCTGGACAAAGAAATGGATATACATGCATACGTACATACATAATATATGATCGAAAAACATTAGGGTAGCTAAGAATGAATCTCGTGGCTAGAGCATTAAGTAGATTATTCAGCTAACGGCCCGATTCTAATTTTAAAATACGTCAAATATTAGGTCTAGATACGATATGAATCAGATATATCAGTGTCAAAAGTGACGTTTCTTCAAAGAAAAGCGACGAATCTGAATCATGTCCAGCCAGCGGCGTTGTGTGAGCCATAAGGTGCAGATTCATTGCCCTAGGGTGATAAGCATATTTCCCCTGCTAGAAGAAGACACATTAATCCATATTTCTAAATGATCTACAAATACGGCAAAAGGTATCCTTATATTAAAAATAGCCGTTGACCAAATTTTGGCCCTGTGTTTTTTCCAGATAAAAAACGTGACGTGGATTTTCGATCGGGTTTCGTGGGCCGGCAGTTTTTCCACATAAAACACGTGACATGGATTTTCGATTGGGTTGTAGTTAATAATTAATTCAGTCTGCTATTGACTCCACAAATTGGTTTTTGTCGATACGAAACATTCAATGTTAGAACACTCATAAGGGTCATGCTGAGTTTTAACCTCTTATCTATGTTTATAAGGGCGTTGGCAGCAGAATATGGCCGATGGCCAAGAGGGAGAGAGGCATTTAGTAAGAAATTTTGTTTTCTAGGGTTGGGGGGAGCGTGCCCTCTCCCCCCTTTGACGATGCCCATGTGTGTTGATAAGGACCCCAACCGAGTTTTTTGTCATCTTTTTTCAGAGAACGATGTTTTCTGCTATCTTCTATGTATCTTATATGTTGACCCCTCAACGTTCTTACGCTGCTACTGCCGCTAAGCCACCTGCTTCGTCCAAGCAGCGGCCGAAGAAAGGGGTACAGAACCTTCGTGAAACTGTTCACAAGGACCAACAGCCGACTCTAAGGGAGTCGCGATGCGACGGAGATGAATTCAAAAAGGTGGAGAAGAGAAAGAAGCCAGCTCGTCGGAATAAGTGCGGTACCGCACCGACTGGACCCAACCATTTGCTACGTCCCGCAAGTCCCGCAACACCGTCGACGCTGCTGTACACTTGTCCCGGTTACACTTCCTTACGAAGACTGAGGATATCGTAAAGTATGTACGAATCAAGTCCGGATTCGCCCTGCGGGTCGCGAAATTGGAATCTCGACACAATGTGAATTTCAATTCTTTTGTGGTGAGCGTTCCGACTGAACGTCTAGCGACCTTCACAAAGAAGTAGTTTTGGCCGAAAGGTGTCAAGTTTCGGCGGTTCCGCGGCCGGCTCCCTGACACAGCCGGGTTGCCATTTCGCAACCATATCTGCCATCGCTGCCATAGTGTGTGTTTTAGTGTTTTAGATATATTTTATGATATGTATGCTAGTTTTAAGGTATTTATCTATGGGCCCATAGTTGCCTAAAAATAAAGATTTTCATTCATTCATTCATTATACTTCATCACAACAAAGGTTTGAATTGAATCACGATTTTTGCCACCACATACATACAAGGTATAACTAAAATGGGGATCCGTTTAAGAGCATATTGGCTACCGTGCTCTGATTAGGAAAAACTAGAAGAAAAAAATGTTTAATGCGAAAAAAATGTCTATGACGTCCAAGTCAGCGAACCCTCCATACAAAGGCCAAAAATTTTTTAACGCAAAAATGTCGCCCCACTATATTTGTTACACCTGTAGAAAAGGTTATTATATATTTGTATGTTTAACGAGCCATACAAATCTAATCTTTCAAATCTATCTGCTCTAGCTTAACAACCCAAATTGAAATTTACTAAGTGCATTTGGTTGTGGGCTTAATAACATATTAATCAACATAAATTGCCAGATTTTTTTACAATTTATAAATAGAAAGGTTAAATTAAAGTCAGACCAAGATAAGTTTGTAGCGATTTTGATAGCCCAAACAGTGCACGAGTTATTTTAAACGTCAAACATCTAGGAAATTATTACCTAACACTTGACAGGTTGGGCTATCAAAATCGCTGTCAACTTAGCTTGGTCTAATACCGTTCTCTGTTAACTGTGAATACAGTTGTAGTTGTGGATTTACCCATACATTTTCTCACTATATCTTATAGTCTTCTGTGAGCATTGTGAGGAGTTTACATTTACTTTGATATTTTTTTAAGGTGACAAATCTAGCCCTTTTTGTCATAAGATAATATTTAAAGTCCAATTGCCGCAATTTCATAAAGAATAGGTCGTACCCATGGTACAGTCAGGATATTAAATATTGACACGGACATAGTGCCAAAAATATGTATACACGACCTTATTGCCTGTATATTAAAGTAGTGTATACATATTTTTGGACCTTGTCCGTGTCGATATTTAATACCTTGTCTGTACAAACTTTGCTCATTGCTTAGTTTGGGGCTAGATCGATATGTGCAAAATGTAATATATGTATATAAAAAAACTTATTTATACTAAAAATAGTACATTACGATACAAGTACGAAAAATAGGAAATTCGAAACGAGTGGCGATAAATTAAAACACGACCGAAGGGAGTGTTTTAAATCGACACGAGTTGCGAATTACCTATTCGCACATGTATCGTACAACGTTTTACAGTACATATGGTCCTTTAAATGTTCTACATAGTAACGTAATATTCTCATTTTCGCACTAGTGCGGTAAAGTAGCACCATATGTACTGTAAAAATACTTAAAAGAACGCTTCAACCACTTCATATTTACATTTAAAATAATAGCGTTTACAGGAAACCCGAGTTAATAGTAACGTAACACAATTAATTTTCGTATCTCCATTCCTACGATTTCTTGCCTTTGAATTTATAATGCTATTCCTAGATTCATACTGTGATAAAACTATTAGTCTATCGCTATTTCAATATAAATTATTAACAAGCATTCTAAGCCCAAGATTAACTCGTGCAAAGCTTCATCCTGCAGTTACCTAACAAGCTTAGTGCTCCGAACTTTGATGCATTAGACTTAGCTTGACTTGTCACTTATTCACAGAGTACCTTCAATATCTGCTTAAGTTCTAGATTATGTAAAGTTGGTCTTACGTTACTGAATTATTCTGAACATTCTCGAAAACTTAATCTCACTGGTAATTTGCTTAGGATAGAATATGTCTGTAGAATATTTGCAACTAGGTACGCACACAGAATATTATTATTAACATTTGCCGAAGTACTGCATTGCGTCCGGCATGTTCACTAAGGCGCGAGACGACTTATTAAATATATAAATGTACATATATCTTCTTTTATTACACACAGTGATTCCTAAGTCGTAAATAACAATCATTGTTTCTAAAGGGGCCACTGATTACCAGTTCGCCGGACGATATCGGCCTGTCAGTTATTGTCAGCTTTTGCGAATAACTGACAGACCGATATTGTCCGGCGAACTGGTAATCAGTGGGCCCCTTTCAAGATAAATTTAGTTAAAATGTAGGGTAGCTATGAAACACTCACTTAAAAATTTAATATAACGAAATACATTTTTTTATATTCATATGTCCAAGTGTTTATACTAAACGTACAGAGTAAGAAACACATTATATTTTGTTCACGCCTTAGGAATCAGACTGTATACATAAATTATTTACCCTTTTATATTTGACGACCGTTTTCTCTGAAAACAAATAATTTCTGGGCGGGTGGTGATTATAATCAAACAACATTAGCAAACAAATCACATCGCAGTACGTTACTAATTTTGCGAGCTTTACGTGCCTCATTAATTTCTCGCCCAACTTCTCGATATTATTTCCAACCGCCTTAGAATTCAAGTATGTAGATTTTATTACATTTAATAAATGGAATTCCATCTTATTCCTAACTTTAAACTTTGAGTATGTAGCCCTTACAATTTTCTGCATGGGCAGTATGGATGATAATGATAAGTATGATAACACTTGTCTAGTTAAATAGATAGAAAATTTACAATTCATCTAATGATATAATTAGACACAAAATTTTATTGACTTTCAAAAAGGAAAAAAATGGTATCATTCGATTTCTTAAATTTTATTAAAAATCATATTGTATGGCAACTGTAATAAAATTGCAATTTTCTTGTTTTCCAAACTTCAAGACAGCTTCTCAGAGATTGTGACGTCACGATCATTTGCCGTTTTGTCAGGGGCAGGGCGTTACGTGAGTAGAGTATGACTTCCAGACTTTTAATATAATTTACAGTACATATGGGGCTACTTTATAGCACTAGTGCGAGAAGTAGCATATTACGTTACTGTGTCGAACATTTAAAGGGCCATATGTACTGTAAAACGTTGTACGATACATGTGCGAATAAGTAATTCGCAACTCGTGTCGATTTAAAACACTCCCTTCGGTCGTGTTTTAATTTATCGCCACTCGTTTCGAATTTCCTATTTTTCGCACTTGTATCGTAATGTACTATTCTGGCTGTTATATTGCTATAAAGCAATGGGTCCCATATAGACATTTGATCCGCAGAACAAATCTGATCGACTGATACACTATTAATAAAAACTTGACATCTAGCCTATTCCTCTGTACCATAAGTATCTTCTTCTTCTTGTTCGGGGCTATGTAAGGCTCTACAGCCTTTGTATTACTGCGACCATCCCTGATCTATTGTGCCATCACCTACTACAACTCTCGATCCAAGCCTGCAACTTCAAACAGCTGCAGGATCTTTTTGATCTCAAGAGACCTTAACTCCTCCGGGCGTAATACCACACACACATATCAGTATATCTGAACCTATCTATTAGTTCTTAAAAATTTACTTGAAAGAGATGCAATTAAAGGGATATATGTTCGTGTTCAAAAAATGTGTTTGTAGATATTAATAATGTCATGTAAGCTTCTTTCAACATTTCTTTAAGATCTTCCTCTTTATTGTCACGCGTATGATATAGATTGCTTATTTTCTATCCATCAAATTAACATAAGTATGTCAACATAATGACGTATATCATGTATGTTTATATTATGTCTAATAGTCCAAGATCCCAGAGCCTTACTTATTTTCTCATGAAGAAAATTACAGTAGACAAGATGGCGCTAGTCGCAAGTCGTCGCAGTCGTACGACCGTGTCGTACGACTGCGATCGTGGCCCACAAATGGTCTCGCCGGAAGATCAGCGCTGACATTCGGGTCAGTATTATGCTGAGGCGAGACCATTTCGTGGCAAAATTAAATATTCTTACATATTTTATGTATTTATACTTAGTCTTTAAATACTTGTGTATGTTAGTTTAGTTTTAAGTTTATTACGAATAAAATTAATCTTGATATTTGATAAAATGATAAACTAAAACCAAATTTAAAGCGACTTCAAGGAACGTAATATGTAGGTACAGTGAATTTAGCACTTTACTATATTCCACGAGGATTCTTCCGTCGAGCGTCGCAAGAATTTTCTGTCGAGCTTATCTTTGAGAAAATCTCTTTATGATGTGAACGATATTAAAGATTTTCGCAATTTACGGAGGATCCCAGGCGACGCACTGTTGCAACGTTTCTTATTAAATTTAATAAAGGTGAATTGAGAATTACACCGTCAAATATAAAGAATGTCTGTATGTATTCGCTGACAATTTCTCTCATTTGACTTCATAAAATGAGATGGTTAATGATTTAAAATAACACGATTTTTACTGATACTTTTGTTAATTAGCCTATCGTTTCGAACGTGACATAACTTACTACGTTCGTTGTCGCATGCAGACTGACATGAAATTATGTCAAATCTAGCTGCGCGGGCTTAGCGTACTACCCACACTTGGTAGCTCAGGTTCTATTGTAGTTTAAATTTTAATTAAATATATTTCGTTGACTTCTTCCTGACCTCATTGTCATGATTTGACTTGCTTCAAAAAGACATGTCGCGCAACTGATAACAATATAGGTTTAAATAGCTCAAGATAATTTCTATTAATAAATTATATTACAGATGAGCGGGCGGCTAGGCTTCAGTAACTCGCATACAGATAATGGGAGAGGATCGTGCCGTGAAGAGAGCGTACTTGGAACAACCAAATGGGAGCCGCCTGATTGGACGTCCTAGGTACCGCTGGAAAGACGTAGCAGCTTAAGACCTGCTCAACCTCGGTCATGGCGACTGGTGAGAGCTATCGCAAGACCGAGAAGCATGGCGTGATCTGGTGTCGGAGGCCAGGACTCACTTTGGGTCGTTGCGTTACTGTAAGTAAGTATTACAGACGAGAGAAAATTCAACAAGCCTAAAACATGATCCGTCATAAGAACATTTAGATTCCTTCCGCATACGAAGAAATATTTTATACAATGTGTTTCTGATAATAGATTCCATAAATAAGATAGCAATTGCAATTTTATTTTCACGTGGACGGAAAAAAGTGTCCACACGAAATATTTTACATTTCAGACAAAGTAAATTTATATTTGTTGCAAAAAACGCTTATCTTTGAAACCTTCATTCCAGGTGTAAATTTTATTTGAAAAGGTATCATTAACATGTATTTATTCATTCCGCAGCGAATATAAAGTATAAGGGAGTTACATGCATATTCTAGGAACTTGAAACGGACTATATTTTCCGCATAACTTCACTTAAACAGTTTCTAGTTTTGTAGCTTGTAGCAAATTTTGTTTTCCATGAGGCAGTTTACTAGTTAAAATATTCAAAACGAAATAAAATTAAAAAATCTACCCTCGCAGCGAACTGGTAATTGAAAGGCGCCAAATAAAAGCTTACAAAACGGTAAGTAGAAATAAACTTGAAAACTTACTCTTGCACATGGAAGAGCGGCATTGGCACGTTGGCTAAGCACCCTAAGTCACGGTGGTATCAGTTGACATTTTTCGTTGACAAAATATATTATGCAATATTTTATAGGATTACGGCGCCATTTTGACAGATTACCCTAAATTTAAAAATCTCTCCTAAAAGTTATCCTTCCTGCCCGTGTAGTCAACGTGCATATCATTCGCGCTCCGTGGTGAACGAAAAGCAACTGTCACAGTCGCACTAATATGGAAGAGTGATAGAGAGAGATGACTACGCTACGCTACGGAGCGTTAACGATTGTAACGTTGGCTACGCGGCCAGGTGACCGAATCAAAACCTAACTTAATGCTTACTACTTTAGGATTGTGAAATAATTTACATACATAATGATACAGGAGACGTGATCAAACCTGCGCATAGAGTAAGTAATAAGGACCTGTTTTGTACCAGTATTTGTGAGGTTGACCTTAATTTATTTTATAATTTCTAAAAAAAAGTTTTAAGTTATTTGCACCCTACAATTAGAATGCTTCCGTCAAATACCAATACTTTTTTTCCATGACAAGTGCAAAATTGAATGACAATGGTGTCTGGTTACTTTAGAAAAATTGTATATCACTCAGGTTGACAATTCATTTTCTTCATAATAAAAGTGCTGTCATAACGGTTAAGGAAGTATCCGTGTCCATGATGGTAGATAATTAAATAAAATTTAAATATTGAACCATCTCCTGAAAAAATAGTCAAAACTTGAGTTGAAAATTTTCAGAAAAATTAAAAAATTTAGTGCGAGATAGCAACAGTTACTGAGTGAGTAGGCTTAGTCCTGCTCAGAGCCCCTATTGTAAATTTATTCAATAGCGAAACGTGACGTACGCGTTTCTCTCAATCTCATTTTGTATGGCATTTAGAAACAGCGCGCCAAGCGGGACGTTTTGGAAACTCTATTTTATTTATTTAGTAATAGGGTCCCGTTTGACCCTTTGGATACGGAACTCTAAAAAACAGCGAATTCTAGTTTTTAATACAGAAATTGTTATTGATTTATTTATTTTCTTTTTTTATAAACTGGAGCTATGTATATAAACTAATTACAGGTCTAGGTATACCTCATGTCATTGTATGTGCAAAGTTTCATTTTTTTTATTATTATTATTAACTATTAATTTTGAAACAAGATTTAACACAAAAAGCCACTATTGAAAACCTCTAGGGTTTATGTAATAGTTGGCGAGATCGCGCGGACCGATCCGCGTATGCTTAATACTATTATTACATACTTAGTTATATTTTCCTGTCGAAGCTGTTATTGTATCTATCGTTTAAATATCGGCCTTATGTATGAGACAGTAGAATCAATTTACAACGACAGCTCTTACAGTTGATCAGTAAACTTAATTTATCTTTAAACATTATCTCTGTATTACAATCCGACACGCAGTTTTTAAATGAGGACGAAACTCCGATTGTATGGGAAAGTGAATAGGCCGAGTTTGCCGGAGGCTCTTGAACACAGCTACTTAATAGTATTTTATGCAACAGTTGTATAAGAAGGGTCAAAAAAGGCGAGTGGCGTGAGTTACAATGTGAGCCGGAGCCGAAGGCGTAGGCGAACATTGTAAAGGAATACGCCACAAGAATTTTTTGACCTACTTATACAACGTTGCATACAATATTTTTCCTACGAGTCAACAAAAATAAATCTTAATTTAGGTAAACAAATTACAGCAAAAGTATATAGCCAAGACGCGCGAGCATATGTTACGCGCCCGGCCCGCCCCGGGCCGCGGCCGGCCGGTCGGCGACACCTCCTCGTAACTCATGAGGCCCTGGTACTTGCTACTTGCTAAATTAATTTTTTGGACAGTTTTTTCTCAATTTTGGCCACCGTAGCCTACGGAGACTAACAAGCAACGCTAAGCGGTCTTCGTAGTCTATGGGTGTTGCTATATTACGGGTGTCACATGCGTGTTTCTGAATTATGAAGTAATTATTTTTACTATGCAACCAAATGAATATTTTGTAAGTTGGCAGCAATGCACTTAGTTTAAAACTGTATTCGTTTTGGTTTTGTTAGGTTGGTAGCCATTAATCGCAGTAACGTTATATCTTATAAAAGCACAAGAGCTTTTATGAGGAATAGACAATATAGACTTTTCTTGAAATCTTTTATGTATGTTCTTATATTCGTGTTAATGAATGCATAAATGACAGATAACAGTAGAGGAGTAGGAAAAAATAATTATAATACAAAAAATCTCAAACGTAAAAATAACATTCATTAATGAAAACTCCTAAATACATTTAATTAAACATTCTCTAATCACCTTGAGATCGTCTTACTTCAAAATGAAGCCATTTTACTTCACAAAAACGTTTTTCGTAGCGTCTTAGTTATATTTCAAAAGCATCTCTCCCTTAATCTGATCCTAGGCTTCAAATCAAAATCGACTTTACTGTTTTAAAAACTATTCGCAGGTTTACAAGATGAAGTGTGGAGTGAGGCAGGGGGGGCTCACATCACCCACGCTATTCAATGCTTATGTAAATGGGCTGATTGAGGAGCTCAGCAGTGCCGGTGTGGGTTGCTCGGTGGACGGCTGTTGCGTCAATAGTATCAGCTATGCCGACGACATGGTACTGCTGAGCCCCTCAATCGATGCACTCCAGACAATGTTGTCCATCTGTGAAAGGTTCGCCGTGACTCATGGACTCAAATATAACGTAAAAAAGTGTGAAATATTGATTTTCAAATCCGGTACAAAAACTTACCCCATTCCACCTATAACTCTCGGCGGTTTTCCTCTTAAACAAGTTACTAGTTTTAAATATTTGGGTCACTGGGTCACGGATACCCTAAAAGACGACGTCGACCTAGAAAGGGAACGCAGAGCACTATCGGTCAGGGGTAATATGCTCTCACGCAGGTTTGCACGCTGTACACGCGAAGTTAAGGTAACTTTGTTTAAATCTTACTGTCAGACGCTGTACACGTGTAGCCTATGGAGTGATTACACCAATAGGACGTTTAGTGCTCTGCGGGTCCAATACAACAATGCCTTTCGAGGACTGCTGGGGCTGCCCTGGCGCTGCAGCGCGTCGGGCATGTTCGCCGACAGCGGCACGGACGGCTTCCACGCCGTGCTGCGCAAGCGCGTGGCGTCCCTGTGGGCGCGCGTGCAGGGCAGCCCTAACACTCTATTAAAGGTGGTCGCCGAGAAGATGGACAGTCCTATGATCACCCACTGGATGTCCATGCATGTGAGACCAAATAATAATTTTAATTTAATTTAATTTAAGTTAATTTGATTTGATTTGATTTGATTTGATTTAATTTAATTTGATTTGATTTGATTTAATTTGATTTGATTTAATTTAATTTAATTTAATTTAATTTAATTTAATTTAAGTTATTTAATTAATTATTTTAATGTAGATTTTATTTATATTAAGTAAATTATTAGACTATAAATTATTCATTATAGTTAAGCAAAACTATGGATAATTATGTCCGAAATAAACGATTTCATTTCATTTTCATTTCATTTCATTTCAAAAACATGTGTTATTCTTCGTCTGGAAATTGATCCGTGATAAGATCTTGTGAGTTCTAGCGAACGGTTCAAATCAGTATTGCGTGTTTCTAATTCGCTTTCCTCCCGTGAATATAGTATCTACTGGATGAGACGTAAGAGGCCGAACGGGATGGTCTTATATAACTTTCAGTCGGAGTAGCAGAGAAAGCGCTATTATTGTTTGTCACTGTCAGTCTCACTTTTTATTTCTGCCTACTTCTAAAAAGTATGAAGTGACGTAGACGCATTGTTGTTGCCCGGTTCCCTAATTCCCTATACGGCTACCATCAGTTTGATACTGACATATTCGCTAGCGTGTCGTGTGCATAACTTACTTCCTATGCATCTCGCACATACTCTCATATTAGTGTGGCTACTGAGGGCCTACCGCGAACCACGTTCGACGTGTTGCCTCCCTGTCACACTTACGTACAAATTTACAAGTGCGACAGAGAGGCAACACGTCGAACGTGGTTCGCGGTAGGCCCTCTGGTGGTAGCCACACTAATGTAAGAGTGTGTGGAGAGTGTGTTCGGCACTGACATAAATGCTATCGAGATCGTAACTTACTTTCTATGCATCTCGCTCGTACTCGCATATAAGTGCGAGCGAGATGTATAGAAAGTAAATTACGTTCTCGATAGCATATATGTCAGTTTTGACACTGTCAGTGGTTTATGGTATGAGTATAGTTCGCGCGTGTTTTTGGTGCATATATATATAATTTATTTATTTAGAAAACATATATTGTTAGGTTAGGTTAGGTTAGGTTAGAATATATGTCAGTTTTGACACTGTCAGTGGTTTATGGTATGAGTATAGTTCGCGCGTGTTTTTGGTGCACATATATATATATATATATATTATTTATTTATTTAGAAAACATATATTGTTAGGAATGTTAAAATGTGTCTTTAATTTCGTCGTGTTATATATACGTTCTCTCATGGGCACATGCGTATGGCGCATCTATAGAAAATACTATGTCTATGTTTCCTCGCCAGTAATTGGGTGTTTTTCAAATTGCTCCAACATCCGTTTTTATGCGGTCGTATTAGAGGCATTTTTCAGCCCGCTACTACGGTTGTTGAGAGCTATTTATCTTGATTTATTCTCCGTGAAAATGTAGGGATTAAGTGCAGTAAAGGATTTTATATGATAGCTGTGTATTATTTCCAGTTACTTTACTCGCAATGTTATAGTATATTGTGCAATATGTGACGCATCAAAATGCTTCATCTACCATTCTGTAACAGCTTAACAAAAAGTGATGTCTTTAATATTGAATAACTAAGACTGTAAAAGATAAACTTTTCCTTCATCCGCTACTTTTGATGCTGACTGTACTTGTGGCAATAATAAAGATTCCAAAATTGAACCACTTCAGTCAGGCAGGCAGGTGTCAGTTAGCCGGCCGCGGAACCGCCGGAACTTGACACCCTTCGGCCTAAACTCCTTGTTGAAGGTCGCTAGACGTTCAGTCAGAACGCTCAGACCAAAACGAATTAAAATTTGCATTGTGTTATCTCTGCCTTAACGTTGCAATGGCAACGCTAATTCCGTTTATCGTATTAACTTATATCTAACAAATTAATCTCATACACCTGTATGAGATTAATTTGTTAGATAATCACGCCTATTTCCCGAAGAGGTAGGCAGAGACCACGGATTTCCACTTGCTACGATCCTGACATACCTCTTTCGCTTCCTTCACTTTCATGACATTCCTCATACACGCACGTCGGTTTAGGGTGCTCTTGACCTGGCCTTTCTTCAGGATTTCCCCGATTTGATCAAAGAAAGTCCGCCGAGGTTTACCCCTTCCAGCTCCCTCTTCTACTTCTCCCTTATACACTCTCTTTGTCAACCTTCTTTCACTCATTCTTTCCACGTGTCCAAACCATCTCAACATACCTTTCTCAATGTTTGTCACTACATCTTCGTTCAGTCCACACTTTTCCCTTATCACACTGTATTCATAATTTGTTTGAAATGGAAGTTTTCCGAAGAAACCTTACGTTTACATTAATCAATCAGTGATATAAACGTTTCGTAGATCGAGCATTCAGATATCATTATGGCGGTTTCGTTCGGTCACCCAATTTCCGTTCGACGTGACTTATACAAACACAATGGGCACAAAGCCTAACAGTTCAGCCACTTGGACAATTTATTAAGTGTTTCGCTTTGATCAGACAAGTTTGATAAGTTGGAAAAAGGTTTTTAGAGTTAGAAATGTTGTTGGATATTACTCTGAGTTGGGAGGAATCAAAGATAAAGTTTGGCTAGTTAGAAAGATTTTCTCAACTTTTGTATTACAAATAAGTTTTTATCAAAAAACAAAGAGAGAGATGAGAAGAGATCGCTGATAATTCTCACCGAGACAATTCTAATTAACAGCCCCAAACACAATTAGTTTGAGTTGTTTTATCACGGAGTTTCCATGGCCACCTCCTGTCTTCATCATCAGATCAGATCCATATCATCATGATATTGTATTGTCATCCGATTTACATACCTATGCTAAATTTCAGCTCAATCGAAAATTGGGAAGTCCAAGGTTTGTCCCAGTAATAATTTCCAAGTATTGTAATTGTATTTTTTTTCTTATATGTACAGTCAACCAATTTGAATCCTAGGCCACTATAGAACCTAGTCGCTTTAACTACTCTATACATGACATGCATTACTCAATAAGCACTGTCGTAGAAGTCATTATGACATGGTTCTATAGTGGCCTAAGAAATCAAATTGGTTGACCGTACATATATAAATCTATTGTCTATTAAACCTTTACACGGTAAGTTAAATACAAGCTTGTAAAAGTATGGACTTTGATTGGCTGTAAATGTCACTAAAAATACTTTTAATATTTTGACACTCAAAACCTGTGTGTTTGTCCGAAATAAAGTCTAAATAAAAAATAAAACCAATGAAAGGAAGTTATGTTGTACAGAAAGTACGTATAAATCTTTTTCATTGCTTTGAGTGTAGCTAAAGGAAAAAGACATATAAATAATTGAGTGATTCATTCATCTCTACCTTCTTACCCCATGTTTGGGGATTCAAAATTAATCTTAATTAACGTTATTTACGTACATCTCGTATTCTTGCGTTTAAATATTCGTACAGTACAGTAAAAACTACGTATAATATAAGATTTTCCTTTTTTTCAAAATTTCCAATATAAATATATTCTTTTTTATTAAGCGAAAGATATAAATTTAGAATATATTATGCTGAAGCTGAAGAAGAAAAACGAAGTGATTTGTTAAGATTTAATTAGTGGAAAACGTTTTCTCCCGAAATGGAAATTCATAGAAAAAGTACCGTTATTTCGTTAGGATCACAAAGCTACTTTTTCCTCTTAAAATTTTTTGTCTAATTTTATTGTTTTGAAAATTTTGAAAAAAAGGAAAACTTATAAACCTTATTTCTCATAGTGTCAATAACATACTGTAAAATCATCGAGAATGAAAAATATTTAGAAGTGGAAAAACGTTTTCTCTTTTTATATGGACAATTAAGTTGGTTTTCTTCTCTCTTAATCAAATAAGTTTGCAAAAATTTCCTCGACTCCATAAAATGAAACAGCTTTTCCAATCCCATTTAACCCTTGACCTCTATGAACTCTTACAGCACATTACACGTTTTCGTGTCACGAATCAAAGCCAGTTATCGTAGCACTCAGGATAACCATCGCCAAGAAACCCACTATTACCTTACCACGTACCTTAGCTCACTTTGTTTCCAAATATAAACTTTATACTAAACAACATAAGACTGATTTTGTTATCGCAGAGTTTGAAACATACGAGCTGTAGAAAGTTAAATGTAAACTAGAAGTAAACACTGGAATTTGACTTGGAAATGTGATTTGCGCTATGAAGGGGAAATGATGATTTTGCAATATTGAAGTCGGTAATATCGAGATTGTAATTTGAGCGCAGAAATTCAATATATAAACCAGTATAGTGTGGTCTTTCGTAACTCGCAGTCATCTGAGATCACTAGGGTATGACTTTAAACTGGTTCCGACTAAAATATGTGCAGAATAGCAGCCCAGGTGGAGTTTCTGGCCGGACTTTTATCGATGCTTGTATATTGCTTTTTCATGTCGACATTATCGAATACTGAAAAGGTGCTTCTAAATTTAGTGCTGCAGGATTAAGGGTTACCTACTAAGGAAAGTAATGTGCATATTTGCATAAGGTATGAAATATTAGATTGTAGCTGAGTCCTTTTTTTAAGAACAGCGACGAACGAGCGTAGCGACTAATTTAATGGAATTCTGGGCGTTGCGAGAGTTCAAGGCACGAGGGTAAAACAAACTTTAAACAGACTAATACTACATTTTTCACCACACTAAAGCGAGCAAAATACTTACCATAAAACATCATACACACACGCACACACACACACACACACACACACACACACACACACACACACACACACACACACACACACACACACACACACACACACGCACGCACGCACGCACGCACGCACGCACGCACACCACACATTAACACGTGGAAGAGCGGTGCTCTCTTAGCACAAGTGTCTTCTCACTTAAAAAGAGGCACCAGCGCGGATACTGTGATTTGTTTTTTAAGCTACTATTATTTATTTAACTTGCATAAAATCACTTTGCCACTCTTGTGGATAAAATGCAACTTTCTCATCAGTTTTTGCCAAAAAATGAGAATCTCTGGAATGTGATTAAAGGATCATTAAATTTAACTACATTGAATGTCTAGTATAGTAAGCTTTACTATAAAAGCTATTCTAAAGGAATATTAATATGCAACAAAGGAAGTTGCGAAACAAGCTCAAGTTACGTAACTTATAACTTGAACTTATTGGAGTGCTCTTAACTGGCTCCAGAATACGGTCTTTTAAGTCTTGAGGTATACCGGAGTCGATATTCACCTATGTCTAAATTAACGCATTTATATTACTCCTTTTAATTATATTGATTACACCACCTGGTGTACCTGGACTGGCAGAGAATGCCTTTTGACATTGAGTCCGCCATTTGTACAAATTTGTATATATTTGTGCAATAAAGTTTAAATAAATAAAGATTTAAATAAATTAAAGACACCTTAAGATTGTGCACTCGTGTAAACTAACGAGTGTACAATCTTAAGGTGTCTTTAATTTATTTAAATCTTTATTTATTTAAACTTTAACTTTAAAATCGAACGTTGGTTAGGTTAGTTTGTTATTGTGTTTGTTTTTGTTAATCTACCTACCGTCAGTTGATAATGTAACTAGCGAGATTATAAACTGACGAATATTTACAATTTTACGGTGACATTTATATTCAAATATACGTTTGTGTCACAACCATCTGGTTGTTAACCAGCTAATTAGTCGCCTAGGCCGATAGAAAATCACTCAACGTTTAACAACTCCGCGTATTGAAAGTCAGCTCTTTAAAAACGGCCCCAGTGATTTAAATGTAACCTAAAAAACTTACAGAAATGAAATAACATACGATAAAGTAAACAAATAATAAATACATTTATAATAAAATACTACACTAACCGAACATTAAATTCATCAATATCTGGTTAAACGTTGAAATCAATGACTTGAATAATAATTATAGCTTTATGATATTTACTTGAAACTTAAATATATAAAATTTTGTACTTTAGCGTGTAGCTGCGCTCTCTCGGAAAGGTTTCCACGGAAAACCAGCGTCGAGATTCTTAGGTGGTATCTTGACACTAAGCTGAGTGGAGACCTTTTCAGTGACGCTTATAATAAATTGATTCTGTCGTCTCATGCATTACCTAAACTTAAGCGTTTTCTGAATAAATTTCTTCTATTCTATTCTATACTTGGCTGGTTGTTCTTCAGCCATCTGCTTAGATGGCTAAGTTTACCAGTTAGCTGCATATACAAGACTATTGATGTATCAGATATGTACCTAGGTCCAAACTCAACCTATTATCTCAATCAAAATTGAAATACAGAAAATACATTATCTAGCTAGAAAATTTGTAAGAAAAGTCACTCAAAAAATGAGAGAACCCTGAAATCTGACAAACATTTATCGGCTGCCTCGGTGTCACGACTCACGCCGACGCTCACCCGATTACAATAATAGTAATCCCTTTTTATGAGTCCTCAGAAAGCTCTGCCGAATTTCACTAAAACAAACAAAATAGAGCAAAAACAAGTTTTGTATTAAAAAAAACTCGCTGTATTTTTTTAAACTATGGTATGTACGTATGGTATGGTGGTACGTCTCATAAAAGATCATAACTATAACCATTTGTTAATTTAGAATCGGTTTCTAGGTAGTTCTTTTGAAAGCCATGTCTAGAATAATCTTCGAGATTATATTAACAGCTGTCCAATATTATACACATTGATCCTAAATTGTTATTCTCAGGTGATCAAAGGAGATATGTATAATTGTCTACTCAATATAGCTGAATCGTACAATGGGATTACCTGGGGAATCTTAATAGAAGACAATGCCATTTGAAAGGGAGGTATAGCACGAACTCGTCCTTACAAGAAGAGAAAACGTTTTTCTACTTCTAAATATTTAATATTCTCCATAGCCAAAAGTAAGTCCATGATTTTTAGAATGTTATTGACACAATGAAAAACTAAGTTGATAGGTTTACCTTTTTTTCAAAATGTGCAATTTTTTTTTTCAAAAAAACGAAACCTATAAACTTATAATATGCTGAAACGATTGACATCAAAATCAAAGTGATTTGTTAAGATTTAGTTAGTGGAAACCGTTTTCTCCCAAAATGGAATTTCATAGAAAAGGAACCGTTATTTCGTTAGGATCGCAAAGCTATTCTTCCCTCTTAATATAACCACACTAGGTGATCCACTCAGATCTCAGCAGATGTCACACCGATGAACTAATACTAAGTGTCAAATTAAGATTTGTAGGTATTAAGATAAATAAATAAGAATTACCTGTTTAAAATAATAAAATACCTTCTTTATATTTAATATAAAAATACCTTATACCTATGTCGCGAACGTATTGCGAACCGGCTAATATTTGCCAACGTCATGGAGTAGATGGCGCTAGTAGTCACGTTTTGGTTAAATAACCGCTTTTAGGTTATTCGGTTTTTTTGGCTGAAGTTGAGATTGAGACGGTAGATGAGAACGATAGTAGGAAAAAGGAGGTTTTGTGCGAACAAATCTACGGGGAGTGATATTTGCTTTTAGATCAAGTCAAGGACGTTCTTATGGTGTTATTAGAATAATGATGCGTCTCTTGTAGATTGTGACCAACGTTATCAGTACTCAGAGTGAACAGTGATCCAGTGAGGCTAATATGAACTTAAGATAAACTTTGTGTGAGGAATGGGGTCGCTATATGGGGAGATTTGGAGGCGACTATTAAGCTCAAAAAACCAGGTGGATAATCATGTGAAACTCATGTTATATGTAGGTAATAAAGTAGGACACCAGCACAACTCATATCGTCATCTCACTAACGTCCAGGCCTCGTATAGGTATGTAGTACATTTATATATCGCTTTCCAGTATCCGTAAAAGCATTAGCTCATTCGATAGGTTAATAAGTATGGTGAACTTGACGACAACCTATGTCTATCACTTGACAAGACTGTTTATAGGGTGAAGCCCTAAAATAAAAATAAAAAACAAATAAATATAAAAGTTAAAATACAACTTACAAACGAAGACGTTTATTTGCCTTCCAGTAGACGGATTAAAAGCCTCTCTGACAACTGACAGGCGCTGAACTACCGGCACAGCTAGGAGCGACATTTGAAGTACAATGAGAATTTATTTTTGTACTTTGCGGAGACGAATACTAAGAAAAAAATAGATGGACTGAGAAAATGAGGCTAGACTTTTGGAAGACGAGAAATTACTCCGAAAACAGAAAACGATCGTGACAATTGGCAGGAAGCTAAGTTCTGACATTGACATCTGTCAATATACCATATTATAAACAGATTTTCAGAGTTAGAATCGGCTTCATAGTCGATATAAAACAGTAAATGATGCCTATGTCGCCCTTATTGTACAACCATGTAATAAAACTAATAAACTGCAACAACAATGCAATAATACGTCATTTCCTTACGCTCGTTTCCGTACTTCCGAGCCGTGACATACTAAATCGGAACTTTTACCAAACCACGTAAATATTTAATGTAATGGTCGTAGTTTGACGTTTGCATTCTCGCCCACGTACAGCCTACGTCAAAATAAAGTTTTCACAGCAAGCCAAGAAATAAGGTTCAGGATCGGAATCAGAATCAGAAATATTTCTTGTTTAAACTGTGTAGGTACAAGAATATGACTGCGTAAATTTTTTGATGAGTATCAACAGTTTTACCCTTTTCGGGAATACAATTTTTCACGATATACTTCGTAATTACTGTAACTGCAATTCAATAAAAGTTGCGTTGGTCGACAGCAGTGTTGGCCAAACATTAATTAGAATTGACCATTAACCATTATACATTGAATCGTAAACCGTAACGGACGGTTACAGTTTACGGTTCAATTTGTAATGGTCATGAGGAATTCCTAGTTGCGATTTTTCCATACAAACGCTCTCGACTGTTTCCTTTCTGGATTTTTTACCTAGAGCAATGATTTTTTCAAATAAGATCAATGTCATCAATATGTGTGCCGCTATGTTGTGCTTTTTTGGATTATTTTATTTTGAAGAAACTTACAGCGCCTCGAAAATCGCAAAAACGGCTCAATTGCTGCAAAAAAAGGCGCAGTATACAAATATGACAACAAATATCCAAAAAATCAAAACATAGCGGCATAGATTATTTATTCCTCTTGCAGTTTCCAAAATTTCATAATGATTGGTTGCGTTTTGGAGGAGGAAACAGTCGAGAGCGAAACCTCGAGAGGAATTTTAGTCCGAGCTGCAGTTGTCCTTATCGCACGCACGCACTCCCAGCCCACCGCAGCGCAACAGAAACATAGTTTCAAAAATTCGAGATTTGAAAAGTAGCTCAGCTAGGAATTGCTCTTAAGGGTCAATTCTAATTAACGTTCGGCCAACAGTGGTCTGCAGGTACCGTACCGTTCGGAGTCAGAATGCACCGTCATTACTACTGCAGGATTGGTGCGACATTACTTTGCGGCAGCAATGCAGTCGGCAATAATGCCGCGCTGCAATACTGCTGCAGTAACGCTGGTGTAGTCTGAACCCGAACGGTATCTTAACTTTATAATCTACCAAGCTTTTCTTTTACTTTAACTAGACTCTGACAAAATCGAATGTTTGATAGAATTAAACAAAGATTTAACTATCCATAAGCATCTAGTTTTTATTTAATTACAATAACAATATATACAATGGATATATACAGATGATTACTATAAGTAGCTTTAATCTAAAATAGTCCCTTGAGGCATTGTACCAAAGGATGCTGGCGGCATTTCCTCGTTGTATCGCAATATATCGTTGTACGAGGAAGCCGCCAGCTCTTCAATCACCAATTACGTCAACCAGACGCTTCGCGATTTCTGCAAAAAACTTGTGCGCGCTGGGACTCCATGGACCTAGAGTTTCAACTAACCCCAAGCTTCAGCATTTTATATGTTGATTCTTATATTTAAAAATAGGTATTAAATATAAATCGACATATTTACCCAATATATGCAGTAGCAAACGTGATAGAAAATGGCTAAAAAGTATCTATTCTTTATCAAAATTTTGTTTATGAGCTATGTGTATACCAAGTTTCAATCAATTCCCACTAGCAATTTTTGCATGAATGAGGAACAAACATCCAAACATTTATATACCGCAACAAAACTTTCACATTCAAAATATAAGCAGGTTTATATATTTGAAACACTCGCATACTTATTCACTCTACAAATGCATAAAAACGTGAAGCTATTTTCGTTATAAAACATAACAGATGCATTGGATTCTGCCTCATATCCATTAACAAACTGAAAACAACATCAAATAAAGCATTACCGTAAGATAATGTAATGCGTGATGAAAATATCTATTGCTTTATATTTGAGTATGAATGAAATGAAATGAAATATCTTTATTTTCAGGCAACTATTGGCCTATAATTATATACCTTAAAACCAGCGTACATATCAATGTTGGCCGAATGTTAATTAGAATTGAAAATATTGTATTAGGAATTGAACGATAAACCGCAACGGACGGTTATAGTTTACGGTTCAATTTGTAATGGTAAATTTTCAATATTTTTATTTCTAATTAACGTTCGGCTAACGCTGGTACATACTCATATTATACAATATATATTAAAAACTAAAACACACACAATGGCTACGATGCATTTCGCAACCCCGCTGTGTCAGGGAGCCGGCCCCGGAACAGCCGAAACTTGACACACTTCGGCCAAAACTCCTTGGTAAAGGTCGCTAGGTCGGTAGGTTATATGCTTCAATCCAATAAACTAACTCTGTGTCTTATTCAAATGGGGCAGTATTTAGAGAAAAACAAAAACTACAAAAGAATAGCTTTTCATGCGTACAATAAAATATATATTCTTATATTGTATATAAAAATGATCCGCTGCGGCTTGGAAAATCTCAATCGCATTTTTCTTAAAATTAAAAGTAAATGACTGTTGATGTTGCGCAATAATATAACTGGGTACAAACAGTTTATATTACACATTTTAACCATTTTTTTGGCACATATAACGTGTTTTGAAAAGTGTGTATGCTGTTTTTCTCATCTATAAAATCGGTCACGTGGTTCCTAAGAACAAAAGCTATCTCTTAATAATTTCTCCAAATCGGATAAATACTTACCTATAAGGTACAGATGCTCATAAGGACAGCAGCAGGCTCGTAAGGGACATATGCTCTTAATATGAGCATACTTATGAATTGTTTACATTTGCTACGTGTCAATAAAAAGCATGCTGAAAAGTAGCACGTTCTAAACATACATGCTTGTAGGTAGCATTCGCTCAATAGTAGCATGCTTTCATGCTAGTAACTAGCATGTCTAACAATACCTACACCTATACGTATACCTGCATAAAAGTTTACCAAGACAATGGCGTAATACGCGCTGAAAATATCTCGGCAATAAATAATTTAGCGAGAGCATTGTGGTGTTAACAAGGAGGCCGATTGTGTTGTAACAATATAACATGGTTTTTATCCCATTTTGATATGTAATTATGACCGTATTAGTCAAACACCAATCAGCGGTGTTTACGAAATGCAATTCAAAGAAAAGTTTGTCAAAATTGCTTTGTAATAAAAACATACTCCGTTAAAAAGGATCGTTACGTGATCGTCCATACAACAAGAGAAAACGTTTGTCCACTTCAAAATATTTTCCATTCTACATTATTTTTTAGTATGTTATTAACACAATGAAAAACTAAGTCACACTCAGTGCCGGCGCGCGCTACGCGCTACGAGCGTAGGCGATAACATGCAAAATCCCGTATATAAAAAAACAGCGACTACGAACAGAGAACCCGACTATCGGGTCATCGGCACTGAATGTGTTATAGGTTTCCTTTTTTTTTTCAAAATTTGCAATACAAAAAAAAAACTTTTTAAAGCGAAACCTAGAACATATTACGCTGAAGCGATCGACATCAAAATCAGTGATTTGTTAAGATTTAGTTATTGGAAAACATTTTCTCCCGAAATGAAAATTCATAGATAAAGTACCGTTATTTCGCTAAGATCGCAAAGCTATTCTTTCCTCTTAAGGCTGTATCAAAACAAGATCCGATCATTTCCAACTGTTGAATTAGAATCGGCCTCGGGTAAGAGTTATTGTGTCACGATTGGGAATATTATTGGCTTACCAATTACGTGAGAACATTTTGATTTATTGGCTTTCTTTGTTTATCTATGACGGTTTATTTTTTTAAAGTTGGGTGTTGGAAAATAGTGTATCTATGTAGGTAAATATAATAGTACATTACGATACAAGTGCGAAAAATAGGAAATTCGAAACGAGTGGCGATAAATTAAAACACGACCGAAGGGAGTGTTTTAAATCGACACGAGTTGCGAATTACCTATTCGCACATGTATCGTACAACGTTTTACAGTACATATGGCCCTTTAAATGTTCGACACAGTAACGTAATATGCTACTTTTCGCACTAGTGCTATAAAGTAGCCCCATATGTACTGTAAAGGTTTATTTTAAGTATGTATAGGAATCCTGTATATGAATTAATGATACGGCGGAAGTGAAACTAATTATTTAGTTATTTTTGTGGTATTTTGACTATTTAAACACTACAAAAAAAAAACAATTTTGTTACAGAATTTTTGATAAATCAATAAAATAATGTTTTTTTGTTGTTTAAACTTAAGAGATGAAAACCCTGAACCCTGGTGTTTGATATTGATTTATTCAGTCGCATCCATTTTTAAAGTTCTCAGAAAAACTGATGACGCCCAAATTAATAAAATATGTATGCTCTTCGTTAATCTATATAATGAATTTTCATTTAGGTCATGTATCAAAGATCCGTAAAAACAAAAATTCATTGATTGTATAACATCTCAAGTGTTATACACATTCGCGCTTCGAACTTGATAGCGTAAGGCTGCATTTTCACAATGTGCAGAAATGTGCGAGGAAGAGAAGCGGGAGATGTGTTTGTTAAGAACCATTAACTTCATTTGTTTTCCTCGCTCAGCGTGTAGTGATTCTATTGGCTCTTAACAAACACATCACACGCTACGCGTTCTCGCACATATCTAGGGGAAACGCAGTCTTAGGTGATGTGCGGCTCCTTACAACATGCGATAACTTATGGTGTCATTAAATTTACCTTTGATAAAGTGACCAGAAAACATACTAAGGTGCAGGAAGTACAGCGCTGTCTTTTTCAGCTAGCAATCGATCTGGCACATTTATTTTCTTTGACTTAACATCTCTCTTTCCATTTCTTTCAATAGGTAGTTTCATCAAAACTGTGCAGCATTTAACATTTGAAAAATCAGTATTTTTATCAAAGTAAAAGAGAGGTCAGGGGTGTTGCTAAAATTACAAATGTTAAACGGATGACAATTTCGACCGAAGTCACGTGGCCGTTAAGAGGCTGTCAACACCCAATGTCCTTGAAATTGATGTTACTTAAACAGTTTTTTAAGAAAGATTATTTGTTTTAGTCAAGTAAGAAAAATATATGTTCATATTAATTATATTTCAAAGACCGTGGTTGTACTCTATACATGATTGAACGAAATCGGCTCGATAGAAAATAATTGCAAAGATTGGTCTTAAAATCACAATTAAACGGTTCTATGTCTTTATTGTTTTGACTTATGGGTCTGCAATTAAAATCACAATTTCAAAACATTTATATCTAAACCGCTGTTGAGTAAAATATTACACTAAAAATGCACTTTTTTTTATTTAAATATTTTTCTTATTATTCCCTTGCCCAGGCCCAGTAACATGCGACAGTGCTATCTCATTTACTCCGATACAAATAGACAGTGTGCGCGCTTTTGGTATTGACAGCCTCTTAATTTAAACCGTTAAGTCCCATTTTGGTAACTAACGAGTAAAAATCGTGAAAGTTTAAAACATTATTTACGTTTACTTCGATTAGAACAAGATTAACTGTTGCTACCTTGGATGCCTCGTAGTCTTCAATTACACGAAATTAATCTAAATATATTATATTCCGAATTAACTCCTTATGCGGATTCGCAGCAACCCTACAAGATTCTGTTTGAATATCGAGGGTAAGGAACAGTATTACTGGTCCATTTTCTATGTTCGTTCCCTGTATCTTACAGGGAACGAACATAGAAAATATTAATAAAGCATTAGTCGATAGCTTGATACTAAATTACGCGTGATTTTAATACAAGGTATACTACTAGGTACTTATATTATAAATTCATTGTGATCTGATATTTATTTCCGTCTAGTGTGTTTGATTGTTTTGTCTTTTATTTCTTTGAAACGGAGTGTGTGCTTCACTCACTCATGGCCCCGACGGAAGACCAGCGTTAGCCCAGCCAGGCTAGCACCATGCTGAGTTGTGACTGTTTCATGGCTAAAAATGTGTCATGTAACGTTATGTTAAAATGTGACGTTCGTTTGTTTTTTTTTGCTTTTTATCGGTATTTCGTTTGCCTATTTGTTGTTTGAAACTTTGCCACGAATAAACGATATTTAATCTATTATATTCTACTTTTACTGTCTTATAATGAACTCGATTATTATAGTTACCTAAGGTTTTTGTTTATTTGTTTTTTAGGGTTCCGTACCCAAAGGGTCAAACGGAACCCTATTACTGAGACTTCGCTGGCCGTCCGTCCGTCCGTCTATCACCAGGCTGTATCTCATGAACCGTGATAGCTAGACAATTGGAATTTTCACAGATGTATTTCTGTTGCCGCTATAACAACAAATACTAAAAACAGAATAAAATAAATATTTAAGTGGGGCTCCCATACAACAAACATATTTTTTTGCCGTTTTTATAAATAATGGTACGGAACCCTTCATGCGCGAGTCCGACTCGCACTTGCCCGTTTTTTGTATTTGATTGCCATCCTAGTCCATAAGAACTTATGAACGTAATATAAGGTGATTACAAAATTTTAATATAGTTTTTTTCCTTACAAAATGTAAGCAGACTCCTACGTGAAACTCAAAGTTTTTTCTGGATATAAAACGGTTTCCTATTGTGTTATTATTACAACACGCTGTAATAGTACTTTTCTTGACATTTTGAGTCGGAAATCCATTTTACTGATAGTAAAACAAATAGTTCAACAATATTCATTGTATTGTCACATTTCGATGGACTTCCTTAATCTATATTGGACATATAGATGCTTTCAGTTAAAAATAAGTTACATACAGCATAAAAAATATAAATAATTTATCGATTTACATTAGGTACTTCAATAATAAATAGACAACAGCAAAGATCCTAACTAAATAAATAGACTTCGTAGAATCAATTTGCATCTGGTGAAACGATAAGTTAACGAAAATCGTTACCCTCTCATTACAATAATAATTAATGATTCCTCCACCTGTAACGTTCACAAACAGCCAAGCCGTTTAAAACTAACTCACCTTTCCACAGAGTAAATAGCAGGGTGCTCACCCACAAGACACCACTCGCGATCACTTCAAAAAACTTACTTAACACACCGAATCGACAGGCGAACGACGCACGCTCACACACATTTAGATGCCCATAAGTTTCCACTACACAAACACAAGTTAATTAAAGTACAATTTTTTAATATAATAGATTTTCGTGTGGAAATAGGCTGTAACCTTAAGAATATCGGTCGGGTTTTAAATTATTCACGACGCGGGGGAAGGGAGGGCGACGCGCGCTCGCCACGACACACAGCGAGAGACTGAAATTGCCTGAACAAGTGAGGCGATTCTACTTGTCTCGTCGACACAATTAACTGAACACTCTTCAACCTTATTGCAACTGGTTACGGGCTAAAATTGGTCAGTTATACGTTATACACGATTCAGGTAATCGTAAGTGAACTGATGAAACAATAGTCTGGAGCTTTAGTTTACAGAAGGTTTTACTACCTCGATTTACTAATGTAGACCTACATTATGTGGAAAATATATTTTATTAGCGATGTATATGAATCTATCGCCAGGTTCATTAATAGCAGATCAGACTATGCGTCAAATATACCTGCCAAATAGCTTAACCAAAATAAATATGTCTTTAAAAGTCTGTTTCACAACGTCCAAGTAAAGTCCTGGATAAGCTACTTGCCACTTATCTAGCAAACAAAGTAATTGTTGGCGTTTCACGGTAGATAAAGTGCTAAGTTTTATCTGGCAGTTAATTTATTTGTTAATTAACTATCTGATACTTTACTTGGACATGGTGAAACAGGCCCTAAGTTTAGAAACATTATACTTATACTGTAACAGATACGTTTTAATGCGATATATGTCTATTTAGAAAAGAATTACGAGCTGATAGATACTTTTGGCGTTTTTTTTATCCGTTAGTAGGTATTAGAGATGGGTAGGGGTGAGTAAATAACTCCAGAGGAGTTACATGCGCGTTGCCGACCCAAACCCCCCCCCCTCCCCCTTCAACCTGAGCTCTGGCAACCTTACTCACTGACAGGAACACAACACTATGAGTAGGGTCTAGTGTTATTTGGCTGCGGTTTTCCGTAAGGTGGAGGTACTTCCCCAGTTGGGCTCTGCTCTAGATCTGGAATGACATCCGCTGTACTGTGCCCTACCACACAAAGCGAGATGATATTCACAATGCCCATACCTCTCTTTTGGACGTAGTTTAAGGACGTACCCGGTCCAAAAACAGTTGCTATATTGTGGATTTAGTTTGTAAAAGGTGCATTCACTATTATGTAATATGCGCTTATAACTAATAAATAAATTTGACATGACTGTAAAATAGATGGTCTTTAGTTATCGTGGTGTGATCATCGTTATGTTCACACCACTAATTAAATAATACTAATACAAGAATTTTCTTCCTGTGCATTACAGGGTGGCCAAAAATAATGTTTGACAAATATTTTTAGGACTTTTTTCTTGTATTAAAATTACAACCCTTTATCTTGATACACAAACACGGTTGGGTCAAAAAGCTTTTCATTGTCTTGTATCTGACCACTCTGTCACGCGTGTATTGGTGGCTTCTATCAAATAAAAGGGTGACGAGCTAAAGGCCAGACCACCTATGGCCATAACATATAATTACGTCGGAGGGGTTTGCAGGTCAGCAGCGAGTGTGGCCGCACATTCGCTGCTAAGATTGGCTACGTCAGTCACCTGAGAGCGCACCAGCGACACTCTCAGCGGTAGAAATCAGTTGATGTGGCTGAAAGCGGCTTGGAGACGATGACGATGATGAGCCTTGAGAAAAATTAAAAACTTAAAATCACCCATACAAAAAGCTACACTCCGTCACATTTTTTGGGAGAATAAAAATAAGAGAACGAAAAGAAAAATTGGTAAATTTGGTAAAATTATGAACAACATGCATCTGATGCATCAGAAAAAATGTATTGTCATCGTATTTTTGTTCACCGTGTGTTTGTTTATTTAGTTTTCAAGATAAACATACTTAGAGAAAGCAGGATTTCTTATTTACACGTGCCTGTCATCTCGCATTATCACATATTTTTCGTAGCTACTTAAATTCAATATTTCAGTGCATTTTAGGAGCAAAAAATGTCTCTCTAAAGAAGAACAACGGGCTCGCAGACAATAAAATGGAAACAATGGATTACTTTTTGCTCAAGAATTCAAAACTAGCAGCGTCTTACTTTTGACAAAATGTTAATCTGAAAATACTACAAGCTTTAGAAATGGAGCAATGTGCGAGATTATTAATTACTTTGGCAGCTTTTGATACCTGATTCAAGAGTATGGAGTATGTAGGGTTGCCTTATGAAAACATGGAATACCTTGACAAAAGTCCAGACATCACCCTGATCCTGACATTTCACCAAAAATAAGTTCCTTCTTCCAAAACCCTTGAGCTACTAGTCCCATAACTCGCCACCATCATCCTTCAACCTCAACCTTTCCATTCATCTGCCCAACTCCTTTAATTGATTTCTAGGTATCCAAGCATTAGTAAAGATCTCCTTTTCAGTTTGTGCAAAAGCGTTTTTATGTCCGGGTGTTCTCCTCTGCAGGTTGCATTTCATAACAGATTCTCGTGAAATTTTGTGAGTAGGTTCGGTAGTTACATAGAATTTTTCTGTAGTCTAGTTTTTTGGAAAATGTTCAAAATGGTGGAGCTTAAAGAAATTAAGTGTTAGTATGGTCTATGGCAGTTAAGACCATTTATTTATTTATTTATTTAATCTTTATTGCACAAAAGAAAACCTTATAGTACAAAGGGTACCATTGTACTCACTGTGATGACTCAACGAAATAAGTATTTTTATTTTTTTCAGCTAATCGTGAGTTCTACAACTTACAGAGACACTACTACTTATAGATACGGCCCTATCCGAAGAATTGTTAAGACACGTTTAAGATCTTGGAAAGATCTTTAAAAGATCGATAACTAAACAACATGTCAAAATTGACGTTTATTTCGATTCCGCTGTGATCCCAATAACATCTGTCTACGATATTTCTAACGTCAAAGTGACATTGGTTGCCCGAATCGAGCTGTTTCTGTCAATTATACGACATACAAACGATATCTAAATGAGAACTTATCTAAACCAGAACTTATCGTTATCGTATTTCATTCTTCGAATCGGGCCGTTAGACACGTCAAGTGCCGCAATCCTGAAAAAGGACAAAAAATTCCGACAGTCAGGGGAAATGCTGAAGTACCTATGGCAACTCTAAGCATGCTCTAAGACTTTCGTTGACCACTGACCCCACATTTGGGCTCCCATACAGCGTTAGAGATGTAACACCAGACTAGAAGACCAATTCTTATTCGCCCAGTTTACAACCTATACTGGCTATATTAAAAGTACAGTTTATATTTAGTACAGTTTAGTTTTATTAAAAGTATTTTTGGCAAAGACACACAGTATTGGAAAGCCGTGTCTTATATTATAACATTTTTCTTGTTGGTCGTCTATATACCTAGTTGAGTTCATAAATATGTATACATTTCTTCATCTTAATCAATTGCAATAAGGTGAAAAAATTTATACATATTTATGAACTCGATTAGGTATATAGACGACCAACAAGAAAAATGTTATAATATAAGACACGGCTTTCCGATACTGTGTGTCTTTGCCAAAAAATACATAATAACGAATCAGAAACATTAAATACCTAACAAAACCTACCTAATAAATACTTAGAGCAAACAATAAAATAATGTTTACAAGACAAAACCCAACTCCCTAGGCGCTACAAGAATAATACAACGAGCAATAAACAGAAAATACTAACAGAATTTTTGTATTTACTTTTACCAATTCTTCTTTCAGGTTACATCGTCAGTTTCATCTATGCTGGAACTAACTAGATAAAGATAGTTTATTATTCTAGTAGGCATATTACAATGCTTATGAACGTCAAATAAAGCTAAACCGGCTCTAACCCTACACCTCTGACCCGAGAAGATTTAAATCCCCCCTCAATTGTAGGAGGGTATCCCAATATGGACCGGCAAGAAACTCGGCGGGACAGTTCTTTTCAAAACATTACTTCTTATAATTAACATAAGTTAGTCTAGCTAAATAAATTGTTGTGAAGACTAAAACTGAGTAACTAATTTAAAAAAATGCCTGGACCAGCAAGTTTTTAAAAATAATGACAAAATAACATTGAAGATTAATCCATTCTTTTTATCAGCCACCACCAATCATAGTCGCTTAATAAATCCATCGATTTGTATCATATCATAGCATTATTGAAAAATAGTAAAAATGCGTAAAGAAAATGATTTTTCAATTTTATTTTACATTTACGCATAAAACAATTAGTAATTTACGAAAAACATGCGTAAATGTGGAAAAAAAGTAGCCATTTTTTTTTCTAAGCATGAGATTTGACCTATCTGCTAATTTAAATTTAAGTTTAAGTTTTTTAGTATATACTAAATACAGGATATTTAGTATACACGGTGCTCACGAGGAACCCGCAACATTTTAACCACGTACTTCTGAGGCCAAAAGAATGGAAAAAATGTTATATGAGTTTCAGTAAAATTCGACAAATTAAAATTATGTTTTTTTTTTTTCATGTTTTGAACGTATTTGTACTTTTGTACATAAAAAGTTAATGTTATGGTAAAACTGGCACTGAAAATAATTTTATTACGATTTTTTTTTTGTAAAAACTAGTTCTTGCAAAGGTTACTTGTCACTTTTTGACATCTATCAATAAGGATATTTAGACTACGCCCCATAATGGCATCATCGCGATCAAAAAGGCGTTTTGCACTAAGTTACGATAAGATTTTTTTACATTGGTATTAACTCTGAAACTAGGCGAAATCCAGAAAAGTTTATATGACATTTTAGTCTCTAAATTGGATCAGTAATACACTGTCAAAATCTTTCGGTTTCCTCATGTAGCACCGTGTATACTAAAAACAATATTGTTTACATGCCTTGATGCATGCGTTGAGAGTTGTCGTCCTTGATGGTCAAAACTAAATTAATAAACTTGCACCAAGATTAATAGCTATTACTTATTAAGTATAGGACTCACCTCTGTTGCTCTTCTAACAAATGGGGGTCGGTGGTCTGCGGACCCGCCTTGCAACATAAATGAGACAGTGTAATTTATATTGCAATTACATTAAATTGTAAATTGATCGCTGTCCACTAGTGAGACGAAAATGTTCATAGGGGCAGGATTAATTTATGGAGAAAGTCAGTTTCATGAATGTCAGAATACTTACTGTATTTTCTATTTATTGTATCATAATGGATAATTAAATATAATATCTTCTTCTTCTTCCTCGCGTTGTCCCGGCATTTTGCCACGGCTCATGGGAGCCTGGGGTCCGCTTGACAACTAATCCCCAGATTTAGCGTAGGCACTAATTTTTACGAAAGCGACTGCCATCTGCCCTTCCAACCCAGAGGGTAAACTAGGCCTTAATGGGATAAGTCCGGTTTCCTCACGATGTTTTCCTTCACCGAAAAGCGACTGGTAAATATCAAATGATATTTCGTACATAAGTTCCGAAAAACTCATTGATACGAGCCGGGGTTTGAACCCGCGACCTCCGGATTGCAAGTCACACGCTCTTACCGCTGAGTCACCAGCGCTTCTTAAATATAATATGTATGAATAAAACGATTCCGTTATTCAGATACTGACAACGTACAGCATAAACCGTAAAATACAATCTTCAAATATTCTAGAGCTCCAAAAACAACGGGGTAGAAGGGAAATAGTTATTTATACAACAAGAGAGCAAAGTTTGATATTTCTTGGAGTGCTTATTTTGAGTCCCGTAGTGCAAGCGGAAGATTCTATAAAAGATTCACGGGCGTAGCGAGTGAATCTAATTCAGAATATCGAGCGTAGCAAGGTACTCCAAAGCACACGAGATGTAAATAACTTTGATCTCGTATAGTACACAAGACTTTTCACCTCAGAAATGAGGATATATTTGGAAGGAAAATGTGATTTTGCTCACTGACTTTAAGTAGCCTTGTTCGAGCTGAAATTTGTTTAAACCAATTCTAACGGACGGACCTTTATGTTTTATGGCGAACATTCGAAGCAAATGTCACTCTGTCAGCCTTTTCAAAATAAAACTTTATTTTGGATTTTCTGGAACTTCAGAAACACGAACTCGGCTCAAGTTTTTTTTTTGTTATTTGATCATTAATGTTGTTTAAAGTGAAATAGGTATTATGCAGTCAACTAACGTAGAATTAAGCAGCTAATGAAAAATTAGTCTTGAAAGGCATTCTTTAGTTAAAACCCGTAAATCCATCGTGGCTATTTGTAAATTCCAAACAACGTCATCCTCTCGTACAAACACTTTTTACACTTTTGACATTAGCGAAAGTTAAAAAAGATATAGAACTGTTTGTTTATGTCGCAAAAAACGTATATTTCGACACTCTCAAGGGAATATTTATAGGTACTTTCCGTTGACCTGGAACTATGAAATTTGGCAAGTAATATTGTCTTACACTACATTGTAAAAAAAAGAAATAAGTTAATTTTGTACAGAACCCTTGTGTGCAAGTCCGACTCGCACTTGTCCGGTTGATTTAAAGAGAAAGAAGCCTTTCTTTCAATTTCACAGTTTCAGTGTTCACAACCTGTTTTCAAACAGCGTATCGCAAATACTATGAAATCCGTCTTCCTCAATCAACAAAATGGCGCGGAAAATAAACACTGATCCAGTTGCAGCGGTAAATTGTACATTATCGCAAACAGACCGACGCCCGTGTAAACATAGCTTTATTGAGTGACTGGTGTAAACGTTATTCTCTTCTATTAATATGCGTTTTGAGCTGCGGTTTTTTGAGTCATGTGCCTGATTGGCGTTAACAAAACATTGTTACGTAAATATTAGTGTTTAGATGGACTAACCAACGTCAACTACATCAAACTACCCCTACTCATACCCCTACCCCTACCCCTACTTGACCCTACTCATAGTGTTGTGTTCCTGCCGGTGAGTAAGGTTGCCAGAGCTCAACGAGGGGGGTGGGGTTAGGGTCGGCAACGCGCATGTAACTCCTCTGAAGTTGCAGGTGTACATAGGCTACGGAGACTGCTTACCATCAGGCAGGCCGTATGCTTGTTTGCCACCGACGTAGTATAAAACTATGAAACGTCCAATACCTATTAGAAGTATATTAGAACAAATTAAATTATTTTCAGAAAATATTTTGTTTTTTTTTTTCAAGCAGAAACACTACTACATGAATTATAAACTGAAATAAATGCCATATACTAAGAAAAAGTGACCAAGGCCTCCAGTGCCCCAGGCTGGAATCGAACCAGCGTCCTCTGCTATCGCGGCAGGTGCCTGGGCCACTCGGCCACCGGGGTCACGGCGACATAGGTTGATTTTATCCAATTTTCAATTTCGGCAATGACAGAGAGTTCGGTGCAACATACGAAAAATGAAAAATGTTTATGGTATAAACTTAAACGTACAGTAAATCACGACCCTGCGTTCAGGATCCAGGTTTCGTTATACTAGTTTCTATAATCATATATTAATACAAATTGTACAGATAACTGCATTTAAACTTACAGATAGCTACGCCTATTTTAACGTATACTTAAGTATGTTATTATTTCTAAGCTGCGTGCGTACGAGTATTTGTATATATGTGACATATCACAGTTTTGAAAAAACGAAAGAAATAGCAAAAAAAGACAAATCACAGAAAAACAAAACAACTCCTGGTATTTGGCGTGCATATACTATCAAAATCTATCTAATGTATATCCACCTAACGGTCAACATCAATTTTATTGTACAGTCAAGGTATGAAATATCGACACGAAAAAAGTGCCAAAAATATGTATACACGACCTTATTACCTATGCATTAAGGTAGTGTGTATATATTTTTGGCACTTTGTCCGGGTCTATATTTAATACCTTGACTGTACCTACAGCTATTAATATCTTCTTTTATTGCATCTGGAACACCTACTGACATAACATTTTTTTTTATTAATTCCGCTACCTAAATGCTGTCTGGAAGAACGCTTTTTAGCGATAAGACCGCCTGTATTTTACCTCTTCTTTATGTGTTGTATTATTTGTACTGTTTCTGTATTGAGGTGTGCAATAATGAGTATTTGTATTGTATTGTATTGTAATATTACACTTATATGTAAGGCAACAAACCTACTCGTACATTTCAATTTGCTCATATGAAACTGCTGACCCATTCAAATAGGTTATACCCACAACGAAGCTAGAAGCAAACTAAACACCATGCAAAATTAATCATCCGTGCGCTTACTTGCCGTTCAGTAACGCACAGCGCACATACATTCTTAGCTCCTAAACAACCTAAGTTCATTACACAAGTTAAATGTTGGTAGCATTTCACATTAGATCGGTGTAAATGGGACGAGGCCGTGTCTATGTCAACGAACACGTTACGTGAAGCGTAAACAAAAATTGAATATTTCAGCCCTTGGACGAAGGTTTCCGTTGACGTCGTCTTTCCATTTTTGAGTTTGGTTCTGACGTAAAACAGCAAATCATTTGTTTTATCTTTATTTAACGAGCTTAGTCTAAAAGACGATGCCGCTCAATAGTACACATCGAGAAGTGTTCTTGCACTAAAACATTTAAAAGCTAAACGGATCATTATTTTCGTCGTCGGATGCCCACCATCACCATACTGAACAGAGCTCTAGCCTCCCTTGATTGAGGGAAAGCTAAAATCCTGTTACAGCCGTCCAACTCCTTAATATTAATGCCTTGGAGCAAAAGATCATTCCTTCTGTCCTCGTTCCGAACACACTCCATCATGTTATGAAAGACATCTTCTAATTTACCACACTCAGAACATTCCGGTGACTGGACTTTTCTCATTAAAAATTATTGAGTGGTATGTGCCCGGAGCGAAGTCTGAAAGCAGTTACAAGTTGAGATCTACATAGGTCACTACTATCAAGAGTCAGGAATGTTGACGGTGGATACTCCAAGGGTGTTACCAAATTTGTCTTAAGACAACAAGACAAGACATTTTTTTTATTTTTTTTTATTTACATGGAGAACCAACAGCTATATCTATGCTAATAACAACATATATATATATATATCTAAGGACGGGCCTTACGAGCAATGAGAATGGGCCCAGTACAGCGGTGTCACGCGCAGGAATTCGAGCCAATCGTGCAGTCTAACGCCACAACGCGATTGGTTGATGAGTTCGCATCAAGCGCACGATTGGTCGCAACTAGTTGCGTTAGACTGCACGTTTGGCTCGAATTCGTGATTGACACCACTGAACTAGCGCCATTATTAGTGACCGTTAGGCTCGTCCTTAGATATATGTCCAAGTATTAAGCTTACTGCGAGACTAAGGGAAATTTCTGTATGATTGCCTCATAATATAATAGTAATACATAGTGTATTAAGTGTGACAAAGACTTTCGGCAATCGTTCACTCTCGCATCCTTAGCTACTACGGCCACGTTACGCGCAGGGAAGACGACGCGATGGAGAGGCTGGTTGTTCACGGTAGAGTGGATGCCACAAGACCCAGATTGCGGCCCTCAATGCGATGGACCGACCAAGTGAAAGCTCTCACCGGGTCACCTCTGAATCTGTGCGCGCGGCAGGCAATAAATAGAGAAGCATGGCGGGAAACAGCGAAAAAAGCCGTACAACGACCGCAATGGCCACGACTACTCTGACAAGAATATACGACTAAGAAGAAGGTTAAGTGTGGTAAACAAGAATTTTCGAACAAGTGTTAATTTTAAGCTCGAAGCGCACACAATGTTTTTCATAACACTTGTGAGGAAAAAACTAAATTTTAAACGAAATCATTCCTAAATACGGTGACATTTCTAACATTCGTCCGCCATATTGTCATTTTTGACAGGTTAGGCATTGAAGGCACAGACCTATCCGGCATTCAGCCACGATTGAAAATTGTGTAATATGTAATTTTTCAAACGGCTATTAGTCGGAAATTAGTCAAATCAAATTATAAACCTCAGTATTAAAAAAAAATTAGAACTTCCAAAATTCTGTCTAGCTATAACGAGTTAGTAAGTAAGTACAGTCACGTCTGAAAATATCGATACGAAAAAAGTGACAAAAATATTTTTACAGGACATACTTTATAGCACTAGTGCGAGAAGTAGCATATTACGTTACTGTGTCGAACATTTAAAGGGCCATATGTACTGTAAAACGTTGTACGATACATGTGCGAATAGGTAATTCGCAACTCGTGTCGATTTAAAACACTCCCTTCGGTCGTGTTTTAATTTATCGCCACTCGTTTCGAATTTCCTATATTTCGCACTTGTATCGTAATGTACTATTACAGTACATATGGGGCTACTTTATAGCACTAGTGCGAGAAGTAGCATATTATGTTACTGTGTCGAACATTTAAAGGGCCATATGTACTGTAAAACGTTGTACGATACATGTGCGAATAGGTAATTCGCAACTCGTGTCGATTTAAAACACTCCCTTCGGTCGTGTTTTAATTTATCGCCACTCGTTTCGAATTTCCTATTTTTCGCACTTGTATCGTAATGTACTAATACACTAATATATGAGCAATAAAGTCGTGTGTAATGCAATACATTGACAAATGAGCAATACATATTTTTGTCATTTTTTTCGTATTCATATTTTCAGACGTAACCGTACATTAAAATCAAATCCAAACATAATATAAATAATAAATAAGTGATAATATCGACATAATACTTTAAATAATGAAATCACGATTATATGTAAAATAACATTAATTGAAATAATGAATATAAAAATAATTAATAAATTAACATGTCAGATTCAAAATAAAATAGACCAGAATAATAATTAGCATGTCAACATGTAACTGCTTCTGATCAAAAGTCTTTCGCCTTTATAGTTAAACGAGATAATTCAAAGCTTGTATGGAACCCTCGGTGCGCGAGTAAAACGAACTCGCGCTTGAAGTTTTTTTTTTAAATGTTCACATCATTTGACATTTGGGGACCTCGACAGACCGCCGCCATCTTGGATATAATACACCTTATTTCTGTCCCAGACTACCTATACCATTAAAAGGTTAAGGATGCCAATAATTTACTATTACCCAATCGATATCACTTATTCCTTTCATATCATCGAATTAAACCTACTGTAATTAGCCGCTACCAAGAAAAACCCAATACGTTAGGTCAAGGCAACACTACCGTCGTTGATATTGTTAAATGACCTTTTATAACCTTTATTACAAGGATATAAGATCTATTTATGGTTAGAGTGTTAGTACATGTGTTTCCTGTGATATCGGATTTCATAATAAATTCCATTATTTCCTCCCACATTTGTGTTGGTTCGGTTTTGGAAGCGGTGTTTTCATTGAAAACGAATTTGCGGCCGGATTCGAACTTAAAGATACGTTAAACATTAGGTCTAGATACGATATGGATCGGACATGTGAGTGTCAAAAGTGACATTATTGTTTGAAGAAACGTTACTTTTGTCATTGACACATTTGATCCATATCGTATTTAGACCTAATGACTTCCGGTTCGAACGCCATCTTGATGGTCGCGCCTCGTGATTAATTACTTTGTTTTTTGCTCATTAATATTGTTTAAAGTGTAATATCGATAGCTTATTATACAGTAAACTAATGTGGTAGTGTGCAGTGAAAGCAGAATTAATCTTGAAACGCGTTTAAACACCATTTTGGAGTCAACGGCCGGTAGTCCACGTACTAAGTCCAGCTATCGCTTTACAAGAGCTAATACAATCACCGTTCACTGTCTTGTACTAACCGTACAATTTTAGTCATATTTAAAGCTCTTAAGACCTTGATACTGGCGAAATAGTCCCACTTTATCAAAAAATGTCTGTTGAAGACCCCTATTAGTTTTCAAAGACCTTTAGAATAAATAGATTGAAGATTTTATTGTACGACTTTGTCGGATTTATTGATTTATATATCCTTACCAAATGGCAGCTTTCTAGCACTAACGATCACGGAGCAAAGCCTTGGATAGACATACAACTATAAGGGTTCTTAGTTTACTACGGAACCCTAAAACCAGTAGCCGCTGTTATGCCAAAAAATTACTGTTTGACGACCGGTACAAGTGTTGATTAATCACCGTACACTGTCTTGTACTAACCGTACAATGTTAGTCGTATCTGAAGCTCATAATAACTTGATACTGGCTTGAAGTATAAAAAAAATGAAGAAGAAGTAGATAATTAAATCACTGTACAGTGTCTTGTATTAACCGTACAAAGCTCCCAATACTGGCGAAATAGTCCCACTGGACTGAAGCCATATTTTTGAAAAGAAGTGAAGTTACACCTAATATTTGACGTATCTTAAAGTTCGAATCTGGCCGTTGGTTTATGTTGAATAAAACAATACATACTTTGCAAATCTAACCTTTAATAACATCACAATAAGAGTCAACGCATGCGTGTCGTGAATGACACGATCTATCTCAACAAACCATCTCAACACATCTCATCTTTTAATCTGTCGCAACTCTCATAAATTTAGGTATCCGAGTTTTTATCGCATGGTTAGGCTAATAGCGAACTAATGGAGTCGACATTAGCAATAAAATTCAACTCATATTCATACTCATACTCGTTCACTTATTTAATTAGTGATTTTAATTTTACGAGTACAAGAATGTTTTTAAACGATCCTTTAATTTTGTCTTTTAGGACATAAATATTACTAATAAAAAATAATAACCATTTTTATGTATTGATTAATTTACATTCATATTATTTTTACCTCTTTTAATATACATATTGTTTTTTTAATGTAATTTCGTAATATAATCAATACAAAAAATAGTATTATTCTTATTTGTAATTAATATATATTCAAAGACAAAATTAAAGTACCTATAGTATATAACTCGTCTTAAAATCACTTAATAAATAGATGACCCTTCTAGACCCGACTTAGTGTTGTGTTCCTGCCGGTAAGTAAGGTTGCCAGAGGTCAACGAGGGTTGGGGGGGGGGGGGGTTAAAAAAAAGATGAATGAGTATTTGAGTATGAATATGAATTGAATTTTATTGCTAATGTCCACTCCATAACTAGCTATTAGTCTTAACATGCAATAAAAACTCCGATGCCTAGTCATAATCAATGTTGTTGCCCAGTTTTTTTTTACATTTACAGCAAAGCAGTAATGCTGGTACAATTTTAATCCAAACGATACTCTTTCAAGTTTTTTTTTCAAGTCATATAGCACTGGCTATTATTATTATCATCAATATATCAGCCTCTGGTCATCACGTTTAATCTAGAAACTTGCTCAATTCGCGTGGCGTGACATTTTACAGTTTGTTATGATGAAATATTGAAAATCTGGTTCCATCGTGATGTTTGCCATTCATTATTACACTAAAATTTTATTCACCGATAATTTTAAAACGGAATTTACAGCGAATATAGTGGCATTCATTTTTTTTTTAAATCTCCATTTGATCTCAATTTTAGTTTATGAAGTTTGAATGGTGCTCTTCATGTTCACCCAAGAAAAAATACCTACTAAGATACTTAGATACCTTACGTCAAGATTTCCTGAGTTTTCAGAATTTTCGGTCCATTGTTACGTTTGTCTGTTTGTCGGGGTTTTTTAGAAACTTCTACAAACCACTAGAAGCTACATAAAAGTTTTTTTTTTTATGTTAGGATAGTCAGCAAACGAGCAGACGAGCCGCCTGATGGGAAGCGTTCATCGTCGCCCATGGACATAAGCAACACCATAGGAGCCACTTAAGCGTCGCCGACCCTTGAGAACCCCAAATACCCGCTTCTTGAAGAATCCCATGTCGTAGCGCAAATAAATATCTCAGGAGGCAAGTCATTTCACATCCCACACGTTTGGTGTTGGGCAGAGGAAAGGTAAGGTTATGCTGTAGCAACAACATAATTATGGCGGCGAATTTAGAGCTAGTAATCCACGAAAGGTTTTGGTATTTGGTTTGGAAATAACCGCCCAAGAAATGTCTGGATTTTTAGGGTGATGTCCGGACTTTTGTCAGGACATCAAATTTTTACTTATGACAATCCTATACTTTGAGAAATAATACACAAAGATAAAAGTAAAAAAGTTTTATTTAGGTACATTGAGATCTCACGGCTTTCGGTTATTCGTTGGATATGCGTGACTGAAAAAAAAATTAAAACAAGTAAAACATCGGGTCACTAGGATAGACGCTACACTGCAATACACAAAATTTTAAGACACACTTCTAAAATCATCCTATTTACTTTGCCTTAAGGATAACTAACGCTAGAATGATCTGGGTCCTGGCCAGGTGTCTGACATTTCGTTTTCTATAGAAATCATCACGGAATCACCGATCACCCGTCATAGAAAACGAATTGTCGGACGCCTCGGCTGGGACCCAGACTGTTCTAGCCAGAGTCAACCTTTAACCAGGTAAAGACTTTTCAGTCTCAAGTTGTCTATTCTATTTTTATTTTCTATACTTTTAAGACAGAACTAAGATAGTATGTAACTAATTCCTAAGAGAAAAGTTAAGAAAAGAAAGGGAAGCCGAGGAAGTCAAACATGCGTCAAGTGAAAGAAAAAGTAAACGTAGTGTCGTATAAGACTTACAAGAAGGCTAGAGAAAGAAATAAGTACATACATAAAGATTGGTCCACTGACCAAAATCACATAATACAAAACATTGATTGTGTACAAAATTTCAACTTAATTGGTCCAGCACTTTCGGAGCAAATAGGCTGTGACAGACGGACAGACAGACGCACTAGTGTTCCGATAAGGGTTTTTATTTTCTTTTAAGGTATGGAACTCTAAAAATTGCACGGAATTAGTTTACTCACTTCATTGCCTACATGTATGGCCAGCATCATATCCAATTCGTGCGTGGCTACATAGATATGCGCACGGCCGTCACTGGCCACGGCTACGAGTTTGCCCGAGCAGCGATTGTCCTCTGTTCTGGATCCGGAGATCACGTCGCAGTATATGCCAGGTGGCAAGCATGTCTGCGGAAATTATTATTTTAAATCAAATCCCCCCCCTCCTAGCCCTCCCCCCCCCCTCCACACCCCTCCTGTGCCCTCTTGCACATGAGAGGAGGCCTGTGCCCAGCAGTGGGACGTATATAGGCTGAATTATTATTATTTTTATTATTAAATCAAATTAATTATCAGACATACAATTATTATAATTGATAACCTTAGAAACTAGTAATCATTTTGGCGACACAACAGTTATTGGCTGTGTCACATTTTCTGGTGTAGAATTCAGAAGATTCGCACGCACGGAAAAGCCGAAATACTACACATTTTAACCAGAAGTCAACACTCACGATAGTTTCCAGAAGCTTAATATTAGTCCAAGCTTTTATTTATTGACTTAATGCTCACACTTAATTTTGCTCAATAATAATTGTATATATTGATATAATGTATGCATCATTTTTCGACCACTTATTATCTTTTAATAACAGTAGCCACTTCAAATAGATATAAATTATTTACCTGAATTATATGGTTCAGATCCCAACTATCGTTGTTGAAAGCAATGAAAGCCCGGTTTCCGCGGCAGAAGGCAATCTGATTGCTACCATTGTCCCACCAGCCATTGACGCTGGTTCCAGCAGCTACGTTCCTGAACCCGACCATGTTATACATCTCACGCCAGCGGTGCTCGCACACCCAGCCATTGCCGCAAGTATCATCCTAAAACATACACAAAATATTACCGCCTTTTCTCTCAGTAACAATATTATTACCACACACAATATTATTACACTCTTGGCCATTGTCTCCGTGGGATTTTTTGGTCTTCATAGTGGCTTTCGGGATGCCTCTTCATTATTTACAAGAACTCTCGTAGATATTTTTCATTCCGTGGAATCATTTAACATTCCTTTATAAATTCTACTCCAGATACAGATTTTTAATCACTCCGTAAATGTGTATTGTCACCAAAAACAAAATTTTCCTCTTACTCGACTTTCTTGGGTTAAAGACAAACAAAAATACTTACTGAATTAATGACAGGTGAAATAATATTTCCATCAGAGTCCATAGGTGGCCCAATTTCACTATCAGTAAAATCGAAACTGCTCATTAGCTGCGGCTCCCCATACGGGTGAGCCAACATGAACGCAGTAGCCCCCTTATACTGTTTAGCTCTCTTATACGTCAAGATCTCACCGCCACCTCCATGACCTCTTTGGTTATCATGGTTATCAACAAAAACAAGCGAATCTTCATGATCAAGAAGGCCCCAAGCAGGACCCCAGGTATCCAACCATCTCAGCTGGTTTATCCCTAGGAACAATCTGCTCAGTTCAAGTCCAAACTTGAACTCGGTTACAGCAGCTAAACTGGTATATTCGTATCGCGAGATAGCTTCTCCTCCGAAATCAATGACTTCTTGGTAGACGTAAGGGCGAGCTCCTAGAGGAAAGCCGTGATCTGTATTTAAGTTGTGGAGTCCGTCGTAGATGATGCGGAGGTCTTCTGGCCACATATGTTTGGCTGCATCAATTCTGTTGCAAAATAATGATTTATTAAGCTAAATTAGAAGGCAAGCCTATCATTTTATTGCACTCGACTTGTAAATAAAAGTTTACCTGAACCCAGCGACGCCTAAATCGATAAGTTTGTTCATGAAATCAAGTATCATTTGACGCACATGTTCTGATTTCTGATTCAAATCTTTTAGTCCCACCAACTCGCAATTCCGCACCTAAAATGTAAAACTATTTTTTGTATCATTATGAAGTGCTCACTGAGCTATTGGTAGCTTGCCAGACCCTTGTGAAATTGTTCATCCCTTTAATTGTTTACACGCCTTAGATTGCGCAAAACAACACTACCATCGGACCCGGGTATGTCCTTAAACTTCGTCCAAAAGAGAGGTATGGGCACTGTGAATGTCATCTTGCTTTGTATGGTAAGGCACAGCACAGCGGATATCATTCCAGATCTAGAACAAAGCCCAACTGGGAAAGTACCTCTACCTTACAGAAAACCGCAGCCAAATAACATTAGACCCTAATCATAGTGTTGTTGTTGTTTTCATAGTGTTGTAGTGTTTTTGAGTTCACCGAGGGTGCGGAGTCGAGGGAGGGTCGACAACGTGCATGTAACTCCTCTGGATTTGCAGGCGTACATAGGCTACGGAGACTGCTTACCATTAGGCAGGACGTATGCTTGTTTGCCAAAGATGTAGTATTAAAAAAATCAACCGTAAGAATATTCTATTTTAACGGGTTTACCCCATACTAAATTAATTTTACTAAACTCCTATAGCAAAACCTACGTTATGGAAACAAAGAAGATATAGTTATTACCTCGATTAAATTTTAATTTTTACCAATGTCTGCATACTTACTCTATCAGCACAACACCCATAATCCCAGCCATCAATGATACAATGCGGCCAGTTGAAGTCCTGAGCAGAATACGGTACCGCTGGGTACGACCACTCTTGGAAGTTGGCAGTACTGCCACCAGTTCCCACATTGTCTGCAGGTTCGCCTGTCATATGGTTGATGACGGCATCTACGTAAATTCTGGAACCAGAAACACGTTCAATCTATGATTACCTATTGAATATTTTTGAGAGTTAAATAAATCGCCTCCGTCGTGGCTGGCCCATTAGAAAATCTACATTACACCCTTTAAGTATACATGAGTACAATCTATTTGACTCTGAGGAAGTAAAAAAAAAGTTGGAGAAACATACCTACCTAATACTTCATGGTGGGCACTCATAAATTTAACATTATATCGATGTTAAGAGATCGATCTAATTAGTATTAATGGCATTTTTGTTCAGTAATACAAGCTCAAAACTTCGAACCCCTGTCCTGTTTTAACTACTAGGCCAACAACAATCTCTAATTTTCCGACCTGTGTACTACATTTAAGTTAAATGACTCACCTTACTCCAGCATTATTGCACCGGCGGACCATGTCAGAGAATTGCTGCTCGTCGCCCGATCGAGTTACTAATTTGTAGGAAATTGGCTGGTAGCGCTCCCACCACGGGCGGTTTTGGGCCCAGATTATAACATTTTCGTTGGGCGGAGAAATCTGAAATAGTTGCACCATGATTTTACAAGTGCCTCATTACGAGTAATGTATACTACGTAAAAATAATAACTTTAACGTTTGGTAAATCGTAGTCAATACAATACAATATAATTATTGATATTCAACATTAAAAAATTTAAAAAGCTCCTATTTTATCATTTTTATTTTTTTGCATCGGATCTCTACCCACCACTTTTACACCACATTTACGTCGAACCTCTGTGAATTAATCGACCGATCTTAGGTCATTACTTTACTCTTTGTCTGAGGTTCAACTAGCGGGGGCACTTATCAAGTTCGGTTTTTAGACAATGCTTTGTGTATATTATTAATGACAATTGGCGGGAATTAATATTTTTTTAAGATCGAGCATGAAAACTATCAGCCTGTAGTCTAATAGTTAGATCCCGAGCAAAGCGTATGAGGTTTCGGTTCGACAAACTACATACTAGTTTATTTCTAAAGTTTATTTATGTAACGGTACTATTCTCAAAAGTACTCGTAACTTTATTAAAAAACCGGATCACCGGTCCTACCGGGTCCGGTATTTCCGGACCGATACGACCTTCAAACCTTCAAGAAAAGAGCATAATCCCATCTTAAAGGCCGGCAACGCACTTACAGCCCCTCTGGTGTTGCAGGTGTGCATGGGCGGCGGTAATCGCTTACCATCAGGTGATCCGTCTGCTCGTTTGCCTCCTCTACCATAAAAAAAAAACTTATTACCAAGATTTCTTACCTGAATACCACCGAATCCTTTCGGCCCGAGAAACCGCTCGCACTCATCAGCGATGTCGTCCCATTTCCACTCGAATAGGTGCACCATAGTGGAGTGGCCTTCCGCATAGTACGGATTCTTGTAGGCCAATGCCTGGCCTAGGCCCAGAAGAAGGACGGCTATACGACACATTGCGGACCTAGGACATTGACATTGTTTCTTTCATTTTTTGAATTTCTTCAAGTTCCATCTCCACTTCAAATTTCAATATCCTCTTTTACTGGATTTTTGGCGCCCTACTCTAAATCTAGTATTAACATTTTTGAAGCACCGCATTGGTTTATTGTAAAGAGAAATACAAAAACCGGCCAAGAGCATGTCAGACCAGGCCACATAAGGTTTCGAAGTTACACATCCGTCACAGTCTGCCTTGAACGGGGGCTATTAGTAAGCATAATGTACAATCAGCAAAAGAGAGTACCTTCGCGGCGCTTTGTACATCTTTGTTTGTAGTAAGACGGGAAGACTTTTTGCGATTACTCGAAACGGCCTAACTGATCATGTTCGCTATAGTTTTTTTTAAAGTTGTTACTAAACTTCACTTTGACGATTTTTTCATATTTTTTGGACCCACGGTTGAAAAGTTAGAAGGGGGGACGCCTTGGTTTTTACTTGGAATCGATTATTTCCGAAGATATTAACTTTATGGAAAAATAGCTGTTTAAAACCCGTATTCATTAAGACCTATCCAACGATATCCTATACAATAGGGCTGAAGCGAAAAAAAAACACCCCCACTTTACGTGTAGGGGAGGCACCCTACAATTTTTTTTTTCTAGTTTTTATCCGCATGATTGATTTGTTTGTCCATGCCAAATTGCAGCTTTCTAGCACGGACAAACGGAAAGACAGACAGAGATGGCGAAACTATAAAGGTTTCTAGTTGACTATGGAACCCTAAAAACATTGCAAATAGCTCAACGAAATAATAATTAGTTCCCTTGGCATAGTGGTGTTTATTCTAATGAGTATTTTGCTATCCGTGCTTGGACAAACAGTGCATTATGAGAGCGTACGAACTGATCTAGCCATCATCACAAATACATATGTTTACCTGAGTATGTAACTTACAATATGACAAAGACCACATTGTCAGATCAGAGGGCCTACCGTGAACCACGTTCGACGAGTTTTCTCGCTGTCGCACTTTTAAATTCATACGTAAATATGACAAGGAAGCAACACACCGAAAGTGGTTCACGGTAGGACCTCAGGACCAAATCAAATGAAGATTGTAGGTATACTACGAACGCGGCTCAGGGAGTTTTTCAAGTCAAGTCAAGTCAAAATATTCTTTATTCAAATAGGCCTAGCAACAAGCACTTTTAAATCGTCAAATTTTACAAATATCATCTTAATCTAAATATCAGAGCAATTTATTGATGCAGTTATTATTGTTCTAAAAAAAACATTGAACTATTATAGATATGGTAAACTTAATAATAAGAATTTCACAAAAAGATCGTCAAACATCAAAATTGTATAAAAATACTAGTCTAGAACCTTTCTAGAATAAAATCTAAATGTCAAAAAATACGGTATATATACATTGAATTATCAATTTCATCATTAATAACATAACAATTTTATTATTTTATTTTCAATTCTACAGCCATATTCCGCGAGATTATTATCATAGGATCATGAAAACTAATAATGAATCTATTTAATTCTGACATGTGCGTTGTAAATTATTAAATGAATTAAGTTATATTTGTTTTTTAGATAAGTATTTGTTTTTGTATGGATTGACATGTTATCAATTTTTTATTTAATTGTAATTACTACAAATTATGCATTAAAAGTGAACACTTTGATACCTAGTACTAAAAAAATATTCGATTCCAATTATAGTCATATTTTTTCAACAAATACACACCTGCTTGTAGCCCCAGTATGTTTCACACTAATCTATGTATTTGTTTGTTACCTCCTGGATGGCTTATCGGATGTTTAAATATAGTAATCTATAGCATCATCACGGATTTTGGCGGTATATCTTATCTTATCTACAAATTGAATATGGGGTCCTGAGGTCGATTCTAATTTAACAACTGGTTTCAATACGACCTTAAAGATCGACTTTGTGATTGACGCGAATTTTCGGCTCGACTTTCACTTCATTTCGCATGTACATTGCAGCATTGGTGATTAGTGGGTGATTGCATCGAAGACCCAGGCCACACTCAACTGGTGCGTTGGGTTGCATTGCGTCGTCAAAACGTATTTAATGTGACATGTGATCTTTAACCTCAACATTTATTCAGAAAATAGGCCACAAGGGCACTTTTACACGTCAACATGGAATTTACATACAAGCAAAAATTATAAATACAATTAACCGAAAATATCGATGCAAACTAAAGTAATATTATTACTTAGAGATGTATAAAGTCTCTTAATGTCTCTTAAATCGTGAAAGTACTCAACGGGCTGAAAGTAGACAAGCCGGTGCGAATCGAGTTCTTTGAACGATCCGCCACTGATATTTATACGTTCTTTATTGGGCGATAGAATGAGATCACGGTAATGCAAGCTCCGCCCAACACATACGTTGCATCTCTTAAGTTGCCCAAGGTTGGCCCAATGTGTACAGCGACAGACAGTACAAGCAAGCGATAAATATACAATAGGTACCTTTCTCATCCGTCTTTCCCTCGCTCTAGATATATTACTACTTGCGTACTTGGAACATATAGCTAATTACTGCGTCATTTTATTATTTATAGTTTTTGTTACACTGTGTGTATGTATATGTGTGCTGCTGAGCAAAGTCCTCGGTCCTCTTTTTCCACCATCTTGTACGAGTTGTTTATTTTTTATGAAAAAGAATCTTATGCATTACCACTTAATACTTATTCAGGTTATATGTTCTGTCAAAAAGGTTTTGACTGATAAAAAAGCTTTAGGATACGATCATTTATTATTCATATACATGGGTTGATAGCTAATTTAATGCTGAATTACTTACATTATAACTAAACTTAATTTGCTGTCTCAGTTTTGCACAATTCTATGTAATATTCAGAAAAATGTTATAAAAAGCATGCAAAAAATACGCGACCTGTTCGAGGTGATTTTGATCCCCAGTTATTTATTTTTCTTGTTTACATGGTCGAATCTTACATAAAATAAAAGGATCTTTTGTCTTCCTTAAAATATATAATTAATTTGTATTGGTATTGCCAACCTGCAACTGTACGTGTTTTACCAAACGTACGTACTCGTAGGATGGCAGTCAAAAATTTGCTTAATACTGTAAAATACCCTAAGTTTGAAGAATTAAGTAGCTAGAGTACAGACTTGTCGAAAAACTGATTGCAGGTGATAAAATAACGTTCTAATAAAGTAGGTTCATACAAATAAACGATTGTACCTATTTTATTAATGTGACACTGATTTTACTTCCTTTGGTAAAGTATAATTTTTCACAATCCAGCCGCGTATTTGCGCCTAACGTCAATCCCAAAGTAAACAAGTAGTAAATTGAGACGCGATCTAAATTTTAAACGAATTATATTACGATTCGATCAGTATAAAACAAGCTTCCAATTCATGGCAAACTTTTTTTCTTAAAAGGTTTGTATTACATGTTATCAGTCAAAACCTTTGTGACAGAACTTATGCAACTTGAAAAATGCTCGCGCATGGGACTAGTCTTAGATTTCTGAGATTTTTACGTTGGATTTTTCAACGGAGCTGCATTTTTCCTTATCGCACATTTTTGAGGCTCCGCCCACGCCAGCAAGGCAGCAACATTGATTTTTTTTTAATGCCACAAGGGGCTCAACTATTTCCTCTTAACAACCATAAATATCGTACTTCAAGGTGCATTACCTATAGTTAGCTGTTTAATTTAATTAATTTAAAATATATGTATTTCAAGAAATTTGCATTACACGATAAGCAGTAGGTACAGTCGCCATCAAATATATCGGAGCGGCAAAGGCGCTCACAAATATCTGAATACGCACTCTAACGCTTCGACAATAGAAGCGTGTTCTTTATTCTTTATTTCATTGTAGTCATGTTCATAATACAGTAAGGTGTAACTAAGTGTAAGGGCACACAATATAATTTCCTATTATTATGTTCAGATATTAGTGAGCACCTTGGCCACTCCGATAAATCTGATGGTGACTGTACAATGATCCCTACACTAGGCTCAGTCTGTAACGTGGAAATCTCAGAGGAATATTGAAATATAGCGGCTCTTATTTTAAAAGAATAATTATACGTAATGATAAGATCTAGAATATTTTCATATCACGTATACAATTTTCTCGAGTATTCTTTAAAAATTCACACTTGCTTGTGGTATTAGTATGATTGATTCTTTTCATTTGTTTGTCTCTGTCAGTACTTATCGACTTGAAAATATTATACGTATAGTCATATCTACTCGCTGATCACGGATTTCGACAAGAACTATTAATTAGTATATTCTTATCAGCAATAACATTTTGATCAATGGGTAAATATGCTATTTTGATTACTTGATGTATTTTGATAAGGTTAAACGAATTAATAGTTAATTTGTTTATACATATTAGTGTATTTTAGGTACTTTGAATAACAGCTAGTGGCGCGTGTAACTTACGTAGGAAGATATGCTCGTCGAGCGAGTTTCTATTCAATAATAATCTTGTTCTACGATAGAGGAATAAGCAAGACAGGACTGTGAGACCAGTCTTGGATGGTGTGGACATCTCAGTATAGGGAGCGTGCACAAAGTTGTACACACAAAAATGCCTGAATATTTGTTTGAGAAAATTGCATGGGCAAAAGATCAACACCATTTTAATACACGTAGCAAAATATTTAACAAGGCAGCCATTCTTAGACACAAAACCAAGGGATGTAGAGGCGGATTGAAAGTCAGTGCAGCGAAAATATGGAACAACCTTCCCCCACCTCTTCGTCTTAACATGTCCCAAACATTGTTTAAAGACAAACTGAAAACCGTGTTGCTTAAAAGGCAAATTGACTTTAATACTCCATATTCAGTGTACCTACCGAAATAATTTTACTAGCTACTTATTATTGTCTCTTTTTTTGTAATTAAATTTTCGCTTTATATTCTATTTAAATTAAGTGTAAGTTAATTCTGTAAATAAAAAAAGTAATATTCATAAGTATGTACCTAGCAGTCGTCTTGTGCCTCAATAGGGTTGTTTCCATCTACAAATCTTAGGGCAGAATTGTATCCTAATAAATTCTTTTGGATTATAAGAACATGTTAAACTACTTTTAGGGGACCTGTAATGACCATATTTTTGTAAATATTGAATTTAAAATATCTTTTGGCACACGTCACGTGACCAAACTCGAAACGTCTTTGAAGATTTTGATGACATCACAACTCTCGGATTGACACTGTTGACAGTTAGGCGATAAACAACAAATGTCAGTTGACAGTTCGTATCTTCTACGTGTGTATGTAGTTATGTGTCAAACCGTAAACTGTGACGTCACACAATTTTCAAAGAGCGTTTTGGGCGCGAAAGCATCTGTCAAAATATATTTTGTTAATTTAACATATTTAAAGCCGTTTTTAGTATAAAAGTTGAATTTTAGGGCAACTTTTAGTTAATATAGAACGTAATACAAGCGTATCAAAAAAATGGAAACAACCCTATTCGGGCAGGCTGCGCTGAAACCGCGCCGTAAAGGCGGGGCTTCCAGCACATAGCTGAGACTGTCCAATTGTCACATAGGCAGATATAATTGGATCTTAATTTTATACGTAGGTATCATTTCTAGGTTAAATATAAGTAGCTTAAGTGTGTAAAAATAATTGTAATTTAACCATGTTGTGGCAATAAATTATTAATCTATCTATCTATAAACTGTATGGGGCAGCACAGGAGAGGTCAGATTTGTGGCGCGAGGTGTAAGGCCGGCGCCCCACTGCTGCGCACGCTACATCCACGGCCCACGTTTTAATACAAACCGTGGGCAAGCCCACGAAATTTTGTATAGGAACGTGGGTCGTGTACATAGCGTGCGCTGCAGTGGGGCGCCGGCCTAAATGTGAAGTTTACGCTTCCAATGCAGCCCACGAGATGGTAAAACCTACTATGCACTCACTCACGCACACTCAATGTTTCTCCTGCAGCAATAGAGTGGTTCCATAGCTATATGGATGGTCGTCGGCAACGGGTTAAAGTCGTCTATTTTCATTAATTCTATTACTTCTAATCTCCTATCTTATTATCATCTCCATGCCGACGACCTTTATATATACTCACAAGGCCTGCTAGACGATTTACCCTATCTTGTACATTCCACTAACACTGACTTGGGTCAGTCGCCTATCACCTAGAACGATGTACCAGTAACACCATCCTGCACCGAGTAGCGCAACTACACCTACGGAAACTTTCATACACCACCAATAGATGGCGCAGGCGTCGAGTTAGAACACGCTAACGACTGTTCGGCTCAGATTTCATAAGTAGGCTTGCTGATTTTGTATGTTATCTTTCTTCAGCAGATTAGTTACTGGTGTTGACGGATTCCCGGCTCACTAGTTACGATCTACCGACTACTAGGTGACGCAAAACGGCTCCCGTATCGTTACTTTAGTACTCGGCGCATAATCTATAACACTGACTTGGGTCAGTCGCATTCGAGGGAAGCCAGTGCTGTCAAACTGGTATAACTTGACAGACATTCAGACGTACTCTCAGAGTAAACAACAGTTGAAGCGTTATACAGTAGGCATTTCTGAACGAGGCATTTCTGCCATCTTGTGTTTCTGTCTGTGGGTAGTACACTGTATTTTTAACAGAGTTGAATATTTTATCTCAGTCACCCATTGACTACGAACGCTGTAAGGGGTTCGAAACGTCGAGGTGTATTTTAAATTCATTATACCCGATATAATCCGTCTAAATAATTTTATTTACCGTTTTCTTTTTTTTCTATAGAGTCATCTTTAACTTTTGTTTTGTCCTTGCAAATATTAAGGACTAGTCTCCTTGTGATTTTTTCCATGGTATGTACCCTTGATTTAAACTTGTAACAATTCCATATAAACACTTAAATTTTCTTAATATGGGGTGCACGGTAGTGCCCCCGCCAAGACGAGCAAAGCGAAACCATAAGACTCGCACTGACAAAAAGTTATCATATCTCATGTAGAGTCAAGCTTCTAACTCTACAAGCCCTAACTTCTCAAACTCTACACCTTAGTCAAAATATGTGGCTTGGCCGTATAATGTTGTGCCATAACACTAAGACCGCGGACTAGGCGTAAGCGGCGCGCGGCGCGGCGAGCAGCAAATTAAGGCCATTTATACAATGCGACCGACCAAATGTACGAAAGGCCTTGATTCATCGCTCGCCGCGCCGCGCGAACTTTAAGATACGATATGGATTGGATATGTCAGTGTCAAAAGTAACGTTTTTGTTTCAAGATACATGATGACACTGACATATATATCTCTAATCCATATCGTATTTTGCATCTAACTCTTGTGGATAAATTGCAACTTTCTCTTCAGTGTTTGATGAATAAAAAGAGCTGGTGTGGTGTAAAACAATATTTTACTAGGTATAAAGAGTAAGTAGGCAAACAATTCTTTCTGAAATATTAATTTTATTTAACAACAAAAAACATTATTAGGTAAATACTAAACCAAAATAAACGAGTTTTTGGTTAAGGTCCTCTGATGATTATCTTGCGATATTTTTTACAGCCTCGACTGGAAAAAAAGAAAAAATTTAAAATCATTAAATCGAATTCATAATTCTAGCACGACACCTAGGTATATTTTAATCGATATCAGCATTAAATGGATCTATTTTTTCATATCTTGTCACCAAAAATTTGTTTTTCAATTTTAATGAGACTTAGTTTGTGAAAGACACTTATGAAATACTTCTTCAATCGATTGAAATCCCACGAACACGATTTGAACTGGCCGTCCAAAAGAGCATAGCATAGAATTTTAGTACGCTCGATACAATAACTTAATATTATGGTAATGTTACACTAATACTTTACAAACTGCTACAGTATTTTATACGTACATTATCTCCTCTGTGAATGGCCAGCATCATATCCAACTCATGCGTCGCGATGTAGATGTTAGCGCGCCCATCATTGCCAACCGTCACGGATTTGCCCGTGCAGCTGTTGCCGTTCTTTGAGCCGCTGATCACATCACAATAGGTGCCCGCTGGTAAGCATGTCTGTAAATACAAATGATTGTGAATTTCGATGAACTGCAAAAAGACCGTAGCGGACTCAGTACCGTCGATTGGAGAGAAACAGCTTTGAATACAGAAGCATGGCGGTCTTTGGTGTCGGAGGCCACAATCTACTTCGGGTCGTAGCGACACAGCAGTAATTAATTATTATATATATATATAGCTCTCTTACTAATGAGGCGTGTGTTTGTTACAATGCGCTAAAAATGTTTCTTAGTGATTTCGCGGTTTAATTTCTCAAAGTTTTAACATTTGTAGATCCTGCAGACTTTGGCTCACGCTGTATTTGTTACTGTAGAAAAACTGACTGATTGCTCACAGTTGTTAATGGCTATGTTTCTAAAGTTTACTATCAGGTAGGTTTCATGAAAACAATTAGATTTTATGATTTACCTGTAGACTCTCGTTCAAATCCCAATTATCATTGTTGAATGCGATGAAAGCCTGTCCACCACGGCAGAAGGCAATCTGGTTGCTACCGTTGTCCCACCAATCGTTGAGGCCAGTGTTACCAGCAACGTTTCTGAAGTCAACCATCGAGAAGATTTGGCGCCAGCGGTGCTCGCAGATCCAACCGTTTCCACAAGTGCCGTCCTAAATAATATAAGTTTTTGGTCAAACTTTTCTTATTGCATTTCATCGCTATCTGTTCTTTTCTTTTAACAGACGACTAATACTCATTGGTGGAATTGTAACAAACCCAAACAAAATTAGCTTGCGTTGTTTTATCACAGAGTTCACATGACCAATTATATGCTATTTGGTATCATAAATGCATTGTCACCCATTTACTCGTGAATTAAACAACTAGTAAGGAGAAATAGATTCGGTCACCTACAGAGAATGGAATAGGATCGGGCTCTCAAGAGAGCGTTATTGGGACGACCGAGCGGTCGGCGTCCAGTGTAGGTCCGCCCAGGTATCGCTGGGAAGACAATATGACGAAGGATTTGCTTCAGCTTCACGTGAATAACTGGTAGGAAGTTTCGCAGGGTCGGGACAAGTGGCACACTCTCGTTTCGGAGGCCGAGATTATTTTTGGATCACTGAGACAAAAAAGTAAGTAGTAAGTAAATAAGTAAGGAGTAATAATTACAAACACTTACAGAATTGATAGCTGGAGAAATAATATTCCCAGACTGGTCCATCGGCGGTCCAGCCTCAGTATCAGTGAAATCGAAACTGCTCATCAGCTGCGGCTCGCCGTACGGATGCGCCAACATGAATGCAATCGCGGCTTTGTACGGTTTAGCGTTCTTGTAAGTCAGGATATTACCGCCAGCGCCATGCCCTCTCTGGTTATCATGGTTATCAATAAAGGTCAAAGCATCTTCATGAGCTAGTAAACCCCACTGTGGTCCCCAGTTAACCAGCCATCTAAGTTGGTTACCGCCTTGGAAGGCGAGACTCAGCTCCATTCCGAATTTGAACTCTGTGACGGCAGCTAGAGCAGTGTATTCGTCTCTCGAGATGGCCTCGCCTCCTAAATCGATGACTTCTTGATAGATGTAAGGGCGAGCGCCGGATGGAAAACCGTGACCGGTGTTCAGGTTGTGTAGCCTGTCGTAGATGACGCGGAGATCGCCAGGCCACATGTGTTTTGCTGCGTCAATTCTGTTTACGACATAAGGAGTTTGAACTCGTTGATTGAACTAGTTGTTAAACTATTTATTTGACTTGTTATTTAAAAAGAATTTAATAACTGGGAAAAATTAAAAGCAAACATATAAAATATTTCATCAATGTTAGTAGGTACCTACGGAACACTATTAAAAACAACGAAGGAAATGGAATCTTTATGTTGACCAAAAAACTTTTAATATTCAACATTTCGACTGATACGTTTAAGAAACGTAACTAACATCTCTATTACCTATGTATTTCTTTATTAAAAAAAACATTAATTACTATCGGCTTAAAAATTGCATGAGAAAAAAAAATACCAAAGTTAACATTCAATCAAATCGATCTTAGATAATATGTACTTGCATAATAATTGAAAACAATGCAATGTTTACCTGAATCCGGCAACACCCATATCAATAAGCCTGTTCATAAATCCGACAATCATCTGACGCACATACTCGGATCCCTGATTCAAATCTTTCAATCCTGATAGCTCGCAATTACGGACCTAAAAACAATCATTATTATAAATCGAGTCCAAAAGTCAAGAGTCAAGTCGAGTAAATAACTCGAGTACTTGTTATATTGATATTTGACGATCGGATTCGTAATGCAAGTGTGCAAAGCCCTGCTTATATATTCCAGTTTGTTACACATCAATTTAGTGAGAAAAGACGAGATGCATTTTTAGGAGTCATCCAAGATTTATATGGATAAGTAGGTACAGACCTGAATTTAGAAGGAATTCTAAGCTAGTAATATTTTACAGTCAGTGCTTCACCTATGGCAATATTTAGAATAAAGTTGCACTCACTCTCTCCGGACAGCAGCCATAATCATTTCCTTGAATGACACAGTGGGGCCAGTTGAAATCATTGCCGCCATAAGGAACTCCAGGATAGTGCCATTGTCCGAAGTTGGCTGTGCTCCCACCAGTTCCAACGTTATCGTTCCATGTGCCTGACATGTGGTTGATGATGGCGTCGACGTAAATCCTGTTATTTACAATATTGAAGTAAGGGAATTTGTTGAAGGAAGTTGCCAAGAAATAGCAATTATGGAGGAGAATTTACAATACTGAAGTAAGGATATTAAATTTATCAAGGTAAGTTGACAAGAAGCAGCAATCATATAGGAAAGGGAGAATACGAAAAGAGTTGAGCACGTATAGCTTAACGGATGGTTGAGTAGTAAAAGGAACCGATCCAGAAAGAATGGTGTAAGACGCCATTTTAAATGACTAAAGTAACAATTCATGCAAAACGGATGGTTGAGAAGGACTAGGTGAGGAGAAACATTATTTTTATGGTTTCACATAACAGACGCAATGATGTACGTTCAGAAGTAATGACTCTTTAGTGATAAATCTGGCCTTATGGCATTATTTTATTAAAGTCTGCAAATTATTATGTTTTATTATGTCCGCCAAATGAAATAAACGTTGAACATAATCATGGTAGGTTTCATACTATGATAATCGTAGATGAGAAGGTTTCTTGACAACAATTAACAGCTTTCCGAAATTTTTAAATTTCCACATTGAAAAATTTCGGAATCTTCTTACAAATATCCCGTTTTCAATAGGAAAGTTACCTTATTTCCTATGGAATTCATCAGAAATTCTCGAGATTTTTTTTAAGCTTTTCGCAACTTGTACATCTGTAGTCGTAGGAGGAGAGACCAACCTGACGCCAGCATTGTTGCATCGACGGACCATGTTTTCGAACTGCTGCTCGTTACCGGAGCGAGTGATGAGGCGATACGACATGGGTTGGTACCGCTCCCACCACGGCCGGTTTGCAGCCCAGATCACCAAGTTCTCATTAGGCGGGGAAATCTGTAAAATTATTATTCTTAAAGCAAATTAAGCTTATTTAATTTTGACTGGACTAGGCCGGCTAGCCCTCAAAAGTTGCATCAGAGAGTAAAGCAACAATAGTTAGGAAAGTTAAAGGACATTTACGTTTGTGGGGCCGTTCGTATCAAGACATATTGAGCTCTAAAATCAAGTCAATTTGAAGATGATCAATTGTATCTGTGTCACCAAGTATCTATCCTAAGAATTTAATGCTCTGTATATTAGGCAACGTTTGTATTAGCTTTTTTAGGTTATTACTATATTCCCTTACAATCTGAGTTTGGCGCTTCCTGCAAGCCGTATGAACTTCTTTGTATTTTTTCTTTTACATTACCTGAATACCACCGAAGCCCCTAGGCCCGAGAAATCTCTCGCACTCATCTGCAATGTCGTCCCACTTCCACTCGAAAAGATGCACCATGGTGCTGCGGCCCGAGGGATAGTACGGGTTCTTGTAGGCCACGGCCAGCCCCATGCCGAACAACAGTACGATGAGGCGCATCATCTTGCCTGAAGTAGGAAAAATGTTAATGTTTTCTATACCATCAGTAGGTAAAGTTTGTTTATACTGCGTGTATTTTTGATACAAGCAGAAACTTAAACAAGACGTTGGTTTTATTGGGATGAAATGATTCCGGATGGAAATTTTAATTTAATCTTAACCAGAATAATGAATTGTGAATTTTATTCGAGCAGCAATGTATTTCGCACATCGTGATAACTTGTGACAGTGGTAACGTCGCGTCATCAAATGCAATGCGATTGCGACGTTTTGAGTTTAAATAAAGTAGTGATACATTGCTTGCTGAATTAATTTATATGGAAAAATAAAACTCATCAATTTTTTTTATAAAACCTATGAAAGTGTGTCCATTAAAGCCTAGACTAACATTTTGATTATGTGGCCTAATCGAAAATACACACTGTATTAAAGTAGACTAAAGACCCTCAAGATTCTGAGACCAAATAGTAGTGGATTATAAAAGCAATTATGTTTCCTATTTTTCTGGTATATAAATATATATTTTATCTTATCTGAAATCACAATAAAAAAACATTTTCTACTATGTTGCACAATGCAGTACGACCTCCGCGTACCTACCAAGTGGAACAGAAATCAAAATTATTGACAAGGTTGTCACAGTGACAATAACATAATATCCTATTGACTTATGGAGTGTGGAACTAAGAGGAGTGGCATCTCTTATGGTAGAACTGTTGCAAAAGTGTCCAGCTGTCAGCTATAAATAATAGTTCCAAATCTCTTCAGAGTAGCGCTAGAGTAGCTAAGAACCTAGGCGTTATTGACGGAGTGAATTACGCTGTCTATGATTAGATTTTTTTGTTCAAGTACTCTAGGTATTGTAGCGCCACCTATTTAAAGTTTTTTGATGACACTTTTTGGTACATGGAGATTTCGTTCCTTAACCTCCACCTTCCGTATCTTGACCGTCATATTAATATTCACTATGACAAGTGGCACTGAAATCTAATTCCTTGATTGTACCCATGTATAAATTATGATAATAATTTTGAACAGTATACTTAGTTCAACGCCATTATCTCAGACGATTGGTAAATAAACGTGGTGAATTAAGGACTGAATCTAATTTATCTATTTTTTTTATTAACTTAGACCCACCCCACACTAGTATCCCCCAAGCGTCGGCGTCTAGTCAGCGCTGTGGAAAATGGCGTCGCAGCGCAGTTGCGCCAACGTTGCGTCAAGCAGCAACCATAGAGTTGACTAGACACCGACGCTCGGGAGACGCTAGTGGCCGGATCCTAGCTAGCCATAATAACTTCTTATCAACTGCCTCAGTAATTTTCAAATACTACTATAATATTTCAACAAAAAATCGTACTTACTTTCAGACTGCTATACCACACGGCACTCGCCAATCTGATGACCACCCTCCGAGATATTCAATTTATATCACAAATCAATAGATCTCTAATCACTTATTAATCAGTGTGGATCTTCGATAAGTAGCTTAAAAGGGCTTTATTATTTAATAACAATAACAGATTGTTTTTTATTGTTTCGTACGAGTATTTTATCAAGTACGTACGTAATAATTATAACGAAAGTATTGAATGATCATCTATCATTAGATAAAGGGAAAACAATCTTGACATGTCTTTTTATAGAACATTACTTTTGATAATACGTCACACCAAATACGTAGGTAACAATTATATACCTACAGGATGTAGTGAATAATCCTTTCCCATCGTATTTTCTCGGAATCGTTCGTATTTGTCATGTTACTTCAATAAACCTCAGTACTTTTTGTAGACTGACTGAAATAACAAAACACGTTCGTGCGTTTCCGTGAAAATACGATGGGAAAAGATTATTCACTATATCTATACCTTAGACATATACATCGTGGGCTAATTAAACCCGACAGATTTTAACTACACATTCCTGAGGTCATAAGGAGCAAAAATTGTTTGTGAAGTTTGGCCAAATTCGCCAAAAAAGAAATATTTTTACACACGGCACGTTATTTATTTTTATGCGCTTTGTGATTGTGGCATCGAAGACCAAACCATGGAGCACATCATTCGGAGATGTCCTCTCCGCGCCTACCCGGGGAAACCAGATGATCTCATCAACCTGACGCCCGAAACTGTGCAGTGGCTGCATAACCTGGATGTTACCTTATAATCTTTTATGTATCTTTGCCTATTTGACAATATCGCCAACGATTAAATCATAATAATGCCTTTAGTGAAAACAAATCATTTCAACGAATAAGATTTTTTTTATTTAAAGATAAAAGTTGCGAGTTTATTTTAAAACTTTAATTTCTGTCAGTTGGTATGTCTAAACTAAGTCACATAGTGGCAGCCTGACAGCTAAAAAAGCGTTTTTCACTAAGTTATAACCGAAACAAATTTTCACAAAAAAAAATCATTATCTCTCAAACACGATCGACGATTTTAATCTCTAAATGCGGTCAACAATACACCATTAAAATCTGTCGGGTTTAATAGGGTTGTTTCCATCTACAAATCTCAGGGCAGAATTGTATCCCAATAAATTCTTTTGGATTATAAGAACATGTTAAACAACTTTTAGGGGACCTGTAATGACCATATTTTTGTAAATATTGAATTTAAAATATCTTTTGGCACACGTCACGTGACCAAACTCGAAACGTCATTGAAGATTCTGATGACGTCACAACTCTCGGATTGACACTGTTGACACTTAGGCGATAAACAACAAATGACAAATGTCAGTTGACAGTTCGTATCTTCTACGTGTGTATGTAGTTATGTGTCAAACCGTAAACTGTGACGTCACACAATATTCAAAGAGCGTTTTGGGCGCGAAAGCATCTGTCAAAATATATTTTGTTAATTTAACATATTTAAAGCCGTTTTTAGTATAAAAGTTGAATTTTAGGGCAACTTTTAGTTAATATAGAACGTAATACAAGCGTTTCAAAAAATTGGAAACAACCCTATTGGCCCACGGTGTAATTGCTATATAATATTATTACTTAACAACGGGCGCGACACAGCCCTACCGCAGCCCTAGGCCCAGAACCCCTACATTAACCAATGTATTGCTGTCTCTCTTTGTTTTTCTCTTTTTGGTTTATAAACTCATTGTAATTTGCTGTTTGTAATAAAGTAGGTATGTAGTCTTTATCATTAAAAAAGCTTTAATGTATCTGTTACGACATAGGATTATTCTTCTATGTATTCAATTAAAAATCAAAGATATATTTGCATTCTCGCGGTTTCATAAGTTATAGTTACTACGTTTTACAATCAAAAGACATGTAAAGATTGTTTACTAATTTATTTTTATTATATTACCTACTTCGTTTTTTTGCAATGGTCCAATATTATAATAAAATATCTGGGAGACCGAGCTTTGCTCGGTAAACATATAATAACTCAAAAATGCACGTTTTACCAGAGATAAGACCTAGCTACATCGATTTTTCGCCTCCGAAAACCCCCTTATAGCAAATTTCATCGAAAGCGTTAAAGCCGTTTCAGAGATCCCCGAAATATATAAATATACAATTGCTCGTTAAAAGATAAAAGATTATCTTAGGTAATTATCAGAGAGAAATTTATTGATGTTAATATTATTCCATAATATTATAGAATTATTATACAGATCAAATTAAACCGAGAATTTCACAAGAATGTCGTCACATTTTTTTTTAATAAAAAATACTACTCTGGAATGTTTCTAGAATAAAATATAGATGTCAAATAAATCAAACAAAAGAAGTACATAATTGGAATATCCATTTCACCATCATTAATCAAATAAAATTAATCATTACGAATCACAATTAATCCCACGTCGTTTTATCATTCATGTAGTCTTGTGTGGTATAATAAGCTTTAGGTAGGTAGTACCTATCTGTCTTATCTGTACCTGTCTGTCTTATCTGTTATTGTATAATTAAACAAAATAATAAGGCTTACAAATGTGTTTTATTGGTATATTATTACACAAATTCGGCTGTAGATATAGTTTCACTTTAGGTACGATGTTTAATTACAATCAACGCGACAGCAACTTGGACTGAAACAGAAAATGTATAAGTTTTTGGCTAAATTTTAATTTTTGGTACATGCTTTTATTATTGACTATACGTTTCTTCCCACATCATCATCATTATATCAGCCTTTTATCGCCCACTGCTGAACATAGGCAACTAATACTATATTATCCAAACACAAGTTTGGGTGATTTTATGACAGACCTCCCATGGCCACCTCCTATCTCCTTCATCAGATCAGCTCCATGTCATCATAACATTGGATTGTTATCCGATTAACTAACATACTAACAGGGTAAGTTAACCCTTTTCCAGGCATAGTACGATTTATCGACCACATACGCGCCATTACAATTTCAACTTTAACATTGCGATTTAAGGTTCAAATTAGATTGCAGTTTCTGGAAATGTGACTTGTCTTCAAATAAATCGTCAAAGCTGGATTAATTGGAATATATTTGGATTTTTTGTGAAAACTTTGTAGATTGGTGGGGCCTGGAAAAGGGTTAAATAAAAGCTTGTGAAAATAGTGCTATATGATGTTCATTTTTTGCCGGTACTGATTTTCTATAGAACATTAATCCCAGACACGAGAATTCCCGATTCTCGCCATAATAAATACAAATATTGGACAAATTGACTAGGACCTGGGTACTCAGACAACGATTAATGTAGTATATAAATACTTAAATACGTAGAAAACACCCATGACTCAGGAACAAATATCTGTGCTTATCACACAAATAAATGCCCTTACCGGGATTCGAACCCAAGGATCATCGGCTTCATAGGCAGGGTCACTAGCATCACTACCCACTAGACCAAACCGGATGGTCGTCGTACTAAATATTTTCCGGGTAAAAAATAGCAATTAACACTTTCATTGCCAGGCCAAAACTCAAGTCCACCGCTGAATGCCGGCGTAAATACAAACATCTATATAAGACTCCCCCGTGGAGTCCAAACGCGCACTCGGCGAATAAACAACGCTGCACGCCAAGAACTCTGCTGGGGAGTTCATTTATTTCTATGCCGTATGCCGACGACTCCTCTAGGGAGTCCAGGGCTGTCACAAAGGACAAAATTGCCAACACCATGCATTTTTAGTTGCATAGTGAGCATAAATACATATTATATTAGGGAGGTATGTCAGATACCTACTTACTCTAAACTTTATTTACTAGGCTAGCTATTAGTATAAAGCTGCGTACGAATTTTTGTAATCCTAAAAAACGAGGTATAGTGACAACCCTGAAAAATCGTAAGCTTAGAAGAACTCGCTAGAGGAGTCGGATGGCATGGCCTTTAGTCATCTATAATTGTATAGTACGAACTCCCCTCGGGAGTCGCGTGGCATGTGAACAAAGTTTTCGAGAACTCCCTAGTGGAGTTCTTGGCAGTGAAAGTGTTAGGTAAAAACTCACCTCTTTCCCAACATGTATCGCCAAATGCATATCCTCGCCATTCGCCGCTACATATATTCGGGCGTTACCATTGTTGTCTACTGTCACCTTCTTGCCCGTACATTCGCTGCCCTGTCTCTTTCCTGTGATGACGTCACAGTATTCACCAGCAGGCAGACCAGTCTACAATCGAAAATAAGGTATTGAGAGTCACACGAACCCAGCTAATCTAGTTTAGCTTTGATCAAGTCTATACTATTATCGACGAAGGACGTCGCTTGGCACAAAAAATACAGTATGTAATGTTTTCACGTAACAAAATCAAAAGATGTCATTGCTTAAGCAAGTAAGTCAGTCATTCAAGACAAATAATATTATTATAAAGAAATTGCCATGCGGAGGAAGTGCTAAAAACAATTTAAAGCCAACGAAACTCTTTTGAAAGAAAATAAGGCTTTGACCAGCTTAACTCTAAATACTGTGCGTAAAATCGGACGGGCAAGTTATTGAACTTCTTAAACATATTTATGGATAATCCGAGTATCACAAAAAGGGAACTCCGAAACGATCGGCTATGGCTTACTTGTAACTGAGTTATAATTGGTGTAGTGTTGAGATCATTGATCTCTTTCAATAATTATACTCGTAATATTAGCGAATAGTTTTGTGTCTTCCCATGTATTATCTAAATGATTTTGCCGAAGTTTCAAGAAGAGGGGGTAATGAGAGCTATTGGACTATTAAAAGTGACGTGGCTTTTTTTAGATTGTATCCATAGAGGAACAATTTGACAGAGGCCGCGCAACTGATGACCAGCTGTAACACTGCAATGGCGGAAGGATTCAATGTGTTCATGTCACGAACGTATACCTAGGCCGATTACCTAGGTTATTACCGTTGTCCCACCAGTTCTGGACATGAGTGTCTTTGACCCCTAAAGGCTACCATGTCCATCTAGTAAGATCTGCCTCCAGCGACGCTGGCACATAAGTCTACTAAACTGTTATCTCTTCAACGATATTGACAACTTACTTGTAAAGTCTGATTCAAATCCTTTCCTTCCACATCAAAAGCGATGAATCCTCTGCCCCCCCTGCTAAAAGCGATCTGGTTGTTCCCATTATCCCACCAGTTCTGGATCTGCGTGTCTTTTACGGCGTTCCTGAAGGCTACCATCTGGTAGATCTGTCGCCAGCGGTGCTCGCATACCCAGCCGTTGCCGCAGGTATTATCCTGGATTAGAAAAAGAAAGCAGTTTGATCTTAAAGACTGTTTCACAGGTTTGTTTAAAAAGTTGGATAGTAGAGGTAGATCAACAATGGAGCAAAGCTAGTAAGTCAAAAATGGATACTTTTTTCTGTGCTCAAATAGGTTAATCCATTTGGAACCTATGATGACACAGACAGATACAGAAATAATTATGTTGAAATTATAAGATGTTTTTGTGTCGCTGATTCAAAGGGTTAGGAATCGGCGCACAAGAACAATCATAATTTTATACAGCCTATCCATAAAGGCGAATTTTATATGCATACAATTCTACTCACGCTATTGATGCTGGGAGAAAGAATGTTCTCATTGGTGTCATCAGGAGGCCCCTGGTCGCTGGAGTCGAAGAAGTAGCTACTCATTACCCGAGGTTCGCCATAAGGATGTGCCAGCATGAATGCTATTGCAGCCTGAACATAAAATACGTTTTCATTTAATAACTTTTCCAATGGCAAACAAGCGTCATTATATCCCACTACTTGTGAACACCTGCAATTTTAGGGATGTGGCATGCACGTGTCTGCTCTACTTCTTCAACCTAGCGTTTTCCCGGCCGAGTGCCAGGGTCCACTTTCCTACTCAATCTTGTCCACTTTGCCCGGTCTTCGGCATCCTCAGGTATGAGATTGTCCTCTTCCATGTCCGCTATAACAACGTCCAGCCAGAGCTTCTTTGGCATACCGCGTTATCTTTTAAAAACCTGTACACTCCTTTTTTGAGGATCCCCATATAGCCTCTAGATAAACCTCAATAGGGAGTACATTCCGCGAACGCGTACATTTATTTCCCAGCCGAAGTTTTCTTCAAGTGAATAAAATATTAGGACCTTTCAAAAAAGAGCGTTTACAGGTTTTTGTTGAAAGTAAGTTCCTCGGAAATCACAATGTCTGACTGTTTAGGTTTCAGAGCAGAAAGAATATTATTGAATATGAATGCGGACGGCGAGCATTACTGTATACTCGTATGTTCGGAAATAAGCGTTTTATATCACAGATATCGTTGTAAGTTGACGTGTTCCTCAGTTCCGAGAAATTTTAGGCTATTATTAACTAGAATTTTGAGTAACTTACCTAGGTGCTAATTATTCCTACTATGAGAACTAAAGTGTCCCAATTTTCTACTATCATCACACCTGACGATTCCTAAAAACGCCCTCCTACTGAACATCGTGGCACGTAAAGCCAACATACCTTATAAGCCCTCGATTCCTTGTACGTTAGCACATCATTGCTCCGTTGTGTGTCGTGATTGTCAATAAACACCAATGCCGTGTCACTTGGCGACAAGCCCCACTGTGGTCCCCAGGACACTAGCCATTTCAGCGGGTTCTGACCACGGAAGCAATTCTTTAATTCTGTACCTACCTGCGAAAAGTAACAAGTACATTGAGGATGTTTGACTAAGCAACATTCATCCGTACCTGGGGGCCGTTTTATACAAGTACACTAAAAAGACGAACGAACGCTTTGTATAGAAACTTCTGTATAGATACAATCCGTCATTTATATTGTTTTGGATGTAAATGTGAAACAATGTGGAATTAACAAATGGGGTAGGATACATTGAGGGGTCAAACATATTTTAGAAAACCGAACGAGACCTAGGCTCTCCAAAACATGTCGCACAAGTGACTCAAAATACGTGAGTTTAACCGTCTAAGTTTTTTTTTTATGTAATAGGCTGCAAACGAGCAGACGAGCCGCCTGATGGGAAGCAGTCATCGCCGCCCATGGACATAAGCAACATCGGAGGAGCCACTTATGCGTTGCCAACCTTTGAGAAAGTAATTAACTTACGGCCCAATTCGAAGAATGAGATACGATAACGATAAGTTCTGGTTTAGTTATTATTTAGATATCGTTTGTATGCCGATTAATTGACAGAAGCAGATCGATTTGGGCAACCAATGTCACTTTGACGTTAGAAATATCGTAGATAGATCTTATTGGGATCACAGCGGAATCGAAATAAACGTCTATTTTGACATGTCGTTTAGTTATCGATCTTTTAAAGATCTTTCCAAGATCTTAAACGTGTCTTTAATCATTCTTCGAATCGGGCCGTTAGTGTTAGCATATAGAAATAAGTAAACAGAGTGCTCACTCCATCAGCTTTCTTACCAAAACGCTTAATATTTTCGTAATCAACATCTAGCGTCAAGCCTGAATACCTAATACAGTGAAACCTCGATAAGGCGAAATCCTCGTTAACATGAAATAAGATGACATTTCCTTCCCTTCAAACCCCTAAACCTCCATAACTCGAAATATTTAACCTCTTTAAAACCAAGTAACCAACGATTCACGGTTATCCAGTACAATTTTGAGTCCCTAGAATCCTAGTTCAGGAACATGTAAACCATCACAATTGTTTTAAGTCTGTTTTATATGAATATAATATAACCATGGAATACCTACGTAATTTAAATAAATTATATTTAAATTATGTTTATGTTTATGGGTTTATATAAATCTTGTTCACGTTAGGGCTTAAGTGTGATTCACGAAGACGTGTGCTTTAACTCATGCTATTAAAGGTTAGATTTGACAAAGCGGCACGTCATCATGAATGACACGAACTATAACTCAGTAAAAAAATTGACCTCTACAACTCGAAAAAATAGAGGTATTGTTTTACCACCTCTATATCTCGAAGTCATTTATTAACAAACATCTGTAACTTGAAAATAATAACTTAACTTAACTTGTAATTTATGCGTTTGTATAATTACCTCTCTAACACAAATTTTTATGCGTTTTACCCCTGTAACTCGAAACCACTTTAAAATGGGTCCACTGATTACCGTTTCGCCGGACGATACCGGCCTGTCAGTTATTCGCGTTTGTCAGCTTATGCGAATAACTGACAGGCCGATATCGTCCAGCGAACTGGTAATTATGCCCCTTTAGACGAACAATAAGCTATAAGAACCTCCCTAAGTCGATGCCCTTTAAGATGAAACCTCGTCAGCAAAAAGGCGTTGGCGTTTCCCTTCGTGCTATCCAGGTTCTACTGTAGTTCGATTTAAATAGATTAGCATTCATATCATACAATACTAATGTCATTGAAAGGTTTCTACAAAGTACTTACTCTAAACTCAGTGACGTCGCCCAAACCCGTATACTCGTTCGGTTGAATGGCTTCATTGCCATAATATATAACTTCTTGAAAAATGTACGGTTTCGAATGACGCTCGAATCCGAAATCGGTGTTCAAATTGTGCAGTCTTTTGTATATTTCCTTTAAATCGTTGGGCCACATATGCTTCGCCGCGTCGACTCTGTAAGTAATTTTGAATCGAACAAAGGGATATTGTGCTGAATTTTGCAGGAGAATAAAATGTGTTTTATGTATGTTAAATGAAGGTGCGATAATGATTAATGATTTAGTTTTTTTTACAAAGGTATAACATATTTTATCTATATTATACATAATGGATATATACAGTGGGGTTACTATAACTAGCTTAAATCTAAAATAGGCCCATGAGGCATTGTACCAAGGATGCTGGCGGCATTTCCTCATTGTATCACAATACTGATACATTGTGCGAGAAAGCCGCCGGCTCTTCGGTCGCCAGTTACGTCACCTAGACGCTTCTCGATTTTTGCAAAAAACTTGTGTGCGCTGGGACCCCATGGACCTAGATTTACTTGGTTTTGTTATCGAAAGCATAAGTAGACGTGAAGTTTATGTAAGTAAGTTAGTTAAGATTTTTAGACAAATTCATTGATTGTATAAGTATAAGTAAAAGGTGCGTACTTATTCATAAAACATAGTAACCTACCTCTGTTAAATTTTGTCACTTTCTAACAAATACAAATATCAAAATGTCAGATAAGGACAAACCAAGGCTTTCAAGGGCTTCTTAGACGACTTAGACTTTACAAGCATTTATGAATAACGCCTTAAGAAAAATCATGACCCCGAGTTTGACGGGCGAAGAAGATGGCGTTTGTATGGCGCCAAGTTTTTTGGTAATTTAATCGTCGAATAACCATATTTGACAACCAAAGTTACATAATGCAAAAAGCCGTGCAGCGCCATCTACAGAACTATGGTCAATTGTATCAATTGTATGTGTCTCTGTTTTGCCTTAGGGTTGACTGGTATAGAATTCCATTTGGCATTAAGTCCGCCATTTGTACAGTGTTGTATATGACACCGTAAGACTGTACACCCGTTACTTTATTATCAAACAGAAGTTTTTGTGGCAAAAACGAGTGTTTGAAAAAATTAAACATCGATAAATCTATTATCGATAAGTCACTCATAGATTAATAATTAAGAGATATAAATTCTACTTGCTAATTACCGAGAAATTTCAAGAATGAAAATTAACTACAAATCTTTACATAATTTCTTTATTACATTTATTTTGTACTTAAAAATAAAAACATAAACCGTAGTATACAGTGCTAAAAGAATACAAAACGAGCAATATATTAAAGAAGATATCGAACGTGTTGTGTATTTTGCGGTAGCTATCTTCACTTCATAAAATATAGGTCTATAGGTAACGTTAAGGTAATAAATATAGAGCCTCGGTAGAGAGTACCATTTTGTACCTTTTGGCGTTGAAACCCTAGGTCAATGGGGTCCCAGCGCGCACAAGTTTTTTGGAGAAATCGCGAAACGTCTGGTTGACGTAACTGGTGACCGAAGAGCTGGCGGCTTCCTCGCACAACGTATCAGTATTGCGATACAACGAGGAAATGCCGCCAGCATCCTTGGTACAATGCCTCAAGGGCCTATTTTAGATATAAGCTAGTTATAGTAATCATCTGTATATATCCATTATGTATTTTGTTATTGTCAATAAAATAATTAAAAAAAAAAAAGGTAACATCGATAACAGACATGTCGATATTTCATTTTGTCAAACACTTTATTTTGTCACAAAAACTTCTATGTCTGTTTATATTCTAACGTAGGTTAGGTTAGGTTAGTTTGTAATCTAACTCATTTTGTGCAATAAAGTTTAAATAAATAAAAAACTCAATCTACTGAAATTAATAAATTTGTCTTACACTTTATACATCTACAACAGCGGCGGATCGTTCAAAGAACTCGATTCGCACCGGCTTGTCTAATTTTAGCCCATTAAGTACTTTCACGATCGGTTTATGGAGAAAAGGAAAGCAAAATTAGCTCCGGGTTTCCTACGAATATTTGTGAACCACCGCCACTGATCTACAATGAACTTTTGTTCAAATGTAGAACAATTACTTTATTTTGTTTTAACAGAAGAAACCATGCAATAAAATATGAGAAATATACAACATGATAAACACCAACCTGAATCCCGCCACACCAAGAGAAATGAGCTGATTGAGAAACGAAGATAGTTTGTCAACAACGTAAGGCAGCGCGTGGTTCAGATCTTTTAAGCCGACTAGATTACAAGATCTCACCTAGAAAGTTTAGATAGGATAGTAAAATAAAGATTTGAAGAAGAATCTGACAGCTTTATCAGATAACTACATACATACATACATATAATCACGCCTATTTCCCGAAGGGGTAGGCAAAGACCACGGATTTCCACTTGCTACGATCCTGACATACCTCTTTCGCTTCCTTCACTTTCATGACATTCCTCATACACGCTTTCGGTTTAGGGTGCTCTTGACCTGGCCTATCTTCAGGATTTCCCCGATTTGATCAGTGAAAGTCCGTCGAGGTCTACCCCTTCCAGCTCCCTCTTCTACTTCTCCCTTATACACTCTCTTTGTTAACCTTCTTTCTTCTTTCTTTAGATAACTATTCTTTAGAGAAATGTAATTAGTAGAGATGCCCCGGCCTTTCTCCGACCGTCGCGATTCACCGAATATCCGCGTGTTATGCGGACATTTTGACTCACATTAACTATGAAAATTGTTAGACAAGCATAACGTAACTAAGGTTTCAGTTTTGTTGCTCATAATCAGTAAATGTGGTTAGAGTCAATCAAATCAGACCCATAATAAAAATATTTTTTTTGTAATTCACAAATGTTTAGAGAACGGGTATTCGTTTTTAACAACTTTCCAAGAATAGGTACGTATTACTAAGCATAGGGGTTTTCGGTTATTTTTATTGTGTATTTTTCATTTTAGGCAGATGAAGTTATTCGCTATTAGGCCGAATAGTAGCCGACATTCGACCGAATACCGAATATATCGCACTATATTTTAGTCAATTGTAGTATATACTATACAAAAACAATATAGTACGAGAAATACTATATTTTCATCACTAAAGGAAGGGGTATACACATTCACCGATATCGCATCACATGCGACTTAGATTTTAAACGCCGCAATTGCCTCAAATCGGTGTCTTATTTTTTTTCCAGTAAACGTAGAATAAATGTGGCAACTAGCAATACTGAATAGTCGCCGAAAATTCCATACAAACGCCGAATAGTTGCCGAATTATGTACTCGTATCAGTGATAACTTGATAAGGCTCGGTGCATGGATGGAACTAAGATATACCTAGGTGTCGTAAGTTATTAAATCTGCCTAACGATTGTGGGACAGAGATATCATAATTTGACAACTGCCAGCTGTAGTTTTAGTATTCTTTCAAATTTACCAGGGACCTTCACTTGACGCTAGAGGCATAGCCAACATGAAACATGTACATCGAAAAGAAATGTATCGGGATAACAGACGCTACGTGAAGACATGTTTGTGACGTAAGACCGCGCGACTTGCAATCCGGGGGTCGCGGGGTGAAACCCCGGCACGTACCAATGAGTTTTTCGGAACTTATGTACGAAATATCATTTGATATTACCATTCGCTTTTCGGTGAATGAAAACATCGTGAGGAAACCGGACTATCCCAATAAGCCCTAGTTTACCCTCTGGGTTGAAAGGTCAGATGGCAGTCGCTTTCGTAAGAACTAGTGCCTACGCCAATTCTCGGGATTAGTTGCCAAGCGGATCCCAGGCTATCATGAACTGTGGAAAAATGAGGACAACGCCAGGAAGAATAAGAGATTAGCGTGTTATATCAATGTTTGTCATATTGTCCTATTAGTGTAGGTATTGTCGTTAATATTTGTAGCTGGCCCCCAACGGCTTATCCTTTGTCTATTGTTAACTAAAACGGCGCGTGCCACTACCTGCAAAAAAAGGGCCGGGTTACTTTAACCGGTTATTTAATTACAACTCCTATGGTAGTTGAAATAAGATTCAAAATGAACAAACGGAAAAATAATTTGCGATTTCTTGTGTGGTCTCCATACGGTTACTGAGTGCCGGCGAGTCGAACGCTACCGAACCAGTCTAAAATGTGTCCTCGATATGCGTAACAAAGGCGCATTATCGGAAAGCACACCTACACTGGTTTTTTGAGCGTTGGACTAGCCCGCGCTCAGGTGCCAATTAGAATTATACCGACCGTTTTTTTTTGGTAGTGGCACCCGCGGTTTTAGTTAACAATAGACAAAAGATCAGCCGCTTCTACAGGTCATATATATTACTTACAGTGGATTTATTAAATATATTAACAGTAGGTGTGCTGAGTGCGGCAAAAGAAGAAAACAGTGCAGCAACTTATGATGAATTAGACCAAAGCATTTTATTTTTAATAACATTAGCACAACACATGATATTTCACACCAAAACACCAAACAAACTGAATGTCTATTCGATTCACTCGGATCACAGATCGTGACTTAGTCGTCAATGATAAAATGCGTCAGTTCACTCTTAATAGCGCCGACTTTGATACAACAAAGTGGGGGGTTAAATAAACGTCATATTTTCATGATATTTAACGTAGGTATTGATGTGCCCTCGGAAACATGGCATAATTACGAAATTTCCACATTTCTTCTCATGTTTTTGTATCGAAATTTTCCATCTCCAACATGAAAGTTTTCTTTGTTTCCTGCATGGAGAAATAAGCATAAAGTGCTCACTCCATATATCAGTTTCCTTACCAAAACTCTTATTATGTTCGTAGCCAACATCTAGCGACGACTAGCGGATTTCTCAGTACTAATAGATGTCGCGACGAACGAAATGTCAATGCTCAACAATTTTCAGCTTATAACCGGACTAACCGGAATTTAAGAGAGGTATGGGCATTGTGAATATCATCTCGCTTTGTGTGGTAGGGCACAGCACAGCGGATATCATTCCAGATCTAGAGCGGAGCCCAACTGGGGAAGTACCTCCACCTTACAGAAAACCGCAGCCAAATAACACTAGACCCTACTCATAGTGTTGTGTTCCTGCCGGTGAGTAAGGTTGCCAGAGCTCAACGAGGGGGGGGATGCTAGGGTCGGCAACGCGCATGTGACTCCTCTGGAGTTAGGCTAGGAAGACTGTTTACCATCAGGCGGGCCGTATGCTTGCTTGCCACCGACGTAGTATTCAAAAAAAACTATTTTCAACTCAATGAGTTGTAAATTGTTGAGAAATACCCTTTTCGCCAATCGCGACACCTAATGTCAAGTAGCGGTACTTATAAATCCGCTACTAGACGCTAGATGTCGACTACGAAAAAAATAAGCGTTTTGATAACAAAGGTGATGTATTGAATCAGCACTATGCTTACTTATTTCTCTACGGTTTCCTGGAATTTCCGAGAACTTTTTAAACTTTTGGGAAACTATCCGCAACTTGCACATCTGTCATTTATTATGAGATTCCCACACTTTGTCATTCAATACAAATGGTTAGCAGAGTTTGTTTGATCTAACTCTAATGTAGTTGTCACGTGTAAAGCAAATCACACATTAACACAAAAACCAGCAAACTGCAGTGGCAGTGTATGCTTTAACATCATGTTTAACGAATAAATAATTTGAAATTGAATTTGGAACATCACTTTGATGAATCGACTAGGCTATGGAAGGTGGAGGTAAGGAATACAATCTCATTAGGCAGAACTGTTGCAAGTGTCCAGCTGTCAGCTATAAATAATAGTTCCAAATCTCTCCAGAGTAGCGTTAGAGGTAAAACCCCCCAACTATAGTCCAAAGCTCCCAACTATGGTCCACAAATAAACTCAATTTTTCTCGATCAGGTGTGTATTTTACTATATTTTTGTAGTTCTAAGGCAAAGTATGTTTATAAATGGAAGGTAAAACTAGGAGTAAACCAAAAGGAACATTGGTATAGATACTTAATTTCCTTTCGAACTTGTGGACCATAGTTGCAGTATTGGACTATAGTTGTGTAGTTTTACGGTAGCTAAAAACCTAGGCGTTACTGACGGAGCAAAGTGCGCTTGTCTATGATTTGATTTTTTTTTTCAAATATTCTAGGCATTGTAGCGCCTATTTAAGGTTTTTTTTTTTAATTAAGGACACTTTTTGGTACATGGAGATTGTTATCCCTAATCTCCATCTTCCATAGAATAGGCTATTTATTGCTAGTGCTACCTTAAACCGGCGACTCCGTAGTGGATAAGTCGGTTAAAGAACCGTGTAATCTTTCTCCGAACGTACGGAATTGTCTGGTTCAGGTCTTTGAGCCCTACCAGTTGGCAATTGCGAACCTGTAGGTATGTGTATAAAATATTATACATACGGCCCGATTCGAACTATAAGATACGTCAAATATTTGCTAAAGATACGATTACAAGTATTATATATATATATATATTACCTATTAGTTTGTATACTGGCCTGTTAGTATTAGACTTAGTATTTAATTTTGGAACATTTTCTTTTCACACTGCACCCACCTTAGCAAATTTCTGTTTGGCCCAGTGGTTGACTGGTAGAGAATGCCTCAAGGCATTAAGTCCGCCTATTGTACGTTATACTTGTATTTGTCCAATAAAGTTTAAAATAATAATAATTATTATTATGGAAGGTGGAGTGGAGGTAAGGAATGGAATCTCCATGTTGTACCAAAATGCGGCCAAGTGCGAGTCGGACTCGCCCATGAAGGGTTTCGTACCATTTATGACGTATTAAAACAAACTACTTACTAGAAGTTTGCATGGTAATGTATATCATATATATTTTTTTGATTTTTCAGTCTGTTATTTTAGAAGTTACAAGGGGGGACACATTTTTTTTCACTTTGGAAGTGTCTCTCGCGCAAACTATTCAGTTTAGAAAAAAATGATATTAGAAACCTAAATATCATTTTTAAAGACCTATCCATAGATACCCCACACGTATGGGTTTGTAGAAAAAACATTTTTTGAGTTTCAGTTCTAAGTATGGGGAACCCCCAAAATTTATTGTTTTTTTTTTCTATTTTTGTGTAAAAATCTTAATGCGGTTCATAGAATACATCTACTTACCAAGTTTGAACAGTATAGGTCTTATAGTTTCGGAAAAAAGTGGCTGTGACATAATCGGACAGACAGACAGACATGACGAATCTATAAGGGTTCCGTTTTTTGCCATTTGGCTACGGAACCCTAAAAAGTGTCATCAAAAAACCTTAAATAGGTGGCGCTACAATACCTAGAATACTAGAAATAAATCAAATCATAGACAGCGCACTTCACTCCATCAATAACGCCTAGGTTCTTAGCTACTCTAGCGCTACTCTGCAGAGATTTGGAACTATTATTTATAGCTGACAGCTGGACACTTTTGCAACAGTTCTACCATAAGAGATTTCACTCCTTTTAATTCCACACTCCATAGATACGATATGGATTAAATATGTCAGTGTGAAAAGTGATGTTTCTTCAAACAAAATACGTCACTTTTGAGTAACATATCCAATCCATATCGTATCATTAGGAAATTTTTGACGTATCTTAAAGTTCGAATCGGGCTGTTAGTTTTATTATAGCCTCCTGAATCCCAGAGGCCTTTATAAAGGACACAGTTCAAACATTATTTTTAACAATCACTAAACAAGACATGGTTCCAAATTCAAAAACAAAACAACGCTTCTGGGATCCAGGAGGATAGAGCACAAATGAAACCTTCTTTCACATCACCCATTCGAAAAAGGGCTTTTTCTTCCCTGCTATGAAGGATCAAAGTGGCACTTTTCGTCTCTGCTAGGAGAGATTAAAGCGACTGTTTTCTGTTCTAGGACACGATTTTATATCTTTTTTGCTTACCTTTTTTTTGTTTAAATAATATTTAAGAAGGTTATCATTTCCTCATAGGTGATGTGAAAAGCAGTTTGTGTCACATGGTAGCGAAATTATTTCCTCCTTATTAACACACTGAATCCTCGCTATATATACATTCGGGACTCAACTGTAGAACCCCTCGCTTCGTTCAGGATTCAATGTGGCGTACATTAAATATGTCATTTTGCCCCCTTGTGACACAATGTAATGTAATGTGTCAATTCTACCAGCTAACATAAGGAAACAACTCAAAATTTGCATCTAATTACTTTGCCCCTCATGTGGATAAAATGCAACTTTGTCATTCGTTTTTGAACAATCAAGATGGCCTTCATCAGTTGATGTGTTGAAAAATTACATGAACATGTTCAAACTAAAGAAAGTATGGTACTTACAAATTTAAATAAAATGCCTCAACTAGCCTATATTAAAAATGGAACTACCTCACGTTCTTATTCTACGAAGTACCGACTCACCTGAGAAGCATCATTATAATTCTCAATAGAACAGTACGGGTAATGGAAATGCTCCCTACTGTACGGTACAGCGGGGTATGAGTAATTCTTGAAGTCCGCCGTGCTACCCGCTGTGCCCACGTTGTTTCGATTGTCGCCAGTCATATGGTTTACTACCACATCAGCGTAAATTCTGTGGGAATTATAGATAACGTTAAATGTTGTAATATTCCTTGGTTTTTAACCCTTTGACTGCCCAAGACGTCAACCGACGCGTGGCCACCCAAATATCTTTGTGCCTTTCGTCATAGAGAAATAAGTCATAGTGTTCACTCCATACACCAGTATTCTTACCAAAACGCATATTATTTTGGTAGCGCCATCTAGCGTCAAGTAGCAGTATAGTGCTACTTAACAATAGATACTAACAAGAGAACTTCATTATATCCTGGATTCTAACGGTAATCGAAAACTCGTAAAATTTTGGTAGAAAATCATGCAGCTAACCTAACTCCCACTTTGTTGCATCTGCGCGTCATGTTGAGGAAATCCTCGACGTTACCGGAGCGAGTCGTCAGCTTATATGACATGACTTGGTAGCGTTCGTACCATGTCCTCTTGCCGTTGTCTAGATGTATGATCAGGTTTTCGGACGGTGGAGATATCTGGAAGTTCATAATTATTAAATATGACTTTTCATAATCATCGCTGATTGAATAACGTTATTATTAAATAGCTATATGGTTTGAATAAAATTTAAAACACAAGCGATATATTATATAAAGTTATTATATACATTTACAGTACATATGGTGCTACTTTATCGCACTAGTGCGAAAATTAGTATATTACGTTACTGTGTGGAACATTTAAAGGGCCATAATGTACTGTAAAACGTTGTACGATACATGTGCGAATAGGTAATTCGCAACTCGTGTCGATTTAAAAAAACCTTCCCTCGAACGTGTTTTAATTTATCGCCACTCGTTTCGAATTTCCTATTTTTCGCACTTGTATCGTAATGTACTATTTTCGTATACCGTTTAAGTTTAAGGGGCAGTTAAAGAAGCTGTGGCTATCGGACCAGATTGAATTAACTTGTTTGTAACTATATTACTGTGTTATATATTAGGTATTCTATATATTTGTTATACTTACTATTATTTCTATTTTTATTATATTTTATTTATTTTGGCCCATTTTTATAATTTTATTGACTTTCCTCTAGCCTATGATACTCAGTGTCTACTGTTCTTCATCAATTCTCATCTACTCAAAGGTTAACTGGAAGCAATACTTAAAGGGATAAGTTCGCCTTTGCACTGCCTATCCTGTGCCAAATTTATGTCCTGTGCAATATTTTCTGCTCAGCCATTCCTCGCTCATTAGGTACCTACCCTTCCGAAACCCGGCTTCAGACTCAAAACCAGACTAGTTAATAAACGTGTGTTCCCTTCTTACCAGAATAATCAGCTTAAAGAAGACCACCAATAAGGAGCTGTAGATAAGGATACTAACCATCAAAACTATTAAATAGAAAGGTACGTACCTGAACACCTCCAAACCCCTTCGGAGCAAGGAACCGCTCGCACTCGTCGGCAATATCTTTGTACTTCCATTCAAACAGATGCACTATAGTTGAACGGTCAGGAAGCTGGTTCGTTCTGCTGTGGTGATCACACACCACTGCCCCGAGAAGGGACAACAATATAAGTCGGATGTACATCTCCTGCAATAAAACAGGTGTGACTAAGAAAACGAAACGTCGAATACACCAATGTAGCCAAGGTACTCCCAACAGTACTCTAGACGAATAGTCAGAGACAAAGTCATTAAAAAAGTTTGTATCTTTGTAAAGACTCATATGGAGTATTTTAAGTTGCGCTCAGAGATTTTTAAAGGAAACCAAAGAGCTCAATATAGGACCCTTCTGTATCAGCCTCCCTGCCGTGCGGATATATATAAACGGAATGCCTACAATACTTGCATAGAAATTTTTAATAAACTACCTGATAGTATCAAGCTCTTGCACGATTTAGAATTTAAGAATGTATTGACTAAGTGGCTTCAAGAAAATTGTTTTTATTCAGTGAAGGAATATATGAATATGTCATATTAGCATATAGGGATTAGAATAAGTAGATTATAAGTATATTTTAATATTTGCATGCTGTTTCGGCTGAATACTGTGACAATATTTAATGTAACACCTTGTACCTACGTATTCTTTCAAATAAACGCTTCTATTCTATGCTATTCTATTCTAACGTCACAGATTGGATACCATGGTCAAAGTTGCACTAGATTATCTAAGTCAATGTAACCGCTATTTATTTGTTGCATGAAACCCTAAATCATTCCCTCAAATGGGAATACACCTAAAAAAACCGACCAAGTGTGGTGGGACTCGCCGTTCCGTACCTTTATCTATAAAAACGGTAAAAAAACATGTCTGTTGTATGGGAGCCCTCTTAAATATTTATTTTATTCTGCTTTATTTTTGTATTTGTTGTTATAGCGACAACATCACGGTTCATGAGATACAGCCTGGTGATAAACGGACAGACAGACAGACGGACAGCGGAGTCTTAGTAATAGGGTCCCGTTTTACCTTTTGGATACGGGAACCTTTAGCAATTCGATAAGGGGCTAGAAACTTTCATTTATTTTAAAGATAGATAGCATTCACTTTCTAACAGTCGTTATCTTATAGGAAACTCGTACGTTTTCAGCGGAGCGAGCCAAGTCGGTCACAATGGTTATTTCTAATCGATTGCTGATGACTCATTGAACTCAATGTCTATTAGATTTATTCGATGATATTAAATCGATTGTTATTAGTGCCCAATATCTGCCGATGCCGAGCTTTACCCAGCCGGTAACAGATCTTTTGAATGCCTAAAGGTGTCGTTACTAGTCGTGCCCACAGCGCCAAGGACGCATATAGGTGTTATGTCGAACGCTGTCAAAGTAACCTTCACACTTTCGAGTAAGGTTTGCGCTCCCTTGCGCCCGGGAGCTCGGCGTTTGAGTGATGTTTGTGTTTATGACATGAAGCGTTCAAAGGGTTAATAAATATTTGGGGACTGTGACACAAATCGACCTAGCCCCGAACTAAGCAAAGCTTGTATTATGGGTACGGGGCGACGATATACACACTTATGTAGATATATACATAGATACATAGAAATTACAATCCATGACTCGGGAACAATAAACACACAAATAAATGCTCTGACCGGGATTCGAACCCTGGACTTCCTGCTTCATGGGCAGGGTCACTACCTACCGAATTGGCTTGGAGACCGTTTATCTTACTACGTATTTACAACATTTTACAGTAAGTATTTAAATATTGGCGTTTCTTGGTCCAGACTACCAAATTGATTACCTAATTTTATTTGAGTAAATTGTAAAATCTTTATAGGACAAATGATTTCATCTTAATGTACCTATATGATTCCATTGTGTTATCCAAATATTTGTCGATTTCAATTTAAGTTACCTATACTTACCTACAATGTGTATTGACATAAATTTGATTTGTGCGAAATAAAAACTTGAATACAATTTATGTAGGTGATTTTCGTAACGCAACGGAATCAATTAAATGTAAAAATGAAAATAATTTGATATGTAAATGAAAATGGCCCAATTAAGACGAATTAATAAAGACCTTAACTACCTACATAGGTACCTATGTATATCTTTTATTTCACTCGACCATTTGCTTAAAATTAGCTAACATATATTATAGTGTACCTAATATCGTTCCAGACTTTAACAAATGAAATAGTACCTACCTAAAACATGAGCTGGATGAAATTCGTAAGCCATAATACAATATTAGTAAACCACTTACCTTCAAGATCCGTCAAGTGCTCCCACAAATCAAGTCACAAAATAATTTATATGATATAAGTTTGTTTACGCACGTGCGCCTTACTACCGGTTTTCATTTACAACGCTCAATGTACAACTGTAAACAATACAAGTCGATCTAGTTCAAATGCAAAACTACTATTTCAATCGTCACTGTTTATTACATCGAATAGAATACATTGTTACTTACAATGTTATATAGTTATTGAAGAATTATTCACAACCGCTCTCAACATGCGATGTTGACAACTAAGTAGGTACTCGTACATAACATTATAAATAAGTGATTGTGTGAGGGTCAGATGGTTTATCTCTAACTTATCTTCATTTGGACGCGGTCGAAGAAACAGTTTTGTTCGCAGGTTAAGAGGTTGCTAAATAAGTTTAAGTATCTATCTCTCAGCCCAACTACATATCGTTCTTAAAATGGCTGAAACACAGCACCTCGATGAACATTTTATTCGTAAGAAATAACGGAATACGGCAGGTCTAACGATTGACAGAATTTCATTGCGACGAATAAAATTGGTAATTGCCTAATCTAACATTGTTAAATTAGGTACCAAAATACATAGGTAGGTCACTACACTTACCAAAGTGCCTTAACGGTCTAAAAAGCACTTACGTAGGAATATATACCTCGTAAATCTCGCTAAGTCTGTACAAAATGGCTAAGCCAAAACAATGTAGGCGTTAAGTATAGATAAATCTCCACCTCAGTAATTTTTGAGGTACCTAAAGGATTAATTTTACTAAGGTAAATTCTAAGGTTTTTAGAGAGTTCTCTTAATCTTCTTATCTCTGCTCCCGAAATAGGGGGAAATGGGGGACCTTGATACGGTATTTTTATTTTGCCTACAATGACAGGTGACCGACTATATCTAATTGATCCTGTATCTATGGATAAGATATTGCGTGATAGTACGGAACACTTAGAGCGCGAGTCCGACTCGCACTTAACCGGTTTTAAGAGGGAAGTATACCACGTGTACATTTTTAAGGTTCCGTAGCCAAATGGCAAAAAACTGAACCCTTATAGATTCGTCATATCCGTCTGTCTGTCCGATTATTTAGTATGGTATTGACACAATGAAACACTAGGTTTATAGATTTTCCTTTTTTTTTTCAAAATTTGCAACAGAAAACAAAATGTTTTTTTCAAAAAAGCGAAACCTATAAATAAACCTAGAATAAATAATGCTGAAGCGATCGACATCATATTCAAAGTGATTTGTTAAGATTAAGTTGGTGGAAAACGTTTTGTCCCGACATGGAATTTCAAAGAATTACCATTCCGAGTATTTCGTTAAATTTGAAAAGCTATTCTTCCCTCTTAATTAGAACTTAAGGGAGGCAGGATGTCAAAAGAAAGTCACATAAATAAAGCAGATATTTATTGTAAATCGAAGTAAAATTCAACTACTTATACCTACACTTATTAACCTCAGTGTAAATAAGTCACTATTGACAAAACAAAAACAGTAAATGACGGTATCTTAAAGGCGTGTTTCCTTTTTGCTATTTATTAGTTGTTAAAATTTTCTGTGCGGTTAAAATTAAATTGTATGCATTTTTTTAAATAATACCGACAATGCCATTAAGCTTAGCACAGGAACGCCCGCGAGATAAACTACTAGTCTTTTTCTAACTGTATTAATCAGAGGGGGACGGGTAGTCCGTCTCGCGGGCTATATAGGGAGCGTGCATGAACTGTAGGAGGCAGCACAGGAGCCGTCAGATTTTTGGCGCGAGGCGTAAATGTGATGTTTATTGTTCCGATGTAGCCCACAAGATGGCAGAACCTACTATGCACAAGAAAACACGTGACGTGTACATGTCCATGTTTATGGTTCCAATTCAGGCCACAAGATGGCAGACCCTCCATCGCGCACGGTCCCTATAGGTATACTGTCGCAGCGCTCCTACGTCTACATGTATATGAACTACTTTGGACGAGTAGCAAAATACTTATGTAGAATTCTTTACAATATCATTTAAGGCTGTATGTACTCCATATTTTTTTTTGGTATCATTAGAAACGGTCCCATATTACCGTAACATTTTCGGTCATGTTATAAATGCGTTTTCTTATGTCATTTAGTTATACATTCTTTAAAATCTTATAAATATATGCCAAAATACAGTCCGTATGTTTGAGGGCTAAATTAAAACAATTTACTTATAGCTTAACACTAATATCTTCCAAATAAAACATATAAGGTCATGGACTTTAATTGTTGATCCATTTACGGTTCATGCTATTTTGGTTGCAATACTAACGGTATGAAATGTCCAATGTAAAGTAAACCCTAACCCTCTTATTCATAAACGTCTACTAAAGTTAACAAGCCGCTAATAATCCTTTGTCCCTTTCCGACGTATTGGTATGATGGAAAGGGACAAACGATTATTAGCGGCTTGGTAACTTTAGTAGACGTTTATGAATGAGGTAAGTGGCTCAGCAATTAAAGTCCGTGACTGTACAGAAAACTATTGTTCTGTTACTAAATCGAATGATGGTCTCTATGACATAACCGTTTTTTTCAAGCCTCTAGGTATTGGTTGCACTGAATTTAAAAGAAAACGTGAAGAAAAACTGTTTTACCGTATGTTCTAGACGTTAAGGTTCATTTTGGAGTGAAGGTGTTAGAAGAAATTAAAACAGGTCCATACGCTTATGACTATTTATTGCAACTAAAAATGCAGCGGTGGGTTGGCTCATTATAGGTACATATAGGTATACATGTATAGGTGCGTATAGCTAATCAAATTTCGACTTAACATATCGCCCACCAAAAACAACAGTTTTTAAACCAAGCTCTAGAATGAGTAAGAAAATATTCGTTGACCTAAACCCGCATAATAACACTAGTACATTGTAAACTTTAACCGAAAAAACATAGGGCATAAAAATCTAGTCGATTAAGTTAACAACTAACAGTCGACATGCAAACTATGAAACCAAATAGTCATAAAAACTATAGTTCCTTACTCAATACAATTTAAACTACTGTATCGGCGGTAATTATCTAATCTAACAAAATGTAGGTACATTTTATTCATTGGAAACACAATATCGATCTATGGTCGGGCCGTAGAAAATATTATTATATCACGAACAAGTTAGCTTGGTGCTAATTACGTACTACATAACTAGTCAAGCTAGGTACCCACAAAATGTGTGCTAACTAATTAATAATGTAAAAGAAGTAAACAAATCCCATCACCCAAGTGCTCGTTTACATTTAAGAGGTGTATGAACATATGTTATCAACCATGAATGAACTGCTTTGAACCTTAGATTCATAAAATTAAAGTATAATTTCAATAGTAAATGTTTCCTAATTAGTTCATTTCGCGTCTAAATAATGTAAACTGAGCAATTTAACAAAATAATATAAGCAAATATATCACAAATATTAAAAGCGATCTGACATAGGGCATGTAATATATAAAATTTTTTGCGTACTTACGACTATAAATTCATTTTATCTTAGAAAATAACATTTTGTTTGCTAACACGGTTAACACGATTCAATTGTAATGGACTGTATGGATTGTTTTAGTTACTAAATACAAAACTTAATGTTAGCTAAACAAACCTTTTAGTAAATAATGTTTATGATTAAGTACGAACATGGAAACTCGTTACATCTTATTTTTCACAAACAATCTAATGAATACACTCGAGTATAATTCTTATTCTAACATAATAAAGTCTTTTGAATGATGTTTGATGTTGACGAAATAATAACGAGTGGTTTATTTGTTAAATAACCACTTAAATCATCTCAATGATTACAAGTTACGTTTATAGGTAATTATGCACATGTATTGAGATACGCAACGGGAAAGCGGTTATGTAATGAACGTTTAACCTTAGTTACTTAGGTATTCGCGACTATACCTAAGTCTGATTGGGATGCTACCTAAAATAGGTATTTACTTTTAAACTGTAATTGGATGTAAGTATTTTAAAGGCTGACCGCCTACCCCTTTGGACTCAGGTATGTAGATCACGATGGTGATATACAAGCGTGCGGTTTATATGTAAAGTAGTGGTAAGCGGAAACTGTAGCCTCTTCCAGAATACATGATCTGCAGCCGAGTGTAACTTGTCTGATAGTTGCCTTTAAACAGATAATCCAACATATGCTTCGAATGTATATCATTCATTATAATCAGAATTTCTATGTGCAAAGTTCTTACGGAAGCCTCTTTTATCATTAGTTTTTTGATATGTTGCTTTGCTTGTTCTTTTATGGAAGAGCTGTTAAGGCCGCCAACTACTACCCTCAACAGACCAGATTCATCTAAGTATGGGGTCAGTGTGATTAAAGAACTTTTTGCCTGAATTTCACCTTTCCTTTTCAGATGCTTAATTTTATCTTCATATACCAAAATATATTGGTAGTATCTTATACATCTCATTTTTATTTTTTCCATTTCAGCTGCTGTCAAATAATCTCCTCGACTTGTCTTGGTTTTCCCTTCTTCTTCTCTCGTCTTCAGTAAGTTTGAGAGCTCATGCAATAGCTCTGCAAACAAGGCTGCGGCGTAAAGTTCTAATTTCGGACTACTCACGACTCTCGCATAAACTACTGCGGCGTCGACAACGAATGATGCGTCAGGGAACCCATGCAGTTGTAAATCCTTGCAGCCTGTTGTGATTTTCAACCACCGTGGGACTCCGATCATTTGCAGTTCGTTCAGCTCATCCCGGTAAGTAACCCATTCATTAACAAATTCAGCGGGCAGTTCTTCATCCCACCCATGGTTGCAAAGCCATAATTTCTGTACCATGACTTTCGCTGTTATGACGACTGGAGCTAGCCATCCTAAGGGATCGAAGAGACTGGCCACATCTGATAAAACTAACCTTTTTGTTACAGGATTCCTGAGTTCCGGTAAGTTCACCGTTATTTTAAAGGTGTCTTCGTTCCTGTCCCAGGTAAGTCCAAGTATTTTTATTACCTTATCTTGCTTTATTTCCAGACTGTTCACTGTTTCTTTACTGTTACTAACCTCTTGTAAGTACTTTAACAACTCTTCAGAGTTGCTTAAACATTTCTGTATGTGAAAGCCACCTTTCTTTAATAACTTGTTAACTTCATTGCATATTACCTTCTTTTCAGATAAGTCTTCATGGCCAGTCAACAAGTCTTCCATGTAGACGAAGTCTTTACCAACTGCCGCGCTTCGTGGATGCCTTTCAGATTCATTATCAGCGAATTGAAGTAGCGATCGTACTGCTAACCAAAGTGCCGCGGCGGTTCCAGAAGTGACTGTTAACAGCTGATTACTTTCCAAGTTGCCATAAGCTTCGTCTTGCCACACTATTCGCTGTAAATCGGTATGGTTGTTTGTCATTCTTACTTGACGATACATCTTGACTATATCGCCTACCACACAGATTTTGTGACATCTCCAGCGAATGATGAGGCTGCGTAAGTCAGGTTGCAAGGTAGGCCCCACGAGCATGCTGTCAGTTAAGGATCGACCGTTGTATCCGTTCAACGACGCACCGTATACAGCCCGTACCCTTGTGGCGTCCTTGTCCTCACGAATGATAGGGTGTTGGGCTAGGTAAATCCCTTCCCTTTCATCTTCCTTCTCTTCCTTCTTCATATGACCTAAATTCAAACATTCATTGGTGACTTTCGTGAATTCTTCCTTTAGTTTTCCATTTCTCTGGAACTTCCTTTCTAGTAGTTGGAACTTGTTAGTTGCTTGTTGCTTTGTTTCACCGCAAACCTTTATTGTTTCTTGTTTTGTTTGTTTCCGAGGCAGATGTACTTCATAGTCTTCATACTTACCTGTTTCATCTCTTACTGTTGTATTTTTGGAGATTTCTTCACAACTGTCTTCCTCCTTAGACCAAGCTTTCTTGGTTGTGTAAAGTTGTATTTCCAATTCCCAGAATTTTCTTAGTAGATTGTCTTCTTCCTTGATCTGTCTTGTGATGTGAAAGCTCCTGACATAATGAGACCTGTTTGAATTGACCTCAATATCACCTGACAAGATCCACCCGAGACGGGTGTGCTGCGCGATTACGTCACCTGGCCCCCTAATCAAACCACTATCTATTATCTTTGCATAGATTTTCGTACTAAGTAAAATATCTATCCTACCTGGTACGTTGAAGGTGGGGTCAGCCAGATGTAAATCCTTAAGCTGTGGCCAATTATAGCCTCTAATTTCCCTTTCAGGTAAGAAACGCGTTATAGACCTCAATACATATGCGTTGTTTACATTAAATGAGAAATTTGTATCATATCTAGACGTAATCTGTAAATCTACTAAGTGCTTAAGAGATGTGCGATTACCTTCACCAACACCAAACATGACGCCGCTGATCTCGTTTTTCTTTAAACCTAATAAATCGACGACTCTTGATGTTACCAGTGACACCTCTGAACCTGGATCAATGAGAGCACGGAAGACGTGTGACTGACCTGAACTCGATGTAACATCTACCAGTGCTGTGGCTAACCATACATTCTCACCAGGCTGTTCCCCGCTTGCCACATGCGCTGTAACCTTGGTGACAAACTTTTCTTCGTTTGTGTGTGCAGGCGGATCCTCTTTCGTTGCAGTTGTAACCTGTTTATCTTCACTTACTTGCTTCTTTTCTCTATGTAATAAGGAGTGGTGTTTTCTTTTACAGATTTGACATGTTGTGTGTTGTTTGCATTTAAACACGGTGTGATTCGGTGTAAGACAATTATAGCACAAGTTGTTGCCTTGAACGTGGCTATATCTCTCTTCAATGGGTAGCTTACTAAACTGCTTACAATTATGTATGTGGTGCTTCTCTTTGCAGAAGGTGCATTGCAGATCATCGTTGCTTGCCGTTGTATGAAATGACTTCGGTTTAATACTCGGTGGTTGTTTGTAACTTCTACTTGCAGGTTCTACCATCTCTAGTGTGCGAAACCGCGTTTCCAAGAATTGCTTCAATCTTTCAAATCCAGGCAGATCATCAGAACTATCTTCACTAATTGTCTCTTCCCACTGTTTATGACTGTTGACATCTAACTTAGATATGACGGCAAACGTGACGATTGCACCCCACTGATCGGTAGGCAAACCCAAATTCTTCAGCGCGTTCATACATTCAACAGTAGTATCTAACAGCTGCTTAATCGCAGAAGCCGATTCTTGAGATAACGCTCGTTGTCCAAAAAACTTCTTAAAAACGGTATTCGCGATATATCTCTTGTTATTATATCTCTTTTTCAGAATAGCCCACGCCTCAGTATAATTCTCTCCGGTGATTGAGAACTGCCGTAATAATACTTCAGCATCGCCCGTCAGACTACTTTTTAGGTAGTGTAGTTTCTGTACGTTTTCTAATGACGAGTTGTTATGAATTAATGCCACAAAAAGATCGTGAAATGATTGCCACTCTGTATAATTCCCATTAAAAGTCGGTATGGAAATTCTAGGCAAACGGACTTCACTATTGGATGTACTTGTGTTACTCACAGTGATTTGGTTGGACGTGTTTACAGGTGCGATTTCAGAAATTAGCTTCAATAACGCCGTCTTTAACTCTGCTTTATATGTATAAACTAACTCCTCAAACTGGTCGAACATATCATCGGCGAAGTACGGAAGTAATTGTCTATCTTCTATTGAAATCGATAAGAGTATCTCCTCGTGAACTGTCTTAAACTCCTTCCAATATGTATCTAAAGTATCCATTCTTCCTTGTACATATCCAATAGTTATCCTTTCCTTAGGCGACTTTTTGTAGTTGCTATAAGCCTTTTTTATCTTTTCATAAGTATCTTTCTGAAGTAATATACGTTTTTCTATTTGCTCCATTGTGTAATTTCACTGCCACAATATCACCAAATTAAATACAGAATCACTAAGTTCTAGAATGTTCCAACGCGGCACTCACTTTTTACCGTGTAGGGTAAGCGCATAAGTACGTAGGTAAGTTCGCGCTGCATATAAGTACGTAATGTCCACTGCTAGCTTATTTTGCCGCTGTATATGTATAAATGCACTATTCCACTGTCCCTTGAAACATGCCAAATCACTCAGTACAATTTAGTTCGAACAATAACGGTTGTAGAAACATTTTGTTGTAAATCCCAAAGTTACCAATCTATATCGTTCTTTTCACTTTAATTCACTTTAACACTTTATTATCCGCTTTATTGTCCACTTTTTTGCACTGATTTGTCCATATTTAACTCCAAATTACATTAAATTCACTCCGCGAAATAGGTCACCGTAAATGATATCCGTGGTCGATGGACCATATGTTCTAGGCGTTAAGGTTCATTTTGGAGTGAAGGTGTTAGAAGAAATTAAAACAGGTCCATACGCTTATGACTATTTATTGCAACTAAAAATGCAGCGGTGGGTTGGCTCATCATAGGTACATATAGGTATACATATATAGGTGCGTATAGCTAATCAAATTTCGACTTAACACCGTATTTTTTTCGTTACATTTCTAAATAAATGAATGTGCTAAACTTCCAAATACGTGAACTAACGTTTAACGCGACAGCTACTCTAGGGTGGTCCTTCATTTTTCTACGGGGCACCCGCTTATTGTTAAAATCTACGACTAAAAAACCAATGTAATTGTTGGGATATTTCCGGATTGATGATGAAAACGAATATTTTCACCAATATTTTGACTTTATTAAAGATAAAGATATAATAGCAACCAATTTACAATAAATATTCCTAGACGTCTTCACTATAACTTCAATCAATCAATTTTTCGTGTTATGGCTCCATCAAGGTGTTGATGATTCTGTCAATGTCGAGGTTGGATAAGACACGGCTGTCCGTACTCGAACTGGCCGCTTGTCACTGCCTACCCGTATTTTTATAACAATTCAAAATGGCGGGAACTAGTGACGAGTCAATTGATACTCTTTTATAAGCTATTCATAGATAAAAGTAAGAATAGTCATAATAATAAGCTATTTATAAATAATGATCCTTACATAGTTATATTAAAAAGAAATTAAATACATTTTAGCTGTCGCAACCGCACTTTGAAAATTTGAACCCCACACAAAATGTATTTTTTCATTTTTTTTTTCAATTTTTCTTTGTGGGGCGATGAAATAACGCCGCTAATTTTTAATATTATTTTATTAACATTTTAGGGATTCTAAGTACTGATTTAGAGGCGCATGAGGTGCGATCCTCCTCCTATAAATGCATAACAATATATAAAAAAAATTACCAAAGTGTATAAGTTAAATTGGACAATTGGACAAAAAAAACATCTTGTATGGATGGTCCAAATTGTAAGAGTGCGGTAACGAAAATGTATTTAAAAATTCTGAAAAAAAAACATTGGTTTTTTAGCGGTAAATTTTAAATTATATTTTACTACGGGTGCTTCGTAGAAAAATAAATTTATGACGAAATAAGGATCAGTTAGTAAAGGGCTAAGGGCCTCCGCTAGCTGGCGCGGACGCACGCAGCGGACGAGCGGGTTAACGAAAAATAGTATGAGCAACGCTAACTGAAGCGGACGCGTGCGGCGGATTTCACCTACAAATAGCACCCGCGTGCGTGCGCACGCGGCGGGCGTCCGCGTCAGCTAGCGGAGGCCCTAACTCTATATAAAAATTAACTGTCATGGGAACCATCACTCGACGGGAAACGTATAAAATATCTTAATAAGCGGCAACTACCTTTGTCTTAAAATAAAAGCTCTGCTCCAGTTGAATAACATGAGAAAATTTTGTGTGTTTATGATTTCTAACAGCCTGAATCAAGTCAAAATGAAAAAAAAACGACGGATTTATGAAAAAAATCTAATAAAAAAATTACAGATTATATTTAAGGGTGTTACCACCCTTCCCCTGGTATTATCGATAATCGATTGATGGCATCGATCGGAGGTAGAATGGGAAAGTCGACGTCGATACATCGATCGGACTCTAATGTCTGTCTTTTTATTCCGTAGACTAAAATGACGTTTCAAATGTTAGACATGACATTTCTTAGTACCACATGAAATGTCATTTTAGTCTACGGAATAAAAAAACAGAATATAGGTAGAAACTATCGATTGACGTTGACTTTCCCATTCTACCTCTGTGTGGTAATACCTCTTAAGTTGGCTATTTCGTGAAACAAGTGTGCCATTAACTTTCAAAACAAATTGGGCTAGGGCTTTTTCTTTTCATTATTACCAGGACTAATTGATGTGTTAAAAAAATGTCTTCGAAAAAAAAAGAAAAAAAAATCATTAGTAGACTTCATTCTGAGTAAAAAAAACTTCAATTTTTTTCTAACTAAACTTTCTATATTTTTAAAAGAAAAAAGAATGGTGCATAATTTTTTTATGAAAATGCCCTAATAATAAGCCACATAATTACTTCACTAGAGCAGAAATAATGATATATTATTCGTAGTAAAAAAAATGTCATCATATTCATGTTAGCTGCTTAGCAGCTGTCTTAGCTGTCATCATTTTCGTCTTGTTCGATTTCCTATAGATAAAAACATATATTAAAACGTTTTGCAACGTTATTTTATTGCGATATTTCTTTCTTAAATATTGCACAGTGGTTTGTCAAAATTAAGTACAATGCTGAACACTAAATACTGAAAGTCGGATATTCACCGTTTTTTTAGTACGTGTGGGCCAAAAATACATTAAAACATTTTTTGGAATACTTTTCTTAAGTCTTTCTAAAAAAAAATCCTTTAAAAATAAAACTACCATCGTTTAACTGAAATAAACGTATTTTCTTCAAATTGCAAACATTGGTCAAAATGATCAACAATATTAATATAAAAGACTTCATTAAAAAAGAATTGAACTGGTATATTTGGAATTTTTTCGTTATTCAGCATTAACGTGTTTTCTTTTTAATTACGTTGCCGAGATATATCTTCAAAATTACTATTTTTCGTTGCTACTTGGTTGTTACTAACCAGTGACGGAATATTATATATAGATGAAGCTCTCAGTACATTATTGACTTCTAAATACAGTCCATGTCAGTAAGTATCAGTTTTAATAAATATATATGATAGGCCACTTCTTTGGTTCATATTGTGTCTACTGCAAAACTTATCTAGTGACCTAAGTAGATTTGCCGTTGTCAACAGATTATTCCCACTAGTTACCACCAAGTTGTTACCAGTGGTAACTACTGGGATTTTTTTCCCACCTTCCAGTGGAAAAAATCCCAGTAGTTACCACCAAACGGAGTTGGTGGCAACTAGTGGGATTTTTTTTCCTAGTAGTCACCACTGGTAAAAGTTAGGATTTTTTCCCAGTAGTTAACACCAAAATGTTAAGAGTTCAAACCAAGTTGGTGGTAACTAGTGGATTTTTTTTCCCAGTAGTTACCAGTGATAAACGGTGGGAAAAAAACCCCAGTAGTTACCAATGGTAACAACTTGGTAGTAACTAGTGGCAATAACCCTTGTCAACACGCGCGCAGTGCATTACAGTTGATTACCTCAAGGCAGAATTCCCGTGGCCTCATTTTTTAGCTTTAGTCACACTTCTATAATTATTCTAGTTTATTGTTACTAACACGGTATTCAGAATTGGCCAAGCTTTTTTAGCTGTTTGTATTAAAAATAAAGTACTTAGTAGATTATTTATAAAATGTATTTATTACGTAAATAAATATATATATTTTTACATTTTACGAAGTAGAAACCGTAGTTACCATATTTAGTGTTGTTTAAGACTCGAGTCCTCTGCTTTAAGACTCGACTGTATTTCATACTCATATAATTAAGTCAAAATTAGAGTTCTTTACAACTATTAGAGCATTTAACCAACCGGAGTCGCCTTTAAGAGCGTAACCCTCTGTTGAAAACCTCAGCCAATGGTCATACTCATTGTATGGACTGACGTTTATCTTACCCCTCCCCCGCAAAAATCGGCAGACGGTTTTGTACAGAAAATTACAGACAAGGCGTCTCCGGTTGGTTAAATGCTCTAAGTTTCAACTTGTTAAAGACCACCATACAATCGCTTAGTTTTTTACTGTTATTTAGAAAATACCTACAAAATTGTTGACGGAGTCTTTATTAATGCTCGAGTTCTTTTGAGTTGCGCTTAAAAATATTCAATAAAGTTATCAACTTGAGACTTAACCCTTAGTCCCAATTTTTTTTTTTCAAGTGAATCATAAGTAGGTACATGATTTAAACAGTATTAACATTAAACAAACACAACATTCATATTTAAAACATTAAGGCAACCGTGGTGTAGTAATTAAGGCGTAATTTATGCAGCAGGTTATGGCTTATGAAGTTTAATGACAAATGAAAGGGAAAACACTAATTTGATTTTTATGTCAATTTTAAAATGTAGGTAAATAGGTGCGTAGTATACAAGGAGCCCTCGAGGAACCCGAGAGATTTTAACCACGCGTTTATAAGGCCACAAGAAGAAAAAAAAATTATGAATTCAACTATGTGTTGATTTGATAAAAAAAAAATTGGTTTATTTTTTTTTAACAGCGTTTTGCACTAAGTAACAATAAAAAGATGTTTTTTTTAAAGTGGCTTTAACTCTAAAATTAGGCGACTTCCAAAAAAGTTATATACTTAGGACATTTTAGTCTTTAAATATGATTAGGAATATACTGTTAAAATCTCTCGCAATCCCACAGGCACCGTGTAGATGACCACTAGGATGAAAAAGGTTAAAAGACTCGGAAGTTTTTTAGCGTAGAGGCTCGCAAAAAAGACTCAGGGTTCTTCAAATTTAGACAAAAGACTCGAGTTATATTATACCACCAATACTAATTATATTCGCTTACATTTTATTATTAATTAAATGCTTTACGAAACTTCTTAGAGTCAGACCAAGCTAAGTTGGCAGCGATTTTGATAGCCCAGACGGTGCAGGTGTTATTTTAAACGTCAAGCTTGTTTAAAATTATGACGTTTACTTAACACTTGCACCGTCTGGGCTATCAAAATCGCTGCCAACTTAACTTGGTCTGAGTCGAGGTATTTTATAATTTATAAAAATCTTACAATTTTGTAATTACACATTGTGATAGTTTGTGACACTCTCATTATCAATTAGATCATTTAAGTAATAATCAGTCTTTAATACATTCATATATACTATCAGTTCATTCGTCAGACCAATTCTTTCTTATTATGACTAAGAACAATCCCTCAGGCATATAAAATATACTTATATTATAATTATCATTTATTAGTCATACATATATAAACACATAAATGTAGGTAAAGATCTGGTTTCCTAAGATAGCGGTGCTGTCATATAGCGTCCGTAGTGTTACGGACGCAAAAATAATGTTCCTTCAATCACCGCCCTCTAAGAAACCGCGCCATTTTGTTAACATAGACAACGTTCTAGTGACGTCATCTACTCACGTGCTTGATATTTTTCAGTGACTTCTATTATTTTAATCACACTTGCTCGAAAAAGTTCTTATTTCATGCAGGTGTACTGAAGGACAAAGGCCTATTTTGTTCCCCCGGGAGTTATGGATTGTGAAAAAGAAAAGATAGGGACACCCTAGGGAGTCACAGCTTATTTTTTTAATTATGTCAATTATTCTTACAAACCAATTAGCATAAGCGAGTTTTACTTTTAAAATACTGACGATATTTTTGTTCCTGTTTAAAATTATTTAATTTGATTAATTTAGCCGTTTAAAATATTTTTACATAATTTTCAATCGTGGTTGAATGCCAAATAGGTACGAGTATGTGCCTTCCTGTCGAGAAAGGGTTATTCCCACTAGTTACCACCAAGTTTTTACCAGTGGTAACTACTGGGAATTTTTTTCCCACCTTTTACCAGTGGTTACCACTGGTAACAACTTGGTGGTAACTAGTGGGAATAACCCTCGAAAAATTACAAAATGGCGGACGAATGTTTGATATGTCACCGTATTTAAGAATTATTTCGCTTAAATTTAGTTTTTTCTTCGCAAGTGTGATGAAAAACATGAAAAACTCCGGGGGTAAGAATATTGCAAACTCGGGTCTTTAATTCCCTCGTATCCAACATTTTACTTACCTCCCTCGTTGCACAATGTACTATTGCTAAGGATCGCGCCCGGGCGGACCGTCGCCGATGAGCGAATACGTCCAAGATTTTGAATTCGGAACGAGGATTATAAAATGTTCGAAGTTGGACTACTGGGTCTAAAAAGACACCTTCCTTATACTGTGGTATACGACGTGGCCGCTATCCTTGGAAACCAGAGCTTAAAAATATTAACCGTCTTTTACGATTTTGATATTTAACTTCATAAGGCTCAGCTTTACAAATAAAAAAAAACCCTCAAACGTAGTGAATAGGGAAAAATCTTTAAATGAGATTTACCTGACACACACAAATTGTATCATATAAAATTTACTATTATTTTCAATCGAAAGTAAAAAAACATTAAAATGGACTATAAACTAAACAGAAGTAAAAGTAAACAAAAAGAAAGACACAAATACAAAAATTAATCAAACAACCCGTCCCGAGCCCTCCCAGACGCAAAGGTGCCCATCACGCTCGCCGCGTTGCCATGCTGAATCGCGATAGACAGCCTCTGCATCAGGAATGACCCGGAACGAGGGTCATGACCCCTCTCCCTCAACCGCCGCCCCAATTCGCCCAAGAAAATTTTGGCCTCGGCACACCAACACCCGGACGTCTCCACCGCTAACGGGACAAACATATATCTCGACAGCAGCGCCGAGTACTTATCGCGCTTTCGGAGTGCCGCAAATTCAGCCGCCGCTCCTGCCGTCCGGACAGACCGGCCAATGTGCGAGGCGGCAAAAGTGCTGACACAAGTGGCATCCCAGAGAAGACACTTACCCCTTTCCCATGGTACCGAAAGTTAGAATTCGTGTGGGTCTCTAAATCTCACAGTTTTGTCCTTCTTCACCCCTATTTACCCCGGTTGACGGTACCTCAATTTTTTCGCATGTTATTTAAACTTGCTGTTAATTAAACCAGGGGTTCTTAACCTTTTTGTGCTCTCCATTATTAATAAAATTATTTTCGCACCCTAAGTTTTGTGGTGGTACAGTCGCCATCAGATAAATCGGAGTGGCCACGGTGCTCACAAATATCTGAACACGCCAATATTGTCTAGGCGTTAGAGTGCGTGTTCAGATATTTTTGAGCACGCCAGCCGCTCCGATTTATCTGACGGCGACTGTGCAAGAAAACTTTATTGGTAAAGCTTTCGCCCTTCTTACTATCTAGTATGTAGTCTCCTGGACTAACATATTAATAAAATATCCATACACTTACAAAATTAAAACAGTTCATGAATCATCATCAATAATCCTCATTTCTACCATGACCGACTTTGCTTAACATTTAGACTTAACTTTAAAAGCTTATTAAAAGCTGTTTTTAAACAGTCATTCCACCTACTACGTTACTAAGGGCTTGTGCACTAATCACGCGAGGTTTTTCCCTGCTCCACCGACGTAGAATATTTGCATAAACGAAAGAGTTAGAAGCGACGAAAGAGCTTGTAGACGGTCTTACCTCAAAGACGGTCTTAGCCACATTGACCTTATATTTAATTAATATAAAAGCCTTTTTAAAACTAAATTCAATTGCACCTCAAAGTTAATCACGAGTTTAAAAACAATATACGTCTCACGTCAAATTTTTGTTAGTTTGGTGTAAAAAGATTGCACATGAAAAAATAAATCGACTAAATATCTCCAACAAAAAAACAATTTCAAAATTAAATCAAAAAGGGCAGAAAACCTACTTTTTATCACGATCAATCATCATTCCAGACACGGGCCAGGAACAGCTGGCGGTGAGTGTGGATTGGAAGGACCGCTTTATGCAGTAAATACAAGTATACTGGATTGAAAGGACCGCTTTATGCAGTAAATACAAGTATACTAGATTGGAAGGACCGCTTTATGCAGTAAATACAAGTATACTGGATTGAAAGGACCGCTTTATGCAGTAAATACAAGTATACTATATTGGAAGGACCGCTTTAGGCAGTAAATACAAGTATACCGTGTTGGGAGGCCCGCTTTATGCAGTAAATACAAGCATACAGGGTTGGAAGGACCGCTTTATACATTTAGTACTAGTGTACCAGACGGGAAGGAGCGCTTTATGCAGTAAGTAACATAAAAGTTAAATTTAAAAAATGTTAAAAGGAGATCAATTGTGTTCATTATTTTTAACCCATTAGCGCCCACGAAAAAATCGAATCAAACGCCGTAACCCAGGTGTGCCCAAGTGGGCGGTAATGGGTTAACTTGATGTCGTATTTTAAACGACAAAAACAAAAACTAACCAAATATAAAATAGACTCCAATTTTTCCCTAAACTTGTCAAAAAAAAATTACTTGCAACACCTACATATAAATGAATAGATTTCCATCATCTTCTTCATGAGCACGAACATCGGGCATACGGTGCAGCATCATTCCAGGCTCGGAGCCAGGAACAGAGGGTTTGGAGTAGCGGTGAGGGTGGCGGACTGAAAGGACCGCTTTATGCTAACGTGCGGGTAACGCTCACGCCATTCTAGTACCTGGAATGTGGGAAAATAAATTAATAAATATTATGGAGCCTATGGAGTTGATGGTTCTGGGTTCCCGGTAAAGGTATTTTTTTGTGTGTTGAGTGATGAGCATAGATATTTGTTCCTCAGTCATGGGTCTAATTTACAACACATTTTTTTTTTAATACTACGTCGGTGGCAAACAAGCATACGGCCTGCCTGATGGTAAGCAGTCTCCGTAGCCTATGTACACCTGCAACTCCAGAGGAGTTACATGCGCGTTGCCGACCCTAACCCCACCCCCCTCGTTGAGCTCTGGCATCCTTACTCACCGGCAGGAACACAACACTATGAGTAGGGTCAAGTGTTATTTGGCTGCGGTTTTCTATAAGGTGGAGGTACTTCCCCAGTTGGGCTCTGCTCTAGATCTGGAATGATATCTGCTGTGCTGTGCCCTACCACACAAGGCGAGATGACATTCACATTGCCCATACCTCTCTTTTGGACGTAGTTTAAGGACATACCCGGATCTAAAAGCACATTCAAAGATATAAAATTATGAATAAAATAAATAGCATTTAAACGTCTTAATTGATAATACATTTCAATTTGGTAGGTAATCTATGTATTTAAGTATTTGTATATTTTGTATATCGTTGTCTGGGTACCGACAACACAAGCCTTCTTGAGCTTACCATGGGAATTAGTCAATTTGTGTAAGGATGTCCTATAATATTTATTTATTTATTTATGTGGCCATCTTACACAGATCGACTTAGCAGTACAGTATTACTTGTGTCATGGGTGCAAGTATAAAAAGATAAATACAGGAAATATCATGAACACACAAATAAATGCCCTTATCAGGATTTGAACCCAGGACCTTCTTCGTTGGTAGAGTCACTACCGACTAGGCTAGGAGGTCGCTAAAAATAAGAATACATTACAATAAAAGCCTTTTTCTACTCTTCGACTTGGTTGAATTAAGATTTCGTATAATAAACTATAATTGCGTACTTTTGTATGTATGGAGTTCCAACTACAATATTATTTTCGATACACTGTAGTCAACTATTAAAAAAAAAATGACTAAACACGTGCCGACGCGCTCCCATAGAATAGACAAAACGGGGGACGGGCGGGCGAGCGCTCGCGCGTTTATGTCTTTTGTTATCGATTTTCATTAATTATTTAGGTTTAATAGTAAAAAAAAGTATTATTTTAGATGGCTCGTAGAAAAAGTATTGGATAGTTAATATAGGCAATCAAGCTTTTCTATCTCGTACCTTACTTAGGCAACTCAGCAAGCTTCGTTGCCCAAACACGGTACTCGACTGAAAAGCGCTCTATTATATGACGATTGTATAAAATAATAATTAATTGGCACACGGCCGGTAATTCCTATCCCGGCATATCTATATAATATAAATAAATAAATAATATAAATAAACATTATAGGACATTATTACACAAATTGACTAAGTCCCACAGTAAGCTCAATAAGGCTTGTGTTGAGGGTACTTAGACAACGATATATATAATATATAAATATTTATAAATACTTAAATACATAGAAAACACCCATGACTCAGGAACAAATATCCATGCTCATCACACGAATAAATGCCCTTACCAGGATTTGAACCCGGGACCATCAGCTTCGTAGGCAGGGTCACTACCCACTAGGCCAAACCGGTCGTCAATCTATGTAGTGTTTTTTTGTAATGCACGGAAATACAACCAAGAACTTCACGGGTGATGGTCAATTCATATATTTATAACTTCTCATGCTCGTAAAATTGAGGTTTAAGTCGCGTTTAAGCGGCACAAAGTCGTTTATTATGCTCTAGAGCATACGCCTTCTGCACCATCCCACTAACCCGGGATTAACCGGTTAAACCTGGAGTTTCCATGGTTACCAGTACAATTGGACACTAGGTCCCCGGGTTAGTGGGATGGTGCAAGTGGCGCTTATTGAGTTAGCAATCGCATCTGCCACACGGCGCGCCCCCACCGACACGACTACGATTTTCTTAATTCTAGAACAAATACGGTAGAACAACCTAAAATATTGGATGTTTCTGTATATTTTCCTCGAAATCGCAGTGAAAAGCAGTGTATATAACTCGGGCATAAATGTCTAATTTTATTCTAGACCTACATTTATAAATTGACTCGGATGAAATGGGTCGCTTTATGCCCTAGTTGTATACACGTATCTACTTTAGTATATAATTTTAACACATGTCTTCGTAGGTATTAAAAAAATTACTATATCAATAGAAATTAAAAACAAAGTTGCTTACCTGAGACTCTTGTATCTGATCGCAGAAACTGACATCCAAAAGCTTCAGCTCGTGGCATTCCTCTAAGATTCTGTAAAGAAATTTGTTTAATTCAGTGAACAATTTTATTTTCAGCGGATTTCATTTCGCGGGGCAGCAGGCCGCGCAGGTCGCGGTCGCACTCGCCGCGCAGGAGCAGCTCGCGCAGTGAGACACTCACTTGTCGCAGATGTCCGGTGTGACCGCCCGCACGCCCAGCAGGTCGAGCTGCGCCAGGCGCGGCGCGCGGGGCAGCAGGCCGCGCAAATCGCGGTCGCACTCGCCGCGCAGTGAGACACTCACTTGTCGCAGATGTCCGGTGTGACCGCCCGCACGCCCAGCAGGTCGAGCTGCGCCAGGCGCGGCGCGCGGGGCAGCAGGCCGCGCAGGTCGCGGTCGCACTCGCCGCGCAGTGAGACACTCACTTGTCGCAGATGTCCGGTGTGACCGCCCGCACGCCCAGCAGGTCGAGCTGCGCCAGGCGCGGCGCGCGGGGCAGCAGGCCGCGCAAATCGCGGTCGCACTCGCCGCGCAGTGAGACACTCACTTGTCGCAGATGTCCGGTGTGACCGCCCGCACGCCCAGCAGGTCGAGCTGCGCCAGGCGCGGCGCGCGGGGCAGCAGGCCGCGCAGGTCGCGGTCGCACTCGCCGCGAAGTGAGACACTCACTTGTCGCAGATGTCCGGTGTGACCGCCCGCACGCCCAGCAGGTCGAGCTGCACCAGGCGCGGCGCGCGGGGCAGCAGGCCGCGCAGGTCGCGGTCGCACTCGCCGCGCAGTGAGACACTCACTTGTCGCAGATGTCCGGTGTGACCGCCCGCACGCCCAGCAGGTCGAGCTGCGCCAGGCGCGGCGCGCGGGGGCAGCAGGCCGCGCAGGTCGCGGTCGCACTCGCCGCGAAGTGAGACACTCACTTGTCGCAGATGTCCGGTGTGACCGCCCGCACGCCCAGCAGGTCGAGCTGCGCCAGGCGCGGCGCGCGGGGCAGCAGGCCGCGCAGGTCGCGGTCGCACTCGCCGCGCAGTGAGACACTCACTTGTCGCAGATGTCCGGTGTGACCGCCCGCACGCCCAGCAGGTCGAGCTGCGCCAGGCGCGGCGCGCGGGGCAGCAGGCCGCGCAGGTCGCGGTCGCACTCGCCGCGCAGTGAGACACTCACTTGTCGCAGATGTCCGGTGTGACCGCCCGCACGCCCAGCAGGTCGAGCTGCGCCAGGCGCGGCGCGCGGGGCAGCAGGCCGCGCAGGTCGCGGTCGCACTCGCCGCGCAGTGAGACACTCACTTGTCGCAGATGTCCGGTGTGACCGCCCGCACGCCCAGCAGGTCGAGCTGCGCCAGGCGCGGCGCGCGGGGCAGCAGGCCGCGCAGGTCGCGGTCGCACTCGCCGCGCAGTGAGACACTCACTTGTCGCAGATGTCCGGTGTGACCGCCCGCACGCCCAGCAGGTCGAGCTGCGCCAGGCGCGGCGCGCGGGGCAGCAGGCCGCGCAGGTCGCGGTCGCACTCGCCGCGCAGTGAGACACTCACTTGTCGCAGATGTCCGGTGTGACCGCCCGCACGCCCAGCAGGTCGAGCTGCGCCAGGCGCGGCGCGCGGGGCAGCAGGCCGCGCAGGTCGCGGTCGCACTCGCCGCGCAGTGAGACACTCACTTGTCGCAGATGTCCGGTGTGACCGCCCGCACGCCCAGCAGGTCGAGCTGCGCCAGGCGCGGCGCGCGGGGCAGCAGGCCGCGCAGGTCGCGGTCGCACTCGCCGCGCAGTGAGACACTCACTTGTCGCAGATGTCCGGTGTGACCGCCCGCACGCCCAGCAGGTCGAGCTGCGCCAGGCGCGGCGCGCGGGGCAGCAGGCCGCGCAGGTCGCGGTCGCACTCGCCGCGCAGTGAGACACTCACTTGTCGCAGATGTCCGGTGTGACCGCCCGCACGCCCAGCAGGTCGAGCTGCGCCAGGCGCGGCGCGCGGGGCAGCAGGCCGCGCAGGTCGCGGTCGCACTCGCCGCGCAGTGAGACACTCACTTGTCGCAGATGTCCGGTGTGACCGCCCGCACGCCCAGCAGGTCGAGCTGCGCCAGGCGCGGCGCGCGGGGCAGCAGGCCGCGCAGGTCGCGGTCGCACTCGCCGCGCAGTGAGACACTCACTTGTCGCAGATGTCCGGTGTGACCGCCCGCACGCCCAGCAGGTCGAGCTGCGCCAGGCGCGGCGCGCGGGGCAGCAGGCCGCGCAGGTCGCGGTCGCACTCGCCGCGCAGTGAGACACTCACTTGTCGCAGATGTCCGGTGTGACCGCCCGCACGCCCAGCAGGTCGAGCTGCGCCAGGCGCGGCGCGCGGGGCAGCAGGCCGCGCAGGTCGCGGTCGCACTCGCCGCGCAGTGAGACACTCACTTGTCGCAGATGTCCGGTGTGACCGCCCGCACGCCCAGCAGGTCGAGCTGCGCCAGGCGCGGCGCGCGGGGCAGCAGGCCGCGCAGGTCGCGGTCGCACTCGCCGCGCAGTGAGACACTCACTTGTCGCAGATGTCCGGTGTGACCGCCCGCACGCCCAGCAGGTCGAGCTGCGCCAGGCGCGGCGCGCGGGGCAGCAGGCCGCGCAGGTCGCGGTCGCACTCGCCGCGCAGTGAGACACTCACTTGTCGCAGATGTCCGGTGTGACCGCCCGCACGCCCAGCAGGTCGAGCTGCGCCAGGCGCGGCGCGCGGGGCAGCAGGCCGCGCAGGTCGCGGTCGCACTCGCCGCGCAGTGAGACACTCACTTGTCGCAGATGTCCGGTGTGACCGCCCGCACGCCCAGCAGGTCGAGCTGCGCCAGGCGCGGCGCGCGGGGCAGCAGGCCGCGCAGGTCGCGGTCGCACTCGCCGCGCAGTGAGACACTCACTTGTCGCAGATGTCCGGTGTGACCGCCCGCACGCCCAGCAGGTCGAGCTGCGCCAGGCGCGGCGCGCGGGGCAGCAGGCCGCGCAGGTCGCGGTCGCACTCGCCGCGCAGTGAGACACTCACTTGTCGCAGATGTCCGGTGTGACCGCCCGCACGCCCAGCAGGTCGAGCTGCGCCAGGCGCGGCGCGCGGGGCAGCAGGCCGCGCAGGTCGCGGTCGCACTCGCCGCGCAGTGAGACACTCACTTGTCGCAGATGTCCGGTGTGACCGCCCGCACGCCCAGCAGGTCGAGCTGCGCCAGGCGCGGCGCGCGGGGCAGCAGGCCGCGCAGGTCGCGGTCGCACTCGCCGCGCAGTGAGACACTCACTTGTCGCAGATGTCCGGTGTGACCGCCCGCACGCCCAGCAGGTCGAGCTGCGCCAGGCGCGGCGCGCGGGGCAGCAGGCCGCGCAGGTCGCGGTCGCACTCGCCGCGCAGTGAGACACTCACTTGTCGCAGATGTCCGGTGTGACCGCCCGCACGCCCAGCAGGTCGAGCTGCGCCAGGCGCGGCGCGCGGGGCAGCAGGCCGCGCAGGTCGCGGTCGCACTCGCCGCGCAGTGAGACACTCACTTGTCGCAGATGTCCGGTGTGACCGCCCGCACGCCCAGCAGGTCGAGCTGCGCCAGGCGCGGCGCGCGGGGCAGCAGGCCGCGCAGGTCGCGGTCGCACTCGCCGCGCAGTGAGACACTCACTTGTCGCAGATGTCCGGTGTGACCGCCCGCACGCCCAGCAGGTCGAGCTGCGCCAGGCGCGGCGCGCGGGGCAGCAGGCCGCGCAGGTCGCGGTCGCACTCGCCGCGCAGTGAGACACTCACTTGTCGCAGATGTCCGGTGTGACCGCCCGCACGCCCAGCAGGTCGAGCTGCGCCAGGCGCGGCGCGCGGGGCAGCAGGCCGCGCAGGTCGCGGTCGCACTCGCCGCGCAGTGAGACACTCACTTGTCGCAGATGTCCGGTGTGACCGCCCGCACGCCCAGCAGGTCGAGCTGCGCCAGGCGCGGCGCGCGGGGCAGCAGGCCGCGCAGGTCGCGGTCGCACTCGCCGCGCAGTGAGACACTCACTTGTCGCAGATGTCCGGTGTGACCGCCCGCACGCCCAGCAGGTCGAGCTGCGCCAGGCGCGGCGCGCGGGGCAGCAGGCCGCGCAGGTCGCGGTCGCACTCGCCGCGCAGTGAGACACTCACTTGTCGCAGATGTCCGGTGTGACCGCCCGCACGCCCAGCAGGTCGAGCTGCGCCAGGCGCGGCGCGCGGGGCAGCAGGCCGCGCAGGTCGCGGTCGCACTCGCCGCGCAGTGAGACACTCACTTGTCGCAGATGTCCGGTGTGACCGCCCGCACGCCCAGCAGGTCGAGCTGCGCCAGGCGCGGCGCGCGGGGCAGCAGGCCGCGCAGGTCGCGGTCGCACTCGCCGCGCAGTGAGACACTCACTTGTCGCAGATGTCCGGTGTGACCGCCCGCACGCCCAGCAGGTCGAGCTGCGCCAGGCGCGGCGCGCGGGGCAGCAGGCCGCGCAGGTCGCGGTCGCACTCGCCGCGCAGTGAGACACTCACTTGTCGCAGATGTCCGGTGTGACCGCCCGCACGCCCAGCAGGTCGAGCTGCGCCAGGCGCGGCGCGCGGGGCAGCAGGCCGCGCAGGTCGCGGTCGCACTCGCCGCGCAGTGAGACACTCACTTGTCGCAGATGTCCGGTGTGACCGCCCGCACGCCCAGCAGGTCGAGCTGCGCCAGGCGCGGCGCGCGGGGCAGCAGGCCGCGCAGGTCGCGGTCGCACTCGCCGCGCAGTGAGACACTCACTTGTCGCAGATGTCCGGTGTGACCGCCCGCACGCCCAGCAGGTCGAGCTGCGCCAGGCGCGGCGCGCGGGGCAGCAGGCCGCGCAGGTCGCGGTCGCACTCGCCGCGCAGTGAGACACTCACTTGTCGCAGATGTCCGGTGTGACCGCCCGCACGCCCAGCAGGTCGAGCTGCGCCAGGCGCGGCGCGCGGGGCAGCAGGCCGCGCAGGTCGCGGTCGCACACGCCGCGCCAGGCGCGGCGCGCGGGGCAGCAGGCCGCGCAGGTCGCGGTCGCACACAGCGCGCCGAGGAACAGCTTGCGCAGCTCGCCGCCCTGCAGCCACGCTAGCCACTCGCCGGACCCGCCGGCTTGCAGACTGAAAACAAATAGACAAATCTTAAAGTGTGTAATTATTATTATTATTATTTTTTTTTTTTTTTTTTTCTTTTTTTTTTTCGGGATCCCCTTGTGGGTATAGGCCTCCTCCAGTTTTTGCCATGCCTCTCGATCTTGGGCTAGATAATGCCACCCCATGCCGGCAGTTTTCTTTATGTCATCAGCCCAACGCTTGAGTGGGCGTCCTGAATGTCTGTTACCACTCCCTGGTCCTCTCCATTCCGTCACTCTTTTCGCCCATCTTGAGCTATCGTAACGTGCAATATGTCCTGCCCATCTCCACTTCATTTTCTTGACATATTGTAATGCATCAATTACTTTGGTTGTTTCCCGAATGTCTTTGTTTCTAATCTTGTCTTTTATCTTGACATTGGGTAGGCTCCTCTCCATTGCTCTCTGACAAACCGAAATCTTTTGGGCATTTTTTTCTGTTAAGCTCCACGTTTATCGAAACAAACGAGTACAATGACCATATTTTTTATTGTTAAACTGTCAAAAAATTAATTAAAAAAATAGCACAATTTTTTCAAAAATGTGTAACTACTCAAAACAGCCCTTTACAGCTTACAGAGTAAGTAAAATATCTTACCACCATCCAACGTCAAGCTCCTGCAACTTCCTGCAGTTGCCGAGCGCCCTGATGCCGGTGGGAGTCAGCGAGTAGGACTTCCAGAAGTCTGCGGAGACCAAGTCGGGACAGTTCATGCCAAGCGCTATGGCTACTTCGTCCATGGCTGATATCATCTTGCATGAGCCTGCAAAGTGCAAAGACAGATGTTATTCAGATATTTTTGTCCGTTCCATAGTTAGTAAGGGTCTCCCTACATATATCGCCGCGGAATCGGCAAAAGCCCATACAAAAAACCTTTATGTTTGCGCAATAGGAACAAAAAATACGTCATTCGGTTCGGCTCGCATCGGCCGACGCCTTCCGAAGCGCCGACACCTAAAGCTTTTTTTATATCAGCTTTTGCCGATTCCGCGACGATATATATGGGGAGACTCAAAGGCACTACAACGGCGATTTGTAGTATCTTCCTAACGACTGTATTTTATCCACAAAGCGCTAAAATAGTATACAATCACAAAATTCACACGGAAACTATTTATTATTATGTATCTATCTATTATCAACTATTATATGTCCAAGACTCCAACAAAAACCTAAAAACGATTAAGTAGGCTCGACAGAAACAACACGAAAACATGTCTAATTTTCATTTATTTTATTTTGTATAATTTTTGCATTAAACAGCTAGTGATATAGCCTAGGGATCTCAAAGTCAAAGTCAATATATTCTTTATTCAAATAGGCCTAGCAACAAGCACTTTTGAATCGTCAAATTTTACAAATATCATCTTAATCGAAATATCAGAGCAATTTATTGATGCAGCTATTATTTTTCTTAAAAAACGTAGATTTTTATTATAGATATGTCAAACTTAATAATAAGAATTTCACAAAAGGATCGTCAAACACCAATATTGTAAAAAAAATACTAGTCTAGAAACTTTCTAGAATAAAATCTAAATGTCAAAAAATACGCCAAAAAAACGTCGTAAAAAATGTCAAATAATAATAATTTAATTATCAATTTCATCATTATTAACATAACAATAAATAATTCAGTTATAATATTAGGAAGTTTATTGTAAAATCTTAAACGATTACCCACGAATGATTTTTTTTAATTTTATGGAGCCTAGTGAAGGGCACTGCAAACATATGCTTATTTCTAGTGTTAATCTTATGTATTTCACAGTTTTTCTTAAAACTGGCAATGTTTATGTACACACAGAATATTCTCGTAAATATATTGACAGTGCACTGTCATTATGTCCTTAAACTTATCTCTAAGTGAGTCATTCGTTGTTGGTTCATTTTATATATTGGACGTATAGCCCTCTTCTGCAGAAAAAAAATTGTATTTATCTCTGAAGCACTGCCCCATAGTCAAATACCATATGACATAATGCTATGAAAGTAAGTAAAATAAACTAATCGAGCTGTTTTCACGTCTGTTAACTGACGGATCTTGCTTGCTGCAAAAGCTGCAGAACTCAGTATATTCGAGAGATTAGCAATATGGGGACTCCACTGTAGTTTAGAATCTAAAGTTATACCAAGAAAAACTGTACTATCTACTAGTTCCAATTCCTCATCCTTGACAATGACCTGACAAGCGAAAATTTTGATACAATTATATTTTCAGAATAATTGTGATAAAGGGTAAAAACCCACGCGACGGATATATCTCCCGTCGCAAATTTCACGCGGCGCGCCATATTTTGTTTCCTTCTAATTTTCTGCCTATTAAGCGACTTACCAACATTGATGTGTTGCAGTTCAGGATTGGATACGACTATAGCCACAGCTGCGGTCGTCGTAATATCTGTCCTGTACAGGTCCAGCCGTTTGAGCCTAGTGAGTGTAGAGAGGCACTGCCAATCGGAGCAACCGACTACGGAACGAAGGCATAACTCTGGAAACAATTGAGATATTAATTATGAATTGGGGTGATTTTTCAAAGTTAATCCGTACTCTGTGTTATGAATATAGCGTTGATTAAGACTAGAGTCCTTTTAGTCCTCTAATTTAAGACGAAACTTGAGTTCTTTTCTTAGAGATCTTATTAGAGGCAGTTTCAAGGTCACCCCCATCTCCGAGAAACTTACAGAAACCCGCCTAAGGTGGTACGGCCATGTTATGCGGAGAGACGACGGCCATGTCGTGCTAAAAGCGTTGGCTCTGCCAGAAGGCAAAAAGCGAGGAGGACGGCCCCATCTGACATGGTGGACGAGTATGGCCAAACTAATGGAAAAAGCCCAACTACCCAACCCGACAACTCAGGACAGATCGTCTTGGCACCGAAGGACAAGGAGAGCCGACCCCACCTAATGTGGGATAAGGCAAAGCAAAAGAAGAAGAAAAAACCATACATTTCACGTAAAAAAATGTACTAAGTCGGTGATAAACAAGCATACGGCCCGCCTGATGGTAAGCAGTCTCTACACCATACAATAACGCTCCATTTCTTTACTGCTATTAGTAAATATTTAGATAAAACGTAGGTACATAATTGTTGACGGAGTATTAATTCGATGGTTCTAGTCTTAAAAGACTCGGAAGTTTTTTTAGCGCATGGCCCTTAGAAATAGTCGAGTTTTTCAAATTTAGACTCAAAACACTCCCAAAAAGATATATAAGTTACAAGATACCACTGTATGTGTATACCACTTTAAATTCTGTACTATGTCATGCATTTATTAATTACCTACCGATGTTTTGAAGTCCCTGTACGCGTGACAGACAAGAAGATGCCTAACACCTTCCCTGTTTCGATCTGTAATTTACTATGTATACTTTTATTTTCAATGGAACTAAAGGTCTGTTTGTTATTACTTAAGCTTATATATATTAATATGTGACTGTTTGTCTCCTAAATATAAAAAAAAAAAAAAGATGTAATGTTTTGAAAATATGTCTCCCGCCGAGTTTCTTGCCGGTCCCATATTGGGATACCCTCCTCCAATTGGATAGAAATTTAAATCTTCTTGAGCCGTGGTGTAAGGTTAGAGCCGGCGTAGCTTTATTTGATGTTCATAAGCGCATTGTAAATTAGCCTACTTTGAAAATAAACTATCTTTATCTTTAAAACTTTTATTATGAAATATCATATTATATAATATTAAAAACTGCTATATAAGAACATAACAAAATTACTGTAAGACTATGCACTTTGTTGTCAATTAGGAAATGTCAACCATTTTATGTTAGGTAATAATAGCGTAGTGTAGGTAATAATACATAATGCATTAATGTGACTAACTCATTGAATGTTATTATTATCTAGCTATTCAATTTCGGATAGTTGCAAATTTTAATTACATAACATTTTATGTTGTATTTGATTTGAAGGTTAAATTGCTAAGGTGTGTGCATATTGGCTAACAACACTTAGTCGGTTCAAGAACTTGCATGCGATTTCATTAGGTACATTGCGGTATTTGATCGATCGACTGAATTCATTGTACACTATAGTTAATATTGTAGCGAATATTGCATGCAAGTTCTTGACCTGTTTAAATGGGCCATTAATTTTTTTGTTTTTTTTTGTTAAACTTAAATGAATGCGGATTTCAATTTTTGTCTAAATTTCTACGTTTCATACTGAGCAACTTTTAATATGCGACCAGGGCCTCGAAATCGCGAAAAAAATTTGAAAATTGAAAATTTCAAGGTCAGACAGCCAAAATGTATGAAACAGTCAATTTTTTCGCGATTTCAGGGGTTGGTCCCATAGTAAAAGTAGCTCAGTATGACCTATATACCCCGTAAATTATTGCAGGTAACTAAACAAACAACCTGTATTTAAGAGTTCAAAAAGAAAATTATGTGTTTCAATACGAGATGTAGTTTTCTAAAGATATTATATATATGCAAACCTTCGAGATAGACGGAGGTGTCAACGATGGCTCTTAGCACGGCGTTGTTAACGAATTTGCAGCAATTCATCCTTAAGTGTGTTAACTCGGCGCCATTGTCTTTGATGAAACTGTAAAAAAAAAATATAAACTTAAGAGCCCGGTAACGATTTTGAAGCAAAAATGTAAAATTGATAGATTTAGTCGTTGAAATTGTACGCCTTTTGTTACGTAATATCTAAATAACAAGTATTGATTATTTTTCTATGTATGTATATTTGTATCAATGTGTATTCAAAACGTGCATTTCATTAATTTCAGTGATTGTACACTTTTGTTTGTGTTTGTCATTCATTCACCGTTACTTCTGTTTTACTCATTTTCTCAAAGGTTAACTGGAAGAGATCCCATACAGGGATAAGTTCGCCTTTGTTGTATTTAATTTACTCTGTAACTGTGTTTTTTATTTCTATGTACAATAAAGTATATACATACATACAAGACCTACTAATCGAAATTCGAAACCAGTACTTGTTATTTCTAATAGTTAACAAAAGGTGTACAATTTCATCGATTTGACATTTTTGCGACTAAAAGCGATAACGGCCTCTTAAGGCTTAAACGGTCTTTTTCAATCATTTTCACGACGCAACTCTTTTTTTTTTCAGACTTTAAGAGCCCTCGCAATGCTCGAGACCCACAGGTGGAGAAACAGTGAATGGGCTATAACTGTAAAGCCTGGTTTAACTTTTCATATGTTCAAAAAATGTGACGCTGGTGGCCTAGTGGTAAGAGCGTGCGACTTGCAATCCGGAGGTCGCGGGTTCAAATATCGGCTCGTACCAATGAATTTTTCGGGACTTATATACGAAATATCATTTGATATTCACCAGTCGCTTTTCGGTGAAGGAAAACTTTTCCGTAACTAGAATAGGTAGGTATGAGTTACCTAATATCGTAATATCCCACAATATTACTCACAAATTCCAAATGGCATTCTGTAATATTTAATGCTGAATGACTCAATAGTGTTAGAGGCCGCGAAAATGAAACCAAACTCGAGGCAAATGCGGTACTTGATAATAAACTAAGTAAAATTCATTTTTAGACTCCTCTATTAAACTTGTTCTATATAACTTGATCCTTAGATTCTTAACTATTATACCCAATCAGAGATCTCACTTATAGTGGATTATTTTGACAAACGATCGCCTTTGGTAGGCGTTGGAAATGATACATTCCACATATCGATACCCTAGTTCTCAATCGTGCTAATTACGGAGAAACAAACGGTGTAATTAGAACCGTAGTGCCCAAACATAAAGTTGTTATTACAACTAACTTTTCCGCGCAAGTGAACTAGGGTACCTATCGATATTGTGTCCTATGTCAGTTTACATCAAACAATAATTGTGCAATAAATGAAAGGCTACAAAATTTCGAAATCGAGGCGTCCAATTTCGAAGCATCAGATAACAATGTCCTAAAGGAATTTTACAAGAGTTCAATCCGTTTGATATTACATAACAACATGAAAGTATTCGCGGTAAAGCTGCCAGTGTGATGGGAACATTTGAGATACCATTCGTGAGGGTTGTTTTTTTCTTCTTCTTCTCCCGAGCCTATTTCCTATGTCTCTTGGGGTCGGCCCTCCTAGTCCTAAGACGCCATTCTGGGCGTTTTTGTGCAATTTCGGGTTTTAAATCCGTCGTCTTCTTGTCCTTGGAAATGATTCCCATCCAGGTCGCCGGACGGCGACCTGGACCTCTTTTTGGTTCTTCGATTTCCATGACGACCCTTGTCATGTGCTCTTTGTTTCGCCTCAAGTCAAGTCAAGTCAAAATATTCTTTATTCAAATAGGCCTAGCAACAAGCACTTTTAAATCGTCAAATTTTACAAATATCATCTTAATCTAAATATCAGAGCAATTTATTGATGCAGTTATTATTGTTCTAAAAAAAACATTGAACTATTATAGATATGGTAAACTTAATAATAAGAATTTCACAAAAAGATCGTCAAACATCAAAATTGTATAAAAATACTAGTCTAGAACCTTTCTAGAATAAAATCTAAATGTCAAAAAATACGGTATATATATACATTGAATTATCAATTTCATCATTAATAACATAACAATAAATAATTCATTCTTTACAATCACACTTAATCCCACGGTGTTTCATCATTCATGTAGTCTTGTGTGCTATAATAGGCTTTAGAGATAAGCTTACGTTTTACATAATTTTTAAATTTACTAACAGACAATTCAGTTATAATATTAGGAAGTTTATTGTAAAATCTTACACAATTACCCATGAATGATTTCTTAATTTTATGGAGCCTAGTGAAGGGCACTGCGAGCTTATGCTTATTTCTAGTATTAATATTATGTATTTCACAGTTTTTCTTAAAACTGACATGACCGTACCATCGTAGGTGATTTTCCTGGAGTTTGTCAGTGATACACACTACTTTAAAAGTTCCCCTTATGTGCTCGTTCCTGACTCTATCTTTGAGCGTTACACCGGGTTGTTTTTTTTAATTTAAATTATTATTTAAAAATGACGAAGCTTGTTGCTGGATCTATCGAATCATTGGTTTGTTTGGGGGGAATCATGATGCTGGATTGCTTTGAAGCCTGCGTTGCGGATATTTTACATACTATGTATATCTACATTGGATGTATATCTATATGGTCTTAATCAAAATGAATCGTGTCATACGTTGTTTTCCGAGACTAAAATACTAACTTTTCCAGCCCTTTAGATATTTGAATCCAGTATTTTTTGTTAACAATAACCCTCATATTTTTGAAGGCAGAAATCCAAGACCGCGTCTTCAGTTTCAATATGGTTATGATATTAGGTATTTATAGCCTAGGTCAACGTCGGCATTTTTTTCAAAGAGTGTTATTGTTATGTGTCCAAAGATATAATATAATAAATTACCAATACACTTAAAAAAATTGATGTCTATGGAATTTAAAAGAAAACTTTTTCACTGAATAGTGGAGAAATTTTTATACAGCATCTCTGATTTTTTTAACAGAATAAAAAAATATGTTAACTAATCTTGTAATGTGTAGCATAAGTTAATATTAAATGTTATTATAGGTAATTACATAAATGATCTCATTTAGACTTAAGTTCCCATATTGTACGCCTCTTTGAGGCAGGGCATGAAGACCGTTGTACGGTCACGGCTGAAAATATCGATACGAAAACAGTGCCAAAAATATGTACACACGACTTTATTACCCATATATTAAGGTGGTGTATAAATTTTTTGGCATATTTTTCGTATCGATATTTTCAAAATTCAAAAATTCAAATTCAAAATTGTTTATTTCTTTCAAAAACCATGAAAAATATTACAATGGCTGGTGTCTCCTTGTAAGTTATTTACAAAATAACCTGTGCTAGGAGGCACCGCTCTTCCATAGCTAAGTAGTCAGTATTATACTATTCTATTTTCAGACCAACAATAAATATTTTGATTGATTGATTGATTGGATTATTTATAAAGATAGGTTAAGTAAAATAAAATATGTATTGATTGTGTTTTCTTGTACTTACCTATATCGTGAGATAAACTAGGAAATAATTGATCATTCCAGAGCGTGATAATAATCCAAATGATTTTGGCTGACATAAGCAACATCATAGAAGATACTTAAGCGTTGCCGACCCTGGAGAACCCTAAACACCTCTTCTTGAAGAACCCTACAGGTCTAACAAGGAAGGGTACCCAACTGTCCGACTCCGATTTGATTCATTTTGATATATATGTTATAGAGTAGTCTAAAATAACGGACACGTATTTTTTTTTAGCTGCCCAAACTCAACCTATTGGGAGAAATTGTCCTCCAAAGTACTAAAAAGTTACTAAATCTTCTAACTCCTATAGAAAGTGATGCTCAAGCAACTTGCTAGTTAATGGCTGGTTTGAGTATATGTTTGAAAGCAGCAAAAAATAACTCATTTTTTTCCTAAAAAAATCGACATTCGAAGTTTCATAATATCTTATCGCTAAAGTTACACAAAAAGACGGGTGTTTTTTTAGGAAAACTTGAGTTTAAGCAGATATAACAAAACACGTGTACATTATTTTTTCCTGTTCTCAAACATATACTCAAACAAGCCATTAACTAGCAAGTTGCTTGAGCATCACTTTCTATAGGACTTAGAAGATTTAGTAACTTTTTAGTACTTTGGAGGACAATTTCTCCCAATAGGTTGAGTTTGGGCAGCTAAAAAAAATACGTGTCCGTTATTTTAGAGTACTCCATAACATATTTAAATATAAATCAAATCGGAACCGGACAGTTGGGTACCTTTCCTTGTAAGTATTATTGATAAAATGTGTCTATAAACCCACAACAATGAAACCTAATCTTATGATTGCAATGTCAATGTTGATGCCTTTAAAGATGATACAGTGTAAAGAAAAAGAAATACCAATTGTAACTTCATAGCACTAAGATTCATTATTGACAGTCTCTTGCCTAGGAGTTTAAGTGATTAAGTTTTCTCAATGCATTGTCTGCCAGTGTTGAAAAGGTAATTGCAATTGACATTGACTTTGATTGCACATTAAGTTGCGATTAATTGTTAGATGTAATTGAAAATCCGGAAAGCAGATCTGTTTACAACGGAACAAGGAAGATGGCGATTTATTTAATTCAGAGTTTGCGAGAGACGAAGGGAATTTGGGAGGGAGTCAAACGGGACGGGAAGGAAGGGATGTCGAGTCAAAATGTTCAAATGTTGTTTTCAACAATTCAATTTAACTAAGTTAATGCATGTTTTAAATTACATTGCAATGTAATTGTAATGTACCTAGGTAATGTTAGGAGATTCGTGGAATTTATAATTTTCGCAATTTTTCCTTTATCTGTGCTATAAGACGTTGCTTCGTACCAAATTTCAAGATTCTGGGTTCACGGGAAGTACCCTGTAGGTTTTGATTCCCTTGCGAGTGTCGAAAATTTGCGGCATAAACGGCTGTATCTTTTGATTGCGTTGGCTTAGAAGTTTGATTTTTTCACCTCCAAGGGACAGTAGACCTGAGTATTTGATATAAATTGCAGCTTGATACCTCCTGGCGTTCCTGAGAAAAAGGGTCTTGACAGACGGATAGACGGACGGACGGACAACAAAGTGATCCTATAAGGGTTCCGTTTTTTTCTTTCGAGGTACAGAACCCTAAAAATATATAGCGTGGTGCAGGTTGCAATAATAACGTTCACACGCTGCACAATTTTACAAATAAAACCGGTCAAGTGCGAGTCGGACTCGCTCAGGAAGGGTTCTGTACCATTATCTATAAAAACAGTCACCCATCCAAGTACTGACCCCGCCCGACGTTGCTTAACTTCGGTGACTGGATAAGAACCTCCGGATTGGAAAGAAATATTTATTTTATTCTGTTTTTAGTATTTGTTGTTATAGCGGCAACAGAAATACATAATCTGTAGAAATTTCAACTGGCTAACTATCACGGTTCATGAGATACAGCCTGGTGACAGACAGACGGACGGACGGACGGACAGCGAAGTCTCAGTAATAGGGTCCCGTTTGACCCTTTGGGTACGGAACCCTAAAAAGAGTACTAATGGCGGACTTAACGCCTTAAGGCGTTCTCTACCAGTCAACCGTTGGGCTAAACAGAAACAGTTTTGTGCAGGATTGTAGAGAGTGGATATGAGAAGGAATTCGAGATTACTATGATAAATACGTATACAAATGTACATTTTAAATATTATATTGTTCCGATTTGCAATGGTAATGTTATGCTGGCTGTGTGCATGACCGTAGCGCCAACCTGGCTGCTAAGATACACATTATGATTTGACAGATAAGTCGATCATCGCCGGTGCAGAAAATAGGCACACGAAATATTTCCATGTACACGAAAGTTCACATTTTTAGGGTTCCGTACCCAAAAAGTAAAACGGGACCCTATTACTAAGACTCCGCTGTCCGTCCGTCCGTCCGTCTGTCCGTCCGTCCGTCCGTCCGTCCGTCTGTCAGTCCGTCTGTCTGTCTGTCCGTCCGTCCGTCCGTCCGTCTGTCACCAGGCTGTATCTCATGAACCGTGATAGTTAGACAGTTGAAATTTTCACAGATGATGTATTTCTGTAGCCGCTATAACAACAAATACTAAAAAAACAGAATAAAATAAATATTTAAGGGGCCTAAGATTGCACATGCACATAACATTTAACCCTTAATTGTAAATATAACAGGTATAAAATCCGTTTAAGCTTCCGTATTGGTAAGGATAGATAGTATAGAAGGCGGTGGCTGATCGTAAAATTAGGCAGATCATGAAATTAGGCATATCGTGAATCGTAAAATCATTGTCTCGTTCCCTGAGTCGACCTGGACAGTTTGCCCTTCGGTCATCTGAAGCAACCTCCTACCTACCTTTTGGTTTAATGTGACTAATGTCAAAACATTCTACAGGAACTTTACAATCGGCCTGATTTTACGATCAGCCGCCGACATAGATTAAAGAGAAATCATGATTAGATAAATTACTTACTTTACAACATAGTTGGGAAGTATCATAAGATGGCTTCCACACCACGACAGGTCCAGTTTTTGAAGGTATTTGCACCTCATTGAGAGGGTAACCAGTACCTGCAAATATGTATTATATGTTAGGACTATAGGTAAGTACGTTTTTAATCCCCGCCGCAAAAATAGGGGTGTTATATATTTGACGCCAATGTATGTCTGTCTGTCTGTCTGTGGCATCGAAGCTCTCCAACTGATGGACCGATTTCGATGCGGGTTTCTTACTCGAACGCGAGTTTCCTTGTGTTCTTTGCTATGTTTGATAGAAATCGATCCAGCAGTTTTAAGAGTAACAACTCTTTTTTTAAAAGCGGCCAAGTGTGAGTCGGACTCGTCCATGAAGGGTACCGTACCATTTATGACGTATAAAAAAAAACTACTTTCGGTGGAAGTTTGCATGGTAATGTACATCATATATTTTTTTTTAGTTTTATCATTCTCTTATTTTAGAAGTTACAGGGGGGGGGGGGGGGACACATTTAACCACTTTGGAAGTGTCTCTCGTGCAAACTATTCAGTTTAGAAAAAAATTATATTAGAAACCTCAATATAATTTTTGAAGACCTATCCATAGATACCCCACGTATGGGGTACGTCAGGCCATACAATACCATTGGCCGAGGTTTTCCACAGAAGGGTAAGCTCTTAAAGGTGACTCCGGTTGTTAAATCCTCCAAGGATATCCGCGATCCCAGGCACGCACGGCCGTCCGCTCAGTGCTCTGCACTGCTACTTAATTTTAGTTGAAGGGTGCAAAAGAAAGACCATCACGTACTTATGCAATTCATGAGTGCGAAAGAGACAGGCAACAAATTCAAAACATGACCACTTTTGGATTTCTGTAGCGCCCTAGTGCCGTGCATGAATGTACCAAAACATAAAGTTAGATTTCTCGCACCCTTATTTTAATCATTATTGCAGAAAATACCTTAAAGTATAATAACGACAAAAAATAACCACCAGGTAGCGCCAGCATTATGCTATCATTATAGATTTTTGTCTTTGACAGCGGTCAGGCAAGTCTAATTTTACATCCACGTTATAAATAGCAGTAGTAAATAATGCTGTTTGGTAGAGAATCGCAGGTTTTTCTAGGCAGGCAACGTTTGGAAAATTTCATATAATTACCGATACAAGATTTCACGAGAATCGGTTGAGAAAGGCGACCTGTAGAGGAGAGCCGCCGGCAAGACGTACGAAAGGATATTTTTGCCCAAGCTGAATAGCAAGCACATCGCTCAGAGGGCCTACCGGGAACCACGTTCGACGTGTTGCCTCCCTATCCCACTTATGTCGAATTTACAAGTACGACAAAGAGGCAACACCATTTAAACGGGACTGTTAGAATCTGTAGGTACCCGCGAAACAGTTTGTGTAGAACTTTGAACCCCACTTCTACCATTCATAGTGGAGCTCTACAACCTTTGAATGTATTTTTAATTTCAAACTTCAACAAATAATGTTATAACTCCATTACTCCAGATAGGTTACATGCGTTCCAAAACGCATTCCTTTACTCGCACGTAGGCAAGCGAGAAATTGCACGTGCTAACGAGTTCCCGCACAACAAAAGAGAAAGAGAAAAGCTTATGTTCAACAACGAGTGTAACAAAGATGAATGGTATGCGAAAATGAATCAATAAAAAAACAGATTCATTCGTAGGTGTTTCACGAGAATCGATTGAGAAACCCACTTATCGGATGTCGGATCCGGATTTTAATCGGTTGTCCCAGTGATAGAACATTTTATATGAAGCTATTTACACTTACCCGACACCGATTTTGTGTCGTTGCCGACAAGGAATGTCGGCTGTTTTGCGAGCCCTCTACGTCCGGAAAAAAATCGCGATCTCGCTCACCGGCGACCAATTATGACGCTGTTCATATTTTTCGGATGTCGGAGCCGACCGCGTCGTAGAATTTGCAGACATCGCGGCGCGTAAGCAGAGTTGTTGTGACTTTATTTCACTATTTGGTATTATAAATATAAATCCTGATGATTTGATCACACTAGTTTAGGAAAATGGGGTTCTAGGGGACAAAACTTTAAATGAATTTAAACATAAGCAGTTGAAAATATGTACATGACGAGAATTTTGTTGCCAAATCATTCTGAATTCAGTTATTAAGTTCTGAAATTTTCTCAAAGTAAATACTTCCTACATCGGGCCAATATTCTCTTTTCTTAGCTTTCATTACTCGTTTCCTTCGTAAAGAATACATCACAACAAAAGCTTCGTCGATGTCCATCGTGCACAGACGCCCCGCGTTGACTATCGCCAGCTGCGAACGTGTCCGAGAACCAACCAGTGGGAACGCGCCACACCCGATTAAAATCCGGACTCGACATCCGACATAGTGGGAACCAGCTCTAATTGTAAGTAGAGACCAGCCGGATAGACATACGAAAGCATATTTTTGCCCAAGCCGAACACATCGCTGATAATATATACCTATGTAATAACAGAACTGTTAGAATATCTAGGTAGTTTCATACTCACTTGGGATTGCACGCAATGCCAATAAGGCCTAAGGTCAATGCTGCGATACAGGATGGCGTCAGAGGCGAGCCTGTTGAAATGCCTGTTGACCTGCGCGCAGCGGCACAGCGATTGCATGTCTAGGTACTTCATCACGCAGAGGATCGTCTCGTCCTGAAAGGAAAACACGCGTTAAAGCGTGCTAATGTAGTGTTGAGATAAATGATGGGTTGACTGATGAGTATTTGTATGATAAGAAAATGACAAAACTTCCTCATTAAGAAATGGTCCAGACAATAGTAGCAGATAATGAAAGACTAGCTAAGAGTTTTGATAATTTTTATCTTCAGTGTAAACAAGATGAGTAATCATATCTACGCAATAAAAGACAAAGACATAATTTTTCGGACTTTTCGTGCTCTTCATATGAGTTTAAATATGGGCTTTATATTTCAATAGCCCCTACTCGAGCTGGGACTGATTTACGGGTCTATTTGTACCCGTGAATGGGTTCTAGCTGGTGTATTACATAATCTCAAACTTGTCTCTGTGCTGTTGGCTTCGGCCCCACGCATGCCTCATAAAGGTCCATGGGGTCCCGAGATATAGAAAGACATACCATAAATATTATAGGACATTATTACACAAATTGACCAAATCCCACAGTAAGCTCAATAAGGCTTGTGTTCTGGATACTTAGACAACGATATATATAGGTAATATATAAATACTTAAAGACAAAGAAAACACCCATGACTCAGGAACAAATATTCGTGTTAATCACACAAATAAATGCCCTTACCAGGATTTAAACCCGGAAGCGTCTGGTTCATAGGCAGGGTCACGATCCACTAGGCCAGACAGGTCATCATTACTTTTATAACTATAATGACTGCACAGTTGCATTATGGTCCAGAGAAAACTTTTTGACTATTTTTACATAATGGCAGATGGCCAAATCTGGCCAAAACAACACATGTGTTATGCTGTTGTTATCGGCAGTAACAAACATTTCTCGAAGCAATTATTTTACGTACATTTCGCCATTTATAGTTCCCGTTGTTATGTACTCCTCGCTTTTTTAGTCCAGATAGCCTGCCAAATCATTATTGTGGATATTATATAGAAAATTCCCATGACTCGGGAACAAACATTCGTGTTCATCGCAGAAATAAATGCCCTTACCAGGATTTAAACCTGGGACCATCGGCTTGATAGTCAGGGTCACTACCCACTAGGCCAGACCGGTCGTCAAGTCTAATGAATATACGCCACTTTGAAGTATCACAAAATTAACTAAAAGTGACTGTTCGAACATAAGTTGACAAATAAAATCACGTATACACGAATTATATCGCGTATAATTAATTTACAATTGGAATAGATCCCTTAAGGGGATAAGTTCACCTTTGTACACATTTACTGTATTCTCTCTGTGTTATGTACTTGTTTTGTGCAATAAAGTGTTTACTACTACTACACAGGAGATTTCATGAGTATACCTATTGAGGTAACGGAGGATAACATCAAGTTGACAAATTATATAGTATTTATTAGGTACAGTCGCCATCAGTCAGATATATCGGAGCGGCCAAGGTGTTCACAGATATCTGAACACGCACTCTAAGGCCTTGACAATAGAGGTGTGCTCAGATATTTGTGAGCGCCTTGGCCGCTCCGATGGCAACTGTACCTAAGTGTACTGAACCAAAAGGATAAAAAAGGCACGAGGAACATCTCATCAATACCTTCTTATACAGATATTCTATTTATAGGTTATGTTGATATTGGCCGCCGTTACTGGGGACGGATTCTTATGAATCGTAATATCGTTTATGTTAGTACTTTTCCAGTTGGTCTACCTAAGGCCAGAGCCCACCCTCTGCGTGTGCGCATACGTGCGCGCGGTGCGCGTGCGATACAATGTTGGAGCCGTGCACGCACACGTTATAGCTCCTCTACACGTTGGGCCATCATACTGGCCCACTAAGATGGGCCAGCGTGTAGAGAGGGTAGTGTAGTCGGAGGGCTTATGGCGCGGCCGGATGGCGATGGGATGGCCATGGTGTCGGTTTTTCGTCCGCATATCAAAGGTAATGGGCCAGCGATGGTGCGTACGCATCTACACGTGGCCGATTCCATAGTGCGTGCTGTCAACCATCGCATAGCCATCTCGCTGGTCCAGCGCTGGGCCATCGTGTAGAGGAGCCATAACCATCGCATGGCCATCTGGATAATCCAGCGCTGGGACATCGTGTAGAGAAGTCATTACGCAAGCAGTGTGTCGTCTCTCAAGGATCTAAGGGTATAAATTGAGGGCATCTTTATCTCTTACTTTAATTGAGGCGTAATAAGAGTGACAGAGAAGGATACCCGCAATTTGCGAACTTCGGTGCTTGCGGTAGGCCCTCTGTATATTACTGCGCGCGTGCATGTGAACGTGAACCTATATATATACGCACACGCTTCCGGTGTGCACAGACCTGTATTATGTGTGTTTTAAGGTATTTATTTATGGGCCACTAGTTACCTGAAATAAAGATTTTCATTCATTCATTCTGTCATTCATTTATTATACAGCCGGCGACCTAAAATTTAAACACCTACCGGTTAGGGTCATATCCGGTAAACTTTTTTCATTTCACCAGCTTAAGCCGAAAGTTCACCCGTTTTTTTGCCACTTGTCTGTAATTTCTAGTCAGCCCTTTTCATCATTTTCATACTTTCCATTTTATTACCTACCGCCTTACAAAGTATATGGGGAAATGGTAACACAATAGGAAAGAAACCTTTATGAACCATAAAGTAATATATATCTGCGTCTGCGTCTGGTACAGTCGCGGGGTTTTTTTTGTTAATCCATTTAAGGTTCAAGTTAATTTATTTGTAAATAGTAACGGTATGTAAAGTAAACCCTTCAACAACAAATTTACAATGTAAATTATGTGAATCGCTGCAAAAAGTTGCCGTGTGCGACATCCTTTACTAATAAAGTAAAAGAGTCTATAGAACACTGACAAACCTTTGAATTTACATAGGTTCAAGTAAACATTTATTTCAGTTTTATATACAGTTTAATATACAAGGATACCAAAGTCAGTAACAATAATATCGACACAACTTTTTACGTCTGGGTGCAGAAAAATGAGTTGTGATTATTTGTATTGACAACCAAGCCAGTTTATATAAGTATACATTAAATATGTAAGCTAAAATTAAATGTTTTTCATCTTACAAAAAATGGAGGATGTTTTTATTACGGCAAATCTAAAAAGGCTTACGATTTTGGCAGTAAATGTAAGGTATGTACATACATATATCTTATTAAATGCGTATTACTATAACGTCAAATATACTGAGCCGATTTCGACGAAAGGGATGATAATCGATTTGTTTATGACCCGGTTAACGTAGGCTCTTAACTGACTTCCAAAGCAATCCATACAGTAAACGTAAATAGAAATGAATGGAAAAGTGTACAGTCGCCACCAGAAAGGTACACTGGTACATCGGAACGGCCAAGGTGGTCACAAATATTTGAACACGCCTAACAATCCGAACACGAGGTATCAAGCTGGAATTTATATCAAATACTCAGCTCTACTGTCCCTTGGAGCTGTGAAAAAATCAAACTTCTAAGCCAACGCAATCAAAAGATACAGCCGTTTATGCCGCAAATTTTCGACACTCGCAAGGGAATCAAAACCTACAGGGTACTTCCCGTGAACTCGAAATTTGGTATGAAGCAACGTCTTATAAAGAACAGATAAAGGAAAAATTGCGAAAACCGTAAATTTTTAGTTATATCATAAAATAATATATATATAACTACAGGTTTGTACGGAACCCTAGGTGCGCGAGGCCGGTTTAAAAAAAATGTTTTCGGAAATAAATCGCTCCGAAAGAAAAAATCTAACCCCCTCTAACTTTTGACATGGACCAAAAAAATATGAAAATATATTTTAAAGCAGCTCGGCCACTCCAATATATCTGATGCCGACTCTGTATCTGCCCACTAAGTTTAAAATTGTTCCAGATAATGTTTAATTTTTATTTTACTTTGTATTACCCAAACATATTTTTTTTAAATAAGTATTTATTTTGATATTTTAAGAGGTGATTAGGTATTACAGGAAATTCATACATATTCAACATACCTACATACGTGTTTCGTTTGGTAACAAAAAAGTTAAGAACATGACTATAATTTAATATGTAATGACAATAATGTCTTTACTTAGTTTCCAGGAAACCAAAGTTAATGGACGAAACGAGTATATCCTTTTTAAGGAATAATTAATTGCAAAATTAATGCAGTGTACTATTTCCTTATCGCAACAAGGTCTCCTATCACTAATATTATAAATGCGAAAGAACTCTGTCTATCTGTCTGTTACCTCGTCACACTTAAACCGCTGAACGGATTTAGATGAAATTTTGTATGGAGCAAGGCTCAGAAACCGGTTAAATTTCCAAGCCGTTATCATGTACTCGGCACAAAACTATTTAATTTCTGTTTCGTTCGTAAAACCGTTATTTTAATAAAGGTTTTGTCGGATTAACCGGTTTAGAACAATCGAAACCGGTTTCTTCTTATGTGGTAAACAAAGACACGTTTACGCGGCACACCACCCGGCCAGCCGGTCGTCTCGTCACTCGTCGAATAAACCGGTTTATTTAGGTTACAATAAAGTTCTTAAAACGTTCACGTTCTTATGAAAGTTCGGAGTAAAACTGAAATAAACCGGTATTTACCGCTATTTTTAAAACCGGTTTCGAGCCTTGGTAGGATGGAGATAGAAGCCCGAGGAAAGACGTAGGACAGTTTTTATCATCATCATCATCATTCCAGCAGTCGAAATTGCGGGCAGTTGCTAGTACATTTATATTTGACGGGACGTACTTCCTTTTGGCAGCCAACGTCACATTTTATAACAAGTTATTCAAACGTATAACATGACACAAAACGCGGGATTTCGTTACTGATATATGAATACTTTGAATATTTTAACTACCTTACCTACCTACTTAGATAAGTAAATAAAACTTATTCGTTGTTATGTAGGTACAGTCTGCAATAATAACTGATAATACGAAGCGCGCAAAAATATACAGAGTGTAAATTTATTCAACTGCAATAATTTTCGGGGTGAATATATAGGTCTCGAGCAACTTTTACTATGGGACTGCCAATACATTTTGGTTGGCTTGATGATATTTTGTATGAGTCAATTTTTTTTTTACGATTTCGGGTTTTATACTACGTGGTGGCAAACAAGCATATGGCGCGCCTGATGGTAAGCACTCTCCGTAGCCTATGTACCTTGCCGACCCTAACACTCCACACCCTCGTTGAGCTCTGGCAACCTTACTCACCGGCAGGAGCACAACACTATGAGTAGGGTCTAGTGTTATTTGGATGCGATTTTCTGTAAGGTGGAGGTATTTCCTCAGTTGGGCTCTGCTCTGGAATGACATCCGCTGCTGTGCCCTACCACACAAAGCGAGATGACATTCACAGTGGCCATACCTCTCTTTTAGACGTAGTTTAAGGACATACCCGGGTCCATATCGAGTTGGTCATACCCTGTTATAAAACGCTCTTTTGGATCTGTATTTATGTTAGAGATCTTTTTAGGGTTCAACCCGACATGCAGTGCGAATGCGACACTGTCCGTCTCTCTATCACATCGTTAAATGTCTTGGGAACTACTTACCCTATCGATTTTTAAAATTGGAATAGTTATAAACAAGGTAATTGCAGACGCATTGAAAGCGTTTTTTTATTTACTATTAAAAATGCCCAATATGAGGGGACATCAAATTTCGAAATCTAGTTACTAAGTCAATTGGGTTTTCATATGAAGAGCTTGCGTTGCACATTTTGAAACTTTTTTTACAACGATAAAAAAAAATGAATGTATACATAAATACAAAGCTGCAAAAGGGCATACAAAAAAAATACCCTTTCTCTTCTCCGAAGTTTACCACAAACATGAAATTTTACTTGTTCAAGTAAACCCTTTTATTTTCGCATATCGACATAGGTTCCACCAATGGTAGTTACTTGTATGTGTGTACCTGCCTATTAAAAGTATAACAGGCAATAAAAAAAAATTAAGTGTAGGTTGACGAGGTTCTGCGTTTTCAATGCCAAGTTATAAGTAACGAGATAAGAAATGTCGTTTACATCAGTTTATGTGACTGATACATAATGCCTAATTATGTACAGTACAGACACTGGTTTATCCACACACATATTATAACCTCCCTTAGATGTATTACAGGAACTGCGTGTAAAATGTGTGTGGTAAAATGTATCTCTAAGACTCAAATAATAGACGTTGAAATGGGACTGGGCTGGTCATGTCTGCCGAAGCCGGACGACTTGTGGGAGTTGTGGGCCAAGGTAATCACTGAGTGGGAGCCCCACGAGTCTAACCGAGGAGCCGGTAGACCTCGTCGGCGATGGCGGGATAAATTGGACTCCTTTTTGAAAGGCTGGCCAGATATAGCACTAAACAGAGACGAATGGAAAAGAGGGGGGAGACCCAGCAATGGGACACAGTGGGCTCTGAATAATAATAATGAATAAATCTGTAAAATACTTCGACCGACCAACCTCATTACTAAGTCAACCTACCCAGTCTGATGTCCGTCAATCAAATTAAAAATTAAAAACCCGTCTAGTCTATACAAATCTATTTAAATCACTTTTTTCTACTCCCCTACTGTTATCTGTCATTTATACAATCATGGACATTAATATAAGAACATACATAATAGGTTTGAAGAAAAGTCTATATTCCCATTCCTCATAACAGCACTTCTGCTTCAAATTGCTAAAACGTTACTGCGATTAATTGCTACCAACCCAACAAAATCAACATTAATACAGTTTCAAACTAATTGTATTGCTGCCAACTCACAAAATATTCATTAGGTTGTATAGTAGAAACAATTGGTTCATAAGTCAGAAACGCGCATGTGACACCCTTAATAAAACTACATCCATCAACAACGAAGACCACTTAGCGTTGCTAGTTAGTCTCCATAGGCTACTGTGGCCAATAGCGAGAAAAAACTGTCCAAAAATTAAATTTAGCAAGGAGCAAGTACCAGGGCCTCATGAGTTGCGAGGTGTCGCTCTCCAGCCGGGCTGGGGCTGGTCGGGCGCGTTCGAATGTATCCTCTCGTATCTTAGCTGTATACTTTTGGTTTGTATACCTATATATTTCTACTAATACGCCTGCGGCGCCGGCTCACATTGTAACCCACGCCACTCGCCTTTTTTGCCCTTATACAACGGTTGCATAAAACACTATAACGTATTTAGCTAGAGAATGATAGTTTTTCACAACACTATTGTTAGAAACGCATACCTAACATAAATGTTATCACATGACTCAAGTTGATGTGTCTAGGTCAGGAATCCATTTCTATTGTTTTGATAAATGCAAGCGGCAATAATTGTACGACTTGCTGAGATTACACGCGCACATGCACGTACATACACAAGACGCACAGATTAAGGCTGCGCTTCCACCAGAGATGTAGCGAGGTTCTATTAGTTCTTAAGGTGGTTCGATTAGGTTACCCAAAGCTTAAACCTCACTAGATGGCGCCACAATTGCAAATTTTGAGTTTTAATTTTTTTGTGGAGTAGTCTTGGTATTTCTATACTGTAAATTATGTTTAGCGCACTCATTAAATAAATATTGAACTATTACAACAAACATTGAACACTTCATTGTACAAAAACTACCCCTTAATGTCGACAGAATGTTTCTTGACTCTATTTCTAAGTATCACTCACACATTCAAACAGTCTTACTGGGATCCTTGTAGTAGACAATTTGGCACAGCGTGAGTAGGCTTCAATAGCGTTGCGGTATGTACGTGGAAATACATGCAAGAGGATGTGGGTTCGAGACTCATTAATTTTTTTTTGTTATCAGTATTATCAAGTAGGTACCTATTATTAATAAATTATTTTATGAGAAATATGAGCGTTTTCCATAAAAATATTAAAAATCTGATTCTCACACAACATGATATTTTTGGGTTCTTCCAACTCAGAATCACTAGCATAATCAATCCTCGTGTTAAAAAAACCCGAAAATTTGTATTGAAATTTTAGTTTTACATTGAAATTTCTTTCACACTAAAATGTGACGTAATGGTATGGATATTTTAGGATATCTTTTTTTAATGCTAGGGTGGAGAAGAGTCTAAGTAGAATGAACCTAAGAAAGTCCAAATTTGTAAGTCAGATTTTTCGGTATTTTTTTCAAAAAAAAACGCTGTTTTGTTCTAAAATTAAAGCAATCCCTTACTGCCTTTAAAAAAGTAGGTACTATTTTACAGTAGAATTAAAACATTTTTTTTACGATACATTTAATTAAATTACAGTGAGTTACAAAATTGCATGGCCTTCTATTTATAACCATTATAAAAAGAAATGAGATATTTACCATGTTTGTATATATTATTGATTTCCCGATATTTTGACACAACTAGAAGTTTCACACAATGCCTAGAGATAGAAAATTATTTATTTATTTTATTTATTGTCAATTTCATTCAACGGATCACATCATATCCAATTTATGTCTTTATGTATTGCATTGTTTTCTACCTAGTTGGTTATTAAATTCTGTTACTTCAATAATCTTTATCTACATAAAATATACCAACGAAAGTTTAATAAAGTATATATTAAAATGAAGTACACAAAATCAGGAATTACATATGACAATATCATTCAAAATCGCCTCCTCTGGCTTTGACACAGGCCCTCAAACGACGAGGCCAGTCATCAATAGCGGCACGCACGATTGTCATGTCTTCGTGGGCAATAAAGTCAATTAAGTTCCTTCGTAACCAGGCTTGAGTTGTTTTTGCCTTATGTGCAGGAGCTGAGTCCTGTTCAAAGATCCATGGCTGGTTTTGAAATAGGGTGTGGCTTAAGGGCTTCACTATTGGTTCGAGAACGGTTTTCAGTTTCCGGTTTTCACACCTTTTTCACAGAAATGAATCTGTGTTAGCCCTGAGTATGACACACCCAAAATCATGTTTGGCGGGTGCCCACATTTGTGCAACGCAATAGGGTTGTTTCCATCTACAAATCTTAGGGCATAATTGTATCCCAAAAATTTTTTTGGATTATAAGAACATGTTAAACTACTTTTAGGGGACCTGTAATGACCATATTTTTGTAAATATTGAATTTAAAATATTTTTGGCACACGTCACGTGACCAAACTCGAAACGTCATTGAAGATTCTGATGACGTCACAACTCTCGGATTGACACTGTTGACAGTTAAGCGATTAACAACAAATGACAAATATCAGTTGACAGTTCGTATCTTCTACGTGTGTATGTAGTTATGTGTCAAACCATAAACTGTGACGTCACACAATTTTCAAAGAGCGTTTTGGGCGCGAAAGCATCTGGCAAATATATTTTGTTAATTTAACATATTTAAAGCCATTTTTAGTATAAAAGCTGAATTTTAGGGCAACTTTTAGTTAATATAGAAAGTAATACAAGCGTTTCAAAAAATTGGAATACGATTCTCTTTTAGGCCCCAATTCATTATAGATACGACGAGATAAGCGTTATGTGTGGTATACAATTATAGCTCACAAATCCACCACATTATGTCATTTTTTATTTTTTCGGTAGCATTTGTTTTAACGGAAATAAAGAGGTTGCAAATCGAGTAACAGAACTTCAGAACAGATATCATTTGATATTTACCAGTCGCTTTTCGGTGAAGGAAAACATCGTGAGGAAACTGGACTAATCCCAACAAGGCTTAGTTTTACCCTCTGGGTTGGAAGGTCAGATGGCAATGGCAGTGGCTTTCGTAAAAACTAGTGCCTACGCCAAATCTTGGGATTAGTTGTCAAAGCGGACCCCAAGCTCCATTGAGCCGTGGCAATATGCTGGGACAACGCTAGGAAGAAAGAAAGAAATCGAGTAACAGAACTTAGTAACCAACTAGGTATAATATTTATGATGTAAATGTCCATATCATGTTGGAGTCATATATTTATTAGCCAACTAATTATTCAAGATCAATACACTTAGCTCCCTTAGGTATTCGCCTAAGTACAATCTCGGGCAAAATTGAGTTTTATAAAAGTGAACTAGTTTCTAGGTCATATTTTCTATGAATTGGTCATTTTTGTAGACTCCAATTACAGTTACACTTTTCCTGGCGGACCAGAATATCGATGATTTTTGTAGTTTGATTTAGACGTTGCTATCATTTTCAATCCAAAAACACATAAAATCACAATTCAGAACATGCGGCAGCGTTGTTTTCTATCAAGTACCTCAAGCACCAGGGCGGCTACCGGGAAAATCGAAATTCGTTAATTTCGGGCATTTTTCTCTGTCACTCTAATTACGTCTTAGTGAGAGTAAAAGAGAAAGATCCCCGCAATTTGCGAATTTAGGTTTTCGCGGTAGGCCCCCAGGTCCTGTCAAGTTTCAGCAGTGTTGCCAGGTGAGCGGAACAGAATTATCGTACTTGAGTGTCAATATTATTGTACCGTTGAAAAAAATATCGTACGCCAATCAAAAAGGCAGCCCCTAAAAATGTCTAGCAAAATAAGCTTAAATTTCCAATTAATAATAAAAAAAGACAATTTTCGTCTAAATTGCGCAAAAAATCTGTTTATGTTTGTGTATTTTTGGGATAGACTCAAACGGTATACAGGAAATTGTGACATTTTAAACTTTAAACGTACACCAAGGAGCCGAACACCCAAAAGAAACTAATTTTAGCCTATTTCTGAGAGAAAGTGTCATATTTTGCTTCAAATTACTAGACTTTTAAGGTGGCATCATCCAAGGGCTGAAATTATAGTACTTTAGTGTACGATAATGCTCTTTGGAACATTACGTCATACCGGGGCCCAAATTACCGTACATGTACGACAATTATCGTACGCCTGGTCACACTGAGTGTCAGTGTCGACAGAGTCAGCTAAAAACGCGTCAAACATCGCAACGTCGCGCCGATGCATGGAGTGGCAACGCCGCAATGTATTTGTACACGACATTTGTCACACACACATGAGTAAAATTTATAAAAATATAACGTTGATTATTGCATGATTTCTGTATGAAACAAAGTTTTTCTATTAATTTAGCGCAAATGAATATTCGAAAGTAGATAGATGCGCAACTATTTACGTAATAATATTGTGTAATTAATTAATAAATAGCGATTGTTTTTTGTATGAAAATCGAACCACCTTAATAAACACATACCTCACAACGCATCCCCGCACACCTCTGGTGGAAACGCAGACTATGGAGTGTATCTGCACTTTGAGGCCGGATTTGTATGAGCATAGTGTGCTCACTCTATACTTCAGATTTCTTACCAAAACGCTTATTATTTTCGTAGTCGACATCTAGCGTAAAGTAGCGGATTTATCAGTACTGCTACTTGATAATAGATGTCGTGACGAACGAAAAGTCTAATACTCAAAAAATTGCAGCTGCTTAATATTTTAACCGGATCGCTATTTTCAACTCCTTCTGCGTGTAATATTAGTTGAAAATTGTTGAGCAATATACTTTTCGTCAGTCGCGACCCTCTTGATATCCAGAGAGATATACACCGTGTTTTTGTTTCCGTTAATTTCAAGGGTGCATTCCTGAGCTTAAATTAAGTAACTTTCTTAAAGACACCGGTATTCTAATTAACTCCATTTCGGAGATATTCAATAATTTATTTTTATCTTATAAGGCCCTTACGAGTGTATATTATACTTATTATACAAATTGATTAGTGTTTAGTACGAGTGTATACATTTCCTACTAAACGTACCTAAGTACTATCTCGGACGATGGATGTTCGAAATGTCATTGATATATCACAGTTTTCAATTGTTTGGTAGAATTAAATGTAATGTCCGTGTTTCAACAACGCTATATGCAACATTTAATTTATTTTTATAAAGATTATTTTATAAATGAACTATTTAGTTTCCTTAAACGTACTTACCCACACCCTGGAGTTAACGGAATTCAATAAAAACACGGTGTATATAGAGGTTTTGTTCACTTTGGTCGCTCCGATATATCTGATGGCGACTGTACATTTCTGTATGCGAGTACTTAAACTATTTCATTTTTATTCTACAAGGATAAAAATAGAACAATTTCTAATGCGCCTATGCTAAATCACGTATTTTCGTTCTCGATTTGAGATAGCATTATCATTCAAGAACCCCTAGGTCAATGCTATTTATAGAACGCATTTGCAACATATTATGTAACATTCGCCCGTAAAGTCGTTCTAAATGGTGCATTTTACTGATTTCAAGAGTCGTGATCCTGAATGTTTTTTTTTATTAAGATGGTCTTACTAATGATAGTCAGTCATGCCATTTCCGTCAGTAGAAAAAAAGCGCCAAATTAAAAAAAATGTAGGCGCAAAGGGTTATCGTCCCATAGAAAAGTTGAAATTTGTGCCTTTTTCTAGTACCAGCTGCCGGTAATACCGTTATTTTTCGGTTATGCAGTCCCTGGTTACTTCTATAGTTATTCTAGCTCATTTGTGGGCAGCTGAAAATCCTGTATACAATGTGGTTTTTTTTTTCGTTAATTTCAAGGGTGCATTCCTGAGCTTAAATTAAGTAACTCTCTCAAAGACACGGGTGTTCTAATTAACTCCATTTCGATAATCAAAAAATATTTTTTATTTAATTAGGCCCTTACAAGCATATACACTTGTTTTAGGGGCTATTTATTAGTGTTTAGTACCAGTTCATACATTTCCTACTAAACGTAAATACTATCTCGGGCGATCGATGTTCGAAATGACATTGATATGTCACAGTTTTCAATTGTTTGGTTGAATTAAATGTAATGCCCTTGTTACAACAACGCGTATACAACGTTTAATTACTTTATATAAATAAAATAAAATCAACTATGCCATTTAGTTTACTTAAACGTACTTACCCATCCCCGGAGTTAACTCGAACTTTAAAATATGACTTTCATAGTGTCATTTTTACACTTTGTAATTTCTTGGTCTAACCTGACAGACTTTGCAGTCCCACCTATACACTCTGACCTGCAGAGAAAGTCGTTCCACACTCTGTAATTCCTTAGTCTAACCAGCTAGTGTGAAAATGCGACGAATTCCTATAAAATATGACATTATTTTATAGTGACTTTTTCACTTCAAAGTGTGCAGAGTTAGGTTAGACGGACGAGATCGTTACGAGGCCGTCCAACATTATCGAGGGTCGCCATGCTGTGTTACCCTGTATCAAAACTAACCTCTTGTGATGGCGCAAGCTCTACAGCATTCTGAATAGTAAAATATACGTATAACATTCACCGGTAACCGTTCAAAGTCTCCCGGCGGCGGCCCCGTGTCGATCTCCATCTTCCCCCCTAGCGCCGCGGGAAGCATTACCGACTCGTGCAGGTTGGACGCCATTATTTTGTGCAACAGCTGACCTGTTGAAAAGCACTTGTGTTAGTTGTGTTACCTATATACATGTGGAATCATATAATTTGTGTATAGAAGATCACCTGGCGTATGTTGATGTTTTCTATTTCATTTGATCATACACACATACATTTAATATTAAATTAAATAGCAAAAATCACAGTGGCAGCAAAAGACGGTCCGTTCCATGTGTCATTTATATTTGACAACATTGGCGTGGATGTTATATATGTATTTATCTGTGTATAAGTATGTACATCGTCTCATAATACCCATGTAAGAATATTCACAAATATTAATTTACTTAAAATAATCGAAGGCAGTTATCATGTATTCTACACCGGGTAATCCTACGAGACTGTAACGTCAGTTACCAATTCTTTCGAGTGTTCTTACATTAATTAAGCAAATTTAAGTGTCTGTATGTCTGGCGTAGCCCTACAAGTAGATATCTGGATGCTCCAATTTACGTAATTAGTGTAAGAACTTCTTCTTTATTTGCCATGCCCTAACGGACGTCGGCGACCACCTTTGCCATCTCTCTTCTGCTTTTGCCATTCTTGCCAGTATGGCTGCGTTATTCACGTTCGTCCATTTCTTAATATTGTCAAGCCAGATGAACCTCCTTCTTCCCCTTCCCCTCTTGCCATCAATTTTTCCTTCCAATATTAGTTGTAGTATATTATATTTGTCATTTCTGTATATATGTCCAAAATAAGATATTTCCCCTTTTTTTCACCGTAACCAAAACCTCCAACTTTTTCTCCATTCTTTTATGTACTTCCACATGTAAGAACACGCGAAAGAATTGGTAACTGACGTTACAGTCTCGTGGAATTACCCCGTTTTTTTTCCGTTAATTTCAAGGGTGCATTCCTGAGCTTAAATTAAGTAACTTTCTCAAAGACACCGGTATTCAAATTTACTCCATTTCGGAGATAATCAGTAATTTATTTTTAACTTATAAGGCCCTTACGAGCGTATACACTTGCCTTAGGGCCTGTTTACATATTGATTAGTGTTTAGTACACTTGTACTTTAGTGTACTTGTGTATACACTTGTATACATTTGCTACTAAACGTAAGTACTATCTCGGACGATTGATGTTCAAAATGACATTGATATGTCACAGTTTTCAATTGTTTGGTTGAATTAAATGTTATGACCGTGTTACAACAACGCTATACGCGACATTTAATTACTTTTTATAAAAATAAAAAGTTTTTTTTTAATGAACGATGCCATTTAGTTTCCTTTAACGTACTTATCGATACCCTGGAGTTAATGGAATTCAATAAAAACACTGTGTATAGTTTCGGATCCTCCTGGATAGTGACCAAGGCTCTGAACCGGTTTATAAAATACCGCTTCATTTCGGTTTTCCTCCGAACTTTTATAAGAACGCGAACGTTTTAAGAACTTTTTTGTAACCTAAAAAAAAAACGGTTTAATCGACGAGCGACAAAACGTCTGGCCGGCCTGGTAGTGTGCCTCGTAAACATAGACACCGACATATGAAGAAACCGGTTTTTATTGCTCCAAACCGGTTAATTTGACAAGAACGGTTCTCATAAAAACCGGTTTAAAAATAACGGTTTTTCGAGCGAAACCCAAATTAAAAGGTTTTGCGCTAAGTACATGATAACGGTTTAGAAATTTAACCGGTTTCCGAGCCTTGATAGTGACGGCCAAAGTAGCCAGTTAAATTGCAATGCAACAATGACACAACTTTGTTGCTATAAGAATTATGATGTGTTGATTACTTCGACAGTCGGTTTTTATACTACGTCGGTGGCAAACAAGCATACGGCCCGCCTGATTGTAAGCAGTCTCCGTAGCCTATGGACGCCCGCAACTCCATAGGAGTTACATGCGCGTTGCCGAACCTAACACTTCCGAACCTTCAGCACCTTCTTTGAGCTATGGCCTTATAACCTTACTCACAGGCAGGAACACAACACTATGAGTAGTGTTATTTGGCTGCGGTTTTCTGTAAGGTGGAGGTACCTCCCCAGTTGGGCTCTGCTCTAGATCTGGAATGACATCCGCTGTGCTGTGCCCTACCATACAAAGCGTGATGACATTCACAGTGCACATACCTCTCTTTTGGACGTAGTTTCAAGACATACACGGGTCATTTCTTATACCTAACCTCTTTATACGTTACGTAGCGTCTCTTAAACTCCGAAATAACAATCGCTTAGACAGTCTATAAAGTAGCTAACTCAACTCTATCGTAAAATAGCCTATTTTAGCCCCTATTGCACTATTACATTGGAATAATATAAGTTAGCAGCCATTATATTTATGTAAGAGATGACCTGTTGAATAACCGCTAGTAAACACTAACCCCCTTATTCATAAACGTGTACTAAAGTTACGATGCCGCTAATAATCGTTTGTCCCTTTCCATCATACCAATACGTCGGAAAGGGACAAACGATTATTAGCGGCATCGTAACTTTAGTATACGTTTATGAATAAGGGGGTAAATGTAGGTCAAAATAGGTATAAGTGGGTGAATCAACAATTTCTTGTAGTTATTCTGTCCCAGGCGATAATAAAGCAGGTTGTTATAAGTCTTATAATCTACCATTTTATATTATCGTGCTTGGTAGCTGGCCCATTCTAGCCTTTGAGTCCTCTGCTTTGAAACTCGACTCAGTTTTTCAGACTCGCATATTAAGTCTCTCGAGTTCTTTTCAACTTGTTACAGACTCGAGTCTTTAGTAGGGACTTCTTTTTCAGAGAACTCTCAATTTTTTGTTTGCAAAATTTCGAAAAGCTTTGTCTTTAAGTACTAAGTTAGTTATAGCAAACAAATAATACAATATCGCAAAATGTCTTTAATTTTATTTAGGTTAAACCTATGAAATTGTAGACGGAGTCTTTATTCGGAGGCTCGAGTCCTTTTGAGCTCTCTTAAAAAAGACTCAATAGAAGACTCGCCTCGGGAGTTAAGACTCGGGAAGATTTTTAAGCGCCGAGTTTCATAAAAAACGAGTCGAGTTCTTCAAATTCAGACTAAAAGACTCGAGTTCCTACCAACACTAGCCCATTGTAGGAATTAGTCAATTTGTGTAATAATGTCCTATAATATTTATTTATTTATTTTATTGTGGAATCGGCTTAATAACTAGCACAAAAACTGGCTGACGACACCCAATTCTTTGAAATTGATGTTACTTAACTCTGTAACTGTGTTTTTCGTGTTTTTATTTATATGTACAATAAAGTATATATATATACATACATACATACATACATACATACATACATACTTAAGCAGTTTTATAAGGAAAACTATTTATTTTAGTAAAGCAAAAAATATGTTAATTTTCATTTATATTTCAAAGACCGTGGCCGTACTTACTAAATACATAATTGGATAAAATCGGCTCGATAGCAAATAATAGAATTCGTGATTGACACCACTGAATTAGCACCATTCTTAGTGTCCGTAAGGTCCGTCCTTAGATATATGTCAATGCCTTAAACTGATCCCCACTATTTTTGTTACATACATACATACATATAATCACGCCTATTTCCCGAAGGGGTAGGCAGAGACCACGGATTTCCACTTGCTACGATCCTGACATAACTCTTTCGCTTTCTTCACTTTCATGACATTCCTCATACACGCTCGTCGGTTTAGGGTGCTCTTGACCTGGCCTTTCTTCAGGATTTCCCCGATTTGATCAGAGAAAGTCCGCCGAGGTCTAACCCTTCCAGCTCCCTCTTCTACTTCTCCCTTATACACTCTCTTTGTTAACCTTCTTTCGCTCATTCTTTCCACGTGTCCAAACCATCTCAACATACCTTTCTATACCTTTCTTTATTGTAATACCTAAAGTAATGACGTCTTTCGGCGTTTCCATTTCATACCTACCACTGCAAATCAGTATGTTGCAGTTTTATTTATCCTTCGAATATTACACCAACCTAATAGCCTAATTGCTTTCCTGAGGTGATTAGACTACTATGCTATTTATACCGTCAAGGTGACACAGAAATATCTTCTTACTACATTAGATAAATCAATGTCAATAGGTGATGTAACATACTATAGAGCTAATAAAATAACGAAAATTATTTTGAAAAACTTGGGAAGATGTTTACTTAAAATATTTCATAGTGAATATATTTGTGTGACGAGTATAAAGATAGTTTATTATTCAAGTAGGCATATTACAATGCGCTTATGAACGTCAAATAAAGCTACACCGGCTCTAACCCTACACCTCTGACCCGAGAAGATTTCCCTCCTAAATTGTAATAGGGTATCCCAATATGGACCTCTATATACAAGCCTTGGAGACCTTCTACATCTCTAAGGATAATTTAATATCTTTTTTTATATTTTATCTCTGACACTTAGAGACTTATACATCTCTAAAAAAATTAGTATTTCTTGGTTTTATTTTTTTATCATAGTTTTTTTTTTGTGTAATTTGACATTTAGAGACAGTATACATCTCTAATAAAGTATTTATTATTTCATCGATTCCATATTTGTAATTGTTTTTTTGTAATTTTTATTGTTTGTAAAAATCGACATGTAAAAGTGCCCCTGTGGCCTATTTGCTGTATAAATGTTTGATATTTGATATTTGACCGGCAAGAAACTCGGCGGGACACATCTTTTCAAAACATTACATCTTATAAGTAACATGAATTAAATACAAAAATACAATTTAAATTAATATGGAATATAAAAAAAACATACAGTACGTACTTTCTTATTGAAATTTGATGCAGTCGATTGCTGATGCAGGACGTTATCATTATTATTGCCAAACATCCCCATCCATGATATAATGAAATGAGTTTTGAATTTAGAATATGTAAGCTCGGTGACATTTTTTGGTAGGATATTTTGTTTGTGAGTTATTTACGATTTTTATGTATTTATGTATAACATAATGCCAGCTCCACATGCCTGGCAAACGACAAACAACAAACACGAACGTGTGGATAAATGTTTGTCTGTTTTGTTTTGTTTGCTAGTGATCGGCATCGGTGTCTGTTTTTTGCACAAATAAAAGGGGTGTGTACTGGCACGTTCGCCAAGCCTGGGGCTGTTTGTGTTGGGTGGCGTTTGGTGGTTTTGGTGTTTGTAGCAAACACCAAGTATGTGGAGCCGGCATAAAGTCAGACCAAGATAAGTTGGCAGCGATTTGCAGTGCAAGTGTTATTTTAAACGTCAAACTTATCTTGTTATTATTTAAGTTTTTTTCTGGAAAAATAAAATCCATCATCAGACAAACAAACCTCCTAAGAATTAAAAAAAATCAAATAGCAGTTTCTTCCTTTAAACATATGTGCCTGTACCTGTGCTCTTAGGATTAGTTTACTGAGCGGACCTCAGGCTTCCTTAAGCGAGTGGCGAAAAAGCGAGAACTCCAGGAAGACGAAATTAAAAATAAATTTAAATATTTTCCTTACCCTTCTCCATAACAGGTCCATTTATTTTATGCAGTAGCGACGGGCACATGAACTTGTTCTTAACTTGGAACTTGCAAGGCTCTCTCCCTTTCAACAGTACCGCGTCGAGTTCCGTGTAGTATGGAAGCAGTTTGTGGTTGAACTCCAGTCTTAACACTCTGCGGAAGAGAATATGAATTGTTATATGAGTTTGGGCGCCCGCTAGCTCGCGCGGATGCACTGAGTGGGTGAGGGAGTTGACGAAAAAAAATATGAGCAACGTTTACTGACGTGGACGCGTGCGGCGGATTTTACTTACAATAGCCTAGATGACAATTTTTTATTCATGGTATCAATCGTTCAGGTTCGTTTTTAGAATGAAATGTATATATGGGACCCATTGCATTAAAGCAATACAAAAGTCAGAAATGATAGTCAAAGTCCGACAGTCGTACTTCACTCGCGAAACGCTCCCAACAAAACAATAAGCAAACGTGACGTCACGGTCACCAAGAGCCCATCTTGAAGTATGAAAAACATTTCGGTGAAATATTGCGTTTATGTATATATTTGCTATACAATATTTTTTTGGATAAAATGTAAGAAATCGAATGGTACCCTTACTTTATTCCTTTTTGGAAATAAAAAAAACACCTTTAATTTAGAAATTTTCAGGTCCTATATTTTTTTATCATTCTGCCCGTGACTTCGTCTGCGTGGAATGATAATGATTGATAAAAACCGGACAAGTGCGACTCGGACCCGCCCACCGAGGGTTCCGTAATTTTTAGTATTTGTTGTTATAGCGGCAACAGAAATACATCATCTATAAACATTTCAACTGTCTAGCTATCACGGTTCATGAGATACAGCCTAGTGACGGACGGACGGACAGCGGAGTCTTAGTAAAAGGGTCCCGTTTTACCCTTTCGGTACGGAACCCTAAAAACTACCCTATGTCCTTTCCCGGGCCTCAAAATATATCCATTTTTTACAATTAGCTTATCTAAAAATATTCTTCTGTGCCTACTAAATATTCGATTTTATGGATATTTTATACGACAGAAGAGTGTAAGACCTAATGTTTCTTGGATAAATTGAATAATTTACATTAACCGTATCGACATTGACTAATGGAATAAGTTTTAGTCGTTTCGAATCCCGGACGAGAGACAAGCAAAAAAATAAATAAATGCAGTTTTGTTTCTTTTTAAAAATAAAATAATGTTTCCTTTAAGTAAAATGAGCAAACTTAAGGTTTTAAGGCACTTTCCCTCCAGGGCCCATTAATTTTTTCCACGCTGTATAGCTTAGTTACAACGGTTAGCGACGCCTACAGCTCACAGAGCCAATAGTTTTATTAGGTACATGAATGATTAACCACTTGCTTGATATTTTTCATGTGGCCGTTAACTAGCTAACAAGGGTGACGGCAGGTGACGAATAGAGTTCGTGGTTAAGGATGTCAGATATGTCAGAAATCAGAAATCATAGCATTTATTCGTGATAAACTATGACATACAAAAGTATAAAAGTATAATAATATGTCAGTCAGCTAGAAATGTAAAGTTATACATTATGGAAGGTAGAGGCAAGAAACAGAATCTATCCAAAAAGTATCCAACAAAAAACCATAAACAGGTGGCGTTACAATACCTAGAATACTTGAGAAAAAAATCTAATCATAGACAGCGCACTTCACTCGGTCAATAACGCCTAGGTTCTTAGCTACTCTAGCGCTACTCTGGAGAGATTTGGAACTATTATTTATAGCTGACAGCTGGACACTTTTGCAACAGTTCTGCCTAAGGAGATTCTGTTCCTTGCTTAACCTTCTATATTATACATGTTTAGTCATGATTTAATTAAAGAATGTCACAATAATAAAAGACATACAAATGCAATAGGTATTTACTACAAAAGTTCATTCCTTCATGTTGTGTTGCTGTTGTGTCATGACAAAAACAAAACAAAAACTATATTAATGCAAAATATGTAAATAGTGGAAGTTTCTTGTATCGGTATCTTCTTTGGGCTGTTAGAATGGGTGGTATTGAAATTCATAATATGCATAAATAGAAGAATAAAAAAATCTCTTTCACTACTGACATTTAAATAAACAAAAATAATTTATTGTCAAAATCCTCTGAAAACCTGTCAAATTGCTTCGTACAGGTCACATTTGAATATTATATTATAGCAAAAATAACCACTTTAAAACATCATCTTTTTGTATCTTTTTCTTACGCAGAATTTTGAGGACTTAAAAGAGGCAATCAGGCTTGATCATATATTTTTGAAATCTTGACGTTAAGGGGTAATAAAAATCTTTACTACTAACCTTGTTAACACATCAATCTGTCTTATTGGTGGACTGAAAATCCTTGGTCTGTCCCCAGCATACTCCGGTTCACCTTCCCATAGCAGCATCCACATGGACGGACCCTGGGCCCAGATGCGGACCAGTGCGCCGGGATTGTATGTCTCGAACACAGACACCTCAACTGGGTATACGGCTTTCTCGAACGATACTTCTGTTGGAAAAGAAGTTTACAAAATGGGATATTCAAGGGGAAAGTTGGTTAATAAATAGAAGACATATATATAAAAAAAAATGCTAATAGTCAAAATCATTCTAACTATAACAAGAAATAGTTGATCTGCATAAGTTGATCATAAAATATTGTCATCATCTACGTCGCGTTGTCCCGGCATTTTGCCACGGCTCATGATAGCCTGGGGTCCATTTGGCAACTAATCCCAAGAATTGGCATAGGCACTAGTTTTTACGAAAGCGACTGCCATCTGCCCTTCCAACCCAGAGGGTAAACTGGGCCTTACTAGGATTATTCCGGTTTCCTCACAATGTTTTCCTTCACCGAAAAGCAAGTAGTAAATATCAAATGATATCTCATACATAAGTTCCGAAGAACTCATTGGTTTGAACCCGAGACCTTCGGATGGCAAGTTGCACACTCTTACCTCTAGATCACCAGCACTTATTGGTCATCAAACATTGTAATTTTTATTTTTTATATTCACATTACACTGTAAATTAAATAGTATATTTGATTTGGTGAAGTGGAAATCTTAGCCACTCACATGCTAGATATTTTTCAGTGACTTCTATTATTCTAATAAAATAAGGGTGACAGCTGGCAACTACAGTTACCAAAAGCATGTGAGTGGATAAGAACCAATATTTGAATAGGAGTAGAAATGTTTAATTAAGAATATAATTTAACAAAAATAAATGTTTAACACTTGTACAAAATCTAATTCTGTCAAGCAATGAAACCAGCTGCAAGCGTTGAAAGTAAATAATAATGAATGAAACATAAACATCTGTAAACAATACCAAAATGGTGAGAAATAAAGGAAAAGTGGAAAAAAGCAGTCCCTAAGGCGCATATGGTGGAAATATTCTCAGTAAAAGGGGAAAGTCTTTGTCGCTCAGTTAGTATATTGACAGAGTATTCTGCAGTCGCCAGTCCAAGTCTGGTCTGAGACAGTCAGTATTCCACTTTTCCTTTATTACTAAGTATTGGCATATTAATGAAATTTCCTTAATAATACTAACCAACAAAATCCTGGCTCGGAATGCTCCGATTGTTTTGCGGCATGTAGTCTTCCTGAGCTGATGGTGCTTCTTCCCACCAGGTGCCGTAAGTTCTCTGATTCCGAAACAATACATTTGTTTGAAACAAAACACATACAATTTGATATAAATATTTTTTGAAATTATTATATTTTAGTATAAAATAGTTACTTTGCTATTTTTTAAGTTTTTTACTAAACCTTGCAACTTTTGAAATCATTTAAATCGCAAGAATAGTTCAAATTCAACTCGTACACGTGTAGAAATATTATTATGAAACTAAGAAATGTCTTTTTTTTTTCAAAACAAAAACTTAATACTTCTGTTTCATTTATATTTTCAGACGGAAACGCAATTGTGAGATTCGGCACGTTATCGCATTTTCTACATAACTGGACTGCCCGTGTGTAATTATGAGAAGCGAGAACAGAAAAATTGCAGAAAAGCAACAATTAAAAGTTGGAAAGTTTTCGTTTTTATAACTTGATTTGAAGAACTTACCATCACAAAAGCTTGAGGATAGTCGCCATAATCAGGAAAGTTTGACGGTGGACCACGAAGGTTGAAAGCGGTATACGATACACTGATTTCACTTCCGTATTGAGAACTAAAATCTTCAACGTATTGCACAAATTGTTCTATGATATCAGGGTCTTTTTGTTCATCGTGATCCTCGTCTTTAAACCAAAATAACGACGAGATCACATCCGAAGCACTCTGCATTTTACTTAGAATTGTTTGTTTACGTTTTTTATATTTGTTGTGGCGGAAAAGTACCAACGACAGTTTTATTATGTACTTACGAACAAAAACGTCTGCTCGAGCCACAGACGGCTTAATCAATGCACAGATTGGCCAGATTGCGCCAAAATGTAAACAAGTTATGAACAGAAAGTCAATGGATTAAAAAGTAAAAATGGTCAGTGGTACATTGTTAAATCCTGCAAGTTGTTATACAATTATTTGAAAAAATAATACATTTTTAGTATTTTTAAATAAAAATTATATCTTCCATCCTGTGCTATCCAAATTCTGGTAAAATTAATAAGAATTGTAATATTTATTTTCATTTTCATTTTTTTAAATTAAATATATAAATTTCTGAACGTTTCATTTTTGTAAAAAAAGCAAACGTCACGGACTTAGAGAATAAGCCGGATAGTGTACATTGATCAAAAAAGTGTGTACACATGAAAAGTCAAAGTGGCGCCTTGCATCTCGTTCTAATTAGGGTGACCATAAGTCATATGGTTGGGTGACTTATGCTCAGGAGTCAGGGCGGAATATAGTTTTTGTCTCTTGTGTAAAACGTTCCACACAACTTTATTCAGTCATTCTAATAGCTGTTACACTATCCCTTTCGGGTCGGCTATTTAAGGTTGTCAAAATTCAAGCCATTATATCATCAGTGGTCGTGCACAAAAAGGCACGTCAAGTTATGCCAACCCTAATAATTGCTCGGAGCAATGCTGAGCCAAACGGAGCTGAGAAAAGAAGGAGTGTCGGCCTACTGACCATGGTCGAAGGTCGTCGTAACGTCTGTCAAGAAAACAGACGGCCTACCGCGAAGCACGTTCGACGTGTTGCCTCCCTATCACACTTACGAACGAATTTACAAGAGCGACAGAGAGGCAACACGTCGAACGTGGTCCGCGGTAGGTCCTCAGGTATGAGTGTGAGAACCACCTTTTTCTACTGACGGAAATGTGTGTCCAACCTATATATAATCGGTTATGTGTAATTATATAAATAGTTTGAATAACGATTTCAGTAATAAAATATGTATAAAATGTGAATGTTGATAGATTTTGGATTTAAATTTTGTTAATTATTTATTCTGTAATAGCTCTCATTCCACCAAAATAAACATGCTGAAATAAAACACTTGTTTAGATAAACTTACTTTTAAGTACGCATTGAGAATTGCGTAAAGCCGATTCACATCGTGCAAATATCATAATGAGTTTGAAAATATTGTCTTGTATTTTCATCGTAAAATTGAATAATAGTGGCTTACATGTGAAAAGATATTAGCACTATCAGCATAACTTTCATTCCTACCCTTCCTATAACCTGTCACACAACATTTTTTTACACATTTTATTTATTTATTTTGCAAATAAATGCTAAGCGCCGCCATTCACGTACTTGTTGTTGTGCACATGCTTATTTTAATCAGTTAATAATATTAGCATCTCAATTATTTACAAATTAGTTAAAAGATATCAGACCATGATATCTGTACTTTGAATATACCACTAAAATAGTAGAGAAGGTATCTAATTTCAGTAGTATTTTGATATATTTGATATAAATACTACCACAATGGTGTCTTTTTAACATTGGCAACATGTGCGAGTGAGATACTGCACCTCACTTTTGCTATCTCAAGTGGACCGTTTTCTCTAGTCTGGTACGACTACGAACACCTTTCTGACTCAGTGATTAGGTTCAATTTAGTATGTAAAAAAAAGGTAAAGCGGAGGGCGCTTTGTAACTCCATGGCAAACGTCAAATAAACGTCACGCACGTCATCGCGCTGTATGGCGGCTGCATAGCGGCTGCACTGCATCAGACGCCAATTTTAATGTCATAATAAAATGGCAGCAGGGCCTATTGCAGAAAGAAACCAAGGTAAGCACGCTAATTATTAGTAAAACTTTACATTTCTTTACAATAGATTTGTGAAAATTACAAACCGGTGGCCTTAATTACAGATTCATTTAGGTTATGTTTGTATGCTACTTTAGGCATAAAAATTTGGCTAATTGGTTATTTCGGGCGAATTTCATCTTTTACATTATGTTTAGGCACCGAGGATACACTTCAAAACAAGCCCACATGACGTCTTAAATAAGGTTTACTTGACAACTTTTTATTATTTCAGATGCAACAATATACGTTGGAGGACTCGATGATAGGGTCTCTGAGAGCTTACTGTGGGAGCTCTTCGTTCAGTCAGGGCCCGTTGGTGAGTACTTTGAATACTTCAATTTGATAATTTGCTACTATATTAGTGGCACCAGTGCCAATGAAATGCTGAAGATAAAGTTAGGTATACAATTCTGAGGAATAACCATTATATGCATACAGATCTGCTAATTTATCATACAAGGAGTTAACAAGGCTTACTACATTTAGTCTAATATGGAAATAGTCCTTAATGTATTTTATTTATTAGCTACTTTATTATTTATTATTATTGGAGTTTGTGGGCCTTTGAGTGCCATGTCAACCAGGCATTGATCTATTGTGACAGCCCTTTTAAGTTCATTACTGATGCCCGTTGAATCCAGGAAATTCCAGATTCTTTGGGCCGTAATGTTCTGTACCTCATTGGGTTGCAATACATGCCACCCTAAGTGGGTATTAGCTACTTACTGTATGTACATTTTTAGTCTAAAGATGTGAATAATTTTAATTCATAGGTAAACCCCATTTTATATACCATGGCAGGATTCCACTTGAGATGGTCATTAGGCGTAAACAATACAAGTAGTGATAACAAAAGGTACCTGGCAAACTATTTTTGTGGCATCGTGTCTTACATTTCACAGTCCAGTATTGATCCTTTTGTGTTATTATTTAATCACACGCTGGCTTTGAAGAGCAGAGCTCGTAAGGCAATTGTTAAACAATAGATCAACATTATGGTTCTCTTTGTGCAGTTTCAAATGGAATCGCTATGGTAAATGAAATGGGGTATAAACACTCATTAAAAAATAGTTATGAAGAAATTGTTAATTGACCTATTTTGTGCAAATAAGGTCTACTTTGACAACAATAGGTCCTATGGAAAGTCTAGCAAAACTTAGCTCTTTATGTAGTGCAAGTACCCCACCTAAATGAATATATGACCCTATTTTCATGTGTTCCAGTGAACGTGCACATGCCCAAAGACCGCGTCACACAGACACATCAAGGATATGGCTTCGTGGAGTTTATGGGCGAGGAAGATGCTGACTATGCCATCAAGGTACTCTTTCTTACTTTTTTCTTGCTGCAACAATTGTCTGCAATAGACGATGTGGTCAATGATGATGATGATGATCGCTTGGGATTGGAATAAGGATTAAATCAGTTTTCTAAAAATATTATCATTCGTCCTTCTCTGTCATTTGGACATTTGTGTTGATTAGAAAGGGACAGAATTTAACAGAGGTTTGCTGTTTAATAAATACTCTATTATGAATAAATACTAAAAGCCCAAGACAGGGATGAGTGGAGAAAAAGTGAGGAGGCTTTCACCCAGCAGATGGGATCTGCAGTCAGCCCCAAAACAAAGTTAAAGAAATAAAAAATAAAAATAACAACTATCTGACTGTGGAACAAATAAAACTTTACGAATAATAATAATGAATAAATACTACTCTGGAAGACTTAAGCGGCCTTTCAGTTTGAAAATAGGCGCGCGCGTTTTCTACGCTTGAGCGCGTCGCCTCGGCCGAGACACGTCTACACTGGCTGGTTTGTGCGTGAGGAAATTGCCTCGCGCGTATGCTTGCTCTGTGTGGACCCACCTCATGCCAAACAATCTGGAGAGCTAGCCAGTTTTCAAAGACATTATCCAATTTTTTTTTTACAGGTTATGAACATGATAAAACTCTATGGCAAGCCAGTCAGAGTAAATAAAGCATCTGCACATCAGAAGAACCTTGATGTGGGCGCCAATGTGTTCATCGGTAACTTAGACCCGGAGGTCGATGAGAAATTGCTCTATGACACCTTCTCTGCTTTTGGGGTCATTCTACAAACGCCAAAGGTATTGTCTGCTTATTATACTTTAGGTTCGTAGGCAGATATATTCTTCCTTCTGTAAAAATATTTTTTCATCACACTTGCTTGAAAGACATCTTATTTCAAGCAGGTGTACTGAAGGACAAAGGCCTATATTGTTCCCGCGGGAGTTTTTTTTATTTATTTATTTTTTTTTTTTTTTATAGGACATTATTACACAAATTGACTAAGTCCCACAGTAAGCTCAATAAGGCTTGTGTTGAGGGTACTTAGACAACGATATATATAATATATAAATATTTATAAATACTTAAATACATAGAAAACACCCATGACTCAGGAACAAATATCCATGCTCATCACACGAATAAATGCCCTTACCAGGATTTGAACCCGGGACCATCGGCTTCGTAGGCAGGGTCACTACCCACTAGGCCAGACCGGTCGTCAAGTTATGGATATTATGTCGCGAATTCATAGAAACCACGTAGTGTAAATGAGTTTTACTTTAAAAATACTGCCGTTAATAATTTAATATGTTTGTTTATGTTTAAAAATATTTAATTTGATTAATTTAATAGCAGTTGCCGAATGCCGAATAGATCTGTGCCTTCGATGCCTAACCTGTCAAAGTTCCATTGTAATGAATGGCCTTAAAATTACACCCATTTTCGTCAAGCCCAGTCCCTTTTTAAGGTTCCGTAGCCAAATGGCATAAAACGGAACCCTTATAGTTTCGCCATGTCCGTCTGTCTGTCTGTCTGTCTGTCTGTCTGTCTGTCTGTCTGTCCGAGGCTTTGCTCCGTGGTCGTTAGTGCTAGAAAGCTGAAATTTGGCATGGATATATAAATCAATAAAGCCGACAAAGTCGTACAATAAAATCTAAAAAATTTTTTTTTTTTAGGGTACCTCCCCTACACGTAAAGTGGGGGTGAAATTTTTTTTTCGTTTCAACCCTAGAGTGTGGGGTATCGTTGGAAAGGTCTTTCAAAACTAATACGGGTTTTTAAGAAACATTTTTTGATAATGTGAATATATTCGGAGATAATCGCTCCGAAAGAAAAAAAAAAATGTGTCCCCCCCCCCTCTAACTTTTGAACCATAGGTCAAAAAAATATTTAAAAAATCGTGGAAGTAGAGCTTAAGAAAGACATTAAATGAAAACTATAGCAGATATGATCAGTTTAGCTGTTTTTGAGTTATCGCAAAAAGTTTTCCCTTCATAGTAAAAAGACTTAATTTAATTAGGTACTGATTATGAAAATTTGCCTATTTGTTTAACTCGGGTGAAAGGTACCGTTTCATCCCTTGGTTAACAATTTACTATACTTTAAGCTCCAGTTTAGCTTATTGTGACGGAAGAGTAACTACGGAACCCTACACTGAGCGTGGCCCGACATGCTCTTGGCCGGTTATTAAAATCTGTTTGAGCTATGTCACCTACTACTTATATTTTATTACAGTATATAAGTAAATTTTATTATAGTTTATAATAAATGTTAAAATATGTTTCAGGTGATGCGCGACCCAGAGACGGGCAACTCAAAAGCGTTCGCGTTCATAAACTTCGCATCATTCGAGGCCTCCGACGCGGCTATAGAGGCCATGAACAACCAGTACCTCTGCAACAGACCTATATCTGTGTCGTACGCGTTCAAAAAGGATGTCAAAGGCGAAAGGCACGGCTCGGCCGCTGAGAGGTAAGATTAATCAACTTAAAAATGTTAAACATATCCAAATTTCTTATATAGACCTGTAAAAATGACTCCGGGGAACAGTGGAGCATGACTATGAGTCAGATCGCAAGTCGAGCGAGTTAGCATCTGCTAGAGTGATTTTTTAGATCTTATTTGATGGCCCCAAATTTTCATACTGATCTGTCATTTTGATACAAGAATTGGTCCAAAGGCTGATGATTTTTTAGTAAATGGGCCAAATTTAAACTGTAATTCTAGTGTCTCGGATAGAAAAAGCATGTACCAAAGCAAAAAGTGACAGTAAGATTAAAAAAAAAAGCCGAAAAAGCTTTGGGAGCTCTAGTTGTTGAGAGTAACTGGACTGATGATCCAAAAGGTGTGTTTGCTTGTGGTGGTGAATTTTTTTATATTTCCTTTCTTCATAAAAACACCTCTAAGTGTTCGAGCCGGTTTACATTGGTGTTCCAAAAGGTGAATATTCCATTTTGAAAACAAGAGAAGAGTCAACCGCAGTAGAATCATCGGGTTTAATAATCTACGATTCTACGATCCAAAAGGTAAGGTAAGGTAGGTCTTCTTCCTCCTGCCCTTATCCCACGTTATGTGGGGTCGGCACAACATGTTCTTCTCTTCCATTCTCCTCTATCTTTCGTCACCTCAGCACTCACTCCTTTCTTTCTCATATCCTCTTTCACACAATCCATCCATCGTTTTTTTGGGTCTACCATCCGCTCTCCGTCCATCAACATTCATTCCTAACATTCTTTTTCCTATATGGCATTCATCCCTCCTCATTAAATGCCCATACCACGCTAACCTACCACTCCTTATCTTCTCCGCTACCGGTGCTACTTTCAAACTTCCCCTTATATACTCATTCTTAATTCGATCCTTTCTCGTCACTCCACACATCCATCTCAACATTCTCATTTCCGCTGCGTGCACTCTTCTTTCATCCGTCACTTTCGTCGCCCAGCATTCTGATCCATACATTACAACAGGTCTCACGATCGTCCTGTAGATTTTCCCCTTAAGTTTAAGGGGCATTCGTGGATCGCAAGTTGTTCCAGAGACCTGTCGCCATTTCATCCATCCCGCATTTATTCTAAAAGGTAAGGTAGGTAAGGTTTCTAATTCCTCTAATCTGTACACGACAAAAAAGTGCAATATTACGGCAAATGACGATGATTTCTATTCTATTCTATTCATCATTTGCCACGGACTAGTGATTATTATTTGGATGTCTTGAAAAGCCGTAACTGCAGATCCAAAGACCCGCGTATTACCGACCTCTGCGTTATGCTTTTTGTAAACGTTGTGTGTGTAATATCTATTTTGGGCCGCATGACCGCATATCCGGTTTTTTAGTATTTGTTGTTATAGCCGCAACAGAAATACATCATGTGTGAAAATTTCAACTGTCTAGTTATCACGGTTCATGAGATACAGCCTGGTGACAGACCGACGGACAGCAGAGTCTTGGTAATAGGGTCCCGTTTTACCCTTTGGGTACGGAACCCTCGGTGGGCGAGTCCGACTCGCACTTGTCCGTTTAATTATATCCCTTTACATTTCAGGTTACTCGCCGCCCAGAACCCGCTGTCGCACGCCGACCGGCCGCACCAGCTGTTCGCGGACGCGCCGCCCACGCTCATGGGCCCCGTGCTCATGGCGCCGCCGCCGCCGCCGTCGCCGATGCCACCGCCGGGGCCACCTTTGCAAAGACCGCCGCCGCCGTTACCGATGGCCGCGCCGCCGCCGCCGCCAATGGCGCCTCCAGGTAACCTAAAAATGATGTTGTTGTTGTCCTAAAGCACCCCAGAGGTGCAAAGGGCCTTCACAAGCTCGCGCCACGCCTTCCTATCTTCAGCTCGTCTTCTGGCCTCGCTCCAGCTCAACCCGACCGCTCGTAACTCTCTTAGGACGGACCGTTGCCAAGAGTGTACAGGACGACCGGCGGTTTCCACGCGATAGCATTATTCGTTTCCCCTCTTCGAAAAATGATAGATACTTATATGTACTTTAGATCACAACATATCCTAACCCCGTCTATATATCCTGGATATGTCTTTGTGAAATGTAATCCAAACCTTTTTGACAAAATTGCTGACACACTAAACGAAAGCTCCCTGTAAGATCTCAATATAAAAATGAATTAAGCAGTATGTGAAACAGCCATGGTGCGCATTAGAAATGGCACCGCAGATATACAGGATGGGCAAATAAGAAGGATACATTTCGCTTTCAAATGTTAACTATATTAAGTTCAAAGATTAATAAGTATTGTTCTAAATATATATTATTACATGTCGAACATAATGTCTGATAAATGTCCACCACTAAGAGCAGGCAAATGTGAGCCTTTATCATCGCAATTTTCAGCATATTTGTGCACATTTTCGAAGCTACCTTAGTAAATTTGTGTTGGATGGTCGATTTTAACTGTTTAAATTTCATCAGCTTGTCAGCATAGGCACGTCATTTTAGATAGCCCCACAGAAATAAGTCTGTCACTGTTTCTTAAAATTAATCGAGTAAATAACGCGTGTTAAGCAACACAAACATTTGAGAAAAAAATGCTTGCTGCTAGAGGTAGACATTTGGTAATTTTCTTCCGCATACACCGTGTTTTTTTATTTATTTCCTTTTATTTCTAGGGTGCATCCCTGAGCTTAAATTAAGTAACTTTCTCAAAGACACCGGTATTCTAATTTACTCCATTTCGGAGATAATCAATATTTAATTTTTATCTTATAAGGCCCTTACGAGCGTGTACACTAATCAATACGGCCTTAGGGCCTGTTTACATATTGATTCGTATTTAGTATGAGATAATACATTTGCTACTAATCGTAAATACTATCTCGGACGATTGATGTTCGAAATAACATTGATATGTCACAGTTTTCAATTCTTTGGTTGAGTTAAATGTAATGCCCGTGTTACTACAACGCTATATGCAACATTTAATTACTTTTTATAAAAAAAAAACTTTTATATAACTATGCCATTTAGTTTCCCTTAACGTTCTTACCGATACCCCGAAATTAACGGAATTCAATAAAAACACGGTGTATAATTGCCAACCCTATAATATAGGTACTTATGAAAAAATACTTAAAAAAAATTATACTTAATATAGTTACAATTTGAAAACAAAGTGTATAACCTCTTATTTCCAATTTATTTTTTAAGATTCTCTGTACTGTACTAAGAGTACTAACACTAATTTTCCTAGATTCGATACAAATAAAACAATTGAAATTGAAATTATTTGTCTATTCTGTATAATATCATCAGAACCCTATTAAAGAATGAAATATTTGTAATGAGATGTGGTCCAGGTCCGCCGCCGCCGCCGGGCCCGCCGCCGTTCCACCACTTCCCGCCGCCGCCGTTCGGGCCGGCGGGCTTCGGGCCGCCGCCGCCGGGCGCGCGGCCGCCGCCGTGGCGCGCGCCGCCGCCCTCCTTCCGCCCGCAGTTCCCGCCGCGCGGCCCGCCGCCCTTCGGACACCCGCCGTTCCCGCATCACCCGCCCGAGCCTAATTATAATTATTAGTCAATAAATTTTGTATTGTAATTTGAGTTTTATTTTATATAAATTGGTTGACACGTCGACTGCTCTTTGACCTTGACCTTCCAACTTGACCTTTCACTGCTCAATGCGCTCCTGGCGTCGACGCCTGAACGCGAATTATTTGCGTGGCGATAGGCGGCAGTGTATAGTGAATGCTTGAGATTCTGTGAGGCGATAGATGATAGATGCTCAACTGTTTAAATTGTCAATATGCTATTATATTATTATGCTATTATGTTGTATATGCTATTATTGTTTATATCATTGTTAATACTTATAATTATTGTTGCTGTTAGTCTAAGTTTAGTTTTGAATAAAGCGATGGAAAAGAAAATAGACGCATTCAAAATTCAAAAATTCAAAATTCAAAAATTCAAATTCAAAATTCAAAAATTTATTCTGCAAGTAGGCCTCAAGGGCTCTTTTACAAGTCAATACAACATTTATAGTAACATCATATAGTGACATGAAAAATACATAACAACATTTATAAATACAACAGCCAATACCTGGGTAAACATTACATAATAATAATCTTAAAATAAATAATTAATACAATACAATAGAGATGTATAGTCTCTATAGTTAAAAACACATTAAATCTGGATATCATTAAATTCGAAATGTGGCTATATAGGCGTATGCTAAAAATATCCTGGACCGATAGAGTTACGAATGTGGAAGTACTAAAAAGAATGGAGAAAAAGTTGGAGGTTTTGGTTACGGTGAAAAAAAGGAAAATATCTTATTTTGGACATATATACAGAAATGACAAATATAATATACTACAACTAATATTGGAAGGAAAAATTGATGGCAAGAGGGGAAGGGGAAGAAGGAGGTTCATCTGGCTTGACAATATTAAGAAATGGACGAACGTGAATAACGCAGCCATACTGGCAAGAATGGCCAAGAGCAGAAGAAAGATGGCAAAGGTGGTCGCCGACGTCCGTTAGGGCAGGGCAAATAAAGAAGAAGAAGTCTAAGTTTCGTGACGCATTGGTTCAAGTAATGTCATGTAAACATTTTTATCAATGAAATAAATAAATCAATCAATCAATACGCGGGTCCACACAGAGCGAGCATAAGCGCGAGGCAATTTCCTCACGCACAAAACGGCCAGTGTAGACGTGCCTCGGCCGTTTTGTGCGCGAGGAAATTGCCTCGCGCGTATGTTCGCTCTGTGTGGACCCGCCTAATCACTTTAAAGCCAAGTCTCGGTATTAGGTTGCTGAACACCCCAAGATAGTTGTCCTGTCCCGTGGGAAAAAGTCAAGACAGCTGGTATTTATGTAACATAATTATGACTCTAGAAAGTAAAACATGATAACTAATGTTAAACAAAGTATCATCATCAAATATATTATGATACTTTGTACGGACTTAGTAAAATCGCTGGCAAGTAGTGAAACTGTAGAGGCTCAGGCGATAAGACTGGCAACGACGATCAAAAACCTGAACCGTCCCTTTACACCAAAGCTAAAAGTCACTGAGTACTGTGCTCGGTACCAGGCTATCAAAGTTTTTAATATGCTACCCATAGAACTCGAAGCTGTTTCGAACCCATTCACATTTAAAAATAAATAGAGGTAATTTTTGCTAGCAAAGGCAGTGACACATGAGTCACTGATTAAAAATCTTAGTCCTATTTTTATGAACAAGATCGATCTTACCATCTATTTCTAACTTAACATTTACTCCATCGTCCTCAATCACTTTAAAAGGTCCTGTCACGGTCGCCATGTGGCATGTATGGGACTGAGAGGTGTAATCAAACACAAGTGCTTACTCGCGAGCGTCTGTATTGTAACTAACTCAACGTACATCGTCAACTTATGTATATCTATATCTTACACTACTACACACACCTCAATGTTTTTATTCAGTTGAAGAGTTTTTCCAATACAATAATGAATCTATTTAATTCTGAGATGTGCGCTGTAAATAATTAACAGGGGTCGGACAAAAAGTGCGGATGACGTAAAAATGACGTAATCTTGCACACAGGATGATGTTTGAGGTTGTATTTAAACTTCCGTGTGACATGTAGTAACAAAGTAGTATAAATGAAGTAACAAAATAATCGTAAATAAATCCATGGAATTAATAATACAGGTGGTAGGGTGATGTAGTGAATAAAATAAATTTCACGAAACTTGTTACCATAAGGTATAATTATTTGAAATTAGTTAGAACAAGTCTGTGGGATTGCCACAATATTCGAGTAAAGATGACATTTTAGAGCGTTTTCTTATACATTAGTAAATATAAATTTTAGCTAAATATAATCGAGAAGATACAATAGCTAAACAATAACGAAGTCAATTTATTGTTCATCTGATTGACAATGTGTCAGTCAAAAACGTACTTACTCATTTCAAGTGGCGATATCGTTTAATAAAGAGGTTGATAAATGATAAGTGATAATTGTTTATGAAAATCAAAAATACTATTTGAAATCATCCTGTAAGTGGTTTGACGTCATCCGCACTTTTTGTCCGACCCCTGATAATTAAGTTATATTTTGTTTTTTAGTTATGTATTTGTTTTGTATGGATTGACATGTTTTCAAATATTTATTTAATTGTAATTACTGATCATGATTTTTTAACTTTTTATTTTATTTTGACATTATTTTATTTCATTTGTACATTTCACTTATGAATTATATGTTTAATTTAATCATAGAAAATTTATTTATTTGCTGACATGTCCACTCACTTCTTAGTTTAATTAAATTATAAGTATGTAATTAGTTCGTAAGTTTTCTAACACAATATATTATTGTTAAAGAAATAAATAAATAAATAAAAAGGATTTAACACAATAAAAACAGACATAACTTGGGAACTCCACTACGGCGCCGCCATTGCCGCGATGCACATCGATCAGTCCTTGCCGCGCTATAGTAATGTGTCCATATCCAATACCGATTGTAGGGCTGCACTCATCATCGGTTATCACTAAGTAGATGGGGTTTCTGTTCATAATAGGTGATTTTCGCTGCATACGGCCTTTTCCTTGTTGTCTGTAAAAAGCAAAGGCCTTTCCACTGATATGGTGATTTAGTTTTAGATCCGTTACAAAAATACCTACCTTCTAAGAAGCGGCTCGGGATGATAGGTATGTAAACGTTAAGGTACGCTTCGGATTTAGACTATACCAGCTGTTGCGCTAATACTGCAGCAGTATTACAGCGCGACGTGCCCGATGGGTATGTGTGGCGCCAGCGTCAGTCGCGACTGCTGGCCGAGCCGTGCAGGCGCACCAATCTGCTCGGCCAGACCGGCTGGCGCGCACTGTGCGGACCAAGTGGACCCTCAACGTAATGGCGGAGAATATTGACCTATTCCCATGTTATCCAAATGAACTCACAAAGTCAGCATTGTATATATTATCGTATAGATTGAATGAGATACTCTACATTGTAGTTTTATACATAGTAAAGTAAAGTAAAGTAAATCATTTATTTTGCCAAACATTATGTGTAGTTGATGGATTACAAAGTTATTCAGTATCAATAATGTTTGTACAGTCAGCGTCAAATACTTTGTAGCAACCAAAGTAGCCAAATAGTTCGGTACACCATATATTTAGTATGGTGTACCGAACTATTTGGCCACTTTGACTGCTACAAAGTATTTGACGCTGACTGTACCTTAATTTAGGCCTTAATTTATTTTCATAAGTAATTACACTATTGTCTTAGGTTTTGTATCTGTAAAAATAGTTGTAGGTGTGGGAAATAAATAAAATAAATTACTGCCGACTGCATTGCTGCCGCAAAATCCAGGCAGCGACATCAATTTTGACATCTGCGGCAGTATTGTTGCGCTGCTATAAGTACTGAAGCAGTATAATGACTCTGGTGTAGTCTGTAACCGAACGATACCTACCATTAACCCTCGAGATGACTCATATAACGGCCGGGAATGGCCAAATCGTAACTTATCATTATTGTATCCTGTTATTGTACGTACTGATACGTACCTACCTAAAATGCTTCTACTTATTAGTAAAATTGCTCATTCTTATTCGCGACTTCGGCTTAACGGCTGGGTAGATTTACTTCGTACCTGCATCGCCTACGTATATAACAGTACCAAAGAGTTGTTTTGTTGTAAACATGAAGTTAGTGTTGCTATTAATTTTGAGTATTTGTGCTCTTTCCTTGAGCCTGCCACGTCAGAAGGTAAGTTTTCGTTAAATTAAGAATACCTGCCTATCTTTTTGGTTGTGACTTATACGTTTAGGCCCACTTGCACCAACTCACTAACCCGGCGTTAACCGGTTAAACTGTTAACTCAGTTAAAATTGTACTGCTAACCATGGTAACTCCAGGTTTAACCGGTTAATCCCGGGGTAGTGCGATGGTGCAAATGGGCCTTAAACGAGTAATTATTGTGTATTATATAGGTATATATCGGGGATCTCGGAAGCGGCTCTAACGATTTCGATGAAATTTGCTATATGTGGGTTTTCTGGGGCGAAAAATCGATCTAGTAGGTCTTATCTCTGGAAAACGCGCATTTGTGAGTTTTTTATGTTTTCCTAGCAAAGGTCGGTCTCCCAGATATTTTATCTTTTTAACGAGCAATATATAGATATGTGTCCGGGACAGCGATTGATAAGGGATCTCGGAAACGGCTCCAACGATTTCGATGAAATTTTCTATATGGGGGTTTTCGGGGGCGAAAAATCGATCTAGCTAGGTCTTAACGTCTGGGAAAACGCGCATTTGAGCAAAACTTGGTCTTTCAGATATTACTGCCTAAACATGGTCTTGGTTCTTGGTGTAGGTTTGGGCTATTAATTTGATAGTTGTTGTCGTTGAAAATACTTTATTTCATAACTTACAGCGCGCCGCATATTCAGATACATCAGAGGAACAGCAAATTCAAATTTGCGGACGAAATACACCTTGTATGTGGTCTGTTTACGAACAATGGACTAGAAAAATTGAATACAATTTCACACATGTGTAAGTACTTACCTGTCTACTGGTATCTTTCCGACTCTTCGTTCGCATAGAAGTTGATGGTAGCAAGGGAAGACAAGGGGGCCGATTTTTGAATATCGATCGCTCGATTTCGTGTTCTTCCTTTAATAATATATCCACTACTACGCATTTAAATTCTACTAATAGAATTGAGTGGTCAATACCTTGGATTTAACAACCGGAATCGCCTTTAAGAGCTCACCCCTCTGTCGAAAACCTCTGATATGACGTTACTTACAAATACATTTGACGTGCCGCTCCACCGCAAAAAACGACAGCTGTTTTGTACAGAAAATTACAAACAAGGCGTCTCCAGTTAAATCCTCCAAGCAGCACACCACGTTTTCCACAGATTTTCGAGTGACGAAATCAAGCGCTCGAAATTGGAAAATCGCCCCCAAAGTTATCTACATAAGGGCCTACGGTAGCTGACGCGGGTGCACGGAGCGGACGAGCGGGTTAACGAAAAATAGTATGAGCGTACGGCGGATTTCACCTACAAATAGCACCCGCGTGCGTGCGCACGCGGCGGGCGTCAGCGTCAGCTAGCGTAGGCCCTAAGACTGACTACAAACTCTTTTGTCGCTTCTTTTGCGTTCGTACACGTTACTTACCTACTGATAGACGAAGATCTAGCCCCGGATTATATGATCGTGAGACCAACGAAGCTAGACATCTAGTTTGCTAATGCTAGGTATAGGTACCTACTATACTTATTACTGGATCCCGGCGCCTGGTAGCTGATCAAAATCAAGATATCTTTATTTTGCATAAAATATGGTATCATCGGTGGAGGTAAAAATAGTTATTTGTGTCCCAAGGGAGGAAAAGTAGGAAATTACGTGCCGCGTGTAAAATTGTTACCCGAGCCGAAGGCGAGGGTGGCAAACACGCGGGATGGAATGTCCTACGTTTCCTCCCGTGGTGTGCATACTATTTTTCTGCTCGACGGAGGCGGAAAGCGGCAACTTCGTTTAGCGCAGCGGGAGCAAAGTTGACGCTTTCCGCCCGGAGGACAGAAAAAGTATTTTTCCATTCTTTTTTGCAACTGAAAAGTTTTGCTGGCTTATCACTCTGACTTCTACCGATGAACAGCTGCTAGCTGTTAGTATACAAAACAAACAAGATTAGTTTCGTTGCTCTTTTTATCATACCTATACCATTTTCTCGGGCTAGCTCTCAGTGCATGTCAATCGGTAGGTTAGGTACAGCAGAAAGAGCAAAGTACTGCATTTCTTATTGTCTAAACGAAGACGTAAATTACTCGTAGTATGCCCGTCTTTCCCACATTTAGGTACCTACCTTAATTTGATTATCCACTTTTTATTTTCAGCTGTATCTGTGAGCGAGGAACAACATGTCAACCAACCGATGAAGACGACCTAAGTATAACCGCGTACATTTATAAATGCCAACCCGACACAAAAAAAATAGAAAATCATTTGAGCAACCATTCTCATGATTGAGCAAGTTGTTTTTATATTTTTTTATATAATATATAATAAGACATCAATTTTTTAAAGTAAAACTATAGGGAAATATTTCCACCGACGGGGTATAATTATTATTAGAGATTAATCATATAAACAAGTTCTGTAGGGCTAAGATGATCGGCTCTTATCATTTGTCACCATGGCTGTCACGTTCTAACTAGTATGTAAGCGCGAAAGTGACAGGCATAGTGACAAGAGATAAAAATGAAACATGATGCTACCGCAGTACACAATAACGATTAAACGAACGCCGTACTAAATGTACGAGGTCGTTGATCCTTAATATTTTAATATTATAAAAAAAATATATTAATGTAAATTTACTCATTGAATAACGTACTACTTTCTACTATAACTTTACTTTACTTTACTTTTGTACTTTTCGCTTTTCTTTTTGTCTTTTTGTATTTGTTCTACTAACACTTAGTTTTAAACCTTAAATAAATAAATATTATAGGACATTATTACACAAATTGACTAAGTCCCACAGTAAGCTCAATAAGGCTTGTGTTGAGGGTACTTAGACAACGATATATTATATAATATATAAATATTTATAAATACATAGAAAACACCCAAGACTCAGGAACAAATATCATCACACAACGAATACATGCCCTTACCAGGATTTGAACCCGAGACCATCAGCTTCGTAGGCAGGGTCACTACCCACTAGGCCAAATCGGTCAAATGTTACTAACCATTATGGATCATTGTTGTCTTTTGAAATAAATAATTAAAAATGGAAATATAATCATTACACCCTGTTATTATTCGTAGTGTTCCGGAGTGACCGGACATTTGTTAGGCATATGCGAAGTCGAGTTATCATTTTCAAATGACCCAAGTCAGCTTCATTTTGTGCTTATAGCGATATTTTTAATCCACCAACACAATCATTATCGCAGATGGGCAGAACGAGCAAAACACATCCTTATTCATAAATAAAAACGTATGTTCCCAAAATCCCAACAGCCTTTCAAATTAACAGGCCAATACACTCTAAAAGCAGAGTGTATTGGCCTGTTAATACACAAATAACTTGCAATCTCGTGACGGCATATCGGCGACCCGTATTCAAAAAACCTAAATCCAAATACCTATAAAACAAATCCAATTTGAATCTCTGCGTTACTTTCACACGCTTGTGAAGTAACTTTGGAGAAAGCAGGAGCACGCATTTAATACGTTTTTAATAATATTTTGATAGATAAATGCATGCATGGAAACAAGGTCCAGATGATTTTGTTTCCAGCGTGCGACTGACGAGTCAATTTGCTGATAATCGAAAAAGTTCAGTCAGCTAAGCCTTTTTTGAAATGCAGCTGGTATATTCGTTCATTCTAGTTTTTTTTTAACGCCGTTCGGTCAATGCAATCAAAATAATAGTTCGTATTCATTGGCATATTCTATTGAATCGATTAACAGCCAGCGTTTTTTTTCCAAGTATTGAATGACAATGAAGAGAACGGTACCCCTTGTGTAAATTTATTCGATAGCGAGACGTGACGATGACGTACGCGTTTGCGTTAAGTCTCATTTCGTATGGGATTTTAAGTTTCCAAAACGTTCCGCTTGGCGCGCTGTTTCTAAATTCCATACAAAATGAGACTTAACGCAAACGCGTATGTCACGTCACGCTATCGAATAAATTTACACTAGGGTACGGTTTAGTAAATAGAGGACGCAACCAGAGAAGGCAGTAGGACTACAAATACCTACGATTTGGTCAAGATCACATGAAAACATGTACAGGATCTAACTTATTGAACGAATCGTGTATTTTTTACTGACAGTTATCGCGAACGTATTGCGAACCGGCTAATATTTGCCAACGTCATGGAGTAGATGGCGCTAGTAGTCACGTTTAAGTTAAGTAACCGCTTCTAGGTTATGGGGATTTTTTGGCTGAAGTTGAGAGGGTAGAATGAGAACGACAGTAGGAAAAAGGAGGTTGTGTGCGAACAAATCTACGGCGGAGTGATATTTACTTTTACATCAAGTTAAGGACGTTCTTATGGTGTTATTAGAATAATGATGTGTCTCTAGTAGATTGTGACCAACGTTATCAGTACTCAGAGTGAACCAGTGAGGCTAATATGAACTTAAGGTAAACTTTGTGTGAAGAAAGGGGTCGCTATAAGGGGAGGTTTGGAGGCGACTATTAAGCTCAAGAAACCAGGTGGATAATCATGTGAAACTCATTTACATGCAGGTAATAAAGTCGGACACCAGCACAACTCATATCGTCATCTCACTAACGTCCAGGCCTCGTATAGGTATGTAGTATGTTTACATATAGCTTTCCAGTATCCGTAAAAGCATTAGCTCATTCGATAGGTTAATAAGTATGGTGAGCTTGACGACAACAGTATTATGATATCTCATAAATAAATATGTATAGGTATTATTTACAAAACATACCCAGCAAACAAATATTATTCCTCAGAGAATTGAAAAGTATTTCATACAAATATACTCAACAAAATGACCACAAAGATATTGCTTTCCTCAACCGATCGGCAAAAATGCTTGCTCAATACAAATTGGAATTTAAATCGGTACGAGTTGTCTCTGCTCATAAAGGCTCCGTGTCCAGTTTGTACAAACGAGTGCATCCAATAAGAACATGTCACGATCATAACGTGAAGGTATAAGCAATACGATTTAGCGGGAATATCAGCGATTTTGTTTGATAACATACTTCTATACTTGACTCGCGCGATGATCAAAAATGAGTCTTGGCCTCCGACACATTTTGGGCCCTCCAACTGCCATCGTGTCTTTTGACCACTCCCTGAATCTTCCTCAACATCTTACGTTCTGTGATTAGAGCGTAGACTGCTCTTTTCCTTGGGGGTTCATGTTCAAGACCTATTCATGAAGATGAAGCGGATCACGGTGCACCCTCCGGTAGATCCACAGAGAGCTTAGTGTGTCTACTTTAGTTGTGCCGTTCTCGAGAACGTTTTCTGTTTACTATGGGGAACGTTCGCGTGCGAGAACACCACCGCATGAAGCAATACAGGGACAAATCGATACTACAAGCACTATGTAGGGACAAACTTACATCAGATCTCATACTCGAATGCCATCGAAGCCTCACTGAAGTGAGCAAAGAGGGCAACAAAGTAACAATACAATGGATAAAGGGGCACAGCGGATCAAGAGGAAATGATGCAGCGGATGAACTGGCCAGAAAAGTTTTGTCATGGTTGACCCTGAGATTCACTTTTGCCGTTTCTTGCTTTAAAATCCTTGCCGATACTTCCATCTCTTACGGTATTCTCCTTAGCAAAGCTAAGTCATCTGCGTAACCTTTCTGAAGATGAGATCGAAGTTCTTGTCTCGTACCGACACCTCACAGACTACTTCTTCCTCGCGTTGTCCCGGCATTTTGCCTCGGCTCATGGGAGCCTGGGGTCCGCTTGACAACTAATCCCAAGATTTGGCGTAGGCACTAGTTTTTACGAAAGCGACTGCAGTCTGACCTTCCAACCCAGAGGGTAAACTAGGCCTTGTTGGGATTAGTCCGGTTTCCTCACGATGTTTTCCTTCACCGAAAAGCGATATATCAAATGATATTTCGTACATAAGTTCCGAAAAACTCATTGGTACGAGCCGGGGTTCGAACCCGCGACCTCCGAATTGCAAGTCGCACGCTCTTACCGCTAGGCCACCAGCGCTTTTACACCTCACAGACTACGTAGGTAAATATTGTTTTAAAGATAAATATAGTTTATTACCAAGTACGCATATTACAATGCGCTTTTAGACGTCAAATAAAGCAATTTGACGATAGCGGTACGCCACACTCCGTCGCTTAACAAGTCATTGCAGACTTAGACTAAAAACCTGCTGCCTATACAATAATTAAAGTATTCTCCCACTTTCAGTCTATGCCTCGTACTCGCCCCGTTCGCGCGATGCGCGATATTTTCCTTTTCCAAGAGCGCTGCCTATGCGATATTTCCGCCGGCAAATGAAGCTATTCAGCAGTTTTCATATATGTAGGAACGCAAATACCTACTTTCATACTATTAGGACTATTCTGGTTGTAGTTTCTTGTTATCAAACGGTTGCAGTCGGTTGAAGCTCTTGCCGGCCAATTCGAACGTACACAAATAACAGTATGATATTTTGTTGTTCTAAAAAGTGTGCAGAAAGTGATACGTTTCTCCAACAGAGCATTTTACTTTCCCAGTACATTTTTTTGTACAATTTCTAATATTTAACTCCCCATTCCATAAATCATGATACTCTTACCTAAACTTATAATAAAATTGAAAGTACCCTCAAAAATACTATTAAAGTGTGTACTTAGTCAGGTTTTATTTAAATACAAATGCATTTTACTTTCCTCAAATTCGAAATGTAAAGTAGATTGTTTAACTCGGGTAAAAGGAACCATTTCAGTCTCGGACTATTGGCGTTCTCACTGCGTTCGAGCGCCAAACTACCTCGACAGAATTGAGCCTCTCATACCTTGGTTAACAATCTACTATTTACTATTATTTAGTTATCTGATGTCTCGCCCGCGCAAATACGAGCGAAATGCACGATAGGGAGCGTGCATGAACTATAGGAGGCAGCACAGGAGCCGTCAGATTTTTGGCGCGAGGCGTAAATGTGATGTTTTTTGTTCCGATGTAGCCCACAAGATGGCAGAACCTACTATGCACAAGAAAACACTTGACGTGTAAATGTGCCTGTTTATGGTTCCGATTCAGACCACAAGATGGCAGACCCTCCAACGCGCACGGTCCCTATAACTCAATATCATGATTCAATTATCATCTGATATCAGTGTACGTTCGAATTGGCCTGTAGGTTGAAAAATATTTCACTTTTGACAGCTGACAGACTATATCCGTATCAGATTGATATCAAGAAATAACTATTTGAATAGGCCTTTTAGGTCTTGAAGAATATGTTCAGAACTCATTCGAGCAAGCATTTTCATTTTACGTTGCTCATTGGTTCTTCAAGTTACAACTTGGTTAAAACTGAATCCAGATAAAAAATCGTTAAAATACTACCGGAAATATCACAATTTCAACATATGTACTTAGGTATACATATACCTATAGGTGGACGATAGGTGGACAAAAAGAGCAGTAGACTGGACCGGTCCTAGAGGCACCAGATCAAAAGCCCGACCACGCGCTAGGTGGGCCGACGAAATAAAGAAGGTAGCTGGAAAAGGGTGGATAGAAGTAGCGAGTAATAGAACAACCTGGATTTCTTTGGAGGAGGTTTTTACCCGAAGAGGGTCCACACAGATTTAAAATAATAATATAAACAAAGATAATAATGTAATAAATAATAATTCTTAAAATATTAATTCAATTCACAAATAATTAAATTATTGCATGTTGTTGATATTTTTCCTTTAAATTTTGTTTTAATTAGCATGCAAGAATCAATTTATCAATGATAATATTTATGTGTAATTTTAATTTAATTAAATCTGTATGGAATTAATAAAGCTCTATTCATCCATTCATTCATTCATTCATACCTATAGGTAAAAAAATATTACGACTTACGAATTATGTTACGCGATATAATCTGTTTACATATTTTTATTTCATATATAAGTAATCAAAAAACTTACTTGCCTACTTAATCCTCTTCAGTCTGTGTGTGCTGTGTTCGGATAGAGATTCCATATTTTTTAGGGTTTCGTAGTCGCCTAGAAATTAGGAATCCTTATAGTTTCGCCATCTGCCTGTCCGTCCGCGGCTTTGCTCCGTGATTGTTAGTGCTGGAAAGCTGCAATTTGACATGGGTACATAATTATGTAAATCATGCATGGCAAGAGAACGGTATAATAAAAATCCCATGTATTTTTTGATTTTGTTTTTGCTTTACCCCATTAATATGAGGTATCAACGAGGGTGCGGGTGGTAGGGTCGGCAACGCGCATGTAGCACCTCTGGAGCTGCAGGTGTACATAGGCTACGGAGACTGCTTACCATCAGGCGGACCGTATGCCTGTTTGCCATCGACGTAGTGTATATAAAAACATAACATAAACTACAATTTTGTCGGAGGGGTGCTGACTTGCGGTGAGTGTGGCCGTACATTTACTGCGAAAATAGGCTACGTCAGCCACCTGAGAGCTCATGATCGTCGCTCTCACTAGCCAGTACAAAATTAGTCGCCGAGGCCGAAATCGGCCAGGACGGGATGATGATGATAATAATATACAAAAAAAGGTTGCTAAAAGTGTCTGACAGTGACATGTCCCATTTCCCGCTCCTGCAAATGCTGCAGCAGTAAAGCTGTTGCAGTCGAAATTCAAGTGTAACCTTTAAGGTATCGTTCGTCTGCAGACTACACCAGCATTACTGCAGCAGTATTGCAGCGTAACATTGTTGCCGAATGCATTGCTAACGCAAATTTCTAAAATCAGGCTAACAACATTGAATTTGATTGTGGCCGTAATGCATTTTGAATCCGAACGATACCTTTAGAGTTCTTCTCTTTGTACCAATACCTTTCACATGCCTTTTACGTTATTTGTATTTTATATTGAACTTCACTTTACCAGCAATCACTTTTATAGGTACGATAAAAGATATTTATTTTCATTCGCCACAATAATAACAACGCAATCATTATTTCCTTATATCCATTGATTAATGACATTTACTCATTAATGAGACATTATTGTCACTAATACTCCATAACAGATTTATATCTCCCTAATTCATTGAATCATCATGCCCCACGCATGAATAGAGTCGACCACAAGCGAATATCCACCTTTTCCCAACGGGTGAAGACTTAAATTGCAATGATTTTTCCGTAGCCGTTTTTCTTTTATACCAGACAATGATACGTAATATCGGGTCGGATCTCATCTTCAAATGGCGGATTACTTATACCTTCCTTGATTCACGTGAAATATTATTTTCAATACAACCGTCGAGTACTTACGCATGAAACCCTTAAAGCGATCCTATGGGAAATTGGCTACGTACGAAAATTATATGAAATATATGAATTTTAGGGGTCCATTAGTAATGTTTTTTATACTTTGCCTTTTTACGCTATCTGTGGCAAACTTTACTACGTATCCCCTAGGTCATAGAGAAATAAGTAAGCATGGAGTTCTCACTCCATACATCAGTTTTCTTACCAAAACGCTTATTATTTTCGTAGTCGCCATCTAGCGTCTAGTAGCGGATTTATCAATAGGTAGGTACTGCTACTTGACAATAGATGACGAATTTATACGAATTTCTTTTGCAAATTCAACTCTGTTGCAACTTAAATCATTTTAAATTACATTGAAGTAGGTAATTAAAACTATGGATAGGACCGTGGGCCTTAGAAGGTTTAACACCGTATTTTTTTTTAACTCCTTTAATTTCAAGGGTATATTTCCGAGCTTTAATTAAGTTACTTCCACAAATACACATGTATTCTAATTAACTCCATTTTGGACATAGTAATTTATTTTTATCTGATAAGGCGACCGGTTTGGCCTAGTGGGTAGTGACCCTGCCTACGAAGCTGATGGTCCCGGGTTCAAATTCTGGTAAAGGCATTAATTCATGTGATGAGCATGGATATTTGTTCCTGAGTCATGGGTGTTTTCTATGTATTTAAGTATTTATAAATATGTGTATATTATATATATCGTTGTCAAAGTACCCTCAACACAAGCCTTATTGAGCTTACTGTGGGACTTAGTCAATTTGTGTAATAATGTCCTATAATATATATTTAAGGCCCTTTCGGCCTGTTTACATGAGCAGTCGAGCAAGCAGATACAAACAAGCCTACTATCTCCGACGATCGATGTTCGAAATAACATTGATACCTATGTCATAAGTTTTGAATTGATTGGTACAGTTAAATATAATGCCCGTGTTACAACAATGGTATATGCAGCATTTAATTACTCTGTATGTATATACATATTATATATATTAAAAACCTTTTTTGTAAATAAACTACCTATGCCATTTTTTTCCTCAAATATACTGAGCCATATTCCGAAGTTAACGCAATTTAATAAAAACACTAATATAAGAATGCCTGCTTCCAAATAACTTCATTCTGAAATAATAATATAGAAAAACATACAAACGACAACACATACAGGCAAAAACATTCACAAAATAACAGATAGATACGGATATTCCACTTAGATTAATTATTAAGGAAAATCACAACACGAAACCCCTGTCAACGCCTAACGATTCACGCTTGACCAATTTTTACGTCTCATAAGCAATTTGACGTACGAACCAAGATAAACGTACCCGTTATTATTTTATTAAAGGTATTTCCTCCAGTCCCGAGTTGCTTTTCTATTGAATACGCTTTATGCCTCCGAAATTGATTATTGGGAATTATAGAATTATTATTTATGTGTCGGTGGAACTTATAATTGGATCTAGTATTAATATTAAGAATATTGTTATGAATTAAGAATATTGTTTTGTCCCACGGAGTTACACACAATGTTTTTTATCACACTTGCAAAGAAAAAACTAAATTTCAGGCGAAATAATTCTTAAATATTGTGACATTTCAAACATTCGTCCGCCATATTGTTATTCTTTGATAGGCTAGTCTATGGGTTAAGCATCGAAGGCACAGACCTATCCGGCATTCTGCCACGATTGCAAATTTTGTAAAAATATTTTAAATCAATCAAATTAAATATTTTTAAGTAAAACTCATTTATACCTACTTGGTTCGTATAAATTATTAACACGATTGAAAAAAAAGGTAACTAAAGCTTTTTTCCACAATCTATAACTCTCACGGGAACAATACATGCCTTTGTCCTTCAGTATACCTGAATAAAATAAGATCTTTTTCGAGCACGTGTGATGAAAATAATTTTTGAACGTGAAGCGCGACAGAGGTGCGGTGGTGTTTTAGTTCGAGTTTCGTTTTAGTTGCGGATTGGTTAGTGACAAAGAATCGCTGGCCAGCAGTGCATCGTGCATTAACTGTTGAGGCGTATCGTACCAAAGGCCATTATTGAGGCGTATTGTACCAAAGGCTCGCCTATGTTTAAAATTTCCATGTTATTCATCACTATCCAGTCCTTCCGATTTTAACCTTTAAGAATTCCCACCAAAATGTACCTTATTATCACTCACCAGGAGGCCAATTCGAGTTGATGTTTCGATATCAAAATGTAGACATTTTGTTACTCGTATTATTCGCTCGCGTCTATACATGTACGAACAAGTACGAGCGCAATGCACGTGCAAATGATAACAAAATGACATTTTGATATCCAAATTTAACCACGCATTCCTGAATTCATAAGGAGCAACAAATGTTATATGGGGTTTGGTCAAATTTGGCAAAAAAAATTTTTTGGAAGAATATTTTTTTTTTTGCTTTTTCTTCATATGACACGTTATTTATTTTTATATCTTGACGAAACCAAAAAAAAATAGTTACAGCGAATAAGTAGTTTTTGTGTTATTTACACTAAAAATTGCGAGTTTCTTATAAAACTTTATGTCTGCCAACAGGTACATCTAAACCAAGTCACATAGTAACAGCGTCGCAGCCAAAAAGGAGTTTTTCACTAAGTGATTACAGAAACATTTTTTTTACAAAAATCTCTAAAACAAGACCGATTTTAGAAAACTTTCTGTGACATTTTAATCTCTAAATGCGGTCAAGAATACATCTTTAAAATCCGTCGAGTTTTATCAGCCCACGGTGTATAAAATATACCATAATACCACCATAAAGATAAGAGGTAGAAGAACTAACCCATTTATATCAAAATTTCAAAAAGTCAATTTCAACGAGATAACCGTCTCTCAGACGTGCATCGTCCGCGATATTTCGAGTCATAACTTAACTTTCCGTATTTTACGAGCTCGTGCAAGATAGGAAAGTGCACATTTCAGTGTTATCATAATAGCCGTAACATTTTGTTTTTGAGCGGGAAATTTTGTAACATCGTAACTTTCTCTTTGGCTAGTATCAAAATAGAGTGTGGTGTTGCTAGTTTTACAACAGTTACAGCGGATTTTAATATTTTTTGGTAAGTTTTATTTTCACACGAGCTTTGAGAATCGCAGGAAGATCCGCTTGGCTCCAATTTCGTTGTTTATTTTTTGGAAACGTCATATTTTCAAAGACTTTTTTTTAATGATGATATTCCAGACTTGTCATGACAAATGGTATGCATGGGTTCGCATTTAACTCAAGTTTTTTCCCAAGTGTTATTTGTCTTTATTGAACATATTTTTCAGTGTTAGAAAATAACCTAAAGTTTCCTTTTGTAACCCACGCATTTTGCCACAGCTCATGGGAGCCTGGGTTTCGCTTGGCAACTAATACCATGAATTGACGTAGGCAATAGTTTTTACGAAATCGACTACCATCTCACCTTCCAACCCTTAATGGGATTATTCCGGTTTTTAATGACATCTCGTACATAAGTTCCGAAAAACTCATTGGTACGAGCCGGGGTTTGGACCCGCGGCCTCCGGATTGCAGACCCTCTGTCACCTACGGTCTCTATCACTCTTGCAAATTCGAGTGATAAAGGTGGATAAATAAATTTCGATCTTTCTTTTTTGCGGTATGGACGCACGTGCCACGCTCGACACGCTCCTACCGCGCGCGCAATATCTTTACTGCACTTAATGCTCACTCAGTACGAGGAGGCTGACATGTTTGCCGGAAAATTTGCCCAATTATGTTGTATTGCCAAACAGTTCCTAAATAATTTGAATGAATCATGATTTGTTTTATTAGTATTTTTTTATTTATCTTTATTTAGTATTATTATTATTTTCTGTGAACGAAAATAATTGTAATTTCTTATTTGACTATTTCTCTCTCTGACATATTTTCTCTTTATGTATAATTAATAATTTAGCGTGTAAGTGCTTTGGTGTGATGACATACTGTTAACTTGCATTGTATTTAAGTGAATAAATAAATAAAATGTAATGGACCTCCGATTATGTTGCCCGACACAAAATACCCTAAGAATATTTGGAAAATTGTTGTTTACTATAGTCACGCTTTATAAATTTCTAAATTAAATTGGTTTTCCAATGTATGTTATGCATACGTAGTGGGGCATGGCACCCTTCTGCATGGTGGCAATGGAAATTTTTGATTAACTGACAATTTTCACTGAATAAATCTGAATATCAAATAGTATGAAAATAAGTGTCAACAAGGTCGTCACTTTTAGTTTCCCTTCTACGCACTTTGCACGTAGCTAATATCTATACTTTGTATCATTAGGTGTTTAAATAAAAGTAAATAAACTATTTGTAAATTTTCAGGTAGTTATAACATTTAATAGTTAACCAACCAAATACAAAACCGCCTGGATCTGTCACTGAACAACCTGACTTTAAACTACATTATTCGATCATGTAATGTTTTTATCTACCCTCAACTGGCTTAAGGAGCCATTTGAGGGTAGATTTTGTTTACTTTTATTTAAATACCTAAAGATACAGAGTATACAATCTTACATGTATATGTCACTATTAAAGGCTTTATGCGAGTCCTTTCCATCAGCATTAAATGTCTCCATCCATAAGCCCTACTCAATCGCCTTTCTCACCGCTTAGCGACCGCGACCCCCAGTTTTTCTCGAGTCTACGGTAGGAACTTTTTGTATGGGGTATTACAAATATGAGCATACATAGGATACATACCCTAATAGTAGCCTAATTGGCCACCCTGGCCAGGGTGGCCAATGGAAACGCTGGGAAGATGTCCTCAGGAAAGTGGCCGGCCCAGGATGGACGAGACTCGCAAGAGATTGGGAGAAATGGAACTCTTTAGAGGAGGCCTTTGTCGAAAGACAAGCTGTTGTTACAAAACTCAGTCGTCGGAAAAGAAAAACCTAATATTGTTATCACTGTAGAACAGCAATAAAGGCTTATTTTATTTATTTTATTTTAGTAGCCTAATTAATACTTAAATATGAGTATCTACAGTCAGCCTCAATAGTAGCGGAGCGGATGAAACAATGCATTATCGTCATCATCCTGGACCTGTATCCCTATTTGGGGTCGGCCTTCCTTATCCTTAGCAAAGAGAATTTGAAATTAGAGGTGGATTATCAAAGTAAACTTTGTAGCCACAGTACATGTATTGCCATCTTTCGCCACATAATTAAAACTTTTAGAACACCATTTGACTTTGATCCTTATTCTTTCACTGATATGTGTTAAATTTGTTAAATATCAAAAAGTGGCGCCATCTAATAGATCATAGGCCAAAGGTATGGCATCGTTTCGAGCGAGCGATCCTCTATTTCAAATTATTTGTCCTTATCCTTCAGGTGGCACGGGTCCTGGTTGGGTTTTTGTCAATATTCTGGTCTTTTTGGACCGACGTCAACCAAGTGGCGGGGGCCTTTCCGCTTCCACGCTTCGTTGTCGGCAAATGTAAGGCTATTTTGACGATATGGTCTTCGGGTCTATTCCGGGTCTTTGTATATGACCGTACCATCTAAGGCCTTGTTCAACAACTTTTTCCATACTTTCTCGTTAATAGGAGCGTTTTCAAAGCTGCCTCTGACTTTAAAATTTCAATCTATATTTTTCCTAGGCTCCCAAAGAACCACCGCACTATGTTCTCACTTAAATTGGCTGTGTTGCCTATGTAAGCAGTTACAATAACTGAGAGGCTCTCAACAGGAATGTACTTTATTGATTCTCATAGCAATTTGGGTTCTCTTTTAGAGTTATCGGCAGTGTAAGATCGCATCATTAACTACCTCCTACAGATGTCGCTTTATAAAGTGTTCATTGCATTACAGGTTGGCCCATTTTTTGGTGTAGTCGTGGCAGTAGCAGACCGAGAAAGAGATGGCGGGACGACTTGGATGCGTTTCAGCGGGACTGGCGGGACCTTGCTCAGCACAGGGAGGATTGGAAAGCTAGAGGGGAGGCCTTTGCCCAGCAGTGGGACACACAAAAAGGCTAATAAAAAAAAAAAAAAAAAATACACAGCAATATTTATTACACATATGTTTTCGCCAAACTGCATGGAAGTTTGTTGGCGAACGGTAGAACTCGACATTTTCCTAAATCCTGGTACCGTGTAAGGTGTAGGTCCTAACAACAACCACCACCTACCTACCACCAAGCCACCAACCCACCTGACCAGTTGTTAGGCCTTATCACATTGCAACAAGGTTCAAAATTGGTCAGAGAACTGTGATATCGATGAATTTTTTGTTTCAGGGAATATAATTAAAATACTTAAATCTAGTACTATACTATATTATAATAATATGTTAATTCTAAGGAAACAATATTTTACTGCGGAATACTGTAATAAGTTTAACAAAGCTTTAAGTTTGTGTATTAATGGAAAATACTTTGAAGGAAAAAAAATATGCTTAAACTTTTTTGTTGATATTGGGTCATCTTGTATAATCGAGAGGTATACATGCGCACTTTTACTTGTATAATCTTGAAAAGGGCGTCAATCAATCGCAGCTTACCCTACCCCAGCTTTTATACTACAACAGCCAATTTTACCCCTGAAACCAATTTTTTCTTTAGTGTTTGTTACTAACGTAAGTACAGTAAAATGATAGTCGCTCATGTCTATCTGACAGCATCATATTGAATGACGAGGTGTTAAAAAGTGACGCTGATGTTATCACGCCGATAACGCCATCTATCATACGCTTGCAGTGCTTTTACAAAACCCAATTTATAAAACCACTAATTTGAATTCTCCAAGGGCTTGTGCACAAATCACGCGAGGTTCGATAGGGGGGAGGGGGGTCACGAAGCAATCACGACAGATCACGGTGGTCGTATAAGGAAACCTCACGTGTATTTTTTCATAGTGAACGAAATTAAGAAAAAATATCTACCACATACTTTTTCTCGGTTTCGTTAAACATAAATCTTCTCTTGGCAGTTCAAAATAGCGAGTAAAAACAAGATTTACTATATACAAAACTATTTATCTTAAAATTAGATTGAATGAAAATATAAAATAAAAATACACGTGAGGTTATGTGGGGGGGGGGGGGGGGGGGTGTTTAGCCAAGAACCTCACCAAATATCACCAAGGGGGTGGGGGGTCAAAAACTTCGCGTGATTTGTGCACAAGCCCCAAGTGTAAACTGGCAAAATTTATGCGATTGACACTTGTGTGACAAATGATGAGCGGCTTATTGACCAGCGTTGCAGCCTAATAACTTTATTTATAAAAATCTGTCAAATATAACAAACAGGTTGATAATTTTGACAATTCTGTTTGTTAGAAAAAGACAACAAAATTTACAGAGGTTTGTAAGAGGTTGCTAATTTTTATTAACCGACTTCAATTTCATAAATGTAGGAGGTTCTGTATTCGGTTGTAGCTATTTTTAAGAGGGTTAAACTTGTAGAATCGGGCCAAGATAGTAGTAAAAGTAAAAAGATGAAATTAGAACTATGATAACGCCGATACGAATAGAACAATCAATTAATGCTCTATCTAGTAGCAAGATCAGTGTATTGCATGCAAAAGGAATTGCCGAACAAGAGTTACGGTGATTTTATTCATCGACAATCTCCTCCCGCGTTACATTACAATGAGTTGTAATTTGGATCGAGATGTTTACACATTTTATGCGGGGTCTAGTTTGCGAAATCATTCTATTTGTAAGGTTGTCGGTCATTGTGTTAAGTATTTAATAATATAAATTTATTTATTAATTGAGTTGTATATTATTTATATGTCATATTATATTATATTTTAACGATACAACTCTCAAAAGCGATGATGTCAGTTGTTGTGCTCATGAGGACAATTCGACTCTACAAATTGATATTATTTTAAAATCATTAGGCCTTGCAACTCGCGCGTAATAAGGTACATACCTGCCTTTATTGTTATTTTACAAATATACCTAGTATTGCAAGTTAAAAAAAAGCTTATAAGGTAACATAAAATTTTACTCTGATTAAAATTTTATCCTAAAAATTTACAAATTTTGACGTATGCTGGATCATTGTGCTTGTTGGCTTCAATAAAATACGTGTATACTGGAGTAAATACGAATATATATTATCATAAACTACGATAAATTTTAGAATGCAGACTAAAGCAATCTAAGAGATTTTACCAGAAAAAATCCATAATTTTATGAAATTACATTAAGCATGATTTCTATAGTAATCTAAATTGTATTTTATTTTTCTTATTTAATGCATGTTAATTATAACTTATAATAAATAATAAAAAAAAAAAAGCCTTTTATTTCATGCAAAGAACAATTACATTTTTAAGGTGAGAAAAAACTAAAATTAATTTAAAAAGTAATATGAATTATATACATATTATGTTTTTTTTTTGGTTGTTGCACGAACCCCTCCTCTTAGGTGAAGGTGAAGGCCTCCTCTAAAGATTTCCATTTTTCTCTGTCCTGAGCTATTTGTGGCCAGCAGGGCCCCGCTACTTTTATAATGTCGTCTGCCCATCTGGCATGAGGTCTCGCTCTCCGACGCTTTCCCAGTGGGCCCTTCCATTTCGTTACCCTGCTAGTCCATCTCTCGTCCTTTAGCCTTGCTACGTGCCCTGCCCACTTCCATTTTTGTGTTTTAGCGTAAGTTAAGGCATCCTTGGCTTTGGTGATATTTCAAATTTTTGTGTGACGAATTTTTTGAATTTTTTTAATATTAAGCATGCTTCGTTCTATTCCACGTTGGCAAGTAATAATTTTGTTTTTAATTTTCGATGTATACTTCCAAGTGTGTGAAACACCTAAATTAGATATCCGAGCGTGCAAGAACACCTTTATATTATAATCGCCTCCTGCGTGTGGCAACACCGTTTTAACTCTCTCTCTTCCTATCTGCTCTCGCAGCGTTCATATCTACCAAAATGTGATAGTTAAGTATTTCTTCTAATAAACGTGATAAAGTGCAGTGTATCATTTAATTCAAGCCTAACCTACATTCTTTACATTGGTGCCGAAAAAATAATTCAGTTGATCAATCTTCCACGGGCTGGGCCGGTGTAATAACCTTCGTGTCCGCGTGCGCGCTGCGCACACGCCATCATGGCGGCCGAAAATATCAAGAAGCTAACGGCGTCCAGAGGACAATGTAAGGCTTCCATGACTAAGATGGAAAAATTCCTTCAACAGGAATCTCCAACGTTTACCATAGAGGGCTTGACGACGAGAAAAGCGTCACTGCACACTGTTTTCCAAAAATATCAAGATATCTGCGTTCAATTGGCAATTTTGGACCCAGAAAATACCAAAGATGACATGGAAGACGACACTGAAGATCGCTTTTATGATATAATGACAGCTTTCGAGCGCGCCATAAACTTAATTGATAAAAAAGCCCAGCAGACTACACATGCAGCAGAGGGGAGTGGGAAGGTTGCGCACTTGCCTTTGCTGGACATACCTGTCTTCGACGGGCGAGACGTTGCGCTCTACAAATCATTTATTGAGATGTTTGAAGCTGTGGTACATCGTGACGCGCGAATACCTGTCGTTCAGAAGCTATGCTTTCTAAAGAAATACTTAAAAGGGCGAGCCGCTACACCTTATTGATAACTTGCCCATAATTGGAGCGTCCTATGATTCTGCGCTAGAATTACTCAAGAAACGGTATGACAACCCAGCATTAATCATCAACAGCCACGTCAATGCGCTCCTGGACATCCCCAGTGCTGCACCGGGGTACCGCTCTGCAGCTGAGGGACATGGTGGCCAAGGTCCGGCAGCATCTCACCGCACTAGCAGAACCTCGAGCAGCCAGTCACTTCATGGGATGCTATCCTGGCATGCATTTTATTAAGAAAAATGGATACATTCACTGTGAGGTTGTACCACTCTGACAGGGACAACAACGACCAACACACTGTAAGTAGCTTACTCAACTTTTTGGAAAAAAAGAGCAGCTGTGTTGGAGGCGAGCCCTTCCGGTAGTGAAAGTTCATATGTAAAGGCTAAAGTGACAGCTCATGCCGTGACAGCTCATGCTGTGGACAGCTCCACCTGCCCTGGCAGCCTCTGCAGTAACCGGCACTGCAGAAAAATGTATTGCGTGTAATCAGCATCATAGGCTCTATAAGTGTCCAAAATTTAATTCCATGCCAAATCAACAATAGGTTGGACATTGTCACCAAAAAATAATTTATGCAAAATATGCCTTGGAGCTCATTCTAAAAAATGTAGATATACCTTTAATGTGCTGAATGCAGCTCCAGGGCCCACAATACCTTGATACATGAAAAGGTCGAAAAAACAATTGATGAGGAGCCGGGTCAGAGCCAATCAGGTACTGTTAATTTGCATTTAAGTGCAAGGAAAAGCCACTAAAGTACTGTTGCCCACTGCCAAGGTATTAGTATCAGATGTGCATAACAACAAACGCATTGTTTAGGGGCACTTTTAGATTGTGGTGCACAGACAAGTTTTTGTACAGCGGAGTTAGCCAGTAAACTAGGTTTACCGCAATTCAATGATCCCATAAATATCGGCATGCTTATGGAACATAGTAGCAATGTTAATAAAGGCATCAGGCTAACCGTCCATTCTAGGGTTCAGGATTATAAGATTGATGTTGAATGCTCTATTGTATCCAAAATAACTACAGCTCAGCCCCAGCAAGCTATAGACTTGAGCAAGCTTATTTTACCCAACTCTATTAATTTAGCTGATGATGAATTTAATGTTCCAGGCGAAGTTTCCCTCCTTCTGGCTGCAGACATTTTCTGCAGAGTAATGCAAGACGGGAAGGTTGAGGCAGGCCCTGAGGATCCAGTGCTGCTGAACACGCGCCTTGGATACATCGTCTCGGGCAGAATGAGTGTGAGTCCATCATGCAATCATAATACAGTCGCTATGCATACAATGGTTAATCCTGATCTTGACTCTTGTGTAAGGCAATTTTGGGAGGCCGAGAAGGTCCCTGAAGTGTATCCTGAGAGCATGCCGGAGCATCAGTATAGCGAACAGGTTTTTCAGAAACAACCTCATTGACAGAGGATCGCTTTGAGGTTAGTTTCCCATTAAAAGTAGATTTTAGTGAAATAGATCCTTCTAATTCATTTGTGATTGCCTTGCAAAGATTAAATAATCTTCAAAAAAGGTTTGCGAGGGAACCTGAGTTTCATAACTTATACAAAAAATTTATACAAGAATACCTTGAGCTAGGTCACGCCAAAGTAATTGATCTAAAGGACTGTGATCCTACAGAACAGCCGGTATTTTACCTTTCACATCATGGAATACTCCGGCCCGAAAAAACTACAAATAAACTCCGGGCTGTGTTTGATGGTAGTTTCAAAACGAAGGCAGGCCACAGTCTCAATGACTATTTATGCAATGGCCCTGTAGTTCAAAATTCATTATTTGACATCATGATGCTTTTTCGCACTTACAAATACACTGTACAGTGCGACATACGTCACATGTACCGCATGATATCTATGCATCCTGAGCATAGGCTACAAAACATTCTGTGGCGGGCGGATGGCACCTTACAGTGCTTACAATTACAAACAATAACTTATGGATTAAAAAGCAGTGCCTACCTTGCCACAAAATGTCTTGTGGAGCTAGCAAAAAAATACAAGGCTCAATATCCATTGGCCAGTGAAGCTATCATCAAAAACAGTTATGTAGATGATGTGCAGGGTGGCTCAGATACACTTCAGGGAGCTTTGCAACTAAAAAGTGAACTTGTTTCTCTCATGGGCAAAGGTAGCTTTCAATTACATAAATGGATTTCCAATGAGTCAAAAATATTGCAAGATATCCCTCAAGAAAAAATTGGCCTGGCCAAGCGGGATATTGATCAGGATAAATCCATTGTTAAAATTTTAGGATTATCTTATGATGCCCGAGAAGATGCATACAAAATGAGTGGCCGTGTACTCACCTCTCCTGAGGTGCCCACTAAAAGAAATGTACTGAGTTCTATCAGCAGACTCTATGATCCAATGGGCTTTGTTGGACCCTTAACTGTCAAGGCAAAGCTTATTTTACAACAGATTTGGCAATACAATTTAGAATGGGACACTCCCCTGCCACATGAACTAGTAAAAATTTGGCAGACATTCTATAATAATTTGGTTAACATGCCTGTCATGACTATCCCGCGATACATAAACTTGTCAAAAGCCACTAGCGTACAGCTCATAGGATACTGTGACGCATCGGTTGTGGCTTACGGTTGTTGTATTTATGTCAAAGCCATAGTAAATGGCAACCCTTACATACATTTACTTTGCTCCAAGTCGAGAATATCCCAGCTTGCGTCTAAACTGACTATTCCAAAACTTGAGTTGAATGGGGCCCTTATGCTGGCCAAATTGGTAAATCATGTCGCCTCTTTACTAAATATATCAGATGTTCATTTGTTCACTGACTCAAAAATAGTATTGGCCTGGCTCGACTCCTCTTCACTCAAGGTACCAGCCTATATAGGCAACCGTGTAAAAGAAATAGGTAAGCTGACAAATAAAATGTTGTGGAAATATACTCCTGGCCTTCTTAACCCTAGTGACATCTTATCGAGAGGCGCCGATCCTCAAGAAATAATTGATTGCAAGCTGTGGCTTCATGGCCCAGACTATTTGATAGAAGGCAATGAGTATAATTTTCATTTGTCAGAAATAAGTCCACCTCCATGCAGTGTACAATATCATAACTCAGATGAGCACATAGCATTAAGTGCCACTGTAATTGACAATGTTATAGATCCATTTTTTGAAAGATATTCAAGCCTTTTCAAAATGATTAGAGTGACTGTCCATATATTAAGATTTATAAATAATGTAAAGGAAAATCAGTTTCATCAAACCTAATTTCTGTAAAAGAGTCTAGAGACGCTCTGACCTTAATAATAAAAGGTGTGCAAATTCACTATTTTCATAACGAGTTTCTGTGTATTGAGAAGGATAAAGCTATAACCTCCAATCTAAAGTCACTTAACCCTTTCATTGACTCGGCAGGGCTTCTTCGTGTGGGTGGAAGGTTGGACAATGCCACACACTTAGATTTCTCAAAGAAACATAATATAATTTTGCCCAAGCACTGTCATGTAACTAAATTAATCATAAGTCATGAGCATTTAATGCTCATGCATGCAGGGTTAAAGCTTGTCCTAGGTAGTCTGTGTCAAAAATATTGCATCATTAATTCTGTAAGAGAAGTCAAATCTGTAATTAACAAATGCATCACATGCTGTAAGCTGAAGGCCGCTGCTAGTCAGCAATTAATGGGATCACTTCCCAAGGAGCGAATCACTCCAGCTCGAATATTTGAAAATACAGGCCTTGATTATTGTGGACCTTTTGAAATTAAACAATCTGCTCTTAGAAGCAGTATAATAGGTAAAGGGTATGTAGCCGTATTTGTTTGCTTTGCCTCCAAAGCTGTGCACCTAGAAGTAGTCACCGACATGACCACTGACACTTTTATAGCTGCATTTAAGCGTTTCACTGGTAGAAGAGGCTATCCACAAAATATATTTTGTGATAATGGCTCAACATTTCGAGGTGCAAATAACAAATTAAAAGAGCTCCATGATTTACATAAAAAAGATTACTTTCAAAAGGCTGTCAATGATTATGTACTACAGAAAGGCATACAGTTCCATTTCATTCCCAAATATAGTCCCAATCATGGAGGTCTCTGGGAGGCTGCTGTCAAGTCAGCAAAGTTTCATTTTAAAAGGATTGCTTCAAATCGAACTTTTACATATGAACAATTTAATACAATAATCATAGAAATTGAAGCAATACTTAACTCAAGACCATTGACCCCGCTGTCTCACGACACGTCTGATTTTTCATATTTAACCCCTGGGCACTTCTTGATTGGTGCTGAGCTAACTTCTGCCCCCCAACCTGACTTGGCAGCAGTCCCCAGTAATCGTCTCGGTTTTGGAGGTGCTGCGAGCAAATACGGCAGCATTTTTGGAATGTTTGGTCAAAGGAGTACCTATCATTGCTAAACCAAAGAACTAAATGGCTAAAAACAAAACCAAACTTAAAGGTTGGCATGGTGGTATTACTGCAGGTCCCAAACACTCCTCCTTTAACCTGGCCCATAGGGAGGGTCAACAAGGTTTTTTATGGCAGTGATGGCCATGTAAGAGTTGTGGAGGTCCAGACCTCAGATAAAAAATTGCATTCCCGTGCTGTGTCAAAAATAGTGGTATTGCCGATAGAGGCATAACCCATTTATATGCGATATTAAGTAAATAAATATTGTATTTGTATTTGTTCTTGTTGCACAAGTGGTGCATCCCTACTATGTTCAAAAATATATTTGATTAGAGCTAGAAAATTGTTTATAGTAACATTTGGCACAGCTTAATAACAATGTTTATTAGTAGCATGTGTCAAAAACTTGCTTGTTGATTTGATGTTGTCTGTATTTGTGTAGAGTATAAATGCAGCGCAACAATGTTGTTTGTTGAAGTGTATCCCTAACAGATTTTAATTAATAGTGTTTAATTTCTAAATTTTAACAGTTAACCAGACTGATTTGTTGCCAACAAGACTGATGTATCTACTTCGAAGTAAATTAATGCCATTATCAATGTAGCTTGCTCTCATATGATACCTTAAACTGCATAAGATATTCTAGGTTAAACAGTATTATTATTGTTTAATGATTCATGTTCAACAACTTTCATTAGATTCATTAGCAATTTACAATGTACCGAGTTTGCATTGTTATTTGGCTTTGTCACAAATAGGCATTTGAGCCCCCCCCCCCCAGTTTATGTGTGAAACACCTAAATTAGATATCCGAGCGTGCAAGAACACCTTTATATTATAATCGCCTCCTGCGTGTGGCAACACCGTTTTAACTCTCTCTCTTCCTATCTGCTCTCGCAGCGTTCATATCTACCAAAATGTGATAGTTAAGTATTTCTTCTAATAAACGTGATAAAGTGCAGTGTATCATTTAATTCAAGCCTAAC